>NC_092378.1:133604567-134309567 GCF_030028105.1 Mobula birostris | reverse complement strand
TAGCCCTCGGGAAGCCTCAGGTTCGCTCAGCTTGCTTTCGTCTAGGGAGAGCAGCCTTCGGCCCCGCTAAACTCTGTAATCGAGTTTGTGTAGATGCTATGTGATGAACCCCACCACGCTAAATTACAGACAGTACCTCATATGCGATTAAATGATTATACTTTATACAAACGTTTGTAGATCTTACTGGAACTGTGTAATTAATAGAGATACAATATAAAGTAAAAGGCACCAAACTTATCAAAGCTCAACCACTTCATGCACAACCGTTGGAGCTTAATTAACGAAGTCTTTCCACCATTCGATCCCCTCCGAACCCCTCGACCCGCTGCCTGGGACTAACCACGGTGGTCAACCAGATGCTCCAGACAAGTCTGTCCTCGTCTCCTCTCCTCGCCGAAGACTCTGGGCCTCGGACTCCCGCTCGGGGTCCGTTCTGCCGCCTGGCTTACCACATCGCGTCTCCTCTCTCTGTCCCCATCGCGCCTTCTGCCCCCAAAGCCCACAAAAACAATAGCTTACAGATGCACAAGAAAGAATAACATCTATCCCAATTGGTTAGCAAATGAATACAATTCTCCTTATCAGTAATTATAACCCAAAACAAGCTGCTATAGAGAACCACTGTCTCAGCAGTTAAAATCACAGAGAAGCCATTTTTATTATAACATAACAAAGAAGCCATTTTATTAGCCTTAGCAGTAACATAAAAGGAGAAACTCCTTACACATTAAAAATAACAAATTATATCTTAAAATATTACTCATTGTTTAACTGTTGTTATATCTTTTAATGTAACTTTCTAATCCATTTTATTTTTTTCTTCTGAAATTGAATATTCTACTTTTAGTCTAAAGCACGTCACTATTGAACATAATATGAAATTTCATCATATTTTAATACCTACATTTACCAAGTTATTGCCAATATCACTTTTAAACATCTTAATTGATTCTATATATTTACCTTCCAGGGCAGTATGATCCATAATTTCACAAACTTTTTTTTTGAAGTTTGTATTTCTTGATTTGTTCCAATTCAAATTTCAATTAATTTTCCTTTCTTTTCATTTAATCTTTTCGTATATCCTATTCAAATCATGCCTTAACTTGCTGTTCCCCAAGCCTGCTAACTTTTACGTCATGGCTGAGTACTATCTCTGTTGAGTTTATGGTAGATTCCCTCCACCAGAAGTGAAGCAGGAAAACTGTAGTTAAGGTGGTGCACAAATGTTGTAGCTTGACTCTGCTATTACATTCCTTATTCTTGCAATGAAGCTTGGTATTATATGCATCTTTAATTGATTTCTTTCCCTGCTTGTAAAATTTGTGTTCCTCCAGAATCCTTCTAGTTGATGTAAAAGCTACCAACCGATTCTTTTATACTTAAGGTGTATTTAATAATTGATTTACCATATATGCCATGAAGTTACCCATTCATTCATAGATTATCTTTTGAAAAATTCTGTTCACTTCTGTAAAACTCACTTCAAAATATTTACATTCTTAAATCTTTGTAGTCTATACAAGCTTCCCATCAGGTCAATTTCTGCCAATTCCAGAAATAGAATTTGCATCCAACTTTTCTAAAGTTTCACCGATTTTCAACTCTCAGTTCATGAGTTGTCTTTATTTTAAAACTGTAATGTAGGAAACAAAGGGACAGCACAGCAAAATAAATAAAATTACACCAGATAAATTGTTTTAATTTACAAGCCATCCCCAGGTTAAAAAATCCCAATCTATGGACAGTCCCTACATATCAATTAGCTCCCATATTATTATTTCATTCAAAAGGACATTTGCTCCTATAAATAGAAAAAAATAATTTTCTCTTTTCCCACTTTCATTAATTGTTCTTTATCAGTGAGTGAGGGAGTGAGTCTGCTCCACGTTCTCAGTTTTTGAAACCATTCATTACAATAATGTGGAGATGTTACCATTTTGAGTTTTTTTTTGTTTATTTCCTGACTTGTGGACTAATCAACTTATGAACATTTGTAAAAACCAGAGCCTATTTTTTACTCAAGGACAACCCCACTAGTGATACTTGTTCAAAATGCAGGTCACCTCCAGGTTATAACAGGGTTCCATTCCTGAGAACTGTTTGTAATCGGAGCTGTTCCCAAGTCAGAAATCAACAAAAGGGTGTTGGAGAGAATCACAGGAACAGCTCTTGATGGGAGAGCAAACAGGCATGGGAAGAGCGGTTTCCTCAGTGAGTGAGGGAGTGAGTCTGTTCAGTGCTTCAATCTCCGCTCACCTCAACCAGTCGTTGATTGTTATGGCTCAGGTGGAGTAGGGGACAATTGAGAGAGTTGGGTGGGGGGGGGGAGAATAAGAGGAAATGCCTTGTTTTGTTTACCCTTGGCAGATGCCTGCAGCCCTGCAGAAGCTTGCAAATCCATCTGACTCTTATCCCAAAAACACATTTCGTTCAAGTTTATTGTCATTCAACCATTTACACGTATACCACCAAATAAAACGATGTTCGTCCAGCCAAAGGAACACGACACAGTACATATTACTCACACACACCACAAAAAGAAGCATTGCCACAAATAAGTTAACCAATAATAAAATATATTCCAGAAAGTTGACATTTGGCGTAAAGTGCATTCATGACACAAGTTAAAGAGTGAACAGTATGATGCTACTGGCACTTCATAAGTGGCTTGTGTGGTAGCAGGAAGCTGTCTCCCATCCTAAAAGTGTTTGTCCTAATTGTACGATACCTCCTGCCTGATGGCAGGGTGTCAAAGAGATTGTAGAATGGGTGGGAGGGATTGTTGACAATGCTAAGGGCCCTGTGTACGCGGTGCTCCTGATAAATGTCTTGGATGGGTGGAAGCAAGACCCTGGTGATCCTCTCAATAGTCCAGAATCAGAATCAGGTTTAATATCACCAGCCTATGTCATGAAATATGTTAACTTAGCAGCAATGCAGCTCAGCTACAATGCAATATATGATAATATACCAAAAAATTAATGAATCAATTACAGTAAGTATATGTATGTTAAATAGTTAAATAAAAAATAGTGCAAAAGCAGAAATAATAAAAAGGTGAGGTAACGTTTATGGATTCAATGTATCTTCCTCCTTCTGATAGTAACAATGAGTGTATCTTCCTCCTTCTGATAGTAACAATGAGAAGAGGGCATGGGGTTGGGGGTCCCTGATAATGAACACCGCCTTTCTGAGGCAATGTTCCTTGTAGATATCTTGGATACTATGGAGGCTAGTACCTATGATGGAGCTGACTAATTTTATAACTTTCTGTAGCTTCTTACGATCCTGTGCAGTAGTCCCACCTGCCCCATACCAGACAGTGATGCAGCCTGTCAAAATGTTCTCCTCAGTATATCTGTAGAAATTTTCAAGTGTTTTAGGTGATGAAACAAATGTCCTCAAACTTATGAAATATAGCCGCTGTCTTGCCTTCTTTATAGCTGCATCGATATGGTGGGACCAAGTTAAATCCTCAGAGATATTAACACCAGGAACTTGAAATTGATCACTCTCTCCACTTCCGATCCCTCTGAGGACTAGTTCGTGTTCCTTTGTCCTCCCTTTCTGACATCCCCAATCAGCACTTTGGTCTTACTGACATTGAGTGCAAGGTTGTTGCTGTGATATCACTCAACCAGCTGGTATATCTTGCTCCTGTACGCCCTCTCATCTCCATCTGAGTTTCTGTCAATGGTTGTATCATCAGCAAATTTATGGATGGCATTGGAGCTACACCTAGCCACATAGTCATGATATATGGAGAGAATAGAGCAGTGGGCTAAGCACACATCCCCGAGGTGCACCAGTGCTGATCGTCAGCAAGGTGATATTATTACCAATCTGCACAGATTGTGGTCTTCTGATTAGGAAGACGAGGAACCAATTGCAGAGGGAGAAACAGAGGCCCAGGTTCTGCAGCTTTTCGATCAGGACTGATGGTGTTAAATACTGATCTGAGGTCAATGAACAGCATCGTGACCTAGCCACAGAATCCTTTGTAAAGTCTTGCAGTCAGATGCATTGCAGTTCCCATACCAGACAGTGATGCAGCTGGTCAAGACACTCTCAATGGTGTTTTGTGTCAGGCATTTGTCATTTTGGGAGAACCAAGAGAGTTTCCCTACCCTTCTGAGAATATTTCCACCAAGAAGAATAGATGCTTTATCTAAAAAGTAACACCTCTGAAAGGTGTTTGGTATCACATCAAAGTTTTCCTGGATTATGTACTTAAATCTCAGGAACACAATTAGAGTATACAACCTTCTGACTCAGAGGTGAGGATGTTCTCACTGACTCAAAACATTGTTTACTTATTTAAAGTTATTTCTTTATTCCTAAAATAGATTATATTAATTTCCCACTACTGTTCTTAAAGCTACTTTACTGTAATTAACTGAGTCACTGCTTTCTCACATTGACCTGCTGTCTTCCAGCCCTTTATTACTGTCCTCATATTCAGTAAACTTTTGCAGATTATAATTAATCTTTCACTGGTTTCCTTACTTATTTCTTTTAATATCCTCACATTGAAACTTACTGAATACTTGCTATCAATCAAAATAGTTTATTCATTGCAACTTTCCTAATTATACTAATCCCTCTGAGTTTCTCTCCCTTACTAATCTTTAGTCTTCTCCCAGCCTTTTATGTCCTACTGTGAAGATGAAAGGAAAGTATTTACATAGCAGCTCTGACATACCAGTCTCCTCTACTATTATCATATCAAAATCAGTTTTTAAGTAGATTCAACTTTTATGTTCTTTCCACAAGTACAGCTCACTCTGGAAAATATAATCTTGTGCAATATGATTACAATGTAATTCTCAAGATTCAATTTCAAAGCTTGTGAAATTGGCCCTTTGATGATACTCTACTGCTTTTTCTTTGAGCACAACCTCAAAAATAATAGATTGCCACATTTTAAAAGTATTTTTGAAATAATATGGAGAGTGAATGGAAAAGAAATATTTTTGAATAAAGAATAGAATCTTTATTTTTATGGCATTTTTTTCCACAGCCACAAGACATCTTAGAGAGTTTCACAGCCAAGAGCTACCTTTGAATGTTGGTCATTGTTTTAATATCAAAAATGCAGCCGCCAATTAGTATACAATAAACTTATAAAGCAATATGATAATGACCAGACAGATGGTTTTAGCATTGTTGTCCGTGGGTAAATTTTGCTTGGGTTAGCATAGAGACACAGTACAATCGAATCTTTAAAACACTGGAGCTAACAGGACCCTGGCTTAAAGATGACACTTATAACAATGCAAGAATTTCTTAATAGGGCACTTTAACTGTGTTGAAGTCTCCAGAGTAGAAGGTTCTTCTGAAAACCCCTTCTGACTCAAAGGTGAGAAGTTTACTGATTCTTAGCCAGGACTGTAAAGTCTGCGTGCAGCAAGATATAATATACAAGTGCGACCTTCCAAGATTCTTTGCTTACCAGACACTGCAGGAAAACATCGTTTTAACCAGCAATTGAACCTGCGAGGGATGCCTTCAAAGACCTTCATGGAAAATAATCAAGATTAATGTTCAGGGAGCTGCCATGAAATGTTGCAGATCTCACCTTCCTGGTTTTGATTTTCTCAGAGACAACTTTTTCTGGAGAGCCAGCACTGTTTTTTTTAATTTTGTCTAGGCAAATAAGATTTACCAATTCATTATTAACCATGCTATCTGCTTTCTGTCATGCATGCCCAGTTTTTCTATAAGTGCTCCCCCCCCCCCCCACCAGGTGATGGTATATGTCTAGCACTATAGAGGCCAATTTGAAGTGAGTGCCAATTTTCCCTTTATGATCATTTCATGAAAGGAGCACAGGATACCTACGTATTTGAGAACATATTCCTTTTGCCATGCATATGTCTACTGCTTAGTTGCAAACAAATCAAGCAGGCACCTTAGCATGAAATACCCAAAGTAATGTTCTCCTTAATCACCAGGAAATGAAAATCTGTTGATTTACTTTAATCTCTCCAGTGAATGATACAGGCCAGGTTTTGAAACTGCCTTTAAACAATGTCACACAAAAGGAAATCCAACGTTAAACTGAATGAGGAACTGCAGACAAATGGTAACTATTTACAGTAACACACACAAAACGCTGGAAGAACTCAGCCAGTCAGGCAGCATCTATGAAAAAGAAAAAGATTGTTGTTGTTTCAGGCTGAGACCCTTCTTCAGTCGGGGGGGGGGGGGGGAGAGGATCTTAGCCCAAAACGTCGATTATCTATTCAATTCCTCCAGCATTCTGTGTGTGTTGCTTTGGATTTCCAGAATCTGCAGACTTTCTCATTTTTATGATTTACAGCAGCAGTTTCTCTTCTGATAGAAGCAAAGCTAAAAGCCAATGCCACTATTTCTCATCAGGTAAAAAGTAATCAAAATGTTGGTCAAAACCATTAAATTAATCTTGCTCAATGCACACAAAATGCTGGAAGAACTCAGCAGGGTCAGGCAGCATCTGTGGAAATTTAAAGATAGTCAATGTTTCGGGCCGAGACCCTCCTTCAGGAATTTGTGTTGCTTTGGATTTCCAGCATCTGAAAAACTTCTGGTATTTAAAATTAATCCTGATGGAGAGTTTCAACCCAAAATATCAACACTTCTTTCCTCTCTCTGATGCTGCTTTACCCACGGAGTTCCTCAAGCAGATCGTGTCTTGCCCTAATTAAATTAATTTGCTCTGAAGCCATTTTGTTGATGCTGTTTGTGCATTAGTGTCCCACCTTCAGTGTCATGCCCACTCCTGACTAGGGGAGAAAAACCAAATTAAAAGCTCTGGCTTTTAATATTACAAAGAAAAGTTGCAATGCTGATATTTCAAAGAATGTAAATAAAAATTGAGAGGAACTAAATCAATATAATAAACAGAATTGATAAAATTAATCTGAGCAAACACACAAAATGATGGTGGAACTGATAGTCAGTCCTGGTGAAGGGTCTCGACCTGAAATGTCGACTGTTTACTCTTTCCCATAGATGCTGCCTGGCCTGCTGAGTTCCTCCAGGATTTTACGTGTTTGATTTGGATTTCCAGCATCTGCAGATTTTCTCATGTTTGTGAGATTAATCTGGGCACTATTTAAAGCGAACAAAGATTTAAAACAAAGGAATTTTGACATAAATTCAAAACTGAGGTTAGGTTACACACTGTCATGCTAACAGTGATGACTGAGCAAAAGAGAAAAAAAAACTTTCAAAAACATTCAGGTATCAATTGAATATAAGCTAAAAGGCTCCTTGTCTGTGGTCACCATCACTTGCGTTGACTTCTGTAATAATGCTCAGTTTTACAGTTGCCATATTATTGTGCATTGTGATAGTCCGTTAATTTGTTAGTTTCTTCAGTGTCTTTGACATTTTAAAAAGTGTATGCCTTTTCAGAGAGAGTAACCTACCAAAGTACTTACACTAATTACTACCAAGGAATGGTCTCTGGCTGGAAGCTTTCAGACAGGCCTTTGCAGTAAATGGTAAGTTGCTCTTTGGCTTTAACTACCACATATATGCAGACTGACCATGTTACAATTTACCATCAATGAAGGTTAATTTTATGGTCCAGGCACCCAATACAGAAATGACATGCTTCCTTTTTACTGAATGATCATGGTCACTTGACTCTCTCAGATACGAACAGTAAATTGAAAATTACTACCTGGATGACAAGTTATAAGGTAACAATTTGAACATCATCGTTATTCACTTGAAATAATTAGCATAGGGCATGAACAAGTGACCTTCCCAGCATTGTTTTGACATGACTCACCAAGTTTTAGAAAAAATGTATTCCCTCTCATTGTTCTGTGAAAATATAAGAATTACTTTTTTCAAGTATTGAAAATTCATCATTTCAACCCTTAAACTAAGTAGATTACCCTTTCAATGTGGACAGTATAATGGTGCAAGCAAAAGGTTTTATAGGACTACCTACTTCACAACCTTAGGCCCACTGGCTATCTGGAGTAATAGTAGAATGTGAAAAGTTGTATTGGGATAAAAGTTACACTCAGAAGTTAGGACTCTTTCTTTTAGGAGAGAGAAGACTAAGGAAAAAGTTTTGATAGAGTTATAAAGTAACAATGGCTCTGGACAGAATAATTAGTGAGAGGCTGTTTGTTACATTTTGCAACCTAAAACATAAAGCTAATTGAAATAAAAACACTGAGTCATGAATAACATGTCTGTAGCAGGCTTGTACTGTACGGAAGTTTTGGGCACATATATATATAGCTAGGGTGCCTAAAACTTCTGCAGGGTACTGTAGTAATTTTATATATTGCATAGTACTGCTACTACAGAAGAAAAAAATAATTTCACGACATGGGTGAGTGATGATAAACCTGATTCTGATCTGGGTCTTTATTGTGGACTGAGAGTGGGAAGGGGGCAGGGAGAGGGGAGGGAGCAGGAAGCACCAGAGAGCAATCTGTACTGATCAATAAACCACTCATTTGGAATCAAGTGACCTTCCCTGGTGTCTCAGGGCTGGGGTGTCTGCACCCGGACCACCACCTACCCCTGGCACTCCTTCTCTGCCGCCTCTCCCACACACCTCCCACGAAACTCCACCCTTGCCATTTCCAATATCCTTTGTACCTGCCAGATTTACAAACTCATTCTCCGCTCCATATTGACAAGTACAATGACGTGCAAAAATTTTAGGTATATATATAGCTACAATGCCCAAGACCTTTGCACATATATATTCTTCCTTGGAAAGAGAAACCAAGCCTCTTAGTTCATCATTAAGCCCATTACTGAACTGACAAAGCTCGTACAATTTCTTCAATTCAGCTACAAAGCTGAAATAGACTTCCCTTCCTTTTGAAACCTAAAGCATTCTGCAATCAACAATGCTTTTAGTTCTAAATATTCCTGCATTACTTTCACAATGTCAGCAAAGCTCATTTTGGCTGGTTTGGTTAGAACACTCAAACTTTTAAACAAACAGTATGCCTTTCCACCTATTATACTCAGCAAAGTCAGCTGTCACTTGGCATTGGCTATTTGTTTCAAAATGCTGCTCAATTCACTCAGTATACAATATCCAGTTACCTGTTGTACAATTGAACACATCTGTCTTTCTGATAAAGCCAGTCATTTCTGCTTTTTAAAGAAGTTTTATTATCTCATCCATTTTCTGCTTTTTTTAAGGTAACCATCTTTTCCCTCTTCTGAAGAGACACGTGCTGCACTTTTTTAAAAAAAACTCAAACGTCTCACTCTCTCTCCTCTTGCGAAGAAAAAAATACATGCTGCACTTCAACAGGTAGGTAGTCAACTAAGGTTCATTTTAAAACTTGCTTGTCATCATTTATGTTTTGTAACTCCAAATCATAAAACAAATTGACAGAAAAATGTGGAGCAGGAATAACGTCTGTACTTCATTTTACTTTAGTGAGGCGCACAGTTATGATGTAATAGAAACATAGAAAATAGGTGCAGGAGTAGGCCATTCGGCCCTTCAAGCCTGCACCGCCATTCAGTACGATCATGGCTGATTATCCAACTCAGAACCCTGTACCTGCCTTCTCTCCATACCCCCTGATCCCTTTAGCCACAAGGGCCTTATCTAACTCCCTTTTAAATATAGCCAATGAACTGGTCTCAACTGTTTCCTGTGGCAAAGAATTCCACAGATTCATCACTCTGTGTGAAGAAGTTTTTCCTCATCTCGGTCCTAAAAGGCTTCCCCTTTATCCTCAAACTGTGGCCCCTCGTTCTGGACTTCCCCAACATCGGGAACAATCTTCCTGCATCTAGCCTGTCCAATCCCTTTAGAATTTTATATGTTTCAACAAGATCCCCCCCTCAATATTCTAAATTCCAGAGAGTATAAGCCTAGCCGATCCAGTCTTTCATCATATGAAAGTCCTGCCATCCCAGGAATGAATCTGGTGAACCTTCTTTGTACTCCCTCTATGGCAAGAATGTCTTTCCTCAGATTAGGGGACCAAAACTGCACACAATACTCCAGGTGTGGTCTCACCAAGGCCTTGTACAACTGCAGTAGTACCTCCCTGCTCCTGTACTCAAATCCTTTTGCTATGAATGCCAGCATACCATTTACCTTATTCACCGCCTGCTGTACCTGCATGCCCACTTTCAAAGACTGGTGTACAATGACACCCAGGTCTCATTGCACCTCCCCTTTTCCTAATCGGCCACCATTCAGATAATAATCTGTTTTCCTGTTCTTGCCACCAAAATGGATAACCTCACATTTATTCACATTAAATTGCATCTGCCATGAATTTGCCCACTCACCTAACCTATCCAAGTCACCCTGCATCCTCTTAGCATCCTCCTCACTGCTAACACTGCCGCCCAGCTTTGTGTCATCCGCAAACTTGGAGATGCTGCATTTAATTCCCTCATCTAAGTCATTAATATATATTGTAAACAACTGGAGTCCCAGCACTGAGCCTTGCGGTACCCCACTAGTCACCGCCTGCCATTCTGAAAAGATCCCATTTATTCCCACTCTTTGCTTCCTGTCTGCCAGCCAATTCTCTATCCACATCAATACCATACCCCCAATACTGTGTGCTTTAAGCTTGCACACTAATCTCCTGTGTGGGACCTTATCAAAAGCCTTTTGAAAATCCAAATATACCACATCCACTGGTTCTCCCCTATCCACACTACTAGTTACATCCTCAAAAAATTCTATGAGATTCGTCAGACATGATTTTCCTTTCACAAATCCATGCTGACTTCGTCTGATGATTTCACCGCTTTCCAAATGTGCTGTTATGACATCTTTGATAACTGACTCTAGCATTTTCCCCACCACCGATATCAGGCTTACCAGTCTATAATTCCCCGGTTTCTCTCTCCCTCCTTTTTTAAAAAGCGGGGTCACATTAGCCACCCTCCAATCCTCAGGAACTAATCCAGAGTCTAAAGAGTTTTGAAAAATTATCACTAATGCATCCACTATTTCTTGGGCTACTTCCTTAAGCACTCTGGGATGCAGGCCATCTGGCCCGGGGCATTTATCTGCCTTCAATCCCTTCAATTTTCCTAACACCACTTCCCTACTAACATGTATTTCCCTCAGTTCCTCCATCTCACTGGACCCTCGGTCCCCTACTATTTCTGGAAGATTATTTATGTCCTCCTTAGTGAAGACAGAACCAAAGTAGTTATTCAATTGTTCTGCCATGTCCTTGTTCCCCATGATCAATTCACCTGTTTCTGACTGTAAGGGACCTACATTTGTCTTAACCAATCTTCTTCTTTTCACATATCTATAAAAGCTTTTACAGTCAGTTTTTATGTTCCCTGCCAGCTTTCTCTCATAATCTTTTTTCCCTTTCCTAATTAAGCCCTTTGTCCTCCTCTGCTGGACTCTGAATTTCTCCCAGTCCTCAGGTGTGCCACTTTTTCTGGCTAATTTGTATGTTTCTTCTTTGGAATTGATATTATCCCTAATTTCCCTTGTCAGCCACGGGTGCACTACCTTCCCTGATTTATTCTTTTGCCAAATTGGGATGAACCATTGTTGCAGTTCATCCATGCAATCTTTAAATGCTTGCCATTGCATATCCACCATCAACCCTTTAAGTATCATTTGCCAGTCTATCTTAGCTAATTCACGTCTCATACCTTCAAGGTTACCCTTCTTTAAGATCAGAACCTTTGTTATTGAATTAACTATGTCACTCTCCATCTTAATAAAGAATTCCACCATATTATGGTCACTCTAACCCAAAGGGCCTCGCACGACAAGATTGCTAACTAACCCTTCCTCATTGCTCAATACCCAATCCAGAATGGCCTGCTCTCTAGTTGGTTCCCGACATGTTGGTTCAGAAAACTATCCGGCATACATTCCAAGAAATCCTCTTCCTCAGCACCCTTACCAATTTGGTTCACCCAATCTATATGTAGATTGAAGTCACCCATTATAACTGCTGTTCCTTTATTGCACACATTTCTAATTTCCTGTTTAATGCCATCCTCAACCTCACTACTACTGTTAGGTGGCCTGTACACAACTGCCACATGTGTTTTCTGACCCTTAGTGTTATGCAGCTCTACCCATATCGATTCCACATCCTCCCGGCTAATGTCCTTCCTTTCTATTGTGTTAATCTCCTCTCTAACCAGCTAATGTCTTCCTTTCTATTGCGTTAATCTCCTCTCTAATGGCATGATGCCAACTACCAGTTGCATTCTTTTACATATAACCTGTAAAGAACTATATCAACAACAAAGAATGCTCAATCAAGCACTACATTTACAATACTACTACTACGTCGACTCAGGCCTAGGGTTGGTGTCGGGCAAAATAATACTGAAATATTGAGGACACAACATTGTTCCATTTGGTAAAGGAGTTAAGGATGAGAATTAACAGAATAAATGAAAATGGAAGAGGATTAAGAATAACCCAAGGAAAAACCTTTTGATTAGAAACTGGAAGGTACTGCCTGTAGAATTATTGAAGCTAGGATTCAATGTTGTCCTCAAGAGAGAATTGGACACATCTAAAGTGTAGAAAAGTTTGGCAAGCTATGGAGAAAGAGCTAGAGATGGAACTTGTGTGTTGCCCTGAGGAAGGTGCTGAAGCCATTTAAAGTTATGTGTCAATTGATCTCTATTAAAGAATAAACAGCCAGCACTCCATATCAGAGTCTGCAATGCATTCTCTAATATTCTCAAATCCTGAGTTCCCCATGGCTTAACAATACTGAATGCAGGATTGAAAAATCAGTAGCTTAGAAGTACGATTATAATATTATGATTTCCAGATCCTTTCATGTCCCTCTAGATAAGATGCTTCTCAGAATAATTTATGCTTATCCTGACATGATTTTGGGTGTTAACTACATACAGTATCATCAGGCAAATTTCAGTGATGCTCTTCAAAAGCTAATTTATAAACTAACCAGGGAAAATTTAACACTTAGATTTCAGTAATCTGTTCATTCTGAAGCTTCTCAGTGTAAAGATACATTCTCGTTCACATTTACAGTTTCACACTCTATTTCTCAGTACTATAGAGGCTGGCTTCTTATTCTGAAACCAATCACTACAGGTTTCTAATGACATTGATTGGTGTTTCAGAAACTTCATGGTAGCCCTAATGGTCTGCTTGAAATGGAGCCCCCAGCCCTGGAAGGCCCATAGACATGAATGGGAAGTATATGAAAGCTCTCTTCCAAAGAGCATACTCCCCTCCAGTGACCTAGAGGGCCGATAGAGACTATCATAACCTGTTGAGGATGTGCTGACTTCAGAGGATGAAATTTGCAAATATAATATTGATCACAGAGTTCAGACCGAGCTCCAAGCTAAATTGCAAACTAAATTTTCTGCCCATGAAAATTAAGGTCACAGCCACACTCAACTTCTGAACCTCAGGGTCACTACTAGGTCCCTGATCCATAAAGAGTAAAATGCTCTTATGAATTTAACACTAACACTTAATGTAACTCCATTTCAATGCTCTGCTTCTGACTCCAGAGCAAATTAATTTCTAGCTTGCATGTGGGAGGGAGCTGAGGTAGAGAATTCAGCCCAGTCTGAGCCTGTTGCTGTTAGATATGGCTGACAAACACCTCAGCTACAGTTGTCTACATCTAATCATATTATATAGTACTCCAAATGTCAACAAAGTTCTGTACAGCAACAGCAAGCAATTGGCTCCTTTTGTACTCCATCCATCTTTAATTTGCCTACCTATTTATATGCTATCTTTCTGTGTATCTTATAGGAAGGTGCCTTATGACAAGCATTTCCTTAAATAGTATTCTGCTTTTCTTTTCTCTGACCTGGATGACCCCTACAGGTGTTCTTTAAGGTGTGGTCTAAACCCAATCATCTTCAGTGGCTGCATTAAAGACCTTCCTTCTACCATAAGGTTAATATAGGGATGTTGGTTAGTGATTGCACAATCTTAAATTTCATTCTTATTAATCAAAAGGATTATTGAAAGATGGTCAGACTGGAGATCCTAGCTGTTCAATTTGATTGAACCTTTCAAAGAGGGTTTCAAACAAAATATATTGATGAGTACAGTGCAGTAGGTGTAAAATCTATACAATCTAAGTCTAAAAAAAATCAAAATCAGCCTGAAGAAATTTGATGTTACATTTAAAAACTGATAAGACATTGCATTCAATAGATATTCCTAGAGGAAATCTGTACAAGAGAGAGATGTGCTACATGAGAATGATCTCTGCTATGCTGCGAAGAGCAAGCAGCAGCTGTGACAGGAGAGACTGAAAAACCTACAGACCCAAGCACTAACCACAGCCATCATTTACTCTTGCCTACACTGCACCAGAATAGGTGGATCTTGGACCGACCACGACAGCCACCTAATGGACAATCCCTTAGGAGAATATCACACTCAACTCAAGTGATGGCACTACTGTGACTAGATATAAAGAAAATGGATTTCTGTAAGGCCTGTGTCAAGATTAAACCCAGCCTCTAATCTTTTGGACCAGATTCAAGTGATCCAAGGAGAGACAGCAAATTGGATCAAAAATTGACCATAAGAGGCAGTGGATGATGAGGGAGGTGTATTGTTGGAAGCCTGTGACATACTGCAGAAATCACTGCTATGTTTATATACATTAATAATTTCCATATGAACAAAGGAGATATGATTATTAAGATTACAAATAACTGGAAAATCACTAGTGTTGCTGATAGTGAAGAGAATAATTGTGGGCTACTGCATATTGACTCTGGTAAAAAAATCAAAGTCAGATGGAATTTAATCCTGCTGAGTGCAAATTGGTGCACTTTTGACGACTGATAAGAGTAGGTTATACATAATGAATGGCATAGCATTATTAAGGAACAAAGGGACTTTCAGGTGCAAGTCCAAAAAATAATCAAAATGGCAATACAAGATGATAAAATGGAGAAGACAGCATATAGAATATTTGTGTTCGTTAGCTAGAATGGAAGAGCAGAGAGGTTATAGTAGAACTTAACCAGACTTTGTTTAGGTCACATCTGAAGTACTGTGTTTAGTCCTTGTTACCGCACAAGATATAATTACATTACAGATATTACAGAGAAGATTGAACATGTTGATTCCTGGGAGGGTCATGCTTGCTATGTGGAGAGACTGGGTTTGTTTTGCTTGGAGCGAAAGAGCCTGAGAGTATACAAGATTATGAGGGGCACAGCTGGAGGATCTTTTATTTGACACGTTACTAAATGCCTTTTGGAAATCTTTCTTCACTACATTTGAGTTCTCTTTTATCCATTCTGCTAGTTATACTCTTTAAAAAAAACTTCAGTACAGTTTACAGGTATAGTTATGGGGCTAAATACTTTTTCAAGGCACTATGTATTACCATGACAATATTCAACTTTGACTTTGGATAGTTGGAAGCATAGGCAGAACATGAATACACTAAACAATATAGCTCTCAACTGCTTTTTTAAGAATATCAATAATTACAATTTTAAAGCCACATTGATATGTATGATTCATTTTATGTGGAATGAAAAGTTTGTTTTTCATTTGTTAGGTTTAAAAAAAAGTTTGATAGATTAGGTGGGCATTATTGTGAATTGACGCCATCTAAATACTCACATTGTGAATACCACATTGAATTGCAAAGTTGCACTAAACATAAAAACTGGAGCATGAATCAGTGTGTTCATGGTTCTGTTCCACCCAGAAAGAAAGTCTTACCTGTTCCTGCATTTGACATCAACACAATTTCTTCTGGTTATTTGTTTGATACAATATTATAGCAGCAATATTGAATACATATGCATGCTGAATGAGAATGAATGCCCAATATCGCAAAGGTAATGTTGAGAAACTGCAGATTTGGGCCACTAGGATGCTTTTTCTTGCCAGATATGCGAGTAGGCGGAGCAGATTTCCACGCTGGGACATTGAGTGGTTAGGGCAATGATTGCGGAACTCATGGTCTGTGCCTCCAAAAAGAAGCTGTAACATCAAAAACACCAGGATGCTGGATGATTCCTATGACCCCGAGCGAATCCAGACCTCAGATTCCACCACTAACTCAGGTTCCTTCGAGCCCAGACACCTTCGGACTGCAAATTGTGCGCCTCTAGCTCCAGCCCAAGCCTGGAACTTAGTTGCCAGCACCTCCAGGCTGAGAACTTCCTTGCTGCCACTGAGCTCCAGGCCGCCTCTTCCCCTTCAACTACTCCCCAACCCCAGGGCTCTCAGGCTCTGCCGTCACCTCTTAGAGCCTCCATCTTCCTCCTTCCCCCAACCCCAAACCCTCCCCACACCTCCAACTCTCCTCCCTCCCTTCAATCCCAATTCTAATCCCTGCCAGGTATTCAGCATTCCTGCCTACTTTCAAAAAACTTTGTCATTCTAACCATACATCAGCTCTGCAGAGCAGAATGAGACAGCATTTCTCAGGGGCAGTGCAATCATAACATAACAAACACAACATTAAATAATAAACATAACAGATAGTAAAACACAACAGCCACATGTCAGTTAAATCAGTTATAAAGTGTCCAGTGCAAGTTAAAAGTGTCCAAAGCAGAGTCAGGTAGAGCAGCTATTTAGCAGTCTGACTGCCTGTGGGATGAAGCTGTTTAGTAGCCATGTGGTTTTGGTTTTGATGCTCCTGTAACGTTTGCCTGATGGCAGAAGAACAAACAGCTCATGGAGAGGGTGTGAGGGGTCTTTAATGATGTACTGTGTCTTCTGGAGGCATTGACTCTGAAAGAGGTCTTGGACAGAAGGTATGGAGACCCCAGTAACCTTCTCTGCTTCCCTAACCACCCTCTGCAAGGCTTTTTTGTCAGCAGCACTACAGCTGGAGTACCAGGTTGTGATTGCTAAAGATCAGCACACTCTCAACTATGCCTCTGTAGGATGTAGTTAAGATGTTGGTGGGGAGTGATGCTTGTTTAAGCTTCCTCAGAAAGTGCAATCTCTGCTGGGCCCGTTTCACAATCCCAGTGGTGTTCCTGGACCAGGTGAGATTGTCCGAGATCTGCACCCCAAGGAACTTGATATTTTCCACTCTTTCCACTGTGGAGCTGGCTGATGCTGAGGGGTGTGTGCTCAGGCTGCATTCCTCTCTAATGCAGAACATTCTGTCCTCAGCAAGGGCCTTACCTTTGTCCCCCTTCGCCCTCAACTCAGTGGGGTCCACACCTGCCATGATTCCAAGCTCTCCTTCTACCACCTTTCTCCAAGCCCACTTCAGCAAGAATTCCCCACCCCGCATTGATCATCTCTCCCTCAATTTTTCCGCCAGTTGCTCCCATTTTATCAAGACTCAATGGATAGCCATTAGCCTCTGCATGGGTCTGTGCTATTCCTGCCTTTTTATTGGCTATGTAGAACAATCCCTATTCCAGGCTTCCCTGGGATATTAGAGATGTCCTGTTTCAAAGATGTCCTCCACTATTGATGGTGCCCTCACCTGCCTCTCCATTTTCCAATCCACTACCTTAAGTTGCCATCTCCAAAGGGATCCTACCACCAAACATATCTTTACCTCTGCTTTCTGCAGAGATCTCTCCCTCCATAATTCCCTTGTCCATTTGTCCTTCCTCACGTTTATCCCCGCAAGCAGCTAAAGATCTACACCTTGCTCATTCACCACCTCCATTCAGGGCCCCAGAAAGTCCTTCCAGGTGAGGCAATACTATTGTGTCTAGTGCTCCCAATGCAGCATTGGTGAGACCCATTGTAAACTGAGGGACCACTTCATTGAGTGTCTTCACTCTATCAGTCAAAAATCTTTCCCTCCCCTTTATTCCCCCACCCTGGCCTCATCTAATTTTCCCCAGTGCACTCTCCCTCCCCCCCCCCCCATTCCTGTGGTCCACTCTCCTCTCACATCAGATTCCTTACTCACTTGTGTTTTATCTTTCCTACCTACCTGGCTTCACCTATCACCTTCCAGCTATCTTCCTACCTCAATCTTTTTATTCTTTCCAATCCCGATAGGTCTTGGCCCAAAATTTCGACTGTCTGTTCATTCCATGGATGTTGCCTGACCTGCTGAGTTCCTGCAGCATTTTGTGTTGCTATTGGAAAGATTTTGCACTTTGATTCAGGACAGAACCTTTTACTTTATACAGATACAGGCCAATGACCCATGAAGGTCAGCTTCCCCATTTACACTGCAATGTTACATCAGTAACATTAAACATGCATCACAGCTAAATAGATCAAATACCTCCAAGTACAAGCATGGACAGTACACAGTGGGAGGAAAATGGATTGGTGATGGGGGAACAAATGGAGGGCAATCTGAAATTGGAATTGCCACCTCCCCCCAAGTTTCTGATCCTAACTGCCCTTCCAGTTCCACGCAAAATCCATTTTTAATCCCCTTCCAATTCCATTAATTTACTACCCACACAGCTCTCTCACCCCATCATAGTATTGGTTCCACCTGCCTTTCATTTCTCTTCGAATGGATTTCATTATCACCTACCTCAAGAGATCCAGCACTGGTAGTCTGCTTATTACCTCCAGCAGCTGTCTCAACCTTCACCCACTACTTAGTGCCATCTGCATCAAACTACCCTTTTACCTTTATCTCCCCTACCTGGCTAGATCTGCCCATCATAATTCACCACCCCTCAGTCCACCAATTATCTCTGCACTATCTCAACCAGTATAAAGAGACAGAATTATCTTTCCACAATATTCCAGGTACATCTCACCAACATCTTATAGCTGTCCCACCTCTTGTTCACAATGGCCTGTACAATTAACATAAGAATGCTATACACTTTCTGTAGTATTTTGTCTACCTGTGATGCCATTTCAGACAAATATTCACACACCCCTCTTACAACTACCCTCAGAACAAAATTACTCTGCAAGGCCTGTAGTGATTTAATTTTCCAAAATACATCACTTTGCACTTGTCTGGGTCAAATTCCATCGGTCATTCCTTTGCCTGCTTTCTCAGTTGATCAAGATCCTATTGTAACCTTAAACAATCTTCATTGTTCACTATGCCAATTTTGGTACAATTCACAAACTTACTGAGTATGTTATTTGCATCAATCTGCAGCCTTCGACTTTTTTTGTGCTCAAGTTTGAAAGCATTGCTATGGTCCACATGGGTGACATCTACAGCCCTACCCTCAATCTTCTTGGTAACCTCTTCAAAAACTCAAATGTATGAAACATTTCCTGCACACAAAACTATGCTGATATCCTTTGCCAGTCCTTGCCTTTCTAAATGCAAAATATTCTCTCAGAATCCCCTCCAGTAACTAACCCACAATATTAGGCTCACTGGCTTGTCCTTGCAGCCCTTAGAGGTGCAACATAAGCCACTTTCCAGTATCTCTGCATTGTTCATGTGGTATCTAAATAGCATTGATAAAACATGGGAGGCACTCTTCTCATTCTATCTTAGAAAACTTATTGCTTCAATCAGTCGGCTAAATCTACCAGGAGCAATAAATGTTTTCTATGATTGAGCTTGACTCAATGACTGCATACAGTTGCATTTAGTGTCAAGCTTCCAAAATACAATATTTATGCAGATATTCTGAGGTACAAACATTCACTGTTATAATAAAATTTACAACTATATTACTCAAAACAAATGCCAAATTCCAGTTAATGTATTTAGCCAATAAATAACATGTTCAAGTAGCCAATGTTGTTTCTCAATCTTACAAGAAATCTATTCAGCGCTTTTTTTTAAAAAAGTTATCTTAATGTTTAGTCAAGTCCAACTCTTCATGACCTCATGGACCATAGGGTTTTCATGGCAAGATATGGAAGTAGATTGCCAGGCCTTTCTTCCGTGCAGATACTGCTGCTGCCCAGGTTGGTACTCAGCTGGGTTTGAACCCAGGACCATCTGCCTTGAAGTCCAGTGCTGATGCCACTACACCACCAGGCAACGCTGCTCTTCGATGTTTACAATATCTATTATTAGAACCTTCCCTTGACTTGGGTATACTGTATTAGAAAGGTCTGAAAACTATATCATGGAAAACAATTGGCATTAGTGGTGCACTCCTCCACTCTGGAGGCAGGGCGAGTGGTAGCCACCCAGGACAGAAACTTAACTGTCAATGGAGTACAAATGGTGCACAATTTTATTGCGGGGACTGCAGTGAGTGAGTAGCCACTTTGAACGACTTATTTGTTGCAACCAAGATACTGAAAGACGGACATTGGGAAGCTACTTGTACTTTTCTTTCCTCAAGGGCGGGGAAATAAATGGCTACTAGTCTGCAACCCCAGTATTACTCCTTTAATGCTTCTGCCAAAGGACATGATGAGCCTTAAACAAAGGATTGGGTGCCCAGGAACTATTGGCAAGCTTACTATTGGGGCAACTGGTATGGCCAGCAGCCAGATGGGACAGATCTAGGCCCAAGTTGTGGGACTAGATGCTCAAAGGCCCACTGCATTAACTAGATCTGCACAAAAAAGTATTGACCAGCAGACCATAAATATATATTTGCATGTCAGAATTTACTAAATGGAGGATTAAAATAGAGTTGCAGAATTACGTGGCAGCTCTCGAACTGGATACAACTTAAAAACATGGGACAAAATAACAATATGCTCATCACCAATTTGGTGAGTCCATCATGGACCCTTTTAAGCATAATCCATTTTCATCTTTTGCTGATCTTCAAGTATTACCAACATACTAACCTAAAATCCAATGATGCATCATCACCCCTTAACTATGCAGTCAACACCTTTCCATTATAGTGATTATTTATTTATACATAAAATAGAGCCTGGAATCAAGCACCTTATTTAGCTGTCCATTTTTCAGCCTTGCAAACCCAGCCGATCCTTATGCATCCTCCACTGCATTTTCCTGTCCTTTTCAAATTCATCTACCTCCATTCCTTATTAAACTGCACTTGAATTCTACCCATAGCCTAAATAATAAGTTTACAAAGTGCAAACACTTGCTTTTTACACAGGAGTTCCCAATCTGGCATCCATGGACCCATTAATAGTAGGGCTCCATGGCATTAATAAAGGTTGGGAACCCTGTTTTAAAGTCACCCAGACCAAAAAAATACAAACCTTCTCAATGCCATCAGCCTTTATCCTCACAAAAACAATTGATTTTGCACCTGCCTTGCTTTCCTCAGTCCTCTGCATCAATGTAGACATATACCACATACAATACACAAACAAGATAAAATCTATAGATGCTGGAAATCCAAGCAACACACAAAATTCTGGAGGAACTCAGCAGGCCAGGCAGCATCTATGGAAAAAAGTTTATGAAAGTATACCACTTGAAATAACATCACTAGTGACAAATTACAGATCAGTGAACCAAAAATTAGCCACTGTTAATACTATGACAATGATAAAAGAAAGTGAAATTTTGCTTTTACCCATGGAGAGGTTTATAGGTTTCCCCCGCTATCCGAATGTACAGTGTTCCTATGAAACCGTTCGTAAACCGGAATGGCGTAAAGTGAAGCAGCAATTACCATTAACTTATATGTGAAAATTTTTTTGAACATTCCCAGACCCAAAAAAATAACCTACCAAATAGCACATAAAACCTAAAATAACACTAACATAGTAAAAGCTGGAATGATCTGGTAAATACACAGCCTATATAAAGTACAAATAATGTACAGTGTGGTTTCACTTAACAGAATCAGGAAGTTAGAGCCAAAATCGATTTGTCAAAAATCCACATGTACACATTCACATGTCATGCATGCGCACACACCTGCCCGCGCAAGGCTTCATGGTAGTCTTTCTCAGGGTAAGCAAGTTTAAAGTGAGTGCCTTTTCTTGTAAAAACGAAAATCCTCTTTCAGTTAACGAAAACAGATACTAATGTAGGTCTTTCGTAAAAGCGAAATGTAAAGAGAATGTTCGGAAAGCAGGGGACACCTGTACATAACTTACATCTCCACTATAATATTGGTAATGCTTTCTTTTTGGAAAAGGTTGGCAATGGAACTAAACTGATGCATTGTTTTCCCAGAACAACATCCAACACTCCACAGATATGGGATATGATACTGGAAGATGACAATACCAGCAAGTACCTGAAAAAAAAATCAAAATTAGCCACTTCCCCTCCCCAACCCTATAAATACCCATGTGAATCAAACATTGTACATACAAGATCAACTTTATTGAGATTAATCCAAAATACAAAGAAAACAAAATGCTTCCAGAAAGTAAAACAATGCAAAAAAAAAGCAAATTTATTGCAAAGATGACACACAGCTCCTTAAACAACTTCTAATACCTCAAATCCCCAAATTTTGCAAATTGTTCAGAGTAAAATACAGCATGTTTGAAGAACATGTACATTGTGTGGAACATTATTTACATTAAATTACTGAGGTTAGCAGAGTCCACCCGTCTGCTGCTGGAATACATCAATGGTGTCTTCGTCTTCCATTTCCAACTGCCAAACAGAAGAGAAATTATTCTACTATTCATCAATATAAAGAAAATTACATATCAACATCCATCAATTAAAATGATCGTTTCTTGCCCAGATTTATTCACCTTTCCAAATACCCATCTCCTACCAAACATTCATGCAATACTTGAAAATACAACTAAATAATGCATGCTGGATCTATCCACAGCCAACTTTAAGTGCATCCTTCACATATGCAGCAAGTGCAGGCATTGCCTCAACAGAATACCATTGGTTTTGAGAGCCTCACGTTAAAACTACTGATTCCTTAAACATCCACTTCAAAATTCGTATGTCTTCTATGAAAGATCTGTGCAAGGATTTCTTCATTATACACCAAGGCTCTTCAACTTTTGAAAGCCAGAAGCATGGTTTCATATACAAATGAAAGTGCAGTTGGTTCTGCCATGATTAAACATTCACCAAAATACACATTTCAACTGTACATTTTCCATCAGGTACCGAATTACTGCAAGTTGTGCCCTGAAAATCTGCAGCAAACCATGTAAAACAAGTAGCCTGTATGTAGATTTCACAAGGAGTTTGTTCTAATAGTGACTAAACCTGAAAACAGAACTGCCAAATGCAAAAATCAACTGCAGTAACTGAACAAATTAACCCTTTTGGAGCAAGACCTTTTCCCCAAGCAGTTGTTTTCAAGTCGCACAGGGAAAATAAAGGATATGGGAATAAAACTGGGCAGGAACTTAGTTATCAATAGCTAGTAAAAATGATTAAACAGCAAGGATCATCAACACAAGAGCCATGATAACAAGTGAAATAAATGGGAAGACAACTCAGAACATGTAACTGGGAACCTATAGACTTACCATCAAGCTCTGTCACTTACATCAACTCTTCTTTAGATTTCAAGGAAAACAATTCTAAATACCAATTTGCTCATTAACTTCAAAATTGACTTTAACTGGGTCAATTGCAGATCTATCTACTCTAGGAAAAGTTCTTAGAATCTGGGATGGGTGTGTCAAATTTCACAGTAATAATTAGGCTGGAGGGCAGTGAGCAACCTAGAAGACGAGTTGACCTGGACAGATAATGCAGACTAGAAACCAGAAGCTGCATTGGCAAAGTGGCCCATGTTTCATGGTTCTTTCTACAAGAACACAACAATACACTTTTTTTTTTAAAAAAAGGGCAAACATTATTATCTACTCAGCATACTAATACTTTCAATCAAAAAGTTACTCACCATAGCTGGTGTATCAGTTTCATTTATCGGCTGCCCATCAAAGCGAAACCTGATCTGTCTGATCTGCAAGCCCTGCAAGCAGAATATATTCAGCATAATGAGACATTTCAGTAAGCTGATACTTTGCACTTTATATTTTAGATTTTTTCTTCAACAATGCAACCTTGGTCTCAATACAACCAAGCTGTTCTAGGCAAACAACAGGAATTCTCACAGCTATCTGGACTTTTCCTCTTCTCACAGCTATCTGGACTATTCCTCTTCTCACCGTCTCTTGCAAAAACACCATCCCCTTCTCGCAATTCCTCCGTCTCCGCCGCATCTGCTCTCAGGATGAGGCTTTTCATTCTAGGATGAGGGAGATGTCTTCCTTTTTTAAAGAAAGGGGCTTCCCTTCCCCCACTATCAACTCTGCTCTTAAACGCATCTCCCCCATTTCACATACATCTGCTCTCACTCCATCCTCCCGCCACCCCACTAGGAATAGGGTTCCCCTGGTCCTCACCTACCACCCCACCAGCCCCTGGGTCCAACATATTATTCTCCGTAACTTCTGCCACCTCCAACAGGATCCCACCACTAAGTACATCTTTCCCTCCCCCACCCTGCATTCCACAGGGATCGCTCCCTACGCAACTCCCTTGTCCATTCGTCCCCCCCATCCCTCCCCACTGATCTCCCTCCTGGCACTTACCTTGTAAGCGGAACAAGCGCTACACATGCCCTTACACTTCCTCCCTTACCACCATTCAGGGCCCCAAACAGTCCTTCCAGGTGAGGCAACACTTCACCTGTGAGTCGGCTGGGGTGATATACTGCATCCGGTGCTCCCGATGTGGCCTTTTATATATTGGCGAGACCAGACGCAGACTGGGAGACCGCTTTGCTGAACACCTACGCTCTGTCCGCCAGAGAAAGCAGGATCTCCCAGTGGCCACACATTTTAATTCCACATCCCATTCCCATTCTGACATGTCTATCCACAGCGTCCTCTACTGTAAAGATGAAGCCACACTCAGGTTGGAGGAACAACACCTTATATTCCGTCTGGGTAGCCTCCAACCTGATGGCATGAAAATCAACTTCTCTAACTTCCGCTAATGCCCCACCTCCCCCTCGTACCCCATCTGTTACTTATTTTTATACACACATTCTTTCTCACTCTTTTTCTCCCTTTGTCCCTCTGAATATACCCTTTACCCACCCTCTGGGGACCCCCCCCCGTCTTTCTTCCCAGACCTCCTGTCCCATGATCCCCTCGTATCCCTTTTGCCTATCACCCGTCCAGCTCTTGGCTCCATCCCTCCCACTCAGTTAGTCCTGACGAAGGGTCTCAGCCTGAAACGTCGACTGCACCTCTTCCTAGAAATGCTGCCTGGCCTGCTGCGTTCACCAGCAACTCTTATGTATGTTGCAAGCTGTTCTAGTTCTAGTTGCTCTAGAAGTAGTGGTCCTCAAAGATGGACCATTTGACTTGAAGTAAACATGACTTTCCCAAATTACTTCCCATATCTGGTATTTCTTCAAGTACATCTGACACCCTCAAAAAAATAAGTCTGTGATTTTGGTTCCAACTTTATCCTGTCAACCTATCATAATTTAAAAATATACAAAACTATTTACTACAATCCACACTTCAAACTGACTGTTCATCAAGAGATTCCAGCTGCTTTTCTTTAGTTTCTCAGCTGATGATGCATTGCTCCAGATTCCAGCATCTGCAGTCTTGTTTATCTCATTTGAACTTCCTTTGTACTGCCTTCCCCTGTTTACATAGGGGAACAAAACTGCACACAGGATTCCAGACAAGGCCTAACAATCTGTGCAATGCAACAAAACCTCCTAATTTTAAACTTCAATCCCTTTGCAATGAAGATCAATGTGCTAAAAGACTTGCTTGACCCACCTGTTGCTGGCTTTGTGATTCATGCACTAGAACACTAGATCCCTTTGTACATCACTTGCAGTTTCATCTTTCCGATTTCTCATGCATGACCTCTCATATCCCCACATTAAACTCCAATTGCTAGTCTTGCCCATTCAATCTTTCAAAATCACAGTATCAAGTACAAGGAGATAGGGGGTATATAAACATGTCAGGACAGCCTTTTCCTTCATGTCAGCAAGCTGACGGAGCTGATCTTTGACTACGGAAGCATGGTGGAGTATACATCCATCTGTATTAATGACACTAAGGTAAACATGTTTTGAATGCTTCAAGTTCCTATACATTAATGTCTTGGTCCAGCACATGGATACAACCAAAATAAAACAGCCCTCTACTTCTGAGGAATCACACCCCCAGCATGCATCATGGAAAGCATTCTATCCAAATGTAAGACAGCCCAGTACGGCAACTGCTCTGCCCGTGACTGCAAGAAATTGCCAAGCTGTAAACACAACCAAGTCCACAAACTAGCCTTTCTCCATTGGATGCAGTCCTTGCTACCTTGGACAAGCAGCTAATGTAAGCAAACACCCTTTGTGAAATGAAGTCACTCTTCATTTCTCCTCCCAGACAGAAGATACAAAGCTAGAGAGCATGTACCAGACTCAAGGACAGCTTCTATGGTGCTGTTAGACTTCTGAATGAACCTCTCATACCCTAAAAGATGAAATCTTGATCTTCCAATCTACCTCACTGTGGTCCTTGCAATCTGTCCACCTGCACTGAACTTACTCTGTAGCTGCAACAATATTCTGCACTTTTTACCACCTTGATGTAATTATGTATGGCAGATCTGTCTGGATGGCATGCAAAGCTTTTCATTGTACCCTGGTACGTGACAGTTAAAAACTATCCAATCTGCATCATATGCACCTACACTTGCTTTCAAATAACCAGCAAATTTTTAAACCTTACATGCCATCTCATCCTACTGGTCTTTAAGTAGCAAAGAACTGTGGTCTAATGGAGAACTGACCCTTGCAGTACTCTTATTTATTCCAATTCCAGTTTCTGACAGCTAATTTTCACTCTATTCCTAAACACTTCCTATACCACTGATGTTAATTTATGCACCAGTCTTTTCTGTGGCACTTTGTCAAATGTCTTTTGGAAATCTAGATGCACTACATCTACAGATTTCCATTTATTAACTCTTATCACATTTGCAAAGAATTCAAGGTAATGCCAAATATTTCACAAAACCTGATGATTAGGTTCAATTATATTCCACTTTCTTAAATGTTTAGCTACTTTCTCTTTGATTATGGGTTCCATAATCTTCAAAAAAGTTCTTAAAATGCTCTTCCAGTCATTCTACTTTTTTTGAAGTCACATTAGCTGTTGTCCAATTTTCCTGGTGCCCAGATTTTAACAAGTTCGGAAAAATATTCAAACATCATCTCTACAGCCATTTCCTTTAAATCCCTAGTGTGCAGTCTATCAAGTCCTGGCAATTTGCCCACTTTTAGAAATGTTCTCCCACACTTTATCCCTTAATTGAGATGTTCTACCTGGTTATTTAAAATTAGCCCCAAGAGTTACATAATGCCTGTATAAATATTATGTTTATTTAAATATTCCTTTGCTATTTAGGTTGGGCAGTTAAAGGCTGTAGTCACAAACAAGCACAGTATTATTTTGTCAAGATTCTGTTTAAGATTTGTAGGCTCAACAAGTTAGGAACTTTGAAGATACTGACAATCATCTTGAACGTTACAATGAGAATGCAGGTTCAGAGGATGCAATCATCAAAAGCATTACATGAAAGCAGTCCATTATTTGCACTAGGTACCTGTGCTAATTTTATTTACAATCAAGAGAATACGGCAGCATAACTGGATGAATTCAATAACCATTAGGAATAGTCTTATATTATTGGTAGTGTTATAATTGTTTCTGTATTTCAGTTAAATATGCAATTCGTTACACAGTTAAATGATAGTTTGTTTTATACTTTAACTATTTTCAAGAAACTTCAGCTAATTGGGGCAGCTAATTAACTAGGCTAAAATGTACTGGTCCAGATGTGACCCAATTAACCGGAATCCACCGTTTCTGCAAAAGTTGGGCGAACCGAAAACTAGAGGTTGTAGGTTTAGATGAAAGGTGAAATATTTAAGGAGAAACTGAGGGGCAACTTCACTCAGAGGGTAGTGATTGTGGAATAATCTGCCAGTGCAAGTGGTGGGTGCAGGTTCAATTGCAACAGTTAAAAGGTTTTTGGATAGATACATGGATAAGAGGCATGGAAAGCAATGGTTGAGAGTGGGTAGATGGGACTAGACAGAAAAACAGGTCAGCACAGACTGTATAGACCAAAGGGCCCGTTTCTAAGCTGTAGTGCTCTATGACTATCACAATAGACAGGTTCTTGAAAGTATGGGATTTAGCCAAGCTGCTTAACTACTATATAATTGTTGTTACATTTACATATTCTATTACCATTTAAGTTGGTCAGTTAATGTGCTGGTTAGTTACTAGCAATGTTATTTTGTCAAAGTACAATTGTACATAGATGCTCAGGTAAGTAAAAACAGTCTGAGGATAACATTGAAGCCTAAAGTCTCCAGAATAAAGAAATACAGAAAAAAAAAAGAATTTCTTTCTGCAACAGCCAGAAGCAGCCTTAGGACCAAACTAAAACAATTATGCCTGTTTTAAAGTTACCCCTTTCCAATATACAAATGGAAAAGTTACCCTGGAGTCCAAAAACAAATTGAATAGTCCCCTCCCTTTCAAACAGAATTCCCCCACTAAATTCCACCAGAAAGCCTGTTGCCTACAGTAGGCTGCCTACTAGCAAGGAAAAAAAGTTAACATGAAACTGAAGAATGTTAATTTTTGGTACAAATATGCCTTGTAGGACCCTTACTGTAAGTTCTGAGCCAATGAGCTGAAAACCAAGTGGATTATAGAAAGGAGACTCTCACTCTGATCAGAGTCTAAACACCAATATGAAACTCATGCTTTGTTCACCATAATGAAAGACTACACACAGAAAATATTGCAGTACAATAATTCAATTTAGGATAAGCATTTGTCATCCAGGCTGCTGGAGCAACCAAGTAAATTTTGCTAAGAGCTGAGAGGTAATATTCCGACATACAGATACTAACCTGTCGCTCACAGTATGCTTTCATCAGTTTACTCAATGGTGTCTGCTTCTTTATCTTGAACTGTACAACTGACCCATCTTGACCAGCCACCTTCAGGTTAACATGATCATTCCTGTGGTCATTTCCTTCGCTTTTCACGTTTTCCTAAATGCAGAATTAAAAACACCTTGATTTTACTATCTCAACATGGCAAAATAAAATGTTTAAATGTAAAGGATGCATAAATTCACAAGGAGATAGGATTTCAACAAAAGGAACATTAACTGCAAATGTACTAAAAACATTGCATTTTTCCCCTGCTAGAGAGCCAAAGCCCAGCATTGTCAAACCCAAAAGATAACAGATTTCACAGCCCATTTGTTCAGCACCAATGAGTGATACAAATGAAGGCAAGTAACAGACATTGTTAATTAGACTAAGTATAATCTTCCCCCTGTAAACTTGTGTATGGGGTGTCAGGGAGGGGTAGCACCTCTGGTGGGGTAACATGTCACATCCTTTTCAAGGCAGTTAGTCCACCTTTGGTCCCCACCTGGCACTCAGCTCTCACCTGTGGCTCCCCATAGCTGTTTGCATGTGACAGCGGCCACACCCCAGGCAACGGCTTCGACAAGCTGGCTAAACCAGGTGAGGGTAGCCGACAGGTCTCAAACCCTCGGTGAGATAGGGAGTTGTCTATCCCAGCATGTGAAGACAGACTCCGGCTGATTGAGCGGACAAGACCAATGGAAGGTCCAACGGTCAAGAAGGTGGTCTCTGCAAGCGTCGTGGAACGTGTAGAGCAGGACAAGACACAGAAGACGTCCTGGTCATCCACTGCGCCAAGTCCCACTTCCAGCCGTCTCGACTCTGTCTTGCCACTGGATCCAGATGGGAATTGGGAAGAGAGAGTGAGGCTGACGCTGCGCAGCTCTCCCTCACTTAAATCCAAATCATACGCTAGTCTCGACACCATCAATAATGGTGTCGAGGTCCTCATTGACGTACGATGGACGAACAACAACAAACTTGTGTTACAGTAAGGTACAAGCAAAACTTGTCAAATCCTAAAATGTAGTTATGGATTTTAAACTGTTAATCATGGAATTAAGCCAATTATCAACTTCAACAACCACAAAACTACTATATTCTACTAAGTTTCAGTGATACCCTTCAGGTAGGAATTCTGCTGTGCTACACAGCCTAGGATTCATGCAAGTCCTGAATCGCAGTAATTCTTAACTGTCCTTAGCAATGGCTTGGCGAAAACCTCAACTGCAATTAAGCATAGTAGTAACAAATCAACTAAGTGAATTCCTTTTTTTTTTAAAAAAAGGAATCAGAGACAGTTATGAAACCAAGGCATTTATGATGAAAGCCTGTGCATTAATGATGAATTAAATTTTAAAAGATGGACTAATGATGGAAATCTCATAGGGTTGCAAAGCTGGGAAAACACAGGGGTCTTGAAAACAAACAGCCTAAATGGAACACATTTAAGGTCACAAAGCACAAGGACAGATGAACAGAATAGTGCACTTGGGTACAGGCAATTGACATTTGGTTAAGGTTAAAGGTTGAAAGCTGGGAGACCATTCAAAGCTTGATAAAAATTCCAAACACAAAATTTAGGATTCCACTGGCAGAAAAGACCAGTGCAACTCAAAAAAAGGTAAGAATTGTTTGCTTCCACTTCATTCAGCATGAATAATAAGATAATGGCTAAGGCACTTCTTTCTTTATTAATCTTTTTATTGATTTAAAAGGAACATAAATACAAACGAGAATTATCTCAAATATATATCAATAACAATACAAACCCAGATTAAGATAGGAGACATTATCAAAATCATAGAGTTAAGCTAGTATATAATAAAAAAGAAAACAGCAATTCTCCTCTTATCAGTTCATGAAGAGGAAAGAAAAAACATTGAATTTTAAATGAAGGAAAAAACCCAACATACTATATAAAAAAAAAACACAAAAAGGGACTGGACAGTCCATTTTGAGGATACGACCAAAAAAAGAAAGACTTTCTGATCAAATCTAAAACTTCGAAAAATAATTGGAAGTGGCTAAGGTATTTTATGGCAGGAACCAAAGACAATAACTCTGCAGACCTAATATTTTGTGACAGGAAATTTCCGCTTACCCAGTTCTCAAAATCAGGTCAGCAGTGTAATAATTTAGAGGATGTGGACAGGGTTAGTTTGCAAAGCTGGTGTCCAGAAAAACAGTGGATCAAGTTGCTAATCGTTGTGGAAAAGTCTTAGTCACATGTTTTTAAAAGTCTGTAAAGCAAAGATGCTTTCAAAAATAATGAAAGTTTCTAAAGAACAAAAAAAAACTTACTATAAAGAGCAGTAAACAGTAAAATCTGGCATGACCACCCCCTTGCCTTTAAAACTGCATCAATTCTTCTTGGTACACTCATACAGTTTTATAACAAAACTCAGCTGGTAGGTTGTTCCAAGCACCCTGGAGAACATGCCATGGTTCTTCTGTGGACTTTGGCAATTTCACTTGCCAGGTAATACCCAAAGGCCTCAATGTTGAGCAAAACTTTTGCAAAACTGCTTTTCCCTGAAAGATGGTTCTTAATGACCTTTGTCATGTCCTTGGGATGATTATCCTGCTGCAGATTGAAGTTGGTGATCCCTCATGGTACCATGTGATGGATGAGAACCTGCTTGTACTCTGAATTGAATATTCCATTAACTCTGACTAGATCACCAACTCCTTTTGAAGAAATGCAGCCCCAAACCCTTCAGAGAACCCCATCATGCTTCACTGTTGGCTGCAGACACTCATCCATACAGCACTCTACAGCTCTCCTACAGACTAACTTGGATTCCAGTGGTTTCTGTGAGATCAGAGCCAACCACCCTGCTGTATTTATTCTGATTTAGAAGGGACAGCAGTTTGATGCATCTCGTCTGCAGCACCTCTTCCATGGCTGCCAACTGCATTTCTGATCCTCAGCCTTGTCCATTTCATGCTTTTTCAGAAAAGCTTGGATCGCTGGCAAGACAGCAGCTATACTTTATTAGGAGTTTGAAGAGATTTGGCATGTCAACAAATACACTCAAAACTCTACAGTTATACTGTGGAGAGCATTCTGACAGGCTGCATCACCGTCTGGTATGGAGGGGCTACTGCACAGGACCGAAAGCTACAGAAGGTTGTAAGTCTAATCAGCTCAATCTTGAGCACTAGCCTACAAAGCACCCAGGACATCTTTAGAGAGCGGTGTCTTAGAAAGGCAGCATCCATTATTAAGGGCCTCCAGCACCCAGGACATGCCCTTTTCTCACTGCTACCATCAGGTAGGAGATACAGAAGCCTGAAGGCCCACACTCAGCAATTCAGGAACAGCTTCTTCCCCTCTGCCATTCGATTCCTAAATGGACATTGAAGCTTTGGACACTACCTCACTTTTTAAAATATATAGTATTTCTGGTTTCACATATTTTAAAAAATCTATTCAATATACATAAACAATTATTTATTTTTTTCTGCTAGATTATGTATTGCATTGAACTGCTGCTGCTAAGTTAACAAATTTCACGTCACATGCTGATGATAATAAACCTGATTCTGATTCTTGAAACTCCTACCTGCTAGGAAATTTCTGCTCGCTAGAGACCGTGTGGATGCAGGATGACCACCTTGTGTCTTGTTGCAATGCTCACGCTCACCATTGTGTAAGAATTGATACAGTTTAACCTTCACAGTAACATCTGCCATACCTTTTAGTTTAGTTGTCTTGCGCCCAGTTTGATTCCTTTTACACTGGCTTGTTTCAGTTCTCATTGATCATTAGCACCTGTTTATCTGCTTAATCATGCACTGAGCTATATACCTTCAAAGTAATCAAGTTTTTATTTGAAAAGTGGTTTATTACTTAGCCCATTTCTTTCTCTAATGAAAAGCAAAACTTGGCGACATTTACTTTTTTGGAAGATGAAATCAGTTCACATCAAATTTAAAACTTTGTTTAATAAAGTCTATAACTCTAACATTTCCTTAGAGAATGCGGTACATTTCTGAAACTAGTAACATTTCTCCCCCCCCCCCCCAACCAGGACTTGACTGTTGTTCAAATAGTAGTACACATTAAAAAGAGGCAAGTATTATTTAATGACAGTAAGGCTTCAAAAGTGAGAAAAGGACATGTGCTACTTCGTACAAACCATGTTCTACTAGAATTGAGAAATGTATTTACTTGTTAGCATCAAGATCAAAAGTTACAGACAACTGGGGAAGCCAGCAGCACACATCCATTTCAATTCCAAATTAAGGCCTGTCAACAGTATATAGTTATGACTTAGCTTTCAAATCTACTCTACACAATTTTAAAAAATATTCAAAATCCTATCAAACATCTTAATGTGATGCCAACAATGCGGTGGAAAAGAACCCCCAACCAAAAATCCTTTATGGTGTTAACGGTTATACTACTACAAACAACATGAATATATAATGGGGTGGAGATGCACTTCTACCAGAGGTGGTATAAAGCACTCCTTCCCTCCATTAGCCGGCAGGTCACCTTTGGGCAAGGTATAGCATCTGCTCCCCCCGCCCCCCAAACCAATCAGGGTCATGTGAAGCCATAGGAGCAGTGGATGGTTGTTATAAACAGCTGGAGCATATTGCAAGTACTGGCTATGTGTCCACCGACACCAGGCTGATGATCCCTGAAAAGAGTATAGATAGTGGCCGGTGCCACCTCTCTCGTAAAGAGTTTGCCCAGAAGGCTCTAATATCAAGCCACTTCTATAGGAAAAAACTGCCAAGAACCATCATGGTTAATGCCAGGATCACCCATGTCATATGACACAGCACATAACTGATTAGCCATATTATATCATTATGTAAAGCAACAATAAAACAGAAAAGGCAATGAAGTAACATTACTGGCTACAGGGAGCTACCAGAGTTTCTAATGCACACATAACTCTTAGAAAGAATTACAGAATGCAGAATTCTCTTTGAACAAAGCTCAACTATGGTCTCCAGACGAAAGCAGCCCATGTGAATGATCATTTCAATAGCCACAAGAGAGATTTACAGGGATAACCAGAAACAATTCATATGATATACGGCTCACTCCTCGAAACTATATACTTCACAAGTCATAATACGTAAAGATAGCTCTCAATAGTTTATGTTGTGATGAGCAAGATGTGACAACTTTATATATCTAATATGCTAAACATGACTGGAGGTTAGTATATCAAACAGAACCACTCAAGTGCAAGATGACCAATATAATGCTGTTAAAGCAATATGCTCTGCTACAAAAAAAAACCTGAACACAAAATGCCCCCTTAGAATATTACTTGTAGAAACATTTGCCTGACCAAATTTATAAAGACATTTAAAAAAAAATATTTTCCTCACAGTAAATTCCATCAACTAGTTAATGAAACCAAAATACAGCTGCTGGCAATCTTTACTCTACCTAAAACACCAAATAAAACTAATGAATGGCCAAACTAAAAGTTAACTCAGTACCAGATTTCAAGCATTTTCTTAAATTTGGATATCTGAAATACATTTTCTAGGTGTACATGAGACATACACATCTAGAAGACAGTCATATGTACTGTTTATATAATAGCAAGGTTAGAAACTTTTCATCGTCTATCATATTTCAGAGGGCCATTTTGTCCAGGAGAGGTTCCAACTGAAAGATCTGGATGTCCTCCTTAACACAGTATCCAAAACAAAAAGCAAATACTATTAACAGGCACTTCAAAATCCCATGTACACGTTTCAAAGATGCAATGGCCAAAGAAAGTAATTGAAATCATCAGTTCATTTCATAATTGAGATCAATCTGGAATGCAACTGCTCACAAGATTTTCTTTCGTGGAAGGTTTACTATGCAACCATGAAGAAATTAGTTTGCATACTAAAAGATTAAACACATTGCCTTCAGCTCTTATGGACGAAGAGGACCATTTTAGCAAATTGGTTTCGATTTTCGAATTGATGTACGTAAGTGAATTTTAACTGTTAGCTTCGAAACATGGAAACCTGACGGAAGAAACACAACAGTCAAATAACACCAATCAACAGCGGATACGATGCTCATTTGGCCTGTCTGTTACCAGCGGACGAAAAGACTCAAGGCCAAATGTCTCCCACTCCAGGGATTCTGGCAGCCGGAAGTGAGTATAGGCCCAGGCCGCAAAAACAACCACACAGCCTTGATCTTTGGCGTAGCCAAAATTCGAATTATGAGACTAATCAACGCAGGGCCATTTAACCTGACAGACTCCAGTAAATGAAGATGGGTTCCCGTTCTCTACATAAGGATACGCACTTTAACCCTTACATACTGTTCGGGTTAAAAGACCATCACTGATTCAGAGCACGAGTCAATGCGAAAGACCTGAGCCAACCTATACACCCTCAATCCAACCCCAACCCCGCCGTCCATCAGCCACAGGCGAACGAGGCCTGTAACACAGTAGACAGAGCCCAACTCCCCGGGCCTACAGCGTCAGGGACTCCGCATTGACGGTCAAACCCTCCCCTCCATCGGCCTTCACCACAACAGGCCTCACCCCCTTGGCTTTATCCTCCGCCATTTCACGGCTCTGATCGCACGGCGGGCTCCTGCTTCACCTCCCTTGCGTTCAGTTCCGTTCCTCCAGCCCCGTCTCACGGATTCCCCTCCTCGTGTGCCTTTTTCCCCCCTCCCCGGGTGCGCGTATTCGCGCACGCTCAGACGCCGCCGCTCCTTCCCTGCTCGCGCATTGGTCGGGACGCCGCACACGTGCACAAAACGCACACGTGCACAAAACGAGCCCGCGGAGGTCACGTGAGGAGCTAGCCCGCCTCTCTCCCCGCCTCTTTCCGGGTCACGTGCCTCGAGGGGCGGGATCACGCGGGCGCGCGAGCCGCGAGTGCATTTAGCGGAATGAAGTTCTTACGGAGCTCTCGCATTTTCTAGAAGGAAATTTCGTTACGGGCACATTTGAATTACAAGCAGGGATACAATAAAGAATGTGAACACGAGCAGCATTCAGAAAATGCTGAAGGAACTCAGCAAGTCAGGCAGCATCAATGGAGGGAAAGTTCCCAATGCTTCAAAAAGGCAACGGTACCCACGAAGATCAGGGTGAGCTGCCTTAACGACTATTGTCCAGTAGCACTCACATGGATGGTGATGAAATTCTTTGAACGGTTGGATATGGCTAGAATTAACCCCTGTCACAGCAAGGATTTGGACCACTGCAATTTGTCTATCACCACAATAGGTCTACGGTGGATGCCTCTTCATGCGGCCGTGGATCACCTGGACAATACAAATACCTATGTCAGGATGCTGTTTATTGGCCGCATTCAACTCAAATCATTTCTACAGTAGCCTCGCCCCATGTTGGGTCGAGGATAGATCCTGAGAGATATTCACACCATAGAACTTGAAACTGCTCACTCAGGGTTTGACACAGTCATTTTTACAGATCTGATTAAAAAACTTCAGAACCTGGGTCTCTGTAACTCCTTCTGCAAACGGATCCTAAAACAGAGTTCAAACCTTTCATTATTTGTAAATGGTGTTTTCCACAGATACAAGAGGTTCTGCAGTGCTGGAAGTCTTGAGCAAAACACAAAATGCTGGTGGAACTCAGCAGGTCAGACAGCCTCTTGGGAGGGAAGTGAAGAGTCAATGATTTGTGCTGAGACCCTTCATCAGGACTGGAAAGGAAGTGAGTAGAAGCCAGAATAAGAAGCCTCCAACCCAATGGCATGAACAATTTGTCTCAGGTGTTTGTCCTGTATACTCCTGAAATTGGGTTTGAGGAGACCCAAGCGTGACTGCAAGAGATGACCCTGGAACAGTACAGCTGGTGAGTAGTTGGTTGTAGAGTGTGCTGCATTGTGATCTGCAAAGAGGAAATTAGTGATGTGTTCTGCTGACATTGCTCACAGTGCGTTCTTTAGACTCTTAACAAACCTTTCTCAAGCCATTTGTAGCTGGATGATACAATGAGACAGAATATGTCTTTTTCCATTCATTTTCAGGGCTAACTGAAACTGTTCTGCAACAAACCATGGTCCATTGTCACTGACTAAGTGTTCTGGAATACCAGTCCTTGAGAAAAGGCCTCTCAACACATCAACAGAGTGTGAGGCTGTAGTGGAGGCAATTGGAACACTTCTAGCCACTACTACCAAGAAATTTGTGCCTATGAATGGTCTGGCAAAACCCACATGAATCCTCTGTCAGGGGAATGTAGGCCATTCCCAGGGATGGAGAACCACTGCTTTTGGTATCTTCTGGACATGCTGGCATCTCGAACAGTGCATGACAAGCTGCTCAAACTGCTGATCTATCCCAGACCACCAGGCAGAGCTTTGAGCCAATGTTTTCATTTTGACCATACCTAGATGACTGGTATGTAACTCCTTCAACACTAGCTCTCAGCTTAGATGGTATAACAACTCTCAATCCCCACATAAGGCAACCCCTATTGAAGGCACGTTCACCCTGGCACTGGTAAAAATGGGAAAACTGTGATTTCTGCTGCACATTCCAGCCGTTTGGGGTTGCCATGTAAATCTGAGACCGTGTGGGGTCTTTTCTGATTTCCCTTTGGATCATCTCTGCCGTAATAGGGAGACTTTCGATTTGCATTAGGGAGAATATGTCAAGAGAAGTGTCCTCTATTGTAAATTTTTCAGGTATTTCCTTTTCCAAGGGTAAATCCATCAGCACTTCCATGATTAGGTGTCCTCTTGAATTAGTGGAACACCCCTCTGTGGATTGAAAATGGACACTAGCCGTTGATAATCAGTAATGAGTGTAATTTCATTCCCATACAGGTACTGTTGAAACGTTTCACACCCCAAACCAGACTCAAGGCCTCTCCCTTAATTGGTGTAACTTTTCTTGGCAATGGTCAGGGAACATGATGCAAAAGCTATGGTGCATTCAGTTCCATCTCTCATAACATGTGACATGACTTCACCTATACCATGAGGTGAGATGTCACAGACGATGTGGATCATACTGTGTGAATAGTGCCTGACATCACCATTTCCTTTGCCTTTAGGAAAGCCACCTCATACAGCTTTGTCCATTCCCATTTCTTCCTGATCTGTAGTAATGAGTTCAAGGGTGGAGCACAGAATCAGAATCAGGTTTATTATCACCAGTATGTGATGTGAAATTTGTTAACTTAACAGCAGCAGTTCAATGCAATACATAATCTAGCAGAGAGAAAAAAAATCAAAATAATAATAATAATAAATAAATTAAAAAAATAAATAGAGAAGTAAATCAATTACGTATATTGAATAGATTTTTTTTAAAAAAACATGCAAAAACAGAAATACTGTATGTAAAAAAAAAAAAAGTGAGGTAATGTCCAAGGATTCAATGTCGGTTAAGGAATCGGATGGCAGAGGGGGAAGAAGCCGTTCCTGAATTGCTGAGTGTGTGCCTTCAGGCTTCTGTACCTCCTACCTGATGGTAACAGTGAGAAAAGGGCATGCACTGGGTGCTGGAGGTCCTTAATAATGGATGCTGCCTTTTTGGTAGCCGGGTTTGGCAGAAACCTGTTATATTAATTGACAAATCCTAAAAAAAGACTGCAACTGTGACGTCCTTTGCCACCACCGTTTGGATTTTCTCAGTACACTTGTGTAATTCTTGTGTGTAAAAGGTGTGATCACACTGTGAAACTTGCTTTAAAGAATTCACATTTGTTGCATTGTGCCCTGAGCCCATTATCTTTTAATCTTTTTAATATTGTCTTGAAACTTTGGAGATGTTCCTTGTCATCCTTACTAGTAACAATGATGTCATCCATGTAACACTGAGTGCCCGAACAGCTTTGCATCCCTGGTTCATAGCTTGAGTGTTTTTGGTGAGAAATACTTTGAAATGTTCCCCTCCAGAAAGGTTTGCAAAGAACTTGGGTGTGGCATTTTCATTAAATTCTATTTTATCCAGTACCTTTCTTAATTCACTTTCAGTTGACTGTTGCAGGAGATGTGGCATGCAAGTGGTGGATGGACCTTCAATCAAGTTATAGTTGTCTTAGCCAACCACAGCCCCACAACGCTGGCCTTCTTGTCTTAACCACATACAAAGCCAATGTGACTTGTTAGTTGTTGTATTTCGCTGTTACGAATTATACTCCCACAGGGATTATCTTTTCTCCAGTATAAGTTCTTAGTTAGATATCTTCAGGCTTCAGTTCAGTATCTTTAAAATGCCGTTCAAACTGATTTTTGTGGAAAGACTGAAACAGCTGAGACGGTGCCCAATTTCCATTTTAATTAATTTGCCATTCACTTCTGGTGTAAGCCAAATTACATGTCTCTTATTGCAGTCTCAGACTAAAATGTTAACTATTTGTTCATTTTCTTGGATGCTGCCTGACCTGCTAAGTTCCACCAGAATTTTGTGCATTGCTTCAGATTTCCAGCATCTGCAGAATTTTCTGTGTTTATGACTTGTCTCTTGTTTTCATATTATAAATCTCAAGGCTACTTAGTTCTTTGTCACTCTCCTCACTAGATTTTCAACAGCATGTAGTTTAGAGTTCTTCTTGAAACTGCAAATTGACTTTTTAGCTTTTTCTCTTTCTTGTACTGTCCATTTGTTTTTGTCTGCCGAACATGCTCTTTGTATGTGTCCTACCTTGTTGCATTTTCTGCAAGTTCTGCCTTTAAATCTGCATTGTCCTGGTGTATGTGAGCCCCTGCCACATGGTAACACAGTTTGTTCAGCCAGGCAGGTTTCTGTTTAGACATTGCAATTTTGCTCACACTCTTTTTCATTATTGACTGCATCTCAATTGTTTTTTCTGGCTGCTGTTTCCGTTGATACAGCAATTTCAATTGCTCTTTTAAAAGTGGGTTGTGCTTCAGTTAGGAGCCTTGTGGATGCTTTCTTGTAAGATCCACAAATTAAATGAACTCTCAGTGCATCATTAAGCCCATCACTGAACTGATAATTTCTTCAATTCATCCACATAATCTGAAATTGACACTCCTTCCTTTTGGTTCCGCTTATGAAACCGAAAGCGTTCTGCAGTCAATAGTGGTTTCAGCTCTAAATATTCCTGTGTTATGTTCACGATATCAGCAAAACTCATTTCAGCTGGTTTGGTTGGAGCAGTTAAACTTCTAAGCAAACTGTGTGTTTTTCCACCCATTGCACTCAGCAACACTGACACTCATTTTTCATTGGCTATTTCATTTGCTTTAAAATACTGCTGAATTCGTTCAGTATAAATCATAGTCATCTGTTGTGCAATCAAATGCATCTATCTTTTCAATGTAGCCAACCGTTTCTGCTTCTTTTTAATTCATAATAATCATGAATTATCACCTGGTACTCACTGTTTATGAACTTGTGGCCATACTCATTGCTTCTTCATTTGTTTCATTTTCTGCCCTTAACTCAAACAACTCTCCCCCTCCCAGAGAAATCGTGCTGCACTTCAACAAGTAGGTGGTCATCATGGCTTCATTTTAAAACTTCCTCATAGCCACTGTTATATTTTGTAACTCAGAAACTAATCGAAAGAAAAGCACAGGAGATGGGATTCTGGTCTATTTAGATTTTCCTTTAGTAAGACGCTCACTTATGATGCTCTTAGCTTCCCAATTAAGGGCAGCTAGAGCTAAAAGATAAATTTTAAAGATTTGTAAAGATAATGGAGATATGGTAAGTAATCATGAAGATATTAATAATATTTTTCAGGATTTTTATTCTGATCTTTATAAATCTCAATTTCCTGCAGATTCCTCCAAAATGAAGGCTTTTTTTACATAAGATTAAATTTCCTCAAATTACTGTTGAAGGTCATCAGATCCTTGATGGTCCAATTACAGAGCATGAAATTCAGAAAGCTATGTTGTCAATGCGGTCAGATAAAGCTCCTGGACTTGATGATTATTCGGTAGGATTTTACAAAAAATTTGAAAAATTACTTTCTCCATATCTTTTGGAAGTAATTCATGAATCCTTTAAGAAGGGTAATTTACCTCCTTTTTATGAAGCTTCTGTTTCCTTAATCCTTAAGAGAGATGAAGATCCTACTGAATATTCATCACATAGACCTATTTCGTTATTGAATGTGGACGCAAAAATTCCTTCTAAGGTAATGGCTAACCGTTTGGAAAATATTTTAACTAAAATCATCTCTACGGATCAAACAGGCTTTATTAAAGGCCGTTACTCTTTCCAATGTTCGGAGATTGATGAACATCACTGTCCAAGTTACCCAATGTGTTATTTCTCTTGATGCAGAAAAGGCATTTGATAGAGTTGAACGGTTGACTTTGGTAATAATTTTAATAAGTGGATATGAATGATCTATAAGAATACTATTGCTACTGTTATTGCTAATAATTTCAGGTCCCCTTTTTTTCACACTCATGAGGTACTAGACAGAGATGTCCATTAAGTCCTTTATTATTTAATCTTGTACTGGAGCCTTTGGCTATAATACTCCGTGAAGCTAAAAATGTTCATGGTATCTCTATAAATGGAACCATACATGAGATTTCTCTTTACGCAGATGATCTTTTGGTTTATATTTTGAACCCTGAAGAATCTATTCCTAATCTTTTGGAAATATTAAATGATGTTGGAAAATTTTCAGGATATAAACTTAACTTAAATAAAAGTGAATTGTTCCCATTAAATGCTCCTGTTTTTATATATAACGATATTCCATTTAGAATTGTGAATTCTTTTAAATACTTAGGTATTATCATTGCTAAAAAAATATAAAGATCTTTATAAAGCTCATATAGTTCCTTTAATGGACTCTATGAAACAATTATTTTCTAGATGGAACCCACTTACACTTTCTTTAATAGGTCTTATTCATGCCATGAAAATGATGATTTTACCTAGATTTTTAATATATTTTTCAAAATATACCTACCTTTTTAACTAAAAATTTTTTGATCAAATTGATTCTATTATTTCCTCCTTTATTTGGAATAATAAAAACCAAAAATTAATAATTATCATTTACAAAAATCTAAAAAAGATGGTGGACTTGCACTACCTCATTTAAGGTTGTATTATTGCGCTGTTGATATTCGACAATTATGTTTTTGGCTATATTGGCTCAACAAGAGCCAAAACCCAGCTTGGATTTATTTGGAATTAAAAGCTATCAAACAATTTCATTTAACCTCATTATTAGGAGCTCCATTACCTCTACAACTTGCTAAAATTCCAAATTTAAATCTCTACCCTGTTATTAAACAGTCCTTATGGATTTGGTTTCAGTTTCACAGCTCTTTTAATTTTAAACAACTTAAATTGTCTAGCTCTTTATATTGAAATTTTCTACTTAAACCTTCAATAACCGATCCCATTTTTCTCTAATGGAGAAGTAAGGGGATCTGTTTTTTGTAGATTTATTTTGTGATGGTCGATTGATGACTTTTGAAGAGTTATTTAGCAAATATTCTCTCTCTCATAACACTTCTTGCAATATTTTCAGATCAGACATTTTTTACAAAAATACTTATCTAAGTTTCCATGTATGCAAGAATCTGATTTGTTGGATACTATTTTGAATATGAATCCTTTAGTGAGAGGTTCCATTGGTAGAATTTATAATTTACTTTTACTACAAAAAGATAACCTCTCACTAAAGGTTAAACAAGATTGGGAGAGAGAACTTAATATGACCTTTGTTAATGAAGATTGGTTGAGAGTTCTGAAAATGGTCAATTCTTCTTCGATATGTGCCAATCACTGTTTAATTCAATTTAAAATTGTTCACCATTATTATTTAACAAAGGAGAGACTATCCAAAGTATTTCCTAACATAGACAACCATTGTGAAAGGTGTGAAACTGAAGTAGCCACTTTGTCACATATGTTCTGGTCACGTTCTTCATTAAAATCTTTTTGGAAATCTTTATTTTCTACAATTTCTAAAGCTCTGAAAATTAATTTACACCCTAATACATTGACTGTTCTCTGTGGAATAGTTCCGCATCATATTCAGGGTATTTCATCTTCAGACCAAGATGTAATTGCATTTGCTACATTGTTGGCAAGAAGGGCTATTTTATTGAAGTGGAAAGATACCTCTGTCCCTACATTAACCAATTGGTTTTCCCAAGTAATGGTCTGCCTTAGTTTGGAAAAAATTAGAAGTAGAACTTTTGATCCTCAATTCGATTTTGAGAAAAGATGGGGCTCTTTTGCCAAATATTATCATTTAATTTGAATTAAATTATATGGTTTCCTTCCAATCTTATTTTATATTCAAGAATTAAAGAATCTTATTTTTTAGATTCTTTAGATTTATTTTATATTAAAGAATCTTATTTTTCTTTTTTCTTTTTTTTCTTTTTCTTTCTCTTGTATTTAGTGGGATTTTTTTTCTTTTAGTTAGTTGGGGTTCTCTTTTATCCTTCTTTATAAAGCTTTTTTCATTATCATATATTCTTTTTTGATAAGTTTTTTTCCAGCTTTATTAACTGTATATATATCAATTTGTTGAAGTCTTGTATCATTTTATAGCTTTAGAAGATTATGTATCAATAAAAAGATTTTAAAAATGAAATGAAAATGATGTAGTGTAATGACTTACGGCGCTCACATACTTATATATATATAAAACCAATAATGAATTATGTAAACAAACCAAGAATACTTAATCAAACAACAATATTACTCAAATATTACTGAAATGTTAATTGGACTACACCCCACCCATTCACCTTTCCCCTCACCTGGTTTCACCTATCACCTGCCAGCTTGTACTCCTTCTCCTCCCCACCTTCTTATTCTGGCTTCTTCCCCCTTCCTTTCCCCTCCAAATGAAGGATCTCAACCCGAAATGTAGACTGGTTATTCTTCTCCATAGGTACTACCAGACCTACTGAGTTCCTCCACCATTTTGTGAGTGTTAATCTAGAAGCAAATTGGCTGTGAAGTACTGACACTACTTTGCCCAAGGAAGTGCTTTGGAAGGGTGGTCTATGGTTTGCTCATTTACAGAAGTTATTAGGATGTGCACCTATGCAAAATATATCTGTGAGTTAAGTTCTTCACTAATAGACAAAATTTAAATTCCTTTATATGACCTCAACAGCAGAAGCATTTCAGGCCTGCTTCCAACATGTGTCTCAATTTCCAACACTTTGTTTTTATTTCAGTTCTTCAGCATTTAGTTTTTTTATTTTCATTTAGTGTAGGCTAACATATTGTCAGCAGGGCATGACGTACTGTACACCAAAAACTTAAGAAAATATTTGCTCAGCTAATACAATACAAAATTTACACTCAGTGGCCACTTTATTATGTACCTTCTGTATCTAATAAGGTGGCAACTGAGTGTACGTTCGTGGTCTTCTGCTGTAACCCATCCACTTCAACATTCAACATGTTGTAAAACACATATTTACAACACTGGTGTGCAGGAATGCCCTTCTGCACACCACTGTTGTAAAGTGTGGTTATTTGAGTTACTATTGCCTTGCAAGCCTTGGTCTCTTCAGAAAGTGGAGACACTGCTGTGCCTTCTTGACCAATAAGGAGGTGTGGGTCCAGGTCAGACTGTCCATTACATGCTCACCAAGGAACTTCATGCTCTTCACTCTCTCCATAGAAGAGCCATTGATATGCAATGGAGAGTAGTTGACCTGTGCCTTCCTGAAGACCACAATCATCTCTTTTGTTCACTCATACCAACAATAAGAGAAAGACAACTCAGGTTCCTAAGACACATCATGCAGAAAGATGAAGTAGAAAAACTCATACTCTCTGGGAAGATTGAGGGGAGTAAACCTAGAGGAAGACCTAGGCTTATGTACATCAAAAGCATAGCCAGGTGGCTACACATTGAGGAAATGGAAGTCATCCAAAAAACGAAGGATAGATCTATATGGAAAACCATGGTCACCAAAGTCCGCATCGGATATGGTACCTAGACAGACAGACATCTTACTTATGTAAATCATCCATAGGGAGCAATCAAAACTCTTGGAAATTGAGCACATTTGTGATTGTAGCATTATATTTTCTAATTTAATACTGTAATTTGCATTTATTTTCATTGCAAAACAAGTAAAACATCTATGTTCCTTCTGCTTAACATAGAAATCCTACAGCACAATACAGGCCTTCGGCCCACAATGCTGTGCCGAACATTGCTTAATTCATAATGCCTATATGAATATTTTATCCTTTATTTTAAATGTTGTTCTGCTTTTTCTTACTCAACTAAACAAAACAGCTGCCTTAGCAAAACAATTTAGTATGATTAGTTTGTCTTAATTCTACATTGTATGTACAGCAAAACGACTACCACAAGGTGGAGAAAAACACTATGAAGTACCACTGAAGATTCCTGCAGGTAAAACAAATCAGTAGGTCAACGCAATGCACCCCAGTATTTTAGTTACTCCTGAAACACTAGATGTATGCAAAAATATTTATACAGTGAATCTCTCTTTCATGTATCAATTACATACTTTTACTGTGCAATTATCATTTATTATCGAAGCAAAATGTGTAAATAAAATTACATGGTCATCCTAGCGCTTGCTGCCCACCAGCAGATTGTTGAGTGGTTGAGCAATTGCAGCATTTGAATCGACCCATGCTCTGTTGTAGTTGCACAAACCCAGGAATGACCGGAGTTGCTGAAGTGTTGTAGGAGGCTTTGCTGACTACAGTTTTTGCACGATCCTCAGTAATGTCTTGCTTACTTTTTGTTTATTTATTGCGATGCAGCACAGAATTTGCTCTTTCGACCAATGCCGCCCAGCAATCCCCTAATCATGGGTCAATTTACAATGACTAATTAACCTGCCAACTGGTATGTCTTTGGACTGTGGGAGGAAACCAGAGCATCTGGAAGAAACCCAAGCCATCACGGGGAAACTGTACAAACTCCTTACAGGCACTGGCAGGAATTGAACCCAAGATGCTGGCACTGTAAAGCATTGTACTAACCACTATGCTACCATCCTGCATACCTTGGGAAATTTTCTGTCCCAAGTACATTACTTCCTCTTGTTGCAGTTGTGCTTTGACTAGATTTGCTTTGTGACCCTTGGAAGATAGGTAATCGAGCAAATAAAGCACATAAGGTTCATACTACTCTACAGCTCTGGGTGCAAAAAGGACATTGCCACATATTGTATGACAGTTGAATCAATGGCTGTTAAGTCTCAAAGCCACGTGATAGATAGTGGGACGTTATGGTGCCCTCTTGGTAGCCTCATCCACTGTTAATGTTGGCCATCCTGTGAAAGTCATCACATTTGACGTTCAGGCACCAGTGGTTGGCTGTGATGAAGTGCTTTGAGAGGTTGGTGATGAAATGTATCAACTTCTGCCTGAGAGGTGACTAGGATCTACTCCAATTTGCCTACTGACACAACAGGTCCACAACAGATTCCATTTTGTTGGGTTCTTCACTCAACCCTGGAACATCTGGGCAGGGAAGATGCATACATCAGGATGCTCTTTATTGACTACAGCTAGGCATTCAATGCCATCATCTAAAAACTAATCAATAAGCTTCAAGACCTTGGCTTCAATATCTCCTTATGCAATTGAGTCCTCGATTTCCTCACTTGCAGACGTCAGTCAGTTTAGATAGACAACAACATCTCCTCCCTGCGCACCACAAGGCTGTGTGCTTGGCTCCCTGCTCTTCTTGTGACTCTGAGGCTAAGGACAGCTCCAATGCCATATTTAAGTTTGCTGACAACACCACTGTCAGCATATTAAGAGAGAGGTTGAAAATCTGGCTAAGTGGTGCCACAACGACAATCTCTCACTCAATGTCAGCAAGACCAAGGAGCTGATGATTGACTTCCAGAGGAAGAAACTAGAGGTCCATGAGCCAGTCTTCATTGGGGGACTAGAGGTGGAGAAGGTCAGCAACTTTAAATTCCTCAGTGTTATCATTTCAGAGGATCTGTCCTGGGCCACATGTAAGTGCAATTATGAAGAACTTTGACATGTGGAATATGAAATATGTGGAGGTGGAGAGTATATTGACTGGTTATTTTTTTCTATATTATCATGTACTGCATTGAACTGCTGCCGCTAAGTTAACAAATTTTACAATATATGCCAGTGATATTAAACCCGATTCTGTTTCCTGTTTGTTTGTTTGTTTGTTTGTTTATTTATTTATTTCCTTTTGTATTTGCATATTGGTTGTCCAGCCAGCTGGGTGCAGTCTTTCATTGATTATATTATGCTTCTTGGATTTATTGTGTACACCCAGAAGAAAACAAATCTCAGGGTTGCATATACTGACACATATGTACTTTGATAATAAAGTTACTTTGAACTTTGATACTGAACAGAATCCATTGACCATATCAATAACTGTTATCCACTTGTGTAATGGCTACAGGGTATTGAAAATAGTTGATGGATCTGCCATTAAAAGACTTAGCTTGTCAATACATTGATTAGCAATGGTTTCATTTTAATTCTTGCATGTCTTCACTCCATTAGTTTTTATTGGAGCAAGCTGTGATGCTGCTGTCAATCTTAAGGCCGATTTATATTTCTGCGTCAAATCGACACCATAGGTATGAACCCTATGCAGTGCCTACACGGATCCCTACGCTGCAGCCTGACGTGCACCTCTCCCAAAATGTAACTACGCGTCATGGCAACGCAGACCGCAACAACTGTGATTGGTCTGCTTGGTAGCATTGCATTTCCTCCTACGCTGCAGTAGCTTCCCATTGGGCGACTGAAGGGCAGGGAAGGAACTCTGGCTGCAATGCTTTCCATAAAGCTTTACAGACCTCCGAAATTATGGAGGACACGTTTCGCTTTTACGAGAAAAGATGCTCGCTTTAAATTTGTTTACCCCGAGAAAGACTACCATGACCATGAAGCCATGTCTATCCTGTAATTCCTTGGAGTTCAGAAGGTGTCACTGTCTCAGGAGACTGTCTGATGCAGGGGGTGTCTCCCAGGGCGAACGCCAGAAGTTAGCATCACTAGCAGAAATGCCCCTTTGAAGTCCCTGTTTGGTTTCTCCATATTGTTTCAATTTGCTCCTGAGCTCCATACATTGCACTTAAATTGAATGACTGGTTTGTTTTTTTTCGCTCGTCCAGTTAAGTAGGTACCAAAATAGATTGCCATACAACTGAAATAGATTGTCCTCCACCAAAGTTTTTACAGATCAGTTTTTTTTCCAAAATAGCAACACAGTAGTCTTCAATCCTAATTTCCATCTGATGATACTGAAGTTAGAGCTAGTTTTTCCTCGTAGGCAATTCAGAACAGAGGAAGTTCTTACCCCTTCCGTTGAGTGCTAAAATTCCACTTTGTCTACGATTATTCCAAGTCCTTAAACTTAGCAAACATCAACCGACTATGCTGAATGTTGGATTCTGATGTTTTAATACAAGTTTCTTTCAGAAGCCAGGAAAGAGGCACAAAAATTGTTGCTTCACAATCATTTTATTAAAGGTTGATAGAACTAAACTGAATAAAATTTAAACAGACAATGATAGAGGTCTGATAAGCAAAAGGAGATGGAAGCAAAAAGTTAGCTCTTTTATACTACATAGATAAGAAACATTCCATTAAAATTTACAGATATGAGTTTGCCAATGAGAAACTCCCTATTCAAATAATGCAGCACCAAGAGAAGCTTCCAGAACTTTCTAGATTATACCAAGGGGGACAAATTGAATAATTGCATGCATATTGTGGCCACTAGAGCATTATAAACTATTACGTGTAAAAAAGAACTACTTAAATATAAACAAATAATTAATTATTACACTGCAAAAGAGTAACAATTACACAGGCTAATCTACGTTTGTAATCATTAACACACACAAAATGACTCGGCCTGAAACATTGACTGTACATTTTTCCGTAGATGCTGCCTGGCCTGTCGAGTTCCTCCAGTATTTTGTGTGTGTTGCTTAGATTTCCAGCATCTGCAGATTTTCTCTTGTTTGTAATTTAATAATTAAACAGTGGCTGCAACAGGTAGCAATGAGAAGAGGGCATTTTGAAGATATCCTTGATGCTGGGTGGCTAGTACCAGTGATGAGATAGAAAGACTTGTTTCTAGTTGATGACCTCTAATTGGAACAGACTTATTAACATAAAAGTTCAAAGTTCAAAATAAAATTTATTATCAGAGTACATACATATCACTACATACAACTCTGAAATACCTTTTCTGTGAGCATACTTAGCATATTGGTCTATAGAAGAGTAACTGAAAACTGTAAGCATCAGGAACTGTGAGTTGTAAACAAACTGCAGATATAATTAAATATTAATAAATGATGAGCATGAAATAACAATATACAAACGTTTGTAGCAGAGTCCTTAAATGAGTGTAGCTTTCCCCTTTTGCTCAAAAACCTGATGGCTGAGGGGTAGTAACTGTTCTTGAATCTGGTGGTGTGAGTCCTGAAACACTTCTACCTTCTACCTGATGGCAGCAGCGAGAAAAGAACATGGCCTGGATCTTTGATGATAGATGCTGCTTTTCTATGGTAATGTTTCATGTAGATGTGCTCAATGGATGGGAGGGTTTTACCCATGATGTAGTGGGCTGAATTTGAGTAGGATTTTCCACTCAAAGGCATTGGTGTTCCCATACCAGGCCATAACGCAGCCAGTCAGCACACTTTCCACCACACATCTATAGAAGTTTGCCAAGGTTTTTGATGACGTGCCCAATCTCCACAGACTCATGAGGAAGTAGGGCATTGTTGTGCTTTCTTTGCAATTATAATTATATGATGGGTCCAGGACGATCCTCTGAGATAGTGACACCCAGGAAGTTAAAGTTACTGACCCTCTCCACCTCTGATCCTCCGATGATTACTGGCTTATGGATGTCTGGTTCCCCTCTCCTGAAGTCTGTGGTCAGTTCCTTGGTCTTATTGACAATAAGTGAAAAGTTGTTATTACACCAAACAGCCAAGTTTTCAGTCTCCCTACTGTATGGTGATTCATCATCCCCTTTGATACAGCCCACAACAGTGTTGTCATCAGCAAACTTGTATATGGTGTTGGAGTGTACTTAGCTACACAATCACAGGTGTAAAGTAAGTAGAGCAGGGGGCTAAGTACACATCCCTGCAGTGCTCCTGAGCTGATGGAGATTGTGCAGGGGATGTTTTTCCCACTATGAACTGACTGTGGTCTACAAGTGAGGAAATCCAGGATCCAATTGTACAAGTGGGTATTGAGGCCCAGGTCTTGGAGTTTACTGATTAGTTTTGAGGGGATGATGATGTTAAATGCTGAGCTGTAATTGATAAAGAGCATCCTGATGTATGCATCTTTGCTGTCCAGATGTTCCAGAGTTGTGTGAGGAGCCAACAAGATAGCATCTGCTGTAGACCTGTTGCTTTAGTAGGCAAATTGGAGCACATTCAAATTGCATTCAGGCTACGTCCACATTATGTCAGATAATTTTGAAAATGAAGCTTTTTCTCTTCGTTTTGACCCTCCGTCCACATTGAAATGGCGTTTTCATCCCCTGAAAATGGAACTTTTCTAAAACACTCTCCAGAGTGTATAAATTTGAAAACGATTGTTGCGCGTTGTAGTGTGTACGGGGTAAACGGAGATATTTAAAAAAGCTGTCATGACAACACCACAACAACAATGCTTTTCCTGCTTCTGCTTGGTACTACGCAAGCACTGCCGGACGGCTGTTATAACGTGCAGTCGGTGTGAACAGCGTGAGAGTTAAATTGTAAGGTGAGCTTTTTTGACTATTTAAAAACGCTGTCATGATGTGCCAGAACAGATGGCGGCAGCACGGCATTTCATTGTTCCCTTGAACTCAACCCCCCACACAACCTAACAATTTCAGAACAGACGGCAATGAGACTGAAGCCAGAAGAGTTAGAAATGTACTCACCAAATACTTTGACCCATAGCTTACTGAATAAATAAGTATACTCACTTTGCCATGTTTTCTGTCCTTGCTTGTATGAAGGTGGTTTACCTATTTATGCTTCCTTCAGTTAGTCCTGACGAAGGGTCTGGGCCTGAAGCGTCGACTGCACCTCTTCCTAGAGATGCTGCCTGGCCTGCTGCGTTCACCAGCAACTTTTATGTGTGTTACCTATTTATGCAAGTACTTCTCTGACAATAGATGTGTAAAAGCCTAATGTAACGTTGTATGGAAATACAAGATAACACTGATGCAGACATGTTTTATACATTTAACAAGGTGCTTTATTAATGCAACAGAGTTAGTCAGTTTTTCATTGTTCATCGTAAGCCGGGTCATGCTGTCCATGAACTCCCCGTTAGTTGCCTCCATACGCTCCAGTATTTGTTGTTTTTTAGTTTTAAGTCCTCCTGCGCGAGAGCCAACAGCAATTCCTTTAAAGTTTTTCTAGTCTGTAACTGGACAAATGCGCACCAAGTATACCGTTTCCTCTTTGCTTGTTTTCTGTGTCCTGCGCATGCCCAGTAGGAGTAGATTCGCCCAAATATCCGTTCTAATGTGGACGGAGATATTTTGAAAAATGCTTGGTGTGGACGCCTGTCATTTTTACTCGAAACTGGCGTTTTCAAAATTATTTGGTCTAGTGTGGACGTAGCCTCAGACAGAAGTTGATATGCTTCAACACCAGCTTCTCAAAACACTTAATCACTGTGAATGTAAGTGCTACTGCATTTGGACAGATTATCACGTTCTTCTAGGGCACCAGTACCATTGAACCCTGTTTGAAGCAGGTGAGTACCACACACTGACAGAGTGAGAGGTTGAAGATATCTATGAATACACCAGCCAGTTGGTTACCACAGGGTTTTAGTACTCAGCCAAGTACTCCGTCCAGACCAGATGCTTTCCTTGGATTCACTCTCTTGTAGGCAGCCCGCAAATCATCTTCAGATACTGAGACCAAAAGATCATTGGGAGACATGTTTTGCGATGGTTCCTCCATGTTCAGGTGGTCAAAGGGAGCATAGGAGGCATTGAGCTCATCTGGAAATGAAGCTCTGCTGCCCCCTATGTGGCAAAATTTAACTTTGTAGGAGGTTATGGCATTCAAGCTCTCCCACAGCTGTCAAGTACCCCTCGTTGATTCCAGTCTCGTCCAGAATGTCCACTTCACCTGAGAGGTGGCTTTCCAGAGATCATACTAACACCTCTTGTTGCATTTTTTATCTCCAGACTTGAATACCTCCGATCTGGCTCTCAGCAGGTTCTGGATTTCATTGTTCATCCAGAGCTTCTGACTGGGGACAACCCAAAATGATTTCATGGGGACACACTCATCCACGGCTATTTTGATAAAATCTGTAATGACCCTGGTGTAGTCATTCAGGTCCTCAGATGCGTTCTTGAACACAGCCCAGTCTACTGACTCAAAGCAATCCTGTAACTGTTCCTCAGCCTCCCCTCTTAGTTGTCTTAATCTCTGGAGCCAGAGATTAATTAAATTCATCTAAATCATTTGGTTTGAATCAGCTGCTTTCCACCATTTGTGTGTTGATTTGTCTTTAGTTTGAAGACCTAATTGTCAAAGCACCAATAATTTTCATGGATGTTACTTACTTCTCTCTCATTGAAATAGTAGACAATTCTTTCGAAACAAGGAGGAATATAGTAAGAATAATAAGTACTTTATTGATCCCAAGTGGGAAATTCTTTTGTTACAGCGGCAACATTTAAAAACACACTTTGCAGTGTGCAGACTTAACTAATAATAGTTAAGAACAGAATAATAATATACGTGATAATTTACCAATGTGCAATAATAATGGTTGAAATAATAAAACAGACTATTGTACTATGAGGTGTGTTCTGTCGCACAGAGATGAACTGTTGTATATTTAACTTTACTTCATGTTTCTTTTAACATAGTGCTGATCCATTGCAGGAGATTTCTTTTTACATAATTGTTTGGGCAATAGAGCATGTACAAAGAATTTCTCCCATTAAACAACCACAAAAGCAGTAGAAAGTAATATAAAAAGATCAAAGCTGCTAAAGGAATGAGGATAGGTAAATTTGAAGAAGCACAAATGGTTAAACATTGCAAACAATTTTCACATATCACTTCGAAGACAATGCAAATTATATGCAACACACACAAAAATTGCTGGTGAACGCAGCAGGCCAGGCAGCGTCTATAGGAAGAGGTACAGTCGACTTTTGGGCCGAGACCCTTTGTCGGGACAACTGAAAGAAGAAATAGTAAGAGATTTGAAAGAGGGAGGGGATTAATAAAAATTAATAATAAATAAATAAGGGATGGGTTACGAAGGGGAGGTGGGGCATTAACAGAAGTTAGAGAAGTCAATGTTCATGCCTCCAACCTGATGGCATGAACATTGACTTCTCTAACTTCCGTTAATGCCCCACCTCCCCTTCGTACCCCATCCCTTATTTATTTATTTATTTATTTATTATTAATTTTTTTTTCTTTCCCCTTTTTTCCTCTCTTTTTTCTCCCTCTGTCCCTCTCACTATAACTCCTTGCCCATCCTCTGGGTTCCCCCCCCTCCTCCCAAAGCCTCCTATCCCATGATTCCCTCCCTTCTCCAGCCTCGTATCCCTTTTGCCAATCAACTTTCCAGCTCTTAGCTCCATCCCTTCCCCTCCTGTCTTCTCCTATCATTTCAGGTCTCCCCCTCCCCTTCCCACTTTCAAATCTCTTACTATCTCTTCTTGTAGTTAGTACTGACGAAGGGTCTCGGCCCGGAACGTTGACTGTACCTCTTCCTATAGATGCTGCCTGGCCTGCTGCGTTAACCAGCATTTTTTGTGTGTGTTGATTGAATTTCCAGCATCTGCAGATCTCCCTGTGTTTGCAAATTATATGCTTTGGGTTATGCCACAATGTTTACTTCAGTAGATCCATAACTCCTGCAGCAGCATTCATACCTTGTCTCCTGCCTGAGGAACTGAAAGCCAATTTAGCACATACATCCACTCTGATGAAGTGCTTTGAGAGGTTGGTTATGATGTGAATCAATTCCTGCCTCAGAAATTACCTGGATCAACTTCAATAGGTCAGCCTGAAAAAGACAAACTTCTTGGGACAGTCATTACCATTAATAACTACAAACTGAAAGTTGTTCATCAGTTCACATGCCTGGGGCCCATCATCAGTGACAACATCTCCTTGGATGGAGTAATCAACAAACACTTCAGAAGGGCTGCAACAAATCTTGCCTGCCTCATCACACGAGTCTGGGAGAACTCCAAACTCTCAGTCAAAACAAAGATGGCTGTGTACAATGCTTATGTCACCAGCACAGTGTACAGCAGTGAGACCTGGACAACATACGCTAAGCTGGAGAGAAGGCTCAACACCTTCCATTTAATGTTCCTTCGTCGCATTTTGGGCGTCTCCTGGAGAGACAGAGTATCCAATGTGAGGTCCTCTCTCATGCTGGCCTCCCTTGTGTGTACACTCTGCTCAAGCAACATAGGCTGAGCTGGCTGGGCCATGTCTGCCACATGCAGATGGCCACATCCCAAAAGACATGCTGTACGGTGATCTGGCTTCAGGCACGAGAACAGCTGGCCGCCCACAGCTATGCTACAAGGATGTCTGCAAGCGGGACATCAAGACTGAGTCCCGGAGGAACTTACACCAGAGAGAGAAGCACCCTGAAACAACATGTTAAGTCAGGCGAGGAAGAATTCCTGAAAGTGGCAGAAGACTAACAGGCCCATTGAAAGGAATGCTGCATCTCCAGTAGAGCTGAGACCATCTATAGATGTGACCTTATAGAATGCCACTCTCGCATTGGTCTCATCAGCCACAGACAGTGCTGCGCCAAAAACGTAGATGGCTATGATGCAACATCCATGGTCGAGCTCAACCAATAGAGGGCCACAACAACGATTTTTGGGACTGAAATCTTCTTGCACCTTCCCTCTGAAGTTTCTGTTTGTACTAAATTAATTGGGTGGCTTCATAATTCTATGTACAGCGGCTTGATATTCCTTTCCTGACCTTTTTTGTTGTATTAACCATGGGCCTAGTATTCCAAGATATCTTTTACTGTATGGTTCCTGCTTGTTCTTTATGAGCAAGACACGCTAGCAAGTTCAAACAGGATATCCCAATTCATTTGCACTCATCCGTGCTGAACTTGCACTATCTCTTATGTATTTGTAATCTACAATGATGGTTATTTGTCAGCAAATAAAACAAGGAAACAAGTCCCTTTTTAGCCTTCTTCCTCCATAAGGGCATCCTCTATCCCATATTGTCCCCTTCTATGTAGATAAATAATGTGAGACTTTTTTTTTCTCTCTCTCTCTTAAATGCATGTAATAATCTGCTGGAGTAGCTCAGAAGGCTGAGCAGCATCTGGTATAAATAGAATTGTTGATGTTTTGCATTATGTTCATAATGGTTACTGTACTTTTACCATTTCAAGGATATTTCAGCATTGATGAAGAACCTGTGTTGTAAAACTATTGCTCTGTTCAACCTCTGTCCAAGGCTTAGCTTTTACCAATGATGTGAGAATTCCTGGTTTTCAGTGATTCCTATTACAGTATTTATATGAGAATGGTACCCAGTATTCTCCTGGTACTAAAACATTCTGCCATTGCATGACCTTTAGGGATGTCAGGGATGTAAATAGTCCTCATGTGTCCAGCTGAAGAGAGAGGAGACTGAAGAGCAGTTCATTCTATCATGAATGCCTTGGAGGGAGTAAAATTCCTGGATACGTTTGTTTTTTTAGTTCTTTTCCTTATTTTCATTTGTCTTTTATCTTCTGTAGAAATGCTGGAGTGGTAATTCTGGCTGATTTCTTCATAGATTACCTGGGAAATTGTGGTAATTCTGAAAATGGTATGAATTTGATCAAGGAGCACAGCAATGAAGCCTAATTCAGTACCTTCTGTAATGTAGGAGTTCCATAATAGGGAAAAAGATCCTTTAATCAATGCAGATGGCGCCACAGCACAGCAAATTGACACAGTTTGTGGACTGGACTCTAATCCATGTTATGAGGTGTCTCTAGTTTTATGGTTGCTCTGGTTTTCTGGGTTTTTTTTGCTATTTTGCACGATTTTGAATCTGGGTGATCTGCAAATAAAAAACACTGATCTAAACTGAACTGAAATATGCCTTTTGATTTTGTGTTTTATATTCTGTTTTTTGCTTCTTTTATTTGTTATTGCTGTTTGCTCGATTTTTTTTGCACATGGAGTGGGGAGGGAGGGTTTGATTTTTTTTTGAATGGGTTCAATGGTTCTTTGTTTCTTGACTGTCTGTGGGGAAGACAAGTCTCAGGGTTGTATACTGCATACCTACTTTGGTAATAAATGTACTTTGAATCCTTGATAACTGATTGGAACAATCTCCCAGGAATATCTCAGATCATTTAAAAAGAAATTAGAAATATGCAGTGATAGATTGAATAGGTTTTTGATTTTAATCATGAAGTAAATATTCTAAGATGATCTTTTCATTGAAAAAGTTTTATTTGTAGTTGGTCTCATCTTGTTCTTTTTTCATATTATGCTGAGCTTGGCTACCTTTGCTTTGGGATCCCATTTCAAAGGCACCAGTTATCTACTGCCATTGATGCTCATTGGCCAATTTTGTCACAGTGGGGTCATTGATGGCAGACCCAAGTGCAAGACACACAGACACTGAAGTACAAGGAACAGGACTTGACTAGAGTAGGGACGTGACAGAATACAGACAAGGAGCAGGGACAAGAACACAGACTTGGACTAGGACAAGGACTAGACAGGGAACCTGGACAGGGAACTAAGAACTAGGAGCCTGAGCTAGGGAGAGCGGGACCAGGACTAGAAACCATGGACAAGGAGACAAGGCTTGGACTCCGAGCCAGAGACTGGACAAGGACCCAGAACCTGGGTCTTACCTCAGGCTCAGATCCCAGAACTAGGCAAGGACATGACATGGATACAGGACAGGACATGGCTGGGGTCTAGAGTTTTGAGTCTTGAGGCTGGGGTCTAGGCTCTTGAACTTGGAGACAGGCTGGGGTCTTGGCTCTTGAGCTTGAAGGCTGGGGACTTCAGGCTTGTGTTCTTGGAGCTTGGCTGCGGGATCCTCGAGGCTAGGGTTCTTGGAGCTTGGCTGCGGGATCCTCGAGGCTAGGGTTCTTGGAGCTTGGCTGCGGGATCCTCGAGGCTAGGGTTCTTGGAGCTTGGCTGCGGGATCCTCGAGGCTAGGGTTCTTGGAGCTTGGCTGCGGGATCTTCGTCTTGAAATGCGGAGACTGATAACTTGGAGGCCGGAGCTCAGAGACAGACTGGGAACTGAACAACAACATAGAGCCTGGACTATCCTTTGACAAGCCGGGACTCAACTTTAGCACAACACCAACATGAAACAGGACAGTACATAGACATAGAGCCAGGACTCAGCTTTATCTCGACACCAAGGTGGGACAGGTCCACCTGTTGGGTAACAGCAGAACAGCCAGACTTACCTAACAAAGGCGAGGACAAAACAAATCCCCCCAAAGGGCAACAGCAGAACGGCCTGACTTACCCCACAGAAGCAAGAACAAGAAGAGACAAACACCAAAGAATGACAGACAGTTCCATCTCTGCTTCGGGGTTGCTTCGAGTCACAGTTCCAGCCAGCAACCTCCACTGGCTACAGAAACAACCAGATCCCTACCTAGCTCAGAGTGGCTGAAGGCCATTCAGCTGGCCCAGGAAACAGCCGCATCCATACTGCAAAGACTACTCCAACAAGTGGCAACAAGGCTCTATGAAGCAGTGGTCCTCCAACCAGGCCTAGAGATCACAAATGGTTTCACTAGCCTTCCATCAGCAGGTTGCTCCAAGGGGGACTGACAAGACAAACCAGCAGCCCACTCTCAACCCCAAGGCTACTTATATTCCAAGCCCAAAGATGGGGATCAGGTGCCTATGATTAACTCAATCAAACGAGGGACAGCTGGAAGACCCGGAGTCCTGAGTCCACGGACCAGACCGTGAACCAGAATGCGGACTTCACGGACCGGACCATGACAGATTCCTCATTGGCTCAAGCAGTGGCTCACGCATTAGATAGCACCAGTTTCAATCTGGCACGAAAAAAATTGAAAGGTAATAAATGATCTCAATAGTATTGAAGAATAGAATATTCAGTTGTGATATAAAAACAGAAAATGTGATAAATTGATTAAGGGTCTTCAGCTTGAAATGTAAAATTTATTTCTTGCTCCACAGATGCTTCCTGACCTGCTGAATATTTACAGCATTTCCTGTTTTTATTTCTACTAATTGTTTACTTTCATTTTATTTTATTTGATTATGATAATGACTTCTCCAAAATAACAAACCACAGATTTAAATTCAGTTAGTACAGTTAATTCATCTCAGTTTTACAGTTTCATATCCTATCTTGGCTTCAGCTCTCCTCGACACTGTAATCTCCTTCAGCCTTATAAGTGACCCCATGATCCTGCCACTTATCTTCAATGTCACCTGTTACCTCACTCCCATTCTTTATTACTTCCTCCAGGTTCCTTCTCCTCTCCTCTTCTTCCATTTCATCCCATTCTTAGAACATATAGTAAAACACCACTAATCCGTTATTCAGAAGTCCTGATCTGTTTCACAAGGACGTGTTTGCCATGCGCCCTTACTGGGGCTCCAGTGCTCACACTCATCAGTGGTTGCACTCATGACTCATTTGGAAAGCACCCAAGTTCCCTATAAGGGAACAGGTTAAGAGCTGAACTGCTGATAAAATGGTTATTATTTTGGTTTGAATAGAATGGGCCATATAGCCTCCAATTGTATAAATAGTTGTGATTCACTTCGTAATTAATTAATTCCTTGGGCCTGTTTTTGACATCAAAACTTTGAAGAACTTTTTAATAGCATGCTCGTTACAAGAGTTAAACTGTGTCATAAGAGGGTGCAGTATGGCAGAACCAGCTGAGAAGTCTGTGCGTTGTGGTGTATTTTTGGCATCTCTGCTACTTACCTCTCTTCCTGCCTCACCCTCTCTCTATATAAACTACATGAGTGCTACTGCACACACCTCCTCCCTCCCTCATTTCCACCAAATTCACTGCCATGTCTCTGATGGTCTGAATCACTGAGAAGGCATTCTTTGAATATTTTGCTGGTCCTTCTACCATTTATATCTCTGAATACCTTTCTAATCTGCCATCCTCTTAGTCTATCATAAAATTGGTTCATCATTAACATGAGAAAATCTGCAGATGCTGGAAGTCCAAAACAACACCTGTAAATACTGGAGGAACTCAGCAGGTCAGACAGCATCTATGGAAAAGAGCAAATAGTTGACGTTTTGGGCCAAGACCCTTAATTAGCATATGTACAGTGAAAATCTTTGTTTTGCATGCCATCTGTACAGATTGTTTCATCATATGAGTCTGTCAAGGAAGTAGAAGGGAAAAGCAATAACAGAATACAGAATATAGTGTACAAAGTGTGGGCAGGTAGTAAGGTTCAAGGCCATGATGTGGTAGACTTATTGGTCAAGAGTTTCTTTCGCTATTCGTGTAGCAGTGGGATAGAAGTCATCCTTGAGACTGGCAGTCCACGCTTTCAAGCATTTGTATTTTCTGCCCGATGGAAGGAGGAAGAGAGGAGTATGCCCAGGGTGGGAGGGATTTTTGATTATGTTGACTGCTTTACCGATCTTTGGTTGTGTATAATCCGCTATTAAGTTTGCAGCTGCCTATACTAGATCTTTTATTTCACCCACCCTCTTTCCTCATCCCCATAGCTCATCAACCTCTTCACTGATGTCTCTATCTTATCTATGTTGTTACTCTGGTAAGACTCTCCACCATATGTCTTCATTGAAACCACATGTCTGAAGAAAGTAAGCTGATAGAACTCTATTGCTATGATATTGTTCAAATTTGGTCCTGCAGCAGCCAATGACCTAGCGAATTATGTGCTTTCAAGGAAGGAAAGCAACAAAATATATTAAATGAGTACCATGGTTAACACTAAAACCTAAGACAAGATAGAACACGTATTTTCTAAGAATAACTCACCAGTCTTAAACCAAATAGAAAAATGGATTTAAGTTGGGAAGCCTGTCATGCCATCTCAGTTAGGGCAATTCAGTAAACAAACTTTGTCTCAACTGTACTAATTGTGTTGACATTCATATATGAATGAATCCATTAAATATATTTGATCTTTTTTCAGGGTTACATACGACTGAGAGGAACATTTTCCTCTGTGGGCTGTGTTGACAATCCGTTTTCACACTTTTGGCATTCACCTTTGTACCACTATTGGTTTTCAATAATATGGCTGGGAGTCATCTACTCATTTGCTATTATAAGATGTTACTTTGACTTGCTTTCTTCTGACAAGTAGGTGCCATTTCATTATTTCATCACCTACACAGTAAACCATCTATATTCAGAAATGGGATAGAGCCACTTAAAGAGTATGCTTTCAATGAACTCTGCTAATTTGCAGTGAACTCATGGTGAGTCCAGCAAGGAGATATTGTGATAAAAAGAAGTTCTGGTCTCATTTTGTGATGCAAGTACTACTATTTACTGCTAGAAGTAAATTCTGCTTATTTCCAAAGGCAAGTCTGTGGCCATCCATCATCTTAGTGGTACCCCAGGAAAGCTTTGGAACAACTATGCAAATCATTATTTTGGTACAAATGACCAGTGTTGGTGTTTACAACCTGGAAGTTGGACATATCCATGGAACACAATTCAAGTAAGGTTTTCTGTTTAGTAATCTGAATTGAGTGCTTTTACACTCAGTGACCTCTTTAATAAGTACCTCCTGTACTCAATAAAGTGGCCACTGAGTCTATGTTCATGGTCTTCTGCTGTAGCCCATCCAGTTCAAGGTTCGATGTGTTGTGCATTCCGAGATGCTCTTTTCTGTACATTACTGTTGTAATGGTAGGGTTATTTGAGTTGCTGTCGCCTGACAGCTTGAAGCAGTCTGGCCATTCTCCTCTGCCATTAACAAGGTGTTTCTGCTGCTTGCTGGATGATTTTTGCACCATTTTCTATAAACTCTAGAGAATGTTGTGCTTGAAAATCCCAGCAGATCGGCAAGTTCTGAAATACTCAAACCCATGCCATCTGACACCAACAGTTAAAGTCACTTGGATCACTTTTCTTCCCTATTCTAATGTTTGGTCCGAAAAAACAACTGAACCTCCAGACCATGTCTGCATGCTCTTATGCATTGAGTTGCTGTCATGTGAATGGCTGATTAGGTATTTGCATTAATGAGCAAGTGTACAAGTATACTGAATAAAGTGCCCACTGAGTGTATTTTTATTTTGACTGTTGTATTATTTCTGCTGTCTTACTTGATCCACTAACCATGTTGAGAACTTGTTGTGCACTGATGGATCCAGTTTACATACAGCATGGTGACAGTGAATATAGACTCCGGTTGATACATCTAGATATAATAGGGGGCCTAAATTGAAAACAATTGATGTAACAGAATACTGGATTTTAACATTTTGGACAGGAATCCTTTTTCAGGTCCCTGAACTTACCATTAACTGGTTCCTTTGTACACAGATGCTGCTTGACTGAGCACTTCCTGCATTTTCTGTTTTTGTTTCAAATTCCCACAACTGCTCTTTTATTTCTTCTCCTTTTTTCTGCCTCGTCCCCTTTAGGGAAGCTACTCCACGTTGGACCACTTGTCCTTGTATCCTCTTCACTTCTCCATTCTCTGAGCATATGTTACTCTCCATGCTAGTACTTTGATGGCAAGTAACAATAGAGTTGTTCAAATATGGTGAGTATGTACAAGTTACTCTAGTGGCTCTCCACTCTATCTATGTCTCTTATCATCTTGTACACACCTGTCAATTCATCTCTATGCTCCTCCTTTCCAGAGAGGAAAATCCTAGCTCAACCTATCTTAATAAGATATTCTCTTTATCCAGGCAGCATCTCCACTGCACCCTCTCTAAAGCTTCCACACCCTTCCTATAATGAGGTGAACTCAACACTTAACATAAGCAATATCCTGCAACACACACAAAACGCTGTAGGAACTCAGCAGGTCAGGCAGCATCTATGGAGAGGAATAAACAGTCGACAGTTCAGACTGAGATCCTTCATCGGGACTCAGACTATCAAGGGATTGAGAATCTCTAGGAGTTAATGTGTGCTATGATCAACCCTTGAAGCATTTTAAGATGATGGATGTCAGAGCTTCTGGGCAGTAGTCGTTAAGGGACATTACCTAATTTTTGGTATTGCCATAATACCGTACCACTAGGCTCTCTTTCTCCTTCCTGTACTTCAACTCATTATTTGAGATTTGACTCACTATGGTGGTGTCATCTGCTAACTAGTAGATGGAGCTAAAGCAGAATCTGGCCGCAAGTTATGCGAGTCTAAAGAACAGAGCGGACTTGAGAGCATATTGATAGACACTTACTTTCTGCTGACTGAAATACAGGTGTATTGGAGAAACTGTTTTTCCTTTGCAAGTAACACTTGATGTTTGACCAGCAGGGATGTAAAGATCTCAGTGTGCCTTTGGCAGCAGATAATGATCTACATGCTGGCCAGCACCATCTGCTGTTTGATCATGTCCATTATTTCCAGCATAGTAGACAGAAGACAGGTAAGGGTCTCCCTTTAAGGCAAAGTCTTAACTAGAGTGAAGAGTGGTCTGACTTCGATGCTAAGCTTTTACTTCTGGTTTTCTGGACAAAACTGATAGATTTAAAACTGAGAATGTTCTCCTTTTTTCACAGAAGAGCCCAAAAAAACAAAGTATTCCGCTTTGCTCAGTACTTAGTTAAATCAACTATATAACCACAAGACCTTCCACATCTTTACAGTATCTTCTAAGTGATGCTTTGCTAAGTGTTTATGGGCAAGGCTTTTTTTAAGTGGATCCTGTGGCATAAATCTAATACTGCTCATCAGTTCCCCAACTAATCTGCAATAGCTTAAGCAATTTTACAAGGAAGAATGGACAAATCTTGCTCCATCAATTTGTGCAAAGCTAATATATAATGAAGAAGACTACTGGCCATAATCACTGCAAGAGGTGGTTCAACTAAGTAAAGGGGGATGAATACTTTTGAACTGCTGTCAGTTTGTAAATTTTTAGTTTATCATGCTTTACACTTTTCACTGTCTTCTGGGTTCTACTGTGAAAAAGGGAATATGCGATTCACAAATAGAAATCCTCTTAAATTTATCAAAATCCCTTGTTGTACTATACATTTATGTGAACAAAGGATTAGGGGTTGAATACTTTTACAAGGCAGTGTGCCTTGTCTGAAAACAGGCATTGGCTCCATAAAGTGGATATGAAGCAATGTTTTCCTCCTCGTTTTTCCTTACTGTTTTATTTTCTCTGTCTTTTTAAGCCAAATCATATCAGCTTCACTAACTCATGTGAATTAGCTTATTTTTCATTTATTTTCGTCTGCAAGAACTTAAACATATTCTTTAATAAAACAGAAATTTAGTTGTTTGATCGGAAACTTGTTTTTCCCTCGCACTCTCATTTATATCCTTACCTCTTTGGTACCAAGGATAATGGTAAATTCCCACTATTCTGCTGTTAATATGAGTGTTGGAAGTTTACCACCGACAGTATGTAGTGTTGTATCCTGATGCTTTAGCGATCCAAGGTTCTTCAGGAGTCAAAAATGAGGCATAACTTTTTTGCTTATAATCATTTTATTAAGTGCTTCAAGACAAAGGAAACGAGGAGAACGGAAAGAGAGCAAAGGCAACCGAACAAAGATGGTCTGGTCCTCGTATACCAGATTACTGACAGCGCATATTTCATCGATATTCCATTGTGTAAATTAATCAATAAGATAGACCCTATTAAAGTAATGTGATATCTGCCACTTGAACTAAGAAGTTTCCAGAGGAAAAAAAATACGAAGGCCACTGTAACCACTAGAAAAGTCACTGAACAATTACATGTATATAGGTGATTATACAAAATATACAAACAAGCATAAGAAAGTTAAACTACAAGAAAAATGACAATTATACAGTCCAATCCAACAGTAGGTACTTACACAGTTGGGAAGTTTGTCCTTGTTTAAACCTCTCTCATTCCTTCAATAACCATTTGTTTTCCCTGTTCTCTGATGGATTGACTAACCACATTTTTAAACCACGTTTTAAACAGCCCTGAGTTAAACTAACATTTCATTTTATCTTTGCTTCCAGGGTAACTTATTGAACAAAACCACCAAGCACTCTGAAGCTACAAAAAAGGAATATCAAAAAGCATCAGACGTCTCCTCTGCTGACAGACAAAAGCAATGAAAACGAAATTAACTGAGTGATAATGGGCAGAACAAATTAAGTGGTTTAGCTGAAGAAAGCAAATGAACAATTCTCCAGATTAGCTGATGCGTTTTTTCAAATTAAAGCGCTATTCTACCAGTTTGATCAATTGCCAAATGCCATATGTACATCACAAGACAATAATAGTTTTAGTTGCATTTGACACAATAATATCTACAATCCCATAATAAACTTCAGCAAATACTATATCCTGTTGGGTGTTGTTGGCCATCTGCTTTAGCCTTTAAGGCTGTATGCAGTTAAGTTACCGTATATAGGCATTGCCAGTGGAGGGGGAGTTGTTGATGCAGGACCATAATTAGAATTTTATTGTTGTCAAGGAATCAAGGAAGCTTTGGGTTTCTGTTCCTCTGTTACAAACTTGATTTTGGGGTCAGTGTATTAAGATCACAAAGGGAATATTACATATTTTTATAGCCTGTCAGATAAATAAGAGATATCACAGGTCTGAAACAGCTGCTTTGAGGAATATTTGCTACTATATAGGACATGTGATGTTGCTTTGACTACCTCTGACCCAAGAGAAAAATAACTACTATAGAAATACTTCTGGTTCTTCATAGTAACATCGAAGTTCACTGTATTTACTCTTATACAAGTCATATTAGTGTTAACTTCGACTACTTCTGACGTGAGAAAAATATTTCTATGCAAGTGAGATGGAATTTTGTGTGCGTATATGTGTTTATATATTTTTATCATTTAGGAATAATTAAACTACATTTTATACAAGTTAAACACTATAGGTAGGACTGGTATAAATATTTTGTGATCAGTTTGCTTGGCATAAAGTGACTGACTTATTCATACAAATTATGTACAATCATCCTTATAAATCAATACTTCATTAAAATTATAGACTTATTTGTTTGAGAATCAAATACTTCAATTTCTGAACCCTTAAATCTGCACCTCCAAGTTAATTTTTGGACTTTGCCATTCCTGAACCTTGATTTCTGTTGAATTCCACATTGGGCTTGTGTGTTGTCCAGTATTCCTGCAGGCACTAACATATTCAAACTACTGGTTTGCCTTCCGCTGAAAGTGAGATCTTAAAGCTAAACTCTGACTCTCTCATTCTATCATTGAAGCAAACCGGAACACAACAATCCCTGCATGACTGCATATCATTGCTTCTAAACTGGTTATTATGTGCCAACATCTATATCAAATACACAGGCAAAAATCAGATGGCAAATTGACCCTGAAATAGGTTTCTTAATTTTGTTTCAGGGTGAATTGATGTAACTTGGGTTGGGGAATATCAATTGACATCTAAACTTAAAGCTTATAACTTGCATTTTCTTAATTATCATTCACTGATGGGATTATGTATGAGATCTTCAGTGGCCTTTGCTATTTCCCTCAAAGATTTTGAGCTGTTTCTTGAACAGTGCAGTCCAGCTAGGCAAAATATTTCCACAGTTTTACTGTTTTCGGAGTTCCGGGTTTTGATCCAATATTGAAGAACAGCAATAGAGAAGCAAGTGAGGATAGTGTTTAAATTGGTTGGATTGCATGTGCAATCTTCTACCTTGTCTTTCTAGGTGATAAAGAATGCTGGCTTATAGGAAGTGATTATTCAAAGTGCAGTTAATGGGGGGCTTTGTCTTAGAGTCATTCAGCAAGGAAACTGGCTCTTTGGCCCAACTCATTCATGCCAACTCTGCCCAGCAAGCAAGGCCCATCTGCCTGTATTTGGTTCATGGTCCTCTAAACCTGTTATCTATGTACATCTAGATGGCTTTTAATGTTGCTAATGTACCGACCTCAACCACTATTTCTGGTAGCTCATTCCAAATACGCAGCCCACTTTGTGTGAAGAAGCTGCACCTGGTGTCCCTTTTAAATCTCTTACTATAAATTTACACCTTTGCCCTTCTGTTTTCAGCACCAAGGAAAAATCCTTGATTATCATATATAAAGAATTTTCCTTCAGAATAATACGAGTCATTTGTTCATACAATCAAGTTTCCTTGCTCGACAAACTTACAAAAACTATTTTGAAAACACTAGTTTTCCCAATAAGTGAAATGCCACCTACAACACTGAAGATGGAAAATATTCTGATCATTACAGTTAATGAAAAACAAAATACTGTAGATGCTGTTAGCACACACAAAATTCTGGTGAAACTCAGCAGGCCAGGCAGTATCTAAAAAATTGTCTATGTTTCAGGCTGAGACCCTTCATCCAGTCCTGATAAAGGGTCTCAGCCAGAAACATCAACTTTTTATTCATTTCCATAGATGCTGCCTGACCTGCTGAGTTCTTTCAGCATTTTCTCTGTGTTGCTCGGGATTTCCAGCATCAGTTTATGAGATGCTAGCAGTAGTAGCATTAGATTAAATGCTTGAAATCACAAATCAAAGTTTAATTTTATGATGAATTTAATAATATGATGACTGTCTGCCTTCAGCAAGAAACAAGTGCAAGTTTAGCATGATTTACAAGAGGAAGGTAACAAGGAGGCAATAGAGGAAAAGTGGACTGGATTATAGAATGTTCAAAGGAAGGAAAGTAGCACATTTAAAGGGGTTGGATTGGGGCAAAGGAGAGAAACAGGAATGATGCTTTGTTGGAAAAGGAGAGAACTTAGGATGGGATAGTTAAGAATGTACCTGCAGTAACAAAGAGGGAAATGGCAGGGATCCTTTACATAATTTCAGAATTAGAAATATAGAAGAAACCTATAACACAATATAGGTCCTTCGGCTCACAATGCTGTGCTGAACATATACTTACTTAAGAAATTACCTCGGATTACCCATAGCCCTCTACATAAATTACATAATTTCTTTGGGAGAGTACAGAGAGTACCAGGTTTATTGCGTAAAGTGAGTAACTATTATCTTTTTAGTGTAACATTATAGTAAAGGAGTGGTAAATGAATGCCTGGATATACTGTTGATACTAATGAAGCATTCTGTCATCTGAGAAGTTGGACAAAAGTAGTTGGTTTTGGTGCAGAAAAAGTGTGCACTGCATCTGCAGAGGTTGAATATCAGTAAGAATCAAGATGATGAAAACAGATGTTCCACATAGAAGAATTATTTTTCAAATAATTCTGATTCCATCAAAACTAAAATGTCTTTCATTTTGAAAAGGATATTAATTAAAATTAGAATAAGTGTAAAAAAAATACAGTATTTTCCATAATATCATGATTTTTATTAACGACCTGGATGTGGGGGTGGAAAGGTGAGTTGGCAAGTTTGCAGATGACACAAAGATTGGTGGTGTTGTAGATAGTGTAGAGGATTGTCAAAGATTGCAGAGAGACATTGATAGGATGCAGAAGTGGGCTGAGAAGTGGCAGATGGATTTCAACCCAGAGAAGTGTGAGGTGGTACACTTTGGAAGGACAAACTCCAAGGCAGAGTACGAAGTAAATGGCAGGATACTTGGTAGTGTGGAGGAGCAGAGGGATCTGGGGGTACATGTCCACAGATCCCTGAAAGTTGCCTCACAGGTGGATAGGGTAGTTAAGAAAGCTTATGGGGTTTTTTCATAAGTCGAGGGATAGAGTTTATGAGTCGCGATGTAATGATGCAGCTCTATAAAACTCTGGTTAGGCCACACTTGGAGTACAGTGTCCACTTCTGGTCGCGTCACTATAGGAAGGATGTGGAAGCATTGGAAAGGGTACAGAGGAGATTTACCAGGATGCTGCCTGGTTTAGAGAGTATGCATTATGATCAGAGATTAAGGGAGCTAGGGCTTTACTCTTTGGAGAGAAGGAGGATGAGAGGAGACATGATAGAGGTGTACAAGATAATAAGAGGAATAGATAGAGTGGATAGCCAGCGCCTCTTCCCCAGGGCACCACTGCTCAACACAAGAGGACATGGCTTTAAGGTAAGGGGTGGGAAGTTCAAGGGGGATATTAGAGGAAGGTTTTTTACTCAGAGAGTGGTTGGTGTGTGGAATGCACTGCCTGAGTCAGTGGTGGAGGCAGATACACTGGTGAAGTTTAAGAGACTACTAGACAGGTATATGGAGGAATTTAAGGTGGGGTCTTATATGGGAGGCAGGGTTTGAGGGTCAGCACAACATTGTGGGCTGAAGGGCCTGTACTGTGCTGTACTATTCTATGTTCTATGTCCAAAGCTCTTAGAAATTGATCAATTTTGTGATTTTAATATTACTTTTCTGTTTAAAGATTTTCATATTTATTTTCTTTCCAATATAGCAAAATATTCATATTTTTTCTGCTTGTTGGAATATGTAGTCAATTGTGCCTTCTTTATGTAATCATCTATTCCTGACACTATTGCTTAGCAAAATAACATGCATTATTGTTACTAATTCTCCTTTAACATTATACCCATAGCATAACAACAACAAGCTTTGACCAGCAGCCAATCTGGACATCGGAAGTTTCAGAGAAGGGGGTTTCACTCAGGACCACTGCCCAGGTATAAAAGGGAGCAGCGAAATAGGGCTTTAACCAGCGACCAGTCCGCATTTGTGATTGATAAGCAAGAACAAATTAAAGAAAGGTGGGCAAGCGCAGAGGCCTTCATCTGAGCGGACTGAGTCATAGTGGTGATCGTGAGACTTTAGCTCTTCAAGACTTCAGCAAAGAGAGGCTTCAGTCAGAGAAACTCAAGGTTAAGTTTTTTTTTTCCTCCCTTCCTTCTTTATATCTGCTCAGCTAGGATAGAAGAGATGCCAGGCAGGATAATGGGATGGTCCTTTTGCAAGCCTTCCTGATTAATACAGCTGCAGGTTCTAGCAATCCATGTTAAGGAATTGGAACTGGAACTGGACCCAGATGAACTCTGGATTATTCGGCTGAAGGGGTGATAGAGAGGTGATTATGCCCAAGGTGCAGGGCACAGGAAACTGGGTGACAGTCAGGAAGAGGAAAGAGATTAAGGAGCTAGTGTAGAGTGCCCCTGTGGCCACACCCCTCAACAACAGGTATATCACTTTGGATACTGTTGGGGAGAGGGGGCTGGCATAACAGAGGACAGTCGCAGTGGTCATGTCTCTGGCTCTGAGTCAGGCTCTGTGATTCAGAAGGGTTGGGCGGGGGGGGAAGAAAAGGCACATTTAGTGATTGAGGATTCGTTAGTTAGAGGAACGGACATGAGATTCTGTGAGTGAGAATGAGTTTTCCAGATGGCATGTTGCCTCCCGGGTGCCAGGGCCTGGGATATCTCGGATCAAGTCCTCAGCATTCCTAAATGGGAGGGTGAACAGCCAAAGGTCTTGGTCCATGTAGATACCAATGACATGGGTAGGATGACTGATGAGGTCCTGCATGGAGAATTCAGGTAGGTAGGTGCTGAGTTAAAGGGCAAAGCCTCCAGGTTGTGATCTCAAGATTGCAATGCATGCCACATGCTGGAGAGGCCAGAAATAGGAAGATTACACAGTTTAGTACATGGCTAAGGAGTTGGTGTAGGAGGGAGGGCATAAGAGTTTTGGATTATTGGGCTCTCTTCCAGCGAAGGTGGGACCTATACAGAAGGTACAGTTTGCACTTGAACTGGAAGGGGACTAATATCCTAGTGGGAAGGTTTGTTAATGCTGTATGTTGGGGTTTCAATGAGAGCTGCAGGGGATGAGAACCAGAGTGCAAGAACATTTAGTGGAGAGGTTGTGGAGGCGATGTTTGCAAGACTTCAGACAAAGTTAGGAGTCAAAAGGTTCACCATGGTGGACTAATATCCTGAGTTGCATAGATTTCAATGCAAGAAGTATCAGAGGAAAGGTGGATGAAAATGAGGTAGCTAATTTACAAACAGAAGCAATGTGTAGTAAGGAGAGGCTGTTCATTGGGGAAAATTGCATTCAACAGGATGAATTGCAAAGTAAAAGGCAAACAAACTTAAAAAGCTTTAATACAATACTGAAGATGTTGTATTTGAATGCACGCAGTATACGAAATAAGGCTGATGAACTTGTAGGCACGGTTACAGGTTGGCATGTATGTTGTAGGCATCACTGGATCATGGCTGAAGGAAGATTATAGCTGGGAGTGTAATGTCCAAAGATACATATTGTATCAAAACGACAGGCAAGTAGGCAGAGGGGGCAGCGTTGCTCTGTGGGTAAAAAAAACTAAATCAAATCATTAGAAGTGACATTGGGTTGGAAGGTGTTGGATCATTGTGGATAGAGCTAAGGAACTGCAAGGGTAAAAAGACCTTGATGGGAATTGTACACAGACCCTCCCAAACAGTAGTAAGGATGTGGTGTACAAATTACAGTGGGAAATAGAAAATGCATGACAATAGAGCAATGATACAATTGTCACGGGGGCTTCAATATGCAGGTAGATTGGGAAAATCGGGTTGGTGCTGGATTCCAAGAAGGGGAATTTCCAGAGCTCCTATGCAATAGCTTTTTAAAGCAGCTCGTAGTTGAGCCCACTAGGGGATCAGCTATTTTAGATTGGGTGTTGTGCAATAAAACTGAATAGATTAGAAGGCTTAAAATTAAAGAACCCTTAGAGGCAAGTTTTCATAATAAGATCAAATTTATCCTGAAATTTGAGAAGGAGAAGCTAAAGTCAGATTGATCAGTATCACAGTGGAGTAAAGGGAATTACAGAGGCATGAGAGAGGAGTTGGCCAGAATTGATTGGAAAAGAGCACTGGCAGGGATGACAGCAGAACAATGGCAGGAATTTCATGAAGCAATTCATAAAGCACAGGATATATACATCCCAAAGAGGAAAGAGTATTCTAAAGGAAAGATGACACAATCATGGCTAATAAGAGAAGTCAAAGCTAACATAAAAGCCAAAGAGAGGGCATATAATAGAGCAAAAATTAGTGGGAAGTTAGAGGATTGGGAAGCTTTTAAAAACCAACAGAAGGCAACTAAAAAAGTCATTAAGAAAGTAAGCTAGCCAATAATATTAAAGATAATACCAAGTTTCTTCAGATACATAAAGTGTAAAAGAAAGGCGAGAATGGATATTAGACTGCTGGAAAGCAATGTTAGAGAGGTAGTAATGGGGACAAGGAAATGTCATACGAACTGAATAAGTATTTTGCATCAGCCTTCACTGTGGAAGAAGACAATAGTAGTATGGCGTAAGTTCCAGTAGTCAGGGAGCATGAAGTGTGTGAAGTTACATAACTAGAGAGAAGTTTCTTGGGAAACTGAAAGGTCTGAAGGTAGATAAGTCATCTGGACCAGATGGTGTACACCCCAGGGTTCTGAAAGAGGTGGTTGAAAAGATTGCGAAGGCAATAATAATGATCTTTCAAGAATCAGTAGATTCTGGAATGGTTCCGGAAGACTGAAAAATTGCAAATGTCAGTACACTCTTCAAGAAAGGAGGGAGGCAGAAGAAAGGAAATCAGAGGCCAGTTAGTCTGACCTCAGTGGTTAGGAAGATGTTGGAGTGGATTATTAATGATGCGGTCTCAGGGCACTTGGAGGCATATGATAAAATAGGTCTCTGTCAGTATGGTTTCCTCAAGGGAAAGTCTTGCCTTGCAGATCTTTTGGAATTCTTTGAAGAAATAACATGCAGGATAGGCAAATGAGAATCAGTTTTGCACTTGAATTTTCAGAAGGCCTTTGACAAGGTGCCACATATGAGGCTTCTTAACAAATTACCAGCCCATGGTATTACAGGCAAGATTCTAGCATGGATAAAGCAGTGCAGATTGGCAGGAAGCAAAGAGTGGTAATAAAGGGGGCCTTTTCTGATTGGCTGCCAGTGACTAGTGGTATTCCACAGAATTCTGTATTAGGTCCAATTCTTTTTACTATACACGTCAGGATGATGAAATTGATGGTTTTGATGCAAAGCTTGTGGACAATATGAAGATAGGTAGAATCTGATGAAGGGTCTCGGCCCGGAACGTCGACGGTACCCTCTTCCTTAGATGCTGCCTGGCCTGCTGAGTTCCTCCTGTCTGTCTGTCTGTATCTTGTTTTATGGCGGTTGGCATCCAGCTTAATGGTTCATTACGGCCACCCTCTGCTCCAGAATGTGCACTAGACATACATTCTAAATCCCTTCACCCAATCGCACGCGCGCGCACACACATACATATATACAAACCTACACTTCACCCTCCCATCTTTGACCATCCTAGTATCCTATTCCTGTTTATTCGTCATATTCTATAAAAAACCCCTGTACCCCTTAAAAACGCTAAAAATACCCGGACGTGCTCTCTCACCCATGCCCAGCAACCCTTTTAATGTGAATTCCTGCATCCCCAACTCCCTTAATTTATTTCTTATCATCTCTCTCTGTATCCCATACTTCCTGCAACACAAAACTACATGTTCTACTGACTCCTCTTCCTGACATTCCTCACACAATCCTGTCTGGTGTTTCCCTATCATCTTCAATGTTTTGTTTAATGCACAATGCCCCAGCCTTAACCTAGTCCACACAATTTCCTCTCTTCTGTTTCCATTACCTACCCTAGTAACTGCAACACTCTTTTGTATTTGATATAAATGCCTCCCTTTCCCTTCCCTGTCCCATCTTTCTTGCCACATTCGGTTGACTTTTTCCCAGATTACACACTTAACCTCTGCTTTACTGATACTAATGTGCATTTTCACATTTTCTTTCTTTAACGCCCTCTTTGCCAACTCATCCACCCTCTCATTCCCCTTCACCCCTACATGTGCTGGAACCCATAGAAATTTTACCTGACCTCCCTGATTTGCAAATCTTGTAACTAACTGAAGGACTTCATAAAGTACATCTTGCCGACTGTTTGTGTGAAAAGACCTTAAACTTGCTAGAACTGAGGATGAATCTGAACATATCAATGCTTTGGCTTGTCTGGCTTTCTGCACCCATTGCAACGCAACCAACACTGCCAGCATCTCCACTGTAAACACCCCTAACTTATTAGATGTTCTTCTGCTGATTCCAATTTCTTTTGCTGGTATTACCACCCCAAACCCTGTCACTCCTGTTTCAGGTTCCTTCGCACCATCCGTATAAATGTGAGTATAATCACTATACTTTTCCATCACATGACAGTTAAATGCATTTACCAAATCTGTTTTATATCTTTCTTTCCTTTTTACCTCTAACAAATGCCAGTCTATGTCAGGCCATACAAGCTTCCATGGAGCTACAACCGGATAAACTACTGAAGGACTTATCCTCACATCAAACACTCCACATTCTTTCGCGATATCATTCCCTACCTGACTAAAGGTATCCCTCTGAAACCTCTCATTTTCCCAGCACTCCTGCAACACTCCTTTAGTAGGGTGAGAATCATTGTGCCCCTGCAAGTTAGCCCAGTAGTTTGCCATCAGTTGCATCCTTCTTAGTTCCAAAGGCATTATTCCCATTTCTACCTGTAGGGCTGACACTGGTGACGTTTTAAAAGCCCCACTGCACACTCTCAAGGCCTGAGCCTGAATCACATCCAGTTTCCTTATAAGAGACCTAGCTGCTGATCCATATACTATATTTCCATAATCCAATACAGATCTTACTAAAGCCACATACATTCTCTTCAAAGCTAAACAACTTGCTCCCCATTCCCTACCAGTCAAGCATCTCATCACATTTATTACTTTTTTACATTTCTCCTCAACTTTCCTGATATGGTCTGCCCATGTTAATCGTGAATCAAATATAACTCCCAGAAATTTAAATGATGCAACCCTTTCTAATTCAACCCCATACATCCTTAACTTCTTCCCTACCTCAACCCTTTTCCTGGTAAAAAATACAGTTTGAGTTTTGTCTACTGAAAATCTACATCCCCAGTCATAACCCCACTCCACCACTTCATCAATTGCTTCTTGTAGTTTCCTGATTATATGGTCCATGTTCCTGCCTCTTTTCCACAAGGCCCCATCATCCGCAAACAGTGACCTACCTATATCCACTGGTACCTTTGTGAAGACATCATTGATCATAATGATGAAAAGTAACGGGCTAATCACACTACCTTGAGGTGTGCCATTTTCCACTATTTACTGTTTTGATAATTATGATCCAATCCGAACTTGATTTTTTCTACCAAACAAAAAATCTTTAATCCAATTAAAAACTCTCCCACCAACCGCCCTGAGTTCCTCCTGAACTTTGTGTTATTTGTAAAACGAACGTACTTCCGGGGCCCTGATGTTCCCGGCGATGACGTCAGCTGTCCCGTTCTCCTGCGCAAGGGCGCCTGCGTCTGAGATTGTGAAAATAAATACCGAAGCACTCGGATTCGTGTCAAGTCTATCTTCGGGAAAGGAACAGGTTCTCCAACATGGCTCAGCCAGCAGAAAGAGGTCAGCATTGAAATGTTCAGATATTTCTGTCTGGTAGTCGGATAGACTGATCGCTTTCTGTGCCGTGAAGTTTCTCAGTAAGACAGTGTGCTTGAAGAGTATTGCTCGTTTGAGCTACGCCGAATCTGGCACTGGAATTCTGTGCAGAGGTACTAGCTCCTCCGCTGTATTGGACTGTTGCTCTTCCTGAGTGGGGACTAGATTAAGATTTAGACTAGAATGAATTCTTTTGATCTAACATATGCCAAAGAAAGGCTGAGATTATGCTAGCTAAGGCAAAGTTTAGATGGAATTACATATAACCATATAACAATTACCGAACGGAAACAAGCCATCTCGGCCCTTCTAGTCCGTGCCGAACACTTACTCTCACCCAGTCCCACCGACCTGCACTCAGCCCATAACCCTCCATTCCTTTCCTGTCCATATACCTATCCAATTTATCTTTAAACGACAACATTGAACCTGCCTCAATCACTTCTGCTGGAAGCTCGTTCCACACAGCTACCACTCTCTGAGTAAAGAAGTTCCCCCTCATGTTACCCCTAAACTTTTACCCTTTAACTGTCAACTCATGTCCTCTTGCTTGAACTTCCTGCACTCTCAATGGAAAAAGCCTATCCACGTCAACTCTATCTATCCCCTTCATAATTTTAAATACCTCTATCAAATTCTACCCCCCTTCAACCTTCTATGTTCCAAAGAATAAAGACCCAACTTGTTCAACCTTTCTCTGTAACTTAGGTGATGAAACCCGGGTAACATTTTAGTAAATCTTCTCTGCACTCTCTTTATTTTGTTGACTTCTTTCCTATAATTCAGTAACCAAAACTGTACACAATCCTCCAAATTTGGCCTCACCAATGCCTTGTACAATTTCAACATTACATCCCAACTCCTATACTCAATGCTCTGATTTATAAAGGCCAGCATACCAAAAGCTTTCTTCACCACCCTATCCACATGAGATTCCACCTTCAGGGAACTATGCACCATTATTCCTCGATCCCTCTGTTCTATTGCATTCTTCAATGCCCTACCATTTACCATGTATGTCCTATTTTGATTAGTCCTACCAAAATGTAGCACCTCACATTTATCAGCATAAACTCCATCTGCCATCTTTCAGCCCACTCTTCTAACTGGCCTAAATCTCTCTGCGAGGTTTGAAAACCTACTTCATTATCCACAACTCCACCTATCTTAGTATCATCTGCATACTTACTCATCCAATTTACTACCCCATCATCCGGATCATTAATGTATATGACAAACAACATTGGACCCAGTACAGATCCCTGAGGCACATCACTAGTCACCGGCCTCCAATCTGACAAACAGTTATCCACCACTACTCTCTGGCGTCTCCCATCCAGCCACTGCTGAATCCATTTTACTACTTCAATATTAATACCTAACAATTGAACCTTCCTAACTAACCATCCGTGTGGAACCTTGTCAAAGGCCTTACTGAAGTCCATATAGAAAACATCCATCGCTTCATCCTCGTCAACTTCCCTAGTAACCTCTTCAAAAAATTCAATAAGATTTGTCAAACATGACCTTCCACGCACAAATCCATGTTGACTGTTCCTAATCAGACCCTGTCTATCCACATAATTATATATACCATGTTATGTACCCCGTAACTTGGTTGCCAAACCAGCAGAAATGGACCACTTAGTTGAAGTCTGGATTACTGGAACTAAGAAAGTTTTATTAAAGAAATAAGTAACACGGTACTCTAAATGTAAGGATATAAATGCAACGGGTTAGCAATGATAAAACACACATGTACACAAAACTAGGATAATAGGAATCAATCAAGCTCTATCGCAGTCTAGGGGTAAAATGATCAGTCTCAAGTGACACAGAGTTCAGTTCAGTTTAGTTCTGTTCGCAGTAATCGCTGTTGTGCTGTTGGGGGAAGAGAAAGAGAGCGAATGATGATATTCAAATCGGATTCAACAGACCTTTGATATTCCTCGCAGTTAGCTTTCGGGCGAGCGCTTTGTAATGTCTTCTGAGGTCACCGACTGTGACCCCTCCGTTCCGGATATGATCGTTCTTCTGCAGTGAACCCGGCACCCAGGCAAGGGCGGACACACACACCAGGTTCCCGCCGATCGTATCTTTTCACCATGTGCGTCTATGGTCGGTCCCGCGACTAGACCTCCAAAACTCCCACCAACTTGTGGGGGGGGGGGGGCACCGCACTTCCAGGGTCTCGTTACCTCGTCGTGTCGTGGTGTCTCTTGCCTTAGCGAACCTGTTCCTTTTATCCCCCTGCTGGGGTATCGCCTGTCCGTCAAACTTCAAACAGTTCAGGTTCAAAGCAACCGGTCTAAACAATACTCGGAACTGTGTCTCTTTTCATTAATCTCTCTCGTCTCTCTCTTATTAGCATTTTGAATGTTTCCCCTATTTGTCTCTCTCTTATCTCTCTTATCAGCATCAATCTTCTGATAACTTGGTCTGTTGTCACAACCATCTCTAAGAATACTTTCCATCAATTTGCCCACCACTGACATCAAACTCACAGGCCAATAATTTCTAGGTTTACTCTTAGAACCCTTTTTAAACAATGGAACAACATGAGCAATACGCCAATCCTCCGGTACCATCCCCGTTTCTAATGACATTTGAAATATTTCTGTCAGAGCCCCTGCTATTTCCACACTAACTTCCCTCAAGGTCCTAGGGAATATCCTGTCAGGACCCGGAGAATTATCCACTTTTATATTCCTTAAAAGCTCCAGTTCTTCCTCTTCTTTAATCATCATAGTTTCCATAACTTCCCTATCTGTTTCCCTTATCTTACACAATTCAATATCCTTCTCCTTAGTGAATACCGAAGAAAAGAAATTGTTCAGAATCTCCCCCATCTCTTTTGGCTGTCCACTCTGATTCTCTAAGGGACCAATTTTATCCCTCCCTTTCCTTTTGCTATTAATATAACTGTAGAAACCCTTGGGATTTAATTTCACCTTACTTGCCAAAGCAATCTCATATCTTTTAGCTTTTCTAATTTCTTTCTTAAGATTCTTTTTACATTCTTTATATTCCTGGAGCACCTCATTTACTTCATGCTGCCTATATTTATTGTAGATATCTCCCTTTTTCCAAACGAAGTTTCCAATATCCCTTGAAAGCCATGGCTCTCTCAAAATTTAACCTTTCCTTTCAACCTAACAGGAACATAAAGATTCTGTACCCTCAAATTTTCACCTTTGAATGACCCCCATTTCTCTATTACATTCTTCCCATAAAACAAATTGTCCCAATCCACTCCTTCTAAATCCTTTTGCGTCTCCTCAAAGTTAACCTTTCTCCAATCAAAAATCTCAACCCTGGGTCCAGACCTATCCTTCTCCATAATTATATTGAAACTAATGGCATTGTGATCACTCGTCCCGAAGTGCTCTCCAATACAAACCTCCGTCACCTGACCTATCTCATTCCCTAACAGGAGATCCAACACTGCCCTTTCTCTAGTTGGTATCTCTATGTATTGCTGCAAAAAACTATCCTGACACATTTTACAAACTCCAAACCATCCAGCCCTTTTACAGTATGGGCTTCCCAGTCTATGTGTGAAAAATTAAAATCTCCCACAGTCACAACCTTGTGCTTACTACAAGTATCTGCTATCTCCTTACAAATTTGCTCCTCCAATTCTCGCTTCCCATTTGGTGGTCTATAATACACCCCATAAGTGTTACTACACCTTTCCCATTCCTCAATTCCACCCAAATAGCCTCCCTAGAAGAGCCCTCTAATCTATCCTGCCAGAGCACCGCTGTAATATTTTCTCTGACAAGCAATGCAACACCTCCCCCTCTTGTCCCTCTGATTCTATCACATCTGAAGCAATTAAATCCAGGAATATTTAGATACCAATCACACCCCTCCTGTAACCATGTTTCACTAATAGCTACCACATCATACTTCCAGATATCAATCCATGATTTAAGCTCATCCACCTTTCTTATAATGCTTCTAGCATTAAAATAAATGCATTTAAGAAATTTTCCACCTCTTACTCTCTGTTTATCACTAATGGTGCAAACAAATTTATTAATTTCTTTTTCTTCCTTCTCCCCTACATCTGTTCCTACACTCTGGTTCCCCTCCTCCTTTGTATCTAGTTTAAGTCCACTGGACCCTCTCTAGCAAACCTACCTGCAAGAATATTTGTCCCCGTCCAGTTCAGATGTAAACTGTCCTGCCGGAACAGGTCCCACCTTCCCTGGAAAACTGTCTAATTGTCTATAAATCTGAAGCCCTCCCTCCTGCACCATGTCTTCAGCCACGTGTTGATCTGCGTTATCTTAATATTTCTAAACTCGCCTGCACGTGGCAGTGGTAGCAATCTTGAGATTGCTATCCTGGAGGTCCTGGTCCTTTAACTTGGCACCTAACTCCCTAAACTCACCTTTCAGGACCTCCTCACTCTTCCTACCCACGTCATTGGTCCCTACCTCTTGAGAAGACCGAATATATGTTTTATTTCACAGTGTGTTAAAAACAAAGAATATTAAAATAAGATAATGTTTTGTTTGTGTCATTTCACATAAGGAACACCATAACCTCTATGTACTTTGGTGGCTGAACTGCTCAGTACAACAGACGTTTAATTCATTGTTTGTGTCTGCGCTGAGATTTCAGTCAGTCTCAATGCAGTAAACATGGAAAGGTTTTGAAGATTACAATATAAAATCACCTTCTGCATAATCAGATGTGGCTCAGCTAGTATTAGGGAAAGCTGGGGACTGACAGGTCGGTGTGGGAATAGGGAGAATTAAAATGACATGCAATTGAATGAAAAAGCAACAAGTCTTGGTCTTAAAGGCATAGTTAAAAAAATTGCCAGACCTGAGATGAGAAATACTGCAAAATATGAAAAATTGTAAGACACACAAAAATGCTGGAAGAGCTCAGCAGGCCAGGCAGCATCTATGGAAAAAAAGTTCAGTCGACTTTTTGGGCCGAGGCCCTTCAGCAGGACTGGAGGAAAAAAAAATGAAGGGTAGATTTAAAAGGTGGTGGTGGGGGGGCGGTGGAACAGAGGGTGATAGGTGAAGCCGGGAGGGGGAGGGATGAAGTAAAGAGCTGGGAATTTGATTGGTGAAAGAAATGTAGGGCTGGAGAAGGGAGATTCTGATAGGCGAAATCAGAAGGCCATGAAAGAAAGAAAAGAGGGGAGGAACACCAGAGGGAAGGCAAGGAGATAAACTGAGAGAGGGACAAGAGGATGGGGAATGGTGGGGGGGGGCATAGACTCTAGGGTGAAGTAACACCTCACCTGGAAGGACTGTTTGGGGCCCTGAATGGTAGTGAGGGAGGAGTGTAGGGGCAGATGTAGCAAGGATAAATGCCAGGAGGGAGATCAGTGGGGAGTGACCAATTGACAAGGGAGTCACATAGGGAGGGATCCCTGCGGACACTTCATCTGTGAATCTGTATGGGTCATATACTGTGCCCGGTGAGGCCTCCTGTATATTGGTGAGACCTGATGTAGATGGGACATCGCTTCGGCGAGCACCAGAAGAAGTGGGATCTCCCAGTGGCCACCGGTTGTTATTCCACTTCCCATTCCCATTCTGATATGTCTATCCATAGCCTCCTCTACTGTCGCGATGAGGCTACACTGAAGTTGAAGAACAACACCTTATATTCCGTCTGGGAGCTTCCAGCCTGATGGCATGAACATTGATTTCTCGAACTTCCAATAATGCCCCCCCCCTTCACCATTCCCCATTCCCTTTTCCCTGTCTCATCTCATTTCCTTGCTTGTTAATTGCCTCCCTCTGGTGCTCCTTCCCATTTTCTTACTTCCATGGGCTTCTGTCCCCTGCCTTCCCTAACTCTGTATCTATTTCACCAAACATCTTCCCAACTCTTTACTTCATCCCATCCCCTCCCGGTTTCACCAATCATCTTGTGTTTCTCTCTCCCCTCCCTCCACCTTTTAAATCTACTCCTCGTCTTTTTTTTCTCCAGTCCCGCCAAAGAGTCTCCGCCCAAAATGTCGACTCTACTTTTTTGCATAAATGCTGCCTGGCCTGCTGAGTTCCTCTAGCATTTTGAGTGTGTTGCTTTGATTTCCAGCATCTGCAGATTTTCTCTTGTTTTTCAAAACTCCACCTGTGATGGATTTGCGTGTGGGATCTGAGCCCAGCTTAGGTCATCAGGCGGGCTTTACAAATCTACCATGTTTGCAGCAATTCCTCCATGGTATATTTCCTGTGTTGATCTTGCTTCGTCTTTTATCCAATGCACTGTTCGAAAGTTGTCATCTTTACAGTGTTCCACAATCAGAAGAATTCACACCAGCATCTTTACTTTCTTAAAGGTTAAGGAGGTTTGACCTGTTACTGAACGCGAACAAACTTCTATAGTTATAGTATTGATTGAATCCGAGTCGATTACGCCACGGCCCGGTACTGTGATTCACGGTTGCAAGTGTCATGGCATTTGGGTATGGCACAAGTGCTGGGAGAGAGACACTGAAGCGAGTCGACAGTTCACGGACTTCAGTGCAGTGCGAACTTGGCAGGATTTTAAGGAAAAGGAAAACAAGAAATGCTGAGCCAACAGGGTCATTAACCAGAACTGCCAAAATGAAAGTTAGATGCCAACGCCGCAGCCGAAAGCAATAGCTATGTATTGCGATATATAACGATGTACTGGACCTTGCCCCATGCCCGGTGAGATGCCAGGAGCCACCGCACAGTATTGACCAAGGAACCATCCACCCAGCAGGGAGAATGGGGGGGGGGGGGGCGGTGTGGAGTGACAGGTGCCAGGGAAGAGGAAGTGACAGGCTTGAGCTGGGAAACCTGGACCACAGGGTGGATCTTCTTTAATGCCGGTCGGCGCAATCTATGTGAGACCTTGTTGATAGCTCTTTCCACTACAAATGGTTCCACATAGCACGGGGTCAATTTGCGGCTCTTGGCTTTCAGAGAAAGATCCCTTGATGCCAAATGGACCTCCTCTCCTGGCTTGAAAGGCCTCATCTGTCAGCAGAGCCGATCAGCCTGCCGGGTATGTTGTTTCCGGGCACGCGGCAGAGAAGCTCCGGCTCGTCTCGAGGAGCGCTTGCTGCTTGCAACGCTGGATCAGCTATTCAGCGGCAGTAACTCCTACATCAATCCCCTAGTCAGCGAATAGCAGTGGCTGAAATCCCTTCTAGCATTCAGAGGGGGACATACCAGTGGAGGATGACTGGAGGTTATTGTGGGCGATTTCTGCCCAATCCAGTTCGAGCTCCAGGACATAGGGTTGGAAGAGGCAAGGCAGCTCAGGGTTGTTTCCAGCTCTTAATTCACTCTCCCAGTCTGGGCATCAGATTGTGGGTGCAAACCAGATGAAAGGCTGGCAGTGGTTCCTACGAGAGAATGGGAAGCCAAAAGTGGTAAGCAAACTAGGGTCCACGATCAGACAGTATGTCTTGAGGGAAGCCATGGAGCCTGACTACATGTTGAACCACGAGTGTGGCATTCTTCTGAGCCGACGGGAGCTTAGGGAGGGCAATGGAGTGGCTACCCTTGTAGAATGGATCCAGAACGACCAAGGTGGTGTTGTTACCATTAGACAGGGGCATACCAGTGATGCAATCCATTGAGAGGTGGGACCAGGCACAGAGGAGCACAGGCACCAGACATAGGAGGCATAGGATGCTGGCGTGACGTCTTGTTATGAGCACAAGTGGGACAGGCAGATGCAAAGTCATGGACATTCTGGGACATACATGGCCACCAAAACTCCCTTGATAAACTCTTGGATCCGTTGAATTCCCGGATGTTCAGCCATTCGAGAGGAATGACCCCATTCCAACACTTTGGAGCGCACCATAGCAGAGACAAACAGTAGGTAGTGTGGTCCTCCAGCTGGGCCTGGGTCTGACTGCTGGGCGGCCTTCACCTGCGCCTCTATCCCCTGGATCACTTGAGCATCAATGCACGAGCGAGGAAGGATGGGCTCTGGATCGACATTGTCCTCAGAACCGTCCAACTGCAGGGGGAGAGTCCCGGCCTTAGTATTCCTGCTGCTGGGAGGATAGGTGAGGATGAAATTAAACCGGGTGAAGTTGAGAGCCCAATGGGTTTGACGGGATTTCAGTCTCTGCGTTCTGAATGTAGGAGAGAATCTTGTGATCTAATAAACCAAAATAAGGATGCTCTGCCCCCTCCATCCAGTGTCGCCATTCCTCCAGGGCTTCCTTGACAGCCAGAAGTTCCTGTTTCCCAACATGATAATTACTCTTGGCCGAAGTCAAACAATGGGAAAGAAAGTCACAAAGGTGCAACCGGCTATCCTCAGAAGTGCACTGAGAGAGTACGGCTCCTATGCCGACATCTTTTGCATCCACCTCGACTATAAATGGCTGTGATGGATCTAGGTGTTGCAGCACTGGGAATGTGGTGGAACATCATTTTAGTTCTGAAAATGTTTGTTCGGCATCGTTTGTCCAGTGCAATCTTGCAGATGTCTTCCTCGTGAGTCCACATTTGGGAACCGCCGTAGAGATGAAATTCCAGATGATGCGGCGATTTAAGTTCGCAAACCCCATGAAGCGCCGGACCTGTTTGACTGTAGATGGTTTGGGCCACTCCGTAACCGCCTGAAATTTTCTCAGCTCCATTCAAACACTGGGTGGTGTAAGTATATAGCCCAAAAACAACACCTGGTCTTTATGCAAGTCGCACTACTCTGGCTTGGCATACAGGTTATCCTTGAGGAGCTGTCGGAGAACTCTCCGGACATGTTGGATGTATTCCTGATGAGAGTGAGAATCGATAAGAATGTCGCCCAAACACACAAAAACGAACTGATTCAACATGTCTCTGAGCGCATCATTAACTCAGGTCTGAAAAACAACAGAGGCGTTGGCCAGACCTAAGAGCATGACAGGGTACTCATAGTGGCCAGTAAGGTGTTGAAAACTGTCTTCCACTCACATCCTTCTCTGATACCAAACAGATAATAAGTATTGCACAGATCAATTTTGGAAAATGTGGTTGCTCTCTGGAGATGTTCGAACGCAGAGGCAAGCAGGGGAAGAGGGTAGCTGTTCCTCACAATAATATTGTTTAGGGGCCGATAATCGATGCAGGGACGGAGCTTACCATCTTTCTTGGGGCATGAGACTCCCAGTGGCACCGGAGTCAACAAATGCCTTAAGTTCTTGGGTCTGAGCAAGGAAGCTGCGTGCATTACACATTGAGGGGAAGCTGATTACAGAGAGAACCAACCCGTCAGGACTCCCCTCCCCACTGATGCATATTATCTTTTACTGGACAGTTGAGACCAAAAGACAAAGGAGCAGAAGTCGGCCATTCGGCCCATTGAGTCTGCTCCGCCATTTTATCATGAGCTGATCCATTCTCCCATTTAGTCCCACTCCCCCGCCTTCTCACCATAACCTTTGACGCCCTGGCTACTCAGATACCTATCAATCTCTGCCTTAAATACACCCAATGACTTGGCCTCCACTCTCGCCCGTGGCAACAAATTCCATTGATTCACCACCCTCTGGCTAAAAAAATTTCTTCGCATCTCTGTTCAGAATTGGCGCCCTTCAATCCTTAAGTCATGCCCTCTCATACTAGACTCCCCCATCACGGGAAACAACTTTGCCACATCCACCCTGTCCATGCCTTTCAACATTTGAAATGTTTCTATGAGGTCTCCCCTCATTCTTCTAAACTCCAAGGAATACAGTCCAAGAGCAGACAAACGTTGCTCATATGTTAACCCTCTCATTCCCGGAATCATTCTAGTGAATCTTCTCTGTACCCTCTCCAACGTCAGCACATCCTTGAGGTCTCACCAGCGCCTTATAGAGCCTCAACATCACATCCCTGCTCCTATACTCTATTCCTCTAGAAATGAATGCCAACATTGCATTCGCCTTCTTCACTACCTACTCAACCTGGAGGTTAACCTTAAGGGTATCCTGTACAAGGACTCCCAAGTCCCACTGCATCTCAGAACTTTGAATTCTTTCCCCATTTAAATAATAGTCTGCCCACTTATTTCTTCTGCCAAAGTGCAGAACCATACACTTTCCAACATTGTATTTCATTTGCCACTTCTTTGCCCATTCTTCCAATCTATCCAAGTCTCTCTGCAGACTCTCTGGTTCCTCAGCACTACCGGCCCCTCCACCTATCTTTGTATCATCAGCAAACTTAGCCACAAAGCCATCTATTCCATAATCCAAATCGTTGATGTACAATGTAAAAAGAAGCGGCCCCAACATGGACCCCTGTGGAACACCACTGGTAACCGGCAGCCAACCAGAATAGGATCCCTTTATTCCCACTCTCTGTTTCCTGCCAATCAGCTAACGCTCTATCCATGTATGTAACTTTCCCGTAATTCCATGGGCTCTTACCTTGTTAAGTAGCCTCATGTGTCGCACCTTGTCAAAGGCCTTCTGAAAATCCAAATATACAACATCCACTGCATCTCCCTTGTCAAGCCTACTTGTAATTTCCTCAAAAAATTGTAATAGGTTTGTCAAGCAGGATTTTCCTTTAAGGAATCCATGCTGAGTTCTGCCTATCTTGTCATATGCCTCCAGGTACTCTGTAACCTCATCTTTGATAATCAACTCCAACAACTTCCCAACCACTGATGTCAAGCTAACAGGTCTATAATTTCCTTTTTGCTTCCTTGTCCCCTTCTTAAATAGCGGAGTGACATTTGCAATCTTCCAGTCCTCCGGAACCATGCCAGAATCTATCGACTTTTGAAAGATCATCGCTAATGCTTCCGCAATCTCCAAAGCTACTTCCTTCAGAACACGAGGGTGCATTCCATCTGGTCCGGGAGATTTACCTACCTTCAGACTATTCAGCTTCCAGAGCACTTTCTCTGTTGTAATTGTGACTGCGCACACTTCTCTTCCCTGCCACCCTTGAGTGTCCAGTATACTGCTGATGTCTTCCTCAGTGAAGACTGATGCAAAATACCGTCCAATTCCTCCGCCAAATCCTTATCTCCCATTACAATTTCTCCAGCATCATTTTCTATCGGTCCTATATCTACTCTCACCTGTCTTTTACTCTTTATATACTCGAAAAAGCTTTTAGTATCCTCTTTGATATTATTTGCTAGCTTCCTTTCATAGTTAATCTTTTCCCTCTTAATGACCTCCTTAGTTTCCTTTTGTAAGCTTTTAAAAACTTCCCAATCCTCTGTCTTCCCACTAATTTTTGCTTCCTTGTATGCCCTCTCCTTTGCTTTAACTTTGGCTTTGACTTCTCTTGTTAGCCACGGTTGCATCCTTTTTCCATTCGAAAATTTCTTCTTTTTAGGAATATACCTGTCTTGCACCTTCCTCACTTCTTGCATAAACTCCAGCCACTGCTGCTCTGCCGTCCTTCCCGCCAGTGTCCCTTTCTAGTCAACTTTGGCCAGTTCCTCTCATACCATTGTAATTTCCTTTACTCCACTGAAATACCGACACATCAGATTTCGGCTTCTCTTTTTCAAATTTCACAATGAACTCAATCATGTTATGATCACTGTCTCCTAAGGGTTCCTTCACCTCAAGCTCTCTAATCACCTCCAGTTCATTACACAATACCCAATCCAGTACAGCCGATCCCCTAGTGGGCTCAACAACAAGCTGTTCTAAAAAGCCATCTCGCAGACATTCTACAAATTCTCCCAGTGCCGACCTGATTTTCCCAATCCACTTGCATGTTAAAATCCCCCACAATTATCATAACACTGCCCTTCTGACAAGCCTTTTCTATTTCCTGTTGTGAGTTGTAGTCCACATCACTGTAGCTGTTTGGAGGCCTGTATAAAACTGCCATCAGGGTCCTTTTATCCCTGCAATTTCTTAGCTCAACCCATAAAGATTCTGCACCTTCCGATCCAATGCCACCTCTTTCTAATGATTTAATATCATTTCTCACCAATAAAGCCACGCCACCCCCTCTGCCTACCTTCCTATCCTTCCGATACACCGTGTATCCTTGGACGTTCAGCTCCCAGAGACATGCATCCTTTAGCCACGTCTCAGTGATGGCCACAATATCATACCTGCCAATCTGTAGCTCTACAACAAGATCATCCACTTTATTCCTTATGCTGCGTGCATTTAAGTATAACACCTTAAGACCAGTATTAGGTACTTTTTGCTTTGATTTCACTGTAACTTTACTGCACTGCAACTCATCCCAATGGCTACAAGTTTGTCCCATCACCTGCCTGTCTTTCCTGACATCTTTACTGCTCTCTATCTTAGATTTATTTCTGTTTTCCCCTTCCTCCGCTCTATCATTCCAGTTCCCATCCCCGTGCCAAATTAGTTTAAACCCTCCCTAACAGCTCTATTAAACTTTCCCGCCAGGATATTGGTTCCCTTCGGGTTCAGGGAAACCTGAACCTGTCCACTTTGAACAGGTCATACTTCCCCCAGAAGAGATCTCAATGATCCAAGAATCTGAAGCCCTGCCCCCGCACCAATCTCTCAGCCACACATTCATCTGCCTGATCCTTCTATTCTTGCCCTCGTTAGCAATCTTGAGATTACTACCCTGGAGGTCCTGCTTCTCAGCTTCCTTCCTAACTCCCAGAAATCTCTCTTCAGGACCTCCTCCCTTGTCCTATCTATGTCATTGGTACCAACACGTACCAAGACAACTGGCTGCTCGCCCTCTCCCTTCAGAATATTTTGGACCCAATCCGAGGCATCCCATACCCTGGCACCTGGGAGGCAACACACCATGCGGGTATCTCTATCAGGCTCACAGAATCTCCTGTCTGTTCCCCTGACTATGGAATCCCCTATGACTACCGCATTCCTCCTCTCCCTCCTTCCCTCCTGAACAATAGCACCAGGCTCAGTGTCAGAGACCCGGTCGCCGTGGGCGTCCCCTGTCAGGTCATCCTCCTCAACAGCACCCAGAACAAGATATTTGTTGCTGAGGGGGACAGCCACAGGTGTGCTCTCCACTATCCGGGCACTTCTGAGACAAGACGCTCAGAATTGTCCTGGTTCATCTTAATAGAGACAGGAACCTGTTCTCATGTGTCGATCCCGTTCCTCCTGAGATAAGCGCATGCGTCCCATTTGCATAGGCACCTCCGTGAACTGGGTGCTGGGTAATGAGGGAGAAGGTGAGGGAACACTGTGATCAGACGGCGAGTAGGTAGCTTGAGACATTCTTTCCCCGTGCCACTCAGCTACCAGGTCGTCAACTCGAATAGCCAGATTACTCGGGTCATCCAGACTATCCTGCTCGTCATAGACAGTGATCTCGTGTTGGACCCCTGTGTTCAGTCCACGACTGAATGCAGTGATGAGAGATCTCTCATTCCATCCCGTCACTCCAGCAAACATGCGTAATTTGACTGCATAGGCCCTCACTGTCCTTCTGCCTTGTTGCAGGTCCAGGAGATGATGGGTATTCTCCTGACTCCAGTTTAAAAGATCAGAAACTCTCCTTATCTTTGCAAAGAAACGTTGAAAGTATTAGGCCGCAGGATATCCTTGCACCCGTAAAGCATTGAACAGACTGAGTGTTGGTCCATCGAGGAGATTTACCATGTACGCCAGTTTTTCTACCTCATCACCAAAACATCCAGGGTTGGCTTGGAATGTCAGCTCACACTTGATGATGAAAGTTCTGCTACATTCAGGTTCATGGGAATTTCTGCCCAGTGGTGGTCTGGACGTGGGAGTCAGTGGTGGTCCTGGAGCTATGTTAATCAACTCAAATTGATGACTATATAATCAAAATTTAGGCTTTTACAAACTTATCCCAGTATAAAATACCCATGGATTCTCCACTTAATTGCTTGAGATTCTGGAGCATTTTAATTGCATACTAAGGTATTCACCAATCAGACTTTCTAGCATCTAAAGGAACAACATTTATGAAGATTGATTGTAATCTCCTTAGTTGCAGTGATGAAATACTTAGTAATGTGTAGTTATGATGCACTGATTTCTGCTCTCTGGTAATGCATGTTACGATGTTTATTTACTATTTTGTATAATTTTAATTAGGGACTGCTTTCTGGTTTCATCTCTGTAAAAATTCTTTGTTGTGATTGACTCTCAGCTAGCAGCTGGATTCCAGAGAATTGAGACCTGCCAGAAAGAGATGCCAGGAAAGAGATTGCTAATTTTTTATGGGGTGGATTTTATTTCCCATTTGAACATGGAGTGTTGATGCGTTCCCATTGATTAGAGATCCTGGACTGTTGTGTTGGATTAAAGGAAAGACAACAATTGAATTCCGATTCTGGAAGGCCCAATCATAACATTGTTGGTGCTGCAAATATACAGTTTTGTCTCACAGCACTATAAAATCATAGTTTACATTCTTTTCAAATGCCAAGGAAAAATTATTCCATGTTAGAGAAATAATGCATTTGCAAAGGAAAACTACTGGAGAAAATCAGTCAGTCACGCAGCATATGTGGAAAGAGAAACCAGTTAAACTTTCAGATCAGTGACAGTTCCTGAGAACTAGGGAAGAATGGAGAGGTGTCAGTTTTGAAAGCAGAGTTCTGGTAGAAGACTGAGATACAAGACAAAAGAAGATATGGAATTTGTTTGAGACTGATCAGGTAATAAAGAGTGTGAATACTAATAGCACTTTTAAATATTACTACTAGTTTATAAAGTACTGAATGGTCTAGGGCCAAAATACATCTCTGATCTCTTGTTCCATTATGAACCATCCCGAGCTCTCAAGTCATCTCTTTTTTCTGTCTCCAGGGTCAAAACTAAATTACAATGCTCCACATACTGGAATAACCTTACAGAGGATCTGAAGTCTGTCCCAACATTAAGCACTTTAAATCAAGGTGTCAGACTTTCTTTTCGCTGTTGCTTTTAATTAGGATCTCCTGCACTGTAACTTTTATTCTCTTTAAAATCTAGTTATCAAATCTATTTCTGTGTGATTTTATTCTTTTTATATTTTCTGAAATTTGATGTTTGATTTTTATTTCTTGTTGTTTGTAAATAACTTGGAACTGCCTTGTGTTTGAAAAGTGCTATACAAATAAACTTGCCTTACAGGCACATGATAAGAAAAGGTCAAATAGCTGGAACGTTAGTGCTTATTCTAGAAAACTGTTTTCTAGAAAACTGTTTAGTGCTTAGATGGTAGATAAGAACTTATTGAGTTATTTTCAGCATTTTCTGTAAGTGTTTTGCTTTTGTTCACCAAGGAACATGTTTAATTTTTGTATATCTGTAAGTAAAATGTTAATATTAATGTTCCATCCATTCATTCTGCATGGTCTGACACATCCCTCCCACTTCAGCCTACTACAGATTCTTGTTACTATTCTTCAACTGTCTACCAGGCTTTGCTTCCTGCTTCTACTACGCAATTCCCAGTGTGCTTCAGGACAAGTTCCAGGGGGTGAGTACTGAAATGCCCAGTGCATGAGAATGTAAACTATCTAGTTTTAATATTATGCAAGTAATTTGCCTATGTTGAATCCTGCGTATCTGTACAAGTCCCAACACTGTCTTGCCTTGTGCATCTAGTATTCTGCAAATTGCTCTGAAATATTCAGAGCAAGAAGTCACACAACACGTGTGAGTGGACTGAGTTAGAGTAGTCAAGCTTTGGCTCAAGAAGCTTAGTCGAGAACAAGCTTGGGCAAGCAGAGGCAGAGGTTTTAAGTAAGTTTCTTGGAAGTTGTTTTTCCTTCTGTTAATACATAGCTAGTTTGCTGAGAATGGGTCCAGAGTTAGTGGTCTGTTCCTTGTGTGAGATGTGGGAACTTTGGGAGATCTCCATTCTCCCTGATAACTACATCTGCACAAAGTGTACCGAGCTGTAGCTGGATAACCTTCGGCTCATACAACAAAATGAGGTGATAGATAGGAGCTACAGGGTGGTAGTCATCCTGAGTTATAAGAGGCAGGTACCTGGGTGATTGTCATGAGAGGCAAAGGGAGGAGGCAGAGAGTGCAGAGTACCTCTGTGGACATTCCCCTCAATAATAAGTATACCACTTTGGATACTGTTCGGGAACAACCTGTCAGGGGTACACTGTGGTGACCTGATCTCTGGCACTGAGTCTGTCTCTGTGGCTCAGAAGGGGAAGGCAAGGGGTGAGAAGGGCTGAGAATACAGAAGGGATTCCATGATTAGAGGAGCAGAGAGCAGACTGTGGACAGGAAAGAGATGCCCGGATAGTAAATTGCCTCCCAGTTGCCAGGATCAGGAATATCTTGGATGAGGTCCACAACGTTCAACAGGGGGAGACTGAAGAGTTGAAAGTCATGGTACATATTGGTACCGACGACATATGAAGGAAAAGGGTTGATGTCCTGAAGAGGGAATCTAGGGAGTTAGGTAGAAAGCTGAAAAGCAGGACCTCTCGGATAGTAATCTCTGGACTGCTGCCTGGACCATGCATCATTGAGGCTAAGAATAGAATGATTTGGCACATGAATGCATGGACTAAAGAATTAGGGCAGAAGGGTAGGGTTTCAGATTTCTGGATCATTGGGATCTCTTCTGGTATAATTATGACCTGCACAAAAATGACAGGTGACACCTGAACTTGAGAGGGACCAATATCCTTGTGGGCAGGTTTTCTTCAGCCTTAGGGGAGGGTTTAGACTAATCTGGTAGGGGGTTAGAGACTAGAGTGATAGGGCTGAGGGCGGTGCAGTTGATATACACCCCGATGCAGTGTGTAGTGTAACTGTCAGGAGGGACAGGCAGATGATAGGGCAGAATTGTAGTCAGTAGGATGAGTTAAAGTGTAACAGAGGACCAAAATCAAAAAGGGTGATGGATACAGGATTGAAGGTTGGAACGCACGCAGAAAATGGAATAAGGTAGATGATCTTGTAGTGCAGTTGGAGATTTGCACGAATGATGTTGTGGTCATCACTGAGTCATGGATGAAAGAAGATCATAGTTGTGAGTTTAACATCCAAGAATACATATTGTATTGAAAGGACAGTCAGGTAGGCAGAGTGGATGGGGTAGGTCCATTGACAAAAATGAAATCAAATCCTTAGGTGACATAGGATTGGAAGGTGTAGAATCCTTATGGGTCTATTTAAGAAACTGCACATATGAAGAGACTCTGATGGGAGTTATATACAGGCCTCCGAACAGTGGCCAGGATGTGGGCTACAAATTACTATGGAAATTTTAAAAAAAAGGCAATGATGCAATAGTCATGGAGAATTTCAATATGCAGGTGAAATCAATTTGGAGCTCCCAAGAGAAGGTATTTGTAGAATGCCTACGAGAAGGCTTTTTGGAGCAGATTGTGGTTGAATCCACTTGGGGAATGCCAATTCTGAACTGGATGTTATGTAATGATCCAGATTTCATTAGGGAGCTCAGGGTATCCCTTAGGAGGCAGTGATCATAAATGATAGAATTCACACTTGAAAATTAGAAGCTAAAATTAGATGTATCAGTATTATACATCTAAGGTTGTACGGAAGACCGGCAGTTGCCCATGCTGCACGTCTCCCCTCTCCATGCCATGGATGTTGTCCAAGGGAAGGGCAAGGGCCAATACAGCTTGGCACCAGTGTCATCGCAGAGCGATGTGTGGTTAAGTGCCTTGCTCATGGACACAACACACTTCCTCAGCTGGGGCTCGAACTAGCGACCTTCAGATCACTAGACCAACGCCTTAACCACTTGGCCATGCGCCACACACAGTATTACAGTGGAGAAAAGGGAATTACGTAGGAATGAAAGAGGAGCTGGCAAAAGTTGATTGGAAGGGAACACTAGCAAGGATGACAACAGAACAGAAATGGCTGGAGATTCTGTCAGAAATCTGGAAGATGTAGAAAAGATACATCCCAAAGATGAAGAGGTATTCTAAAGGAAGGATGAGGCAACCGTGGCTGACAAGGGAAGTCAAAGGTATCAGGCCACTGAAAATTGACACTGGAGAGTTTATAACGGCAGACGACCTTAAGAAGTATTTTGCATCAGTCTTCGCTGTAGAAGACACTGCAAGAAATGCAAGACTGGCAGGGGGCAGAAGTGTCCTTGCTAGAAGGTTCTTGGGAAGCTGAAAAGTCTGAAGGTAGATAAGTCACCTAGACCAGATGGATTTATACCCCAGTATTCCTAAAAGAGGTAGCTGAAGAGTTTGTGGGGGCATTAGTACTAATCTTTCAAGAATCACTCGTTCCTGGGGACTGGATCATTGCAAATGTCACACTACTCTTCAAGTAGGAAGGAAAGCAGAAGAAACAAAATGATAGGACAGTTAGCCTGACTTTCGTGGTTGGAAAGATGTTGGATTGTATTATTAAGGATGAGGTTTTGGGGTACTTAAAGGCACGTGACAAAATAGGCCAAAACCGGCTTGGTCTATTATGGGAAATTCTTGTCTGACAAATCTGTTGGAATTCTTTGAGGAAATAACAGGCAGGATAGACAAAGGAAAGTCAGTGGATGTTGCTTATTTGGATTTTCAGAAGGCCTTTGACAAGGTGTTGCACATAAGACAGCTTTACAAGATAAGAGCCCATGATATTATAGGAGAGATACCTGCAGGAATGGAAGATTGGTTGACTGGCGGGAAGCAGAGAGTGGGAACAAAGAGAACCTTTTCTGGTTGGCTGCTGGTGACTTGTGGTGTGCCGCAGGTTCAGCCTCTTATCTCACATGTCAATGATTTTGATGAAGGAATTGGTGGCTTGTGGCCAAGTTTACTGACCATGCAAAGACAGGTGGAGGGACATGTAGTGTTGAAGAACCAGGGATTTGCTTCAGAACATGGACAGCTTGGAAAATGGGCAAGGAAGTGGTAGATGAAATATAAGCAACACACACAAAATGCTGGTGGAACGCAGCAGGCCAGGCAGCATCTCTAGGAAGAGGTACAGTCGACGTTTCGGGCCGAGACCCTTTGTCAGGACGAAGTGAAAGAAGGGAAGTAAGGGATTTGAGAGGGGGAGGGGGAGATCCAAAATGATAGGACAAGACAGGAGGGGGAGGGAGGGAGCTAAGAGCTGGAAGATTTGCAAAAGGGATACAGGGTTGGAGAAGGGAGAGGATCATGGGACGGTGTTGTAAGTGAGGAAGCAGATTCAATAGGTCTCAAAGGCGAGGACTCTGGACACAGTCTTGGTGGTAAAGGATTTTATTTACAGAAGGCAAACGTGGGAAAATGGCAACAGAAGCAACACGCGCACAATTTACAGTAGTCGGATCAGCAGTAAAACACATGCAGACAACTAATAAAATCGCGTGGGAACAAAGTACACACACACACACACACACACACACACAACCAAGGGAAAAGTCAATACAATACCTGACACCCCTTGACTCTGTGCGGGCAGGGCTCTTGTGATATTAGGGACAATACCCACACCCCTAACCCTATTCAATGCACGACTCACCAACGGCAGGGTGGTCCCTCGGAGGTAGCAAAAAAGAGAGAGGGTCAAGCACACGTGGCTTCCTTGTATAGTGCAGCAGGGCTGATGAGTCCAGCCCAGGTTATTCACAGGGAAGCCAATGGCTCAGTGCCAGTAGGGTTAAGCTGATTACAAAGGCCAATCGCCTGAGATCAAGTATAAGGCTAATTAAAGGGGCCAATGGTTAGGTGTGCATTGATGGGTGAGGAGGGGTCAAACCTTGATTGGCAGGTGGCGCGCCTTCCGACCAGGTAATGGGCAGTGCTGTCACGTGACAGTCACGACCCCTCCAATACAGCCCACCCCTCAGAAGCCACGACACTCGTCAAGCATTACATGTAACACAGTGAGAGGGAAAGTAATGTATCTCAATGGAAGTCTTACACTTCACTATTTCTAAGGTTAACACTAATCCTGACTATATAGAACTAAAGAAAGGCAGACGTGCTCTTAATAATTTGGCAAGCACAACATAATATACACACAGCGATGATAACGAGAATGAGTGCAATCGACCAGTGGATGACAGTTGCCCACCACCCCTCCAGGGACCCAAATGGCCACCGGTTTCTCCATGAGATGTCGTGTTGGAGGAGCTAGTCCCTTGATTTTTGGATTTTAGCCACTGAGTCCCGAATGTGAGCAGCCAAGTGGGTGATGTTACTCGACTTGTCAGTGATAAATGTGCAGCACTCCTTACCAATCACTGCACAGGTACCACCATCAGCCACGAGTAGGTAATCCAGGGCCAGTTGATTCTGCAGGGCAACCATCCTGACGGCCACCAGCTCTGCCGCCGTTTGGGTGAGGGCATCTTCGGTGTGTTGCAGTGCCACTGCCGTGTTGTTGGCCAGCATCTCGAGCACACTGGTCATCTGGATCACCTCACAGGACAATTGGGCCGTGCCATATCTGGGAAAGGCTATCATCCAGAACCTCTCCGCCTCCGTAATGGCCCTCTTGTCCCAGTGGCCGCTGTATGCCGGGTGCTCCCGCAGGTTGTTCAGGGGGTGGATGAAGGGCACCACATATGCTGGAAAGCAACGACCGTACCAGCTCGCGGGGAGCCACAGGTAGGCATGATGGCCGCAAATCCAGTGGGTCCCATTCAAAGTCCAGGGAGCCCCAGCTTAGCGGCACCATCAACAGTGGTCACTGGAGCGCCTGATACCAGTCTCGCTCACAGTCGCTGTGGCCAACTGAAAGGTTGGAACTGTGCTCATTTCGGAGCCTGCACCAACATTGCCTGGGTCTGCTCACCGGCTGAGGGATAACCCTGAGGGTCGGGACTCGGATGGAGGTCAAATTGTAGGGAGGAAAATAGCAGTTCGTGAAGCACCCACCCCATCGGGGATTGCGGGAAGAGCTGTTATATAGTGGTGAGGGGAGTGGTGGGGGACTGCCATTAGGGCCCCCCCAAACAGATATACCAAAACCTGCAGGAGCAAACAGTCTGTGTAAGCAGTTCATTTCAGAGTCATCCAGCGGGATCGGCGTGAGTGGCAGGGCGTCATCAGCATGTGCTGGGTTTGCATGCAGATCCAGCAGTCCGATCTGTTGGTGCTGTTGGCAAACTCGTAAGCGACCCTGAGGAAGGTGTTGGCAGTTGTCCCGAAGCTGATCATCATGGTGACCAGGAGGGATGACTGGAGTAACGTTATTGTCCTGTAGGGGATGGGAGGTGAGAAACAGACTCATTCTCGTCAGGTTAGGTGTTGGGTATGTAGGCAAGACAAATCAGTTTTACCCGGAATCGCCATCTAACGGGTGTCACCTGGACCGCGCACGACAACTTCTCCCTTCTGAGGGGGACCTTATGGCTGTCATATCCATACTCTCCCTGAGTCCTCGGTTTCAGGGGGTTCAGTGTTTTCTAAGTCAGGGAATGGGGAGTGTGACAGATGGCAGGACAATGAGGACCACCCCCCGGCCGGTGGGCCATGTATTTAACTGGTCAACGGCCTGCTGCAGCACGCTCAACCACCCCTGCAGTGTGTGAGAGGGTGTTAGCGTGTGTATTTTTTCTTTAAGCAGGCCATTCACCCTCCCAATTAATCCTGATGCCTGTGGGTGATAGGGTATATGGAACAGTCACGAGATCCCCACCTCAACAGCCCAGCTCTGAACTTTGGCCCCAGCAAAGTGTGAGCCCTGATCGGATTGTACCTCCCACGGGACTCCATAGATGGAGGAGAGGTACTGTACTCCTTTGATGGTGCTGTTCAGGTCGACCCTGCTCGCAGCGCCAATTGTTGTAAGTGAGGAAACAGATTCAATAGGTCTCAAAGGCGAGGACTCTGGACACAGTCTTGGTAGTAAAGGATTTTATTTACAGAAGGCAAACTTAGGAAAATGGCAACACGCACACACACACAATTTACAGTAGTCGGATCAACAATAAAACACGCGGACAGTTAATAAAATCGCGTGGGAACAAAGTACATGCACACACACACAAACACACATACACATACAACCAAGGGAAAAGTCAATACGATACCCGACACCCCTTGACTCTGTGCAGGCAGGGCTCTTATGATATTAGGGACAATAACCACACCCCTAACCCTATTCAATGCACGACTCACCAATGGCAGGGTGGTCCCCTTGGAGGCGGCAAAACAAGAGTGAGAGCCTCTCTTTTGTAAACGGAGCAAGTGCTACACATATCTTTACACTTCCTCCCTCACCACCATGCAGGGCACCAGACAGTCCTTCCAGGTGAGGCAACACTTCACCTATGAGTCGGCTGGGGTGATATACTGCGTCCGGTGCTCCCAGTGCGGCCTTCTATATATTGGCGAGACCCAACGCAGGCTGGGAGACCGTTTCGCTGAACACCTACGCTCTGTCCACCAGAGAAAGCAGGATCTCCTAGTGGCCACACATTTTAATTCCACGTGCCATTTCCATTCCAATATGTCTATCCACGGCATCCTCTACTGTCAAGATGAAGCCACCCTCAGATTGGTGGAACACCATCTTATATTCAGTCTGGGTAACTTCCAACCTGATGGCATGAACATTGACTTCTCTAACTTCTGTTAATGCCCCTCCTCCCCTTCGTACCCCATCCTTTATTTATTTACTTAATTTTTATTATTTTTTCCCCTTTTCTTTCTCTCTCTGTCCCTCTCACTATAACTCCTTGCCTGGTCTCCATCCTCTGGGCTCCCCTCCCCCCCCACTTTCTTTCTCCCCAGGCTTCCCATCCCATGATCCTCTCCCTTCTCCAGCCTTCTATCCCTTTTGCCAATCAACTTTCCAGCTTGAGGTCCCTCCCTCCCCCTCCTGTCTTCTCCTGTCATTTCGGATCTCCACTCCCCCTCCCACTTTCAAATCTCTTACTATCTCTTCTTTCAGTTAGTCCTGACGAAGGGTCTCGGCCCGAAACGTCGACTGTACCTCTTCCTATAGATCAAGGGTCCCCAAACTTTTTTGCATTGCGGACTGGTTTAATATTGACAATATTCTTGCGGACTGGCCGACCGGGGGGTGGGGGGTGGGGTGGGTAGGTAGGTAGGGTTGCCAACAGACAAGATAGCAGTCAAATGCATTGTTTACCCAGAAAGACTACAATGGCCATGAAGCCTTGCGCGGGCACCAGTGTGCATACGTGTCATGACCTGCCAATTCTCGCCCCGCCTGCCCGCCCAGCAAATCCTTTTTGGCGATTCTGTTCATGAGGGTGGGTGTTAATCACTACTGGAATATAGGCGATAAGTGGGTAATACACTCAATTTTGTTTCTAAAAGGGTTTATCTAACGAATTTAATATTAAACACAGCGCATATTTTCCTCGCATGAATACACTGATAAGTCAATTATCAGAGGAGGACAGGGGAGCTTGAAGTGTTGAATGAACTTCCAGTAGAAGTGGTAGAGGCAGGTTCGATATTATCATTTAAAGAAAAATTGGATAGGTATATGGACAGGAAAGGAATGGAAGGTTATGGGCTGTGTGCAGGTCGGCGGGACTAGGTGGGAGTAGCGTTCGGCACGGACTAGAAGGGCCGAGAAGGCCTGTTTCCGTGCGGTAATTGTTATAGGGTCACTTATAAGTCAATAGCATCATAACATTTTAAGTAACATTTGGATATTAAACACACAGCACATATTTCCCCCATATGAACATATAAAATCATTGCAACACACCAATATCGCTGAATCAGTGGGAGCTCTGGGCTTGTTTCCCTGCAACAACACGGTCCTATCGAGGGGTGATGGGAGACAGCGATACTCGAAGGGGGTTCCTTATGTCCAGTCTATTCCGCAGTTTAGTTTTCGTTGCATTCATTGCAGAAAACTCCGCTTCATAGAAAAATGTTGGAAATGAAAGCAATGTTTTCAGTGCTTTCGTGGCTATCTCAGGATATTTAGCCTTGACTTTGATCCAGAATGCCGACAGAGATGTTATGTCAAACATAATTTTCAGCCCGTCGTCATTTGCAAGCTCGAGGAGTTGATCTCCTTCCCACCCTGACAGGGATGACGCGCGGGTCATGACCTCACATGCGTAATGGCTGATCAGTGACCGGGACAGGGAATGAGGAAAGGTGTGGCTGACTCATATCGCCAAATCATATTGTTTCCTCACGGCCCGGTAGCGCATGCTGTGCGGCCCGGTACCAGTCCGCGGCCCGGTGGTTGGGGACCGCTGCTATAGATGCTGCTGGCCTGCGTTCCACCAACATTTTGTGTGTGCGTTGCTTGAATTTCTAGCATCTGCAGATTTTCTCATGTTTGAGATGAAATATAATGTAGGGAAGTGCACTGTCTTGCACTTTGGTAGAAGGAATAAAGGCATGGATTATTTTTTAATTGGGAGAAAATTCAAAATTCAGAGCTGCAAAGGGATTTGGGAGTCCCTTGTGCAGAATTTCCTAAAGGCTAACTTGCAGGTTAAGTTGGTGGTAAGGGACACAATGTTAGCATTCGTTTCGAGAGGACTAGAACGCAAAAGTAAGGATGTAATGCTGAGGCTTTATAAGGCACTGGTCAGACAGCGTTTGGAGTACTGTGAGCAGTTTTGGGCCCCTAATCTAAGAAAGAATGTGGTAATATTGAAGAAGGTCCAGAGGACGTTCTCAGAAATTATCTCAGTAATGAAAAGGTTAACATATGAGGATCGTTTGATGTCCCTGGGCCTGTAAACGCTGGATTTAGAAGAACGAGGAGAGATCTCATTGAAACCTATCAAATATTGAAAGGCCTATATCGAGTGGATGTGGAGAGAAATTTTCCTATAGTGGAGGAGTCTAGGACCAGGGGACACAGTCTCAGAGTAGAGGATGTCCATTTAGAACAGAGATGAAGAAAAATTTCTTCAGACAGAGGGTGATGAATCTGTGGATTTTGTTGTCACGAATGACTGTGCAAATGCAGGGAAGAATGAGATCACTCAGAGTGATTAATGCTTGGAATGACCCACTAGCTGAGAAGGTAAGACTTGGGTTGATCAATCTGCATGGTATGCTAATTGATGATGCCAACTATGAGATGTGACCAATTTACTATGTTACTGCTTTGCATCTAATTTGAAACTGCACAAACTGAAATTGTGTAAAGCAGCCAATGGAGGCTCATTATAAACTTTCAGGTAGTTCCTTGGGATTAAGGATGATGAGCATCCACTCTCCTTCAGTGTTGACCAATGAGGCTAATATGGGAACGTTGGTCCCTTCCACAAATGGAGATGGCTAATGGAGCAGGTGGGTGGGTAGTTTACACTCCTTACATATCTTGTGCAGGACTGTTTTGTGCTCCTCATGTATAGTTTCAAAGTTCTTTAAACCATCCCAAGTGGTTGTTCTCCACTTTGGCTTGTCATGGACTAGAGATTGAATGCCAGGGATATTTGCATGCAAGAGGGTACTAATGTTAATTTGCATAGCCTGACATGGAATTTGGAGGATTTTATGGAATTAGGTTTTTCATAACATTAAATTCCTGTTCTGATAGCCCAGAAGCAGAGATCTGTGCTCCCATGTTTTATGCAGGGTATGAAGTATTGATCTCCAAATACTTCTTTCCTCAATAAACTAAAGGGTGAAAAAAAAAAGCTTTAAAGATGAGGGTTTATTCCATCATCAATGCCTGGTTTTGCTGATAGGAACGTCTTGAAATTTGGAAGTGTTTTATAGTTTCCAAGGCCTTACTATAAAATTTTATTGTCCAAAGACAGTGAGATACAGTAGATATCAATTGAGATAAGAGTATATTCTTGAAGAAGTTCATTGTAAGGCCCATTTCTTGTAAGTGTGGGGACTGAACCTCAGAATGTGTACAAACACTAACATAGTCTCAATACAATAGTTTGATTAGTGAGGTTTGATCTTGGGTCTAAAATGTAGTCACCATAGGTTGAATAGTTTCACATTGGTTCTAAAGGTTTGGTCCACACATGTAGGAAGCTAATTGAAGTTGAGGTGAAACATTGCAACAAGAAATATTGAGAAAAAGCATCAACAAGTTTGTTTGACACTAGTGTACATTGAGACTTTTATTGTTAGCACTTTGGCTTGTGCCATGACTTGCATTCTATTGTCGAGCAAATGCAAATGCAAGTGAATTTCTGTGGACATCTGAATTTGAGGAGTCTGCTTCACATTCCCTCTTGATTGATAGTCAAGGGTTTAGTGGGGTAACCGAAGAACAAGTGGTTGGTATTGATTGTGGCTGTTTTTATTGGTGTTGCCATTAGATACTTCTGGAATGAGAAGAATCCACACTGTTTTGGAGAGCAGCTCTTTGGTCACATCTCTGTCAACAACTATCAGAAAATTTACTGATTTGTATTGTAATTTAAAAACCCAATATTAAAAACAAAAAGTTATAAAGAAAACTATTCACATTATCAAATAGCATTTACCTTTCCCATTTATTGTCAATTTAATGTCAGTTTGTCTTCTAGACCTTTAGTGCCTTTTAACAATTTCATTTATTTCTTTTGGTTTGATGCTGGTAAATTTACAACTGATATTGTGTGAGTGAAGACAATGAGCTTGAGGATTTAATAATGAGGTATTGATACTGGTCACAAATCCTGAATGGATAAGCGGCATGTTTATGAAAAGTTTAAAGTTATTGGATAAATTTTGATCAGTTGTCTCTGCCTGACTGTGTTGTGACCTGTGTCTTTCCAGAATATCACTTGTTTTAATTCTACTGTGACTAATGGGACCACAGATTGTGTGGAAGGATTGGGAATGACCCCAGAGCAGTACAACCTTCTCTTTGCTACCTATGCATGGATGTAAGTATACTATTTAACAGAATATACACTTCCACAATGCCCTCTTCATTTTGACTCTGTTCCTATGCTTTGAACTTGGTAATAAATTTCAGTGCAGACCTCTATTCCCAGCTGCTCCCTTTCAAAATCATCAAAGTCTAGAAATCAATAGTCTTGTCAAAACAGAAATGGAGTATGGTAATCCCAGTGAATTCCATTTAACACCACAGGGGGTTTTATGTAAAGCCCCTATTTGTGGAATTTCTTGTTTCTATAACTTTTCAGACTATGTTTTTCTTGGACCTTCTCTCTGAAACATCTTTATTTTATTTTGGAGATACATCACAGTAACTGGCTCGTCCAACCCAATGAGCCAACACCACTCAGTTACACCCTTTTGACCAATTAACTCACTATAACCAGTATGTCTTTGGAATGTGGGAGGAAACCAGAGCACCCAGAGGAAACCTGCAGAGTCACAGGGACTTCTTACTGATCGTGGTGGAATTGAACTCGGGTCACTGGCACTGTAGTAGCATTAAGCAAATTGCTACACTACTGTGTCATTATCTGTTTGTGGTTAGTTAAATGGCTGGAATATTCAGTGTATGCTCAGCAACTTTATATTCCTTTCCTGGCCTTCTATATCTGCTGCACTAATCAATTTACCATGTTCTGGACCATCTGACATTGCGTTGTTCCTAGTTGTTCTCAATGGGAAAGGCAAGGCACCAAGTTTATCATGATTCACTTGTGTTCACCTGCATTTAATTTATATGTATTTATAACTTACAGTGATGATTATTTGTTTGCAATTAGAGGAGAGAAACAAGCTCAATTAGTTTTTGTCTTCTTCTACAACAAGGACAGTCTATACCCTGTTGTCATAGAGCTTTGGAGCATGGAAAGAGGCCTTTTGACATGTCTGGTCCATACCCATTTAAGCCAGTACCACTTCCCATTTTTGGCCCAAATCCCACTGAACCATTCCTATCCATGTAAGTGTCCACGTATATTTTACATGGTGTTAATGTACTTGTCTCAACTACTTCCTTTGATAACTCCTATATGTGGACTGCCCTCTGGTTTACAAAAACATTGTATCTCAGGTTACTATTAAATCTCTTCTCATATCTACACTTTCTAGTCCTTAATTCACCAACCCTGGATAGAAGACACCCTATTTATGTCCCTCTTTGCAAATAATCTAGGATTTTCTGCTGGTAATGCATATGTATATATTTCAAACTGGGAGAATCTTCTGGAAGAACATGTTGTGAAGCCATTTTAACCGCTACCTAAGGCTTAGTTTCCACCGTTGTAATAAGGAGCTCTAGTTTTGAGTGAATCCAATTGTATAAATGAGATTGGCACCGTGTGTTCAATTGGCACAAAAATTATACCATTGTAGGTATTTAAGTTACGGCATACTGCAAAGATGGCAGGGATGGAAATAGTTCTCCTCTGTCAAAGGTGGAGGAAGGAGGATGTGCAGGAGTTCATTCCAACATTAATACTTTAAAAGGCACAAAGTTCTTGGATACACAAGACACAAGAGTCTATAGATGCCGTATTCTGGAGCATCACTGGAGGAGCTCGGCAGCTCAGGTTGCATCTGTTGTGGGAAATGTACTGTTAACTTTTTAGTTCAGGCCCTCATTATTTATTTGCATTTATTTACTTCATCTTTCCTCTAGAAATGCTGTGGTGGTGATACTGACTGGGTTCTTCACAGACAAGCTGGGAAATTGCAGTGAGTATGAGGAACAGTATGAATTTAAACAAAAAGATCCTCAGCACAGTAATAAAGCCTCCTCCACACCTTCTGCAGAATGTGTATCTTGTTTATCTGAATGCTGCCTGCATTTGTGCATTGGCAGTTGTATGTCATATTTGATCAATTGCGTAGTGAATTAGATGTTATATAAAATTGTACAGTTAAGGCACTGCAGTTAAGTTAAGATTGACATTAATAAACACGATCAGAAATTACAGGCATGAGGTATGTCTGTATGCAGATAATTAAGAACTATCAGGTTCTACAACTGCTAACCACATGAGCTAATTGACTTCAGTGGAGCTGAACTTTGGATGAAATGCTCAGTACACAAATGCCTGGATGGTAGAATATTAATTTATACTTCTAAGTACCTTGGGAACTTCTGGTGCCCAGTTCCTAAACAAAATGCACTATATTTCCAGCTATAAATCAAATTTGACTTGACTTGACTTGAAATTACCACAACAGACTTGAGATTTTCTCAGAGGACATTTAAAATTTTTTCCTTAGTGTACAATGGATGGATAAATTGCCATTTTTACAGGCAACAGTGACTTCGGGTGAAAACGTACTACAGATAACAAACCAACTTATGAATGATCCACAAAAAATGTTAAAATGAATCCCAAAAGATACTGCATTATTACTTTTAGTTGAATGATTTAACCAACCAGGTTGTTTTATGGTGTATCCTTTATTATTAAAGAAGCATGTTGTTGAACTTTATCAGGGTTTTACAGCCTCTCCTCATAACCTCTTGTGTGCTGGTGGTGCTGGGTTCCAGAGGTGTTGTTTTCTGAAGGTGTTAAATCATTTCAGAAACTGTTGTATCAAGTATGCTCAAGTGGCCTCGAGGCCAAGAAGTTAAGAGTTGGGGCAGAGCCCATCATCAACTCCATTTCTTGCCAAGTTTTCCTCCTTTCCTCATGGCAGCTCGGTGCTTAGCACAACACTTTACTGTGCCGGTGATCCAGGTTCAATTCCTGTTGCTGCCCATAAGGGATTTCTATGTTCTCCCTGTGACTGCGTTGGTTTCCTCTGGGTGCTTCACTTTCCTCCCACAGTCCAAAAATACACTAGTTGGTAGGTTAACTGGTCATTGTAAATTGTCTCGTAATTAGACTAGGGTTAAATTGGGCGCTGTTCGAAGGGACAGGAGGGCCTATTCCGCGTTGTATCTCCATCAATAAATTTTAAAAATGAATTATTCACACTGATGTTGAATTTTAGTAAACCAAATTAGCATGCTTATGAGAGAAAGGAGAAAAGCATAACAACATTGAAACTATTTGTAAAGATAAGCTAAGAGGAAAAAATGACCAAATCCTTTACTCTACAGTCAATAAATTAAGTGTGTACAACATTAACCAGAATTGATAAGAAAAATCTGCTTTTTTTTCCAAATTAGATCAGAGATCAAGATAAGGGTCCACCATCATTTTTAAAATGACTTAGGAAAAGGCTTTATAATAAATAGTAAATGAATGAAATAATCTCCCAACACTTAAAAAAAAGAAACCAGCTGTTCAGGAATATGTGTTGACTGTATGTAGTTTTTACCCACTGTTCGCTTCAATTGTTTGTATGACTTGTGTTTTGTTTCCTTCCTCTTGTGATTCAGTTGTTGGTCTTTTATTTTTTTCTCTTTTAATTAGGTTCTTTCAAGTTTCTGGCTATCTGTAAGCAAACAAATCTCAAGGTTGTATAATTTATACATTCTCTGAGAATAAATGCACTTTAAATTTTTGAAACTTGAATATTGAAATAAATCTTCTGAGATGTTCTTTTGTTGAAACAGTTTTATTTGTTTTCCCCTGTAGTTGGTGTCATCTTGTCCTACTTTATTATTATGCTGGGCTCGGCTATCTTTGCTTTGGGATCCCATTTCAAAGGCACCAGTTACCTACTGCCATTGATGATCATTGGCCAATTTCTCGTTGGCTCAAGCAGTGGGTCATTCTATCGTAAGTACCAGTTTCAATCTGTTGTTAACAGACTGGCAAGGAATGGTCAGTAGCTTAGTACAGATTTTCTGAAGAGTTAAAATTATTCACTCATTCAGTCCAGCATCTTAATTACTTTCTTTTGAGTTGATTTTTACCCTTCCTTCATAAAGGACTGGATGATAATCTGACATCAGTTTTTGAAAAAAAAGTTACAGCTTGGATATTTGTAGTTATCCAAGAATATTATAAAGTTTAGAACATTTGAAAGTTTTTGACAAAAACAGGCTATTTGGCCCAACAAATCTTGCCAAATTCCTAGTCACATGGTGTGTTGAACTAACTATTGAGTTTAGATTTGAGAGTCTCTAAGGTACTACTCTCAACTACACAACTAGGTAGTTTGTTCCATGTGTCTACAACTTACTGTGTAAAGAAATGCTTCCTGATGTTAGTCTGAAATCTCCATTAACCAGTCTTCACCTATGGCCTTGTGTCCTTGATAATGGATTAATTTTGAAGTAGCAACTGTCATCCATTTCACTTATACCCTTAATGATTTTGAATACTTCTATGATGTTTCCTCTCATTTTATGTCGACTTAGGCTAAAAAGATGTAATTCTTTCAATCTATCTTCATAGCTCTTATGCTGCAGACCTGGAATGAGTCTAGTTGCCCTTCTCTGGATTCTCTCCAGTGCCTTCATATCAATATGGAGAGCAAAATTGTACACATTATTCAAGGTGTGGCCTCTCAAGTGCCTTAGGCAGTTTAAGGAGAATGTCTCTTGACTTGAACTCAACTGATAAATATAGCCCAACATCCTATTAGCCTTCCTAATCACTTCTGTACATTGTCAAGATGTTGATAGTGATGAGTCCACCAGGACGCCCAAATCCTTCTCATTCAGTGCACTTTCTAACTCAAGACCCCCCCCCACTGTATATTTATATCTAATATTTCTGCTTCCTATATGTAACACCTTACATTTACTTACATTAAATTTCGTCTGCCATTTATCTGCCCACATCTGGATTTTGTTTAGATCTAACTGTATTGATTCTGTTGCTTGAATATTATCAGTCACTCCCCCTAATTTTCTGTCATCTGCAAACTTTACCAGTTTAATTGTTACGTGCTTATCCAAATCATTAATGTAAATAAAAAGTGGCAGTGGCCCCAAAACTGCTCCCTGCAGTACCCCAGTTTTAACAACATCTAGGTGTGGAAAAAGATCAGCTCACTATTACTTGTTATTTTCTGTTTTTGAGCCAATTCTGCACCCATTCACACACCTTACTCTGAATCCCTACCTCCTGTAATTTGGGGTACCTTGTCAAAAGCCTTGAAAGTCCATGAATTATATCACCTGCTCTATTGTTGTAATAAATTTTAGTTGCCTCTTCAGAGAAATCCAACATATTAATAAAACATGATTTCCCCTCTCTGAACCCATGCTGGCTTTCTGCTTACATGTCTGTTCTTATTAGCTGCTTTTCCAACTCATTCTTTGTTATTGTTTCCCTCGTCTTACTTACAGTACACATTAAGCTTACTGGTCTATAGTTACCAGGGTCACCCTTCATATACTGGGACAACGTTTGCCCATCTCCAGTCTTTCGGGATTTTACCAGTCTTCAATGATTGGTGTTTGTATCTATGAAGACAGACCTTTAGATATATGTTAAGTACCCTTTGATACATGTTGTCTCATACATTTTAGTGGGCATTAGCATTTCTGGTAAGGCCAGGGTTTACTGCCTGTCTTTAATTGTCCTTCAGCAAATGGCTGGAGTTCCAGAGCTCGGAAGAAGTTCATAAAATCCAGATGACCAGACTTCTAAGAAAATAGATAAGGGCTTTTCTGGCCAAAGCTTCATTTCCTATCCATAGACTAAATGTTTAAAATGGTATTCTTTTGCTAACTCTGCCAGATCTAATAGATCTATTTTTACCCCTTAGCTCTAAATTGAACAGTGCCTTTTCTCACTCACATTCTCTTCTTTTCCACTCTTTCAGTTGTTCAGGACCGTATTATCGCTTTCTGGTTCAGAGATAAGGAGTTGTCATTGGCCTTTGGGCTGAGTGTGGCCTTCTCCCGTCTTGGCAGTGTCTTCAACTTTTTATTCACCCCACCTTTTGAAGCACATTTTGGGCTGCAGTGGACTCTTTGGGCAGGTACGGATGAATATGATGGACTTGAAAATTGTACAAAGGGAGTGAAATCAGTCTTGTGCTCTCCTATCACCACATTAAATCAGATTACTAAATACTGGTTACAGACACTACATGAATGCAATTTGTTATTCTCATAATTAGCTTCAACCAAATTGAATTTTCCAGATAATGCTTGAACTTTGTTGTGAATCATTTTCTGATAAATGGATGTTGGTATAAATCTTATTCTGACGGGCTGGCTGGTGGTGCAACGACATTGGCGCCGGACCCGGGAGCGGAGGTTCCCAGGTTTGAAACCAGTCGGGTCCGCCCCCAAGTACGTTTTCAATCCGTGCTGGGTTGAGTGTTGAGATTGCAACTCGACCTCGTAAAATAAAGGGAAAATACTGCGAAAATGTCTGTGTGAGGAGTGGCGTGCCACACAGTCTCTCTCTCTCACTCTGTACCTTGTAAAAGCCATAAAAAAGACATCATCACGGACGCACACACGGACACACACGCACATGCAGATGCACACGCACAGACTCACACGCACGCAGGCACACGCCAAAAAAAAATTCTTATTCTGACATAACTAGTAAGTGAATTGAATTAATGCCACAATTTTCAACGGTTTGTAAACATGATGACTTGAAACTTGCGTCTTCTGGACAACTGTTGCAAAGAATTTAATTTAACATAGAACATAGAATAGTACAGTACATTACAGGCCCTTCAGCCCACAATGTTGTGCCGACCCTCAAACCCTGCCTCCCATATAACCCCCCAAATTAAATTCCTCCATATACCTGTCTAGTAGTCTCTTAAACTTCAATAGTGTATCAGCTTCCACCACTGACTCAGGCAGTGCATTCCATGCACCAACCACTCTGTGAGTAAAAAACCTTCCTCTAATATCCCCCTTGAACTTCCCACCCTTGACCTTAAAGCCATGTCCTCTTGTATTGAGCAGTGGTGCCCTGGGGAAGAGGCGCTGGCTATCCACTCTATCTATTCCTCTTAATATCTTTTATACCTCTATCATGTCTCTTCTCATCCTCCTTCTCTCCAAAGAGTAAAGCCCTAGCTCCCTTAATCTCTGATCATAATGCATACTCTCTAAACCAGGCAGCATCCTGGTAAATCTCCTCTGTACCCTTTCCAGTGCTTCCACATCCTTCCTATAGTGAGGCGACCAGAACTGGACACAGTACTCCAAGTGAGGCCTAACCAGAGTTTTATAAAGCTCCATCATTACCTCATGCCTCTTAAACTCTATCCCTCGATTTATGAAAGCTAACACCCCATAAGCTTTCTTAACTTCCCCTCTACCTGTGAGGCAACTTTCTGGGATCTGTGGACATGTACCCCGAGATCCCTCTGCTCCTCCACACTACCAAGTATCCTGCCATTTACTTTGTACTCTGTCTTGGAGTTTGTCCTTCCAAAGCGTATCACCTCACATTTCTCCAGGTTGAACTCCATCTGCCACTTCTCAGTCCACTTCTGCATCCTATCAATGTCTTTCTGCAATCTTCGACAATCCTCTACACTATCTACAACACCACCAACCTTTGGTCATTCGCAAACTTGCCAACCCACCCTTCTACCCCCACATCCAGATCGTTAATAAAAATCATGTAAAATAGAGGTCCCAGAACAGATCCTTGTGGGACACCACTAGTCACAACCCTCCAATCTGAATGTACTCCCTCCACCACGACCTTCTGCAGGCAAGCCAATTCTGAATCCACCTGGCCAAAATCTCAACATACCAAGCTTTACCATTTTATTTGAATTACTTTATTTCAAGCTATTTGGAATAAAATGTCAAGGAGAGAATTAAGTCATCATGTTGAAGTAAAACCCCACTGAGTCACTGATGTCCCTCAGCAACTACTTAACTGGTCTGGTCGATGTGTGTCCTCAGACTACAATGCAATGTGGTTGACTGCTAATAGCCCTCTGAACCACAGGTAATACCTATAATCACATGAGTTGCAGTGATTCCGGAAGGTATATCGACACCACCATGTCAAAGGTAACTGAAATTGACAATAATTACTGATCTTGTCAGTGATGTCAATAGATTATAAGTCATAGCTTGGTGCTATTTGCAGTGCTTTCCACTGTAACAGAGGGAAGAAAGTGCCAAGATCATTCCTGTCCCTAATTTTACTTTGTTCTCTCCATTCCCTGTCTCCCACACCCTGCCTCAGCAGCTCTTGATCGGGGGAAAGGTGCTACGAACTGTCTGTCTACTGATCCCAGCCATCCAGATACTGTGGACAATGAAGCCTGGCAAAGTCTTTCCCAACTCTCTCAACACTCCCCTGTCACAGCCACTATGGCATGGTAGCGTATAACACTCTATAGTACAGGTGACACAGGTTCAATTCCCACTGCTGCCTATCAGGAGTTTCCACATTCTCGCTGTGACTGCATGGATTTCCTCCCACAGTCCAAAGCTGTACCATTTTGTAGGCTAATAAGACATAAATTGTCTCATGACTAAACTAGGATTAAATTGAGGGATTTAATCCTCCACGCTGCTCAGCAATCTGCAGGGCTGGAAGTTAGAAGGGCTGGAAGTTAGAAGGGCCTACTCTGCAATAAATAAATACATTACTTTCGCTTCCTGGAAAGCGTAGTGTGACAGTGTTATAAATGTGTATTTCTCCTGATTAGCTTTGATGTTTGATTTTCTTGAATCTCCTAGTGCTAAAAGAATTCCCAGTTAGATCACCATGTGATTTTAGAATAAGGTCCGTGGGTCAGATTCACTTTTTCATATCATCTAAATTGAAACATAAAATGAAGTGTGTCATTTTCTTTAACAACCAGCACGATATTCAGCAAAACAACACAGAAGGCAACAATAACAAAACAATGGTAAAACAAGGGAACCAGAGTGCCAGAGCTGACAGTGTGGCTGGGGTGAAAATAAATGATGTTGAAAGTTTAAGCAAATCCGCTGATAGAAAGGTTGTGAGTGGTGGTAAAAATCTTCTGAGGTGTATATATTTCAATGCTAGGAGGATTGCGGGGAAGGCGGATGAGTTGAGGGCGTGGATTGACATGTGGAATTATGATGTTGTAGCAATTAGTGAAACTTGGCTACAGGAGGGGCAGGACTGGCAGCTTAATATTCCAGGGTTCCGATGTTTCAGATGTGGTCGAGGCAGAGGAATGAAAGGTGGGGGAGTAGCATTGCTTGTTAGGGAAAATATTACAGCAGTGCTCAGGCAGGACAGATTAGAGGGCTTGTCTACTGAGTCCTTATGGGTGGAGCTGAGAAACAGGAAAGGTATGGCCACATTAGTGGGATTGTATTACAGACCACCCAATAGTCAACGAGACTTGGAAGAGCAAATCTGCGGAGAGATAGCAGGCAACTGCAGGAAACATAAAGTTGTGGTGGTAGGGGATTTTAATTTTCCATACATTGATTGGGACTCCCATACTGTTAGAGGTCTAGATGGCTTAGAGTTTGTAAAATGTGTTCAGGGAAGTTTTCTAAATCAATATATAGAGGGACCGACTAGAGGGGATGCAATATTGGATCTCCTGTTAGGAAACGAATTAGGGCAAGTGACAGAAGTCTGTGTAGGGGAGCACTTTGGTTCCAGTGATCATAACACCATTAGTTTCAATTTGATCATGGACAAGGATAAATCTGGTCCTAGGGTTGAGGTTCTGAACTGGAAGAAGGCCAAATTTGAAGAAATGAGAAAGGATCTAAAAAGTGTGGATTGGGACAGGTTGTTCTCTGGCAAAGATGTGATTGGTAGGTGGGAAGCCTTCAAAGGGGAAATTTTGAGAGTGCAGAATTTGTATGTTCCTGTCAGGATTAAAGGCAAATTGAATAGGAATAAGGAACCTTGGTTCTCAAGGGATATTGCAACTCTGATAAAGAAGAAGAAGGAGTTGTATGAAATGTATAGGAAACAGGGGGTAAATCAGGTGCTTGAGGAGTATAATAAGTGCAAGAAAATACTTAAGAAAGAAATCAAGAGGGCTAAAAGAAGACATGAGGTTGCCTTGGCAGTCAAAGTGAAGGATAATCCAAAGAGCTTTTACAAGTATATTAAGAGCAAAAGGATTGTAAGGGATAAAATTGGTCCTCTTGAAGATCAGAGTGGTCGGCTTTGTGCGGAACCAAAGGAAATGGGGGAGATCTTAAATAGGTTTTTTGTGTCTGTATTTACTAAGGAAGCTGGCATGAAATCTATGGAGTTGAGGGAATCAAGTAGTGAGACCATAGAAACTGTACAGATTGAAAAGGAGGATGTGCTTGCTGTCTTGAGGAAAATTAAAGTGGATAAATCCCCGGGACTTGACAGAGTGTTCCCTCGGACCTTGAAGGAGACTAGTGTTGAAATTGCGGGGGCCCTGGCAGAAATATTTAAAATGTCGCTGTCTACGGGTGAAGTGCCGGAGGATTGGAGAGTGGCTCATGTTGTTCCGTTGTTTAAAAAAGGATCGAAAAGTAATCCAGGAAATTATAGACCAGTGAGTTTAACGTCAGTAGTAGGTAAGTTATTGGAGGGAGTACTAAGAGACAGAATCTACAAGCATTTGGATAGACAGGGGCTTATTAGGGAGAGTCAACATGGCTTTGTGCATGGTAGGTCATGTTTGACCAATCTGTTGGAGTTTTTCGAGGAGGTTACCAGGAAAGGGATGAAGGGAAGGCAGTGGATATTGTCTACATGGACTTCAGTAAGGCCTTTGACAAGGTCCCGCATGGGAGGTTAGTTAGGAAAATTCTGTCGCTAGGTATACATGGAGAGGTGGTAAATTGGATTAGACATTGGCTCGACGGAAGAAGCCAGAGAGTGGTGGTAGAGAATTGCTTCTCTGAGTGGAGGCCTGTGACTAGTGGTGTGCCACAGGGATCAGTGCTGGGTCCATTGTTATTTGTCATCTATATCAATGATCTGGATGATAATGTGGTAAATTGGATCAGCAAGTTTGCTGTTGATACAAAGATTGGAGGTGTAGTAGACAGTGAGGAAGGTTTTCAGAGCCTGCAGAGGGACTTGGACCAGCTGGAAAAATGGGCTGAAAAATGGGCAGATGGAGTTTAATACTGACAAGTGTGAGGTATTGCACGTTGGAAGGACAAACCAACGTAGAACATACAGGGTTAATGGTAAGGCACTGAGGAGTGCAGTGGAACAGAGGGATCTGGGAATACAGATACAAAATTCCCTAAAAGTGTCGTCACAGGTAGATAGGGTCGTAAAGAGAGCTTTTGGTATATTGACCTTTATTAATCGAAGTATTGAGTATAAGAGCTGGAATGTTATGATGAAGTTGTATAAGGCATTGGTGAGGCCGAATCTGGAGTATTGTGTTCAGTTTTGGTCACCAAATTACAGGAAGAATATAAATAAGGTTGAAAGAGTGCAGAGAAGGTTTACAAGGATGTTGCCAGGACTTGAGAAACTCAGTTACAGAGAAAGGTTGAATAGGTTAGGACTTTATTCCCTGGAGCGTAGAAGAATGAGGGGAGATTTGATAGAGGTATATAAAATTATGATGGGTATAGATAGAGTGAATGCAAGCAGGCTTTTTCCACTGAGGCAAGGGGAGAAAAAAACCAGAGGACATGGGTTAAGGGTGAGGGGGGAAAAGTTTAAAGGGAACATTGGGGGGTGGCTTCTTCACACAGAGAGTGGTGGGAGTATGGAATGAGCTGCCAGACGAGGTGGTAAATGCGGGTTCTTTTTTAACATTTAAGAATAAATTGGACAGATACATGGATGGGAGGTGTATGGAGGGATATGGTCCGTGTGCAGGTCAGTGGGACTAGGCAGAAAATGGTTCGGCACAGCCAAGAAGGGCCAAAGGGCCTGTTTCTGTGCTGTAGTTTCTATGGTTCTATGGTTCTAAGGCCCTTTCTGTCCTCCTACACACCCACACAGACAGTTCTCCAACCCCAGAACAGGCTGCTGGTCCTCAGGCAGATTCGTGGACAAGGGGTTCTCATTCCCCAGTAGATTCAAAACTTGGAGATCCAGGGCATCGGCCATCAGGTTTCAACTCCTAGACTTCCAATCGACCTTTAAGCTTCAATCTTTCATATTGATCTCAGGATTTGCCAATGACAGGACCCTGAGCTCCAGGCCTGGTTGCCAAATCATGTATCTAGTGGGGCAGCAGCTCTTGTGTCTCCTGCAAGCATGGAAATGCAATCCCAGGACCCATTCACTCTGGGAACTAGATGACCTGTGGGCTACCAGCCCTCAGCCTCACCAGGCCTCATCTACAATACTTGCTGACCCGACATCCATGAGTGTCCTTCATCACACATCCAACAACGGAACCTCTTAGACACGTATGCGCGTGCATTTGAGCATTGAGTTGCTGCCACACAGTTTGCTGATTAGATGTTTGTATTAATGAGCAGATGTACAGGTGAACCTTGTAAAGTAGTCACTGAGTGCAATTGCAAGAGGATGCAGCAGACCTGGCTGCCACTTGTGGGACCACCTCAGATTTCCATCTGTTGTGGTGTATTTTTGTCAGTAATGTGGCTATCTTGTTGTCATTTTCTCAGGAACCTTGCTGTGTGTTCTTGGCTTTATCTCAGCCATCATCGTTGGCATGCTGGATAGAACTGGTACAAAGCAGCTGGGACTTGACGTTGTCCTCCTGCAGGAATCCCAAAAAGTGGTGGGTAGATTCACTGGCTTGGGATTTAACTTTGGAAAAAATATTTCTTTTGTATATGGAACAAATATCTTTAGTAATCAACAATTTTGGTGAGTAATCATTGGTCCTCAAAGTAGACCATTGGAAGCTGTGTACCAGAAGATCCATGTACATTATTTAGCCTGAGTGGGGTCTAACTACAGCTCCCCCTCAGGGTCTTGTCTGACCTTTTTGTTCTTTCTCCCCAGAGGCTAAAGGATATTTGTCATTTCTCTCTCCACTACTGGCTTCTGGTTCTTACCATCATGTTCTTCTATAATGGATTCTTCCCATTTATTGCTGATGCCACGTGAGTAGAGTTCTAAGTATTAAATATCTGAAGTGTTTATACCATCTTCCAAATGGTCTGATCTTACTATTTAATTGAAAAAGAATCATTGCAAGTTTCTCTTTATTTCTCACACCTACTGTATCTGTCTTTATTTTTAAAAATCGAGATTCTCTACAATAGGAAAGCTGTGATTTTTCACTCATAGTTGACACTTTTCTTTTATATGGTAGTCCTCATCGCATAGTGCTGCAATTTTGAATCTGTGATTAATTCTTTGCAACAGTCTCCAGGATTATTCATGCGATGAGAAAACTAGATATGGGTGACTACTTGAATTATATCTCTTATATCTTGGCATTTATTTTTCAGCAAGTTCACTCAGGATAAGTATTCTACGTACAGTCTTCAGGAAGCCTCCTATATCGCTGGTGCTGTGTTCGATACCTCGATGCCTCTACTACCCATTGCCGGAATGCTGTTTGTGAGTATCATCTGCTTTGTTCTAACTCGGGAGTTCCCAACCATTTTTATGCCATAGACCAATACCATTGAGCAAAGAGTCCATGGACCCCAGGTTGGGAACTCCTATTCTAACTGCAAGGTAGGTTGTGATCAGCAGGAACGTCAGACATCCTTTTCATGGACAGTAAATTTATTGAGCTCAGGCTGAACTTTAAAGTGTGGGTTTCAGTATGAAGTATGAAGCAAACAGATAGCAGAAGAATCCAAGTTACATCCTTTGTCCCTCTAACAATATTTCCTGTTCCCATACCATCAAATAATTTTGTGATTATTTGCTGAGCAATACACATTTGGTTTACATATTTAATCATCTATTATCATTGCTTATCACATTTAATCAACTATAATCATTGTTTACTTATAGAGAACAGACTTTCTTCGCTATCTTGTTAATACCATACCATATTTAAAATAGAATGGGCATTATCTCAGTTCAGGCCCATGAAACTACTGGCTTCACACTCGTGTGTACGGTTAACTTTATCTTTTGTTCCTTTGATTATTGCCTTCCATTTTCCACCAGTGCAGCTTGACAGCTTCCAACCTAATGTCCTTCCCCTATCTTTGATGTTCTCTCTGGTATGACCCTCCCTCACATTTCTTCACTGAAACAAGCCCAAAGTAGCAGACTTGGAGAACTCTAACCTATAGCCATGACATATTCCAGATCTGGCCATGTGACAGCCACAGACTCTATGAGACGTGTTTCCAGCGTAAGAAAGAAGAAACATCAACAAATATATTAAATATGTACTATGGTAAACACTAAAAACTAAGACAGGATACAAAACATGTTAAGGGAGATTAGTTTACCAGTCTATAACTAAAAAGAAGTAAGGATTTTAAGTAATTATTTGTGTGGTTTGCTATACTGCCTGAACTAGGCTTCACACCCTCCCACTCACCAACAATGAGCACTTCTCCCAACTGTTCTAATGTTATATATTCATGTACAAAGTAATCAATTAAATGTTTAAAAAATCTTTTTCAGGATTACATAGGATTAAGAGGAATATTTGTCTCGCTGTGTGCTGTGTTGACAGTCCCTGTTTTCGCACTTTTGGCATTCACCTTTGTACCACCATTGGTTTCAATGATATGGCTGGGAGTCACCTATTCATTTGCTGCTGTAAGATGTTATTTTTATTTTCTCTCCACTGACAAGTAGCTCTCATTAAATTCTGTCACTATCTACACACCCACTCCAGACATTCTTTTCTCCCTTCTCCCATCAGACAGAAGATCCAAAAGCCTGAAAGCTCATACCATGGGCTCAAGGACAGGTTCTACCTGACTGTTATCAGACTGTTGAACAGACCTCTTGTATGACAGGATAGACTCTTGGACTCACAATCTACCTCATTATAATTGTGCACTTTATTATTTACCCACGCTGCAGTTTCTCAGTAACTTTTACACTTTATTCTGCATTGTTAATATTTTATCTTATTCTAGCTCAATGCACTGTGTAATGATTTGACCTGTGTAAACAGTATGCAGAACACCTTATCAGCTACATGTGAGAATAATATACTAATCCAGTACCAATACCAATCCACCAAAGCATTCATCATTACAAATTACAAATGTATTTAAAATACACTTTAAATATATTGTAGTAGTTTATGCAGCGAATTCATTGTCAACCCAGCAAGAGCATATTGTGATAATATCTTTGCAGTCATTTTCTGATTTTAGGTACTTAATTGCTATTTTTATCAGTAAATTCTGATTATTTCCACAGGCAAGTCTGTGGCCCTCCATCATTTTAGTGGTTCCTTTGGCAAACCTTGGAATGGCTTTAGGAATCGCTACATCAGTGCAAATGATTGGTGTTGGTCTTTGCAACTTGATTGTTGGACAGATACTTGGAACCAAATTCAGGTAAGCTTTTTCATTCTATACTGGTCGCTTATATTTAAAGTTTAATAATCTGAATTCCGTGTACTTAACTCCTTTTTATTTTGCATTATTTGATGTATTATTTAATGTTGTTTTATTTCTGCCATCTTACTAGATCCACTAACAATGCTGTTCAGAACTGAGAGATACAGGTTCCACACTGCATGATGACAGTGAAAATGCTGCATATTCAATATAGACCCAGATTGCTTGATACACTTAGATGTAGTTTTCTGATAGGAAGACTAAATTGAAAACGATAGCTGTGACAGAATGCGAACTATAACTGTTTGAGTCAGAAAACCTTCAGGTCCCTAAACTTAACATTAACTGGATCTTTGTGGTGGACCTCTTTTCCATGTGTCCTGTTCACTTTCCCATGTCCTGAACATGAATGATTCCTCAAACTAGTGCTTTGATAGTGAATAGCATTTGAGTTGTTCAACTATGGTATCAATCTGAGTCCATGGCCTCCTATGCTGCTGCGAAGAGGCCACGCTCAAGTTGGAGGAGCAAAACCTTATATTCCATCTGGGTAGCCTCCAACCTGATAGCATGAACATTAATATTTTAAACTTCCAATAATAGCTCCCCCTTTTCTTTACCATTCCCCATTCCCATTTCCCTCTTTCATCTTATCTCCCTACCTGCCCATCACCTCCCTCTGCTGCTCCTCCCCCTTCCCTTTCTTCCATGACCTTCTGTCCTCTCCTATCAGACTCGCCCTTCTCCAGGCCTTTATTTCTTTTACCAATCAATGTCCCAGCCCTGTATTTCACCGCTCCCCATCTCCCAATTTCACCAATCACCTATTACCTTGGACTTCTTCCTCCCCTCCCTACACCTTCCTATTCTGACGTCTCATCTTTTTTTCCAGTCCTGATGAAGGGTCTCAACCCAAAACATCGACTATTTGCTCTTTTCCATAGATGTTGCCTGACCTGCTGAGTTCCTCCAGCATTTGTGTGTGTTGCTTTGGATTTCCAGCTTCTGCAGATTTTTTCTTGTTTATGTACTTGAGTCATCTGAGCAATGAATACTGAACATAAGTAATATCCTGTGATTTGTCTTTCTCTATCCTCATGTGTGGCACCTTTTCAAAGGCCTTCTGAAGGTCCAAATATACAACCTCCACTGCATCCCCTTTACAATCCTACTTGTAATCTCCTCAAAGCATTCCAACAGGTTCTTCAGGCAAGATTTTTCCTTACGGAAACCATGCTGACTTTGTCCTATCTTGTCCTGTGTCACCAAGTACTCCATAACCTTATCCTTAACAATTGACTCTAACATCTTCCCAACCACGGAAGTCAGGCTAACTGGTCTATAATTTCCTTTCTGCTGTCTGCCTTGTTTCTAAAAGAATGGAATGACATTTGCAATTTTCCACTCCTCTGGCACCATGCCTGAGTCCAATGTTTTTGATGATCATTACAATTTGCTAACACTAAGTGTAAGACATCTTTCACCATCCAAAAGCATTGACAACACTGACAAGAAAATGAATTGTTTCTGGTTCCTTATCAACTGCTCTGGTTGTCTGTGTGCAAGTGTTTTTTTTTTCTGTGGTATTTCTTTGCAAAATGTTTCTTCTCTCTGCACTTGTTACATGATTTACTGAGGTGAACATAATTCTCTCCTGTGCAACTTGTGATTCCTGCCACTCTTGTACCCTCATGGTTTATTTTTGCTTAGGTGAAAGATTTTGTCATCTTTAAAACTTTTCATGGGTTTATCTTACAGGAATTCTGTTCTGTTTATTGATTAATTACTTTTAAGTTGAACTGCATACTCTCTCTTACATGAGAAATCTCATCTGTTTTCTCCAAGGGCACATTATGTTTCTGTAACAATCTTTCTGACTTCTTCGAATGTCCTATTCCATACAAGCCTGTATTTCTGATTACTTCTTCTGTTGCAATTGCAGGCGATTAATATAATTTGGAGAGTTTTCACCACCGAGTTCTACACTAGTAACATGATTTACTCACTTCCTGCCTTATCTTGTTAAATGCATGCCTCTTGAAGACGATGTTTTTATGCAGTTGGCAGTACTTGTATATATCCACTCTTTAACCCTATCTGACCAATTAGAATAAATTTCACAAACTTCTGCCCTTTTGCATTAAGTTTGATGGTCTTATCCTATTGCCTACTCTAATTTCATTGCCGCAGGATAGTTTTGGCAAACTAATTTGAATGTCTTCCACATTCCTTCAATGTTTCCTTCACCTGTTTCAGGAGCCAGCAATGTTAGTGAAGTATTCCGCCAAACAGTTTTTAAACATAAGACCCATCTCCAAGATGTTTACCAAAAGGGCATGTGAAATGCTTTAAGTAGTCATTTCCATTTCTGCCATCATATACTGATTTATTTTTAATCAATCTTACCTGAGGATTGTATTAGAACACATAACAGTACAGCACAGTACAAGCCCTTCACCCCATGATGTTGTCGGTATTTAACCTACTCTGAGATGAATCTAACCCTTCCCTTCTATATATCCTCCATTCTTCTATCACCTAAAACAAAGAAACAAAAACTTATTCTGAAGCAGAATAAAAGATTAGATTGACTGTTCTACAGATTTGGATTACGGAACTGCCAACCTTTTGATCTCATCTGCATTAATAGAGGGGCAGGTAAAGCCCTTTGATTTATGAAGCCAACAGTGGCAGTTCATTTTCCTGAGCTGTGAATCAGTAGGTGATATTCATTTTTACGGTCCAATTTCCCCAAGGTTTTGCAGGCTAAAGGACTGCCAATTGGATAGAGATCTCTGACTGAGTGAGATGTCAGAAGGATCTCTGGAAATGGCCCATTCTGGGTCTTAGTGGGTAGAATGAGAGAATATGCAAGTGTGAGGATCTGGAAAGTGAGGGATCGATATGGGGGTTTGAAGATTATAAGTCAAAGAGAGAACATAGTACAGAGCTGTGGTCTTCTGTTGGGGAACAGTGAGGGTGGAAAATAAAGAAGGCTGAAAGTTTCATTTTTTAACATTTTAAAAATGTTTTCTTATTTCCAAATAGGAAAATCAGTATGGAATTCAGGAAAATGATTTTGTTGAGTCCATGACCAGGTTTTTCTGAAATGAAGATAAATGTTTTGACATGTTGTCCAGTCACCCTGAATGCTGATTACTGTCTCTTTCACCACATGCATTTTCAAAGTATTAGGGGAACAGTTTTTCCTTTGCTCCGTTCTCCACAAGTAACACTCGGTGTTTGACCTGCAGTGATCCAAAGATCCCAGTGTGGCGCTGGCAGTGGATGATGATCTTCATGCTGGCCAACACCATCTGCTGTTTCATCACTTCCATCATTCTCAATGTAGTGGACACAAGACAGGTAAGGGTCTCACTTTAAGGCAAAGACTTAAATGGGGAGAAATATTCAGCTTCTGATATGGATTCATATTTATTCATTTATCACATATACCTCAAAACAGTCAGTAAAATGCATCCATTGCGTTAACAACCAACACACCTTACGGTATCTGGGGGCGGCTCACAAGTGTCAACTCACATTCCGGCACCAACATAGGATGCGCTCAATCGCATTATTTATTAAATGATGCACCAGATAGTCATGGGGCAAGCTGTTACATGGTAACCCACACTACACTAATTTGGTTCATGCCTTGGGAGGGGAATTGTATGGTTCTGTTCATATTTCAGTCCTCAGAATGGGGCTGCAGCCTGCCTCCCTGCTTCCTCAACACTACCAGCCCCTCCAACTATCTTTGCATTGTCTGTAAAATTGGCCACAAAGCCATCAATTCCTTCAACCAAATCATTGACATACAATGTGAAAAGAAGCAGTCCCAACACAGACCTCTGTGGCACACCACAAGTCACTGGCAGTCAACCAGAATAAGCTCCCATTATTCAGGCTCTTTGCCTCCTGCCAGTCAACCATCTTCTATCCTTGCTGGTGTCTGTCCTGTAAGATAATGGGTTCCAATCTTGTTCAGCAGCCTCATGTGTCGCACCTTGTCCAAAGCCTTCTGCAAAGCCAAATTAACAACATCCACTGACTCTCCTTTCTCTATCCTGACTGTCATTTCATCAAAGAATGCCAAAGGATTTGTCAGGCAAGATTTCACCCAAAGGAAGCCATGCTGACTTTGGCCTATTTTGTCATGTGCCTTCAAGTTCCTGAAACATCATCCTTAATAATAGACTCCAACATATTTCCACTACTGAAGTTGGGCTAACTGGCGTATAATTTCATTTCTTCTGCCTCCCTCCCTTGGAATGAAATTTGTAATGCTGTCACACTCAAGATCCATTCCAGAATCTAGTGATTCTTGTCGGAACATTACTAATGCCTCCACAATCTCTTCAGCTGCATCTTTCAGAAACCTGGGGTGTAGTCCATCTGGTCCAAGTGACTTATCTACCTTCAGACTTTTCAGCTTTCCAAGAATCTTAACCTTAGTAATAGCAATGACACTCACATATGCCCCCTGACACTCACTTATGCTGTGAGTTGAACCACCCACACCAGGGGTGCGTAAATAAAATTTATTTTTAATCAGGAAAGTGATTGGGATTTTGAAGGCAGAGATTCGTGGCAGTTTTTCTGATTTTAGGAGTGACCAATCAGCAAGAGACATTGGTAAAATGAGCTACCTTTCAGTCAAGTCCATGTTCCAGATTTAAAAAGCAGAGCTTCGAGCCTGTTTTCTGAGTTGGACAATCCACACCAGGGGTGCGTAAAAAGAGCTACTTTTTCATTAGGAAGGCGATCGAGGTTTTAAAGGCAGAGTTTCACGGTAGTTTCTCTGAGTTGATGTGCAACCAATTAGGAAGAAGGATTAATTATGAAGGGCCAATAAGAATAATTCAAGTGCAAGTGGAGTGGCCATTCTTGTGAGTGTTCCTGCCTTTAGAATAGCTTTGGCTTATCAGCCTTAGGCGAGGTCAGGCTTGGGTGAGCCAGATTGACTTGTAAGTTACTTTTTCTCTTCCTCTCCTTCATTTGTTCATTCCTCATCTATTAGTGCATGGTATACTGAGAATGGCTCCAGGGCAGTGTTTTGTACTGTGTGTAGGTTGTGGGAAGTCTGGGAGAACTCTACTCTCCCAGGTAAACACAACTGCACCAGGTGCAGTAGCTGCAGCTCATGAGAGAATGCATTAAGGAACTGGAGCTGCAGCTTGATGACCTTTGATTCATACGGGAGAATGAGTAGGTGATAGACTGGAGCTACAGGGAGGTAGATAGTAGGAGACCGGTAACTGGGTGACTGTCAGGAGAAGGAGGGGAAATGCATAGCCAGTGCAAAGCACCTCCGAGGCCATTCCCCTCAGTACTGAGGATATAACTTTAGATACTATTGAGGGGGATGATCTACTGGGGGAGCTGCAAGGACCAGATCTCTGACACTGAGTCTGGTGCTGTGGCTCAGAAGAGCAGAGAGGTGAAGAGGACTCCAGAGCTGATAGGAGATTCCATAGTCAGAGGAATAGAGATGGAGTTCTATGGGCATGAGAGAGACACCTGGATGATCTGTTCCCTCCCAGGTGCCAGGATCAGGGATGTCTTGGATCGTATCCATGGCAATCTCAAGAGTGATGGTGAGCAGCCAGAACTCTTGGTACATACTGGCACCAATGACTTGGGTAGAAAAGGTGAGGAGATCCTGAAGAGAGATTTTAGGGAGCTAGGTAGAAAGCTGAGAAACAGGACCTTCAGGGTAGTAATCTCTGGATTGCAGATTGTGCCAAGTGCCAGTGAGGGTAAGAATAGAATGGTTTGGCAGGTGAATGTGTGGCTGAGGAACTGGTACAGGGGGCAGGGTTTCAGATTTATGGATCACTGGGATCTCTTCTGAGGAAGGTATGATCTGTATAAAAGAGATGGGTTACACCTGAACCCAAAGGGGTCTAATATCCTTGTGGGCAGGAAGGCTGGAGTTATTCAGGTGGGTTTAAACTAATTTGGCAGGGGGATGGGAACCAAAGTGATAGTACTGAAGATGAGGTACTTGGTTAAAAAACAGTGGCAATGTGCATTGAGACTCCTAACAAGCAGAGGTTGATGATAGGGCAAAATTGCAGTCTGCAGGATGAGTTGCAATGTAAAAGGCAGACAAAATCACATATGTTCAATACAGGGCTAAAGGTGTTATATTTGAATGTGAGCAGTTTATGGAATAAGGTAGATGGACAGATGCACAGTTACAGATTGGCAAGTATGACGTAGGCGTCACTGAATCATACCTGAAAGAAGATTATAACTGGGAGCTTAATGTCCAAGGATACACATTGCATTTAAAGGATAGACAGGATGGCAGAGAGGGTCAGGTGTGTCTTGAAAAAATGAAATTATATCGTTGGAGAGGTGACATAGATTCAGAAGGTGGTGAATCATTGTGGATACAGCTAAGGAACTGCAAGGGTTAAAACACCCTGATGGGAGTTGTATACAGGCTCCCTAAACAGTGGTAAGTTTGTGGTCTACATGTTACAATGGGAGATAGAAAATGCATGCCAAAAGGGCAATGTTACAATAGTCATAGGGGATTTCAATATGCAAGTAGATTAGGAAAATCACGTTGGTGCAGGAATCCAGGAAGGGGTATTTCTGGAATGCCAACCAGATGGCTTTTTAGAGAGGCTTGTGGTTGAGCCCACTAGGGGGGATCAGCTATTCTGGATTGAGTGTTGTGCAACAAATCTGAAATAATTAGAGAATTTAAGGTAAAAGAATCTTTAGAGTAAAATGATCACAGTATGATTGAAATCACCATATTGAAAAGTAGAAGCTAAAGTCAGATGTATCAGTATTACAGTGGAGTAAAGGGAATTACAGAGGCATGAGAGAGGAGCTGGCCAGAATTGATTGGAAAAGAACACTGGCAAGGATGATGGCAGAGCAGCAATGGCTGGAATTTCTGGAAGCAATTCAAAAGGCACATGATATATACATCCCAGAGAGGAAGAATTTTTCTAAAGGCAAATGACACAACCTGGCTAACAGGGAAGACAAATCCAACATAAAAGCCAAGGAGAGGGCATATAATAGTGCAAAAAGTAGTTGGAAGGTAGAGGATTGGGGAAGTTTTAAAAAAACAACAAAAGGCAACTAAAAAGTCATTAAGAAGGTAAAGATGGAATGCAAAAGTAAGCTTACCAATAATATAAAAGGACAATGAAAAACAAATTTTAATATGTATAAAGAGTAAGAGAGAGACAAAAGTAGATATTGGACTGCTAGAAAATGATGCTGGAGGGGTAGTAATGAGAGACAAAGAAATGGCGGATGAACCTAATACATTTTTTATATTAGTCTTCACTATGGAAGACAATAGCAGAATGCCAGGAATTTGAGAATGCCAGACCATAAGATAGAGGAGCAGATATAGGCCATTTGGCCCATCGAGTCTACTCCACAAAGAATTCTACAGAGTCGCCACTCACTGGCTAAGGACATTCCTCCTCATCTCTGTTCTAAAAGGACGGCACTCTATTCTGATGCTGAGTCCTCTGCTCTTAAACTCTCTTACCATAGGAAACATCCTCTCCACATCCACTCTATCGAGGTCTTTCAGCTTTCGTTAGATTTCAATTAGGTCACCCTTGTTCTTGTAAATTCCAGTGAATACTGGCTGCTCATTTCATTTCCCTGTCTTGACAAGTTACCCAGGTACCTGCCTCCTCCAACTTAGGGGTGACTACCTCCCTGTAGCTCCTATCTATCACCTCCTCATTTTCCTGTACGAGCTGAAGGTCATCCAGCTGCAGCTCCAGTTCCTTTACACAGACTCCAAGGAGCTGTAGCTCAGTACACTTTGTGCAAATATAATTATCATGGAGAATGGAGGTCTCCCAAATTTCCCACATCTCACACAAGGAACATTCCACTAACTCTGGACCCATTCTCAGTGGATTAGCTATGTACTAGCAGAGAAAAGAAACTTACGGACAACTTACTTAGAACCTCTGCCTGTGTTTTCCAAATGATCTGCTCTTGCCCAAACCTGATCACTCTTAACACTGTCCACTCACACAATTGCCGCTCCTGTTACAACTCACTTTTCCTTATTGGTCCCTGCCAAGTGCCTAATAGATCGTTATGATTACAGCCCACCGAAAAATCTTATAAGCGCCTGAGTTCTTTTTAAACCTCACGCTGCATCACCAAGGAATGACTTCTCACGATGATTGCAGCACATCTTGTTTTTCTTTTGCAATAACTTTTAGTATTCGCTATAATTGAAGTGATTTCAGTTGTGTTTAATTCACACCTACTCTTACCTATAACCTTGGAGATTTCGACTCTTTGGTAGCAAGTCCATAGGTGATTTCCCAGAAGGCAGTTGCTGGCATATGTACTGCCAGTCTTACATCTACAATATGGGGCGGTATGGGGTGTTTTATAGAAATACAATCTCTGTTCCCTCTCCTGGATCACATAAGTCTTCCTGTATCAACGGCTGTCAGTTAACATTGATATTTCCTTCTATCTTTCCTTTCAGGGTAACACATTGAACAAAACCCTCAAGCAGCTTGAAGCTACAAAAGAAGAAAACCAAGCAGCATCAGAGACATCTCCTCTGTTAACAGACAGAGACAATGACAACTGAGGAATGATTTAGCTGTTTTGCTCTGAGAGAGAAAATGGACAATTCTCCAGATTAACTGGTTTCTTTTCTTTTATTGAAGTGTGATTCTCCCAGTATAATCAATTTTCAAGTGTCATTTCAAAATCAACATTTTTTTTGCTGATCATAGAACGAAAGAGCTGCTAGTGGACTTCAGGAACCTGCTCACTCTCCACTTCTGATCCTTCTATGAGGATTGGTATGTGTTCCTTTGTCTTACCCTTCCTGAACTCCACAATCAGCTCTTTCATCTTACTGACATTGAGTGCCAGGTTGTTGCTGCGGCACCACTCCGCTAGTTGGCTTATCTCACTCCTGTACGCTCTCTCATCACCAGCTGAGATTCTACCAACAATGGTTGTATTGTTACCAAATGTAGAGCAGTGGGCTAAGCACACGCCCCTGAGGTGCACCAGTGTTGATCGTCAGTGAGGAGGATATGTTATCACCAATCTACTCAGATTGTGGTCTTCCAGTTAGGAAGTCAAGGATCCAAATGCAGAGGGAGCTACAGAGGCCCAGGTTCTGCAACTTCTCAATCATGATTGTGGGAATGATGGTATTAAATGCTGAGCTATAGTCAATGAACAACATCCTGACATACGTGTTTGTGTTGTCCAGATGGTCTACAGCCGTGTGGCGAGCCATTGAGATTGCGTCTGCCATTAACCTAATGAGGTGATAGGCAAATTGCAATGGGTCCAGGTCCTTGCTGAGGCAGGAGTTTAGTCTAGTCATGACCAACCTCTCAAAGAATTCCATCACTTTCGATATGAGTGCTACTGGGTGATAGTCATTAAGGCAGCCCACATTATAGGCACTGGTATAATTGTTGCCTTTTTGAAGCAAGAGGGACCTTCCACCCATAGCAGTGAGAGGCTGAAAATGTCCTTGAGTACTCCCGCTAGTTGGTTGGCACAGGTTTTCAGAGCCTTAACAGGTACTCCATTGCCTTGCGAGGGTTCACTCTCTTTAAAGACAGCCTAACATCGGCCTCTGAGACGGAGATCACAGAGTCATCAGGTGCAGTAGGGATCTTCACAGCTGTAGTTGTATTCTCCCTTTCAAAGCAGCGTGCATAAAAGGTGTTGAGTTCATGTGGTAGTGAAGTATCACTGCCATTCATGCTATTGGGTTTCTCTTTGTAGGAAGTAATGTCTTGCAGACCCTTCCAGAGTTGCCATTCATCCGATGTTGCCTCCAACCACGTTCGAAGTTGTCTCTTCACTCTTGAAATTGCCCTCTGCAAATCATACCCGGTTCTCTGGTACAGACCTGGGTAACCAGACTTGAATGCCACAGATCTAGCCTTCAGCAGACAATATACCTCCTGGTTCATCCACGGCTTTTGGTTTGGAAATGTACAGTAGGTCTTTGAGGGGACACACTCATCCACACAGGTTGTTTTGAAGTCAGTCACAACTGCAGCATACTCATCCAGGTTCGACGATGAATCCCTGAATACAGTCCAGTCAACCGATTCAAAGCAGTCCTGTGGGCGCTCCTGTGCCTCCCTTGTCCATACTTTCTTGGTTCTTATTGCTGGTGCTGTAGTCTTCAGTCTCTGCCTATACACCCTATCCTCGTTATATGCAGGAGATACGTTCCTCGAAGTTGACGCATAATGTGAATAATTATTTAAATGGAGAAAATAGGGATGTGTTCCAAAGGGCTTCCTAAATATATTTTATCTGTAATTTATTCACATTTTCATACCAATACGACACAAAAGCAGTAGTACATTTGTATTATATTTCATCAATTTAAGGTAATATTCAATGTAATAAATCATAGAAAGTTAACATCCTAGGGTGTACAGTACTCACCAACAGTGGCAGGTGTGTTCGTTCCAGGAGATAAGTGGTTGTTGTGGTGGTGGGCAGCTTTACACAGATGAGGTGGATGGTTGTGGTCGTCAGGATCGCATCAAGCACAGCAAGGGGTGAAGGAAGACTCACAGAATTCTTAGAACTGCCGGCAGAAGGTGTTGACGATCTGAATAAAGTGTGAGGGTTGTTCGCTTGGCAGCATTTTGTTTTAAATTTGCTTGTAGGGAAGAAGGGTTGACGGCAGGGAATGACCGAAATGCTGACTCTATTCTAAACGTGGGTCCATGCCAATCGCCATTTGTGCCAAGTGTTCCGATTTCCACCATTCCCTCACCAGTGATAAACTCCTGGGATTTTCAAAATCGTCTGTTGCTTGCAGCATCTGAGAGATAGTTTGCCGTAAAAAAAAATACCCACGCCTTGAATGTGGATCACACCTTGGTCGAGTGGTTGAATCAGTGATGTTGTGTTAAGCAGCAGGAAACGCACTGTTATGTTAGGATGAATGCTGTCCAAATATTTAGGATAGGCTGGTGCATTGTCAAGCAACAAAAGAACTTTAAAGGCAAGATTCTGTTCCCGGCAGTAGCGTCCCAGAGCTGTGTTACCTTCAGCTGACGCCGCGCTGTTTATAATTTCCAACTTTTTTTCAAGTGTGAAAGCAATTCTCTGCCGCTCAGCTGATGGCCCAAAACATGACATCAGATGCTTAGGAGGCATGGTTAAGTATTTCAAGCGCAAAATCACTGCACCGTAGGTAAAACCAACAGAAGTTTAAGATCGCGCATCCACACCTTGCCAAGACCAATGCGAGAGTGGTGGGAGAGAGACTGTGAGGCGCGTGCACCTGACTTGTATTGGCGGGAAAGCGGTGTTTCTCGTCCCAACTGTGAGGTGTGCACACGTGTCTTGTATTGGCGGGAAGGCAGTGCTCCTCGCATAACTGAGTTTTGGACGCATATAACGAGACGTTGGTAGAAATAGGTTCCTCGGAGTTGAACGGTGGTGAGAGTGAGCAGACCTGGAGTCGAGCAGAGCACAGAGTCTGAGCCGGAGTCGTAGTTGTGACTGGAAAAATGGCAGAGAGAGAGAACATCAAGGAAAGAGCCAAGCTGTTGAAGAAAGTTTTTGGCGAGAGTGGAAGTGAACTAGAGATGGAGGTTGGCGGGAAAGAAGAACGGAATGGAAAGAGGAAGAAAAGAAAGCAGAGGTACGGGATATCAAACTCTGATGAGTCAGCGGATGATCCAAACAGGACAGCAAAACAATGGGAAGAAGATGAGATTAAAGCAATTGTAAAACTAAGTGAAGATGGGGAGTCTTTTGGTGATTGGAACCCGATTCGTTTGACGAAGATGCTCAACAAAATTATAGGTGAGAATAAAGGAGCAAAGATTTTATGAAATGCATCGCTATTAGTGATTTGTTGGGATAGTGCTCAGCAAGGCAAAGTGTTAAGATTATGTAAAATAGATGACAAAGAAGTACAATGCTCAATACCCAACAATAGAAAGTGGACTAGAGGAGTTATTTCGGGGATATCAACAGAAGTTACTATGGATGAGATTAAATAGAACATAAAAGGAGCAAAAATTATTGAGGCTAAACGTTTTAAAGTTACAAGAAATGGGAAAAAGTGTGATAGTTTATCGGTAATGATTAACTTTGATGCAGAGAGATTGCCGACTAACGTTTACTTAGGGCAGCGGTCCCCAATCACCGGGCCGCAGAGCATGCGCTACCGGGCCGTGAGGAAACGATATGATTTGGCGATATGAGTCAGCCGCACCTTTCCTCATTCCCTGTCCCGGTCACTGACCAGCCATTACGCATGTGAGGTCATGACCCGCGCGTCATCCCTGTCAGGGTGGGAAGGAGGTCAACTCCTTGAGCTTGCAAATGACGACGGGCTGAAAATTATGTTTGACATAACATCTCTGTCGGCATTCTGGATCAAAGTCAAGGCTAAATATCCTGAGATAGCCACGAAAGCACTGAAAACATTGCTTTCATTTCCAACATTTTTCTACGAAGCAGAATTTTCTGCAATGAATGCAACGAAAACTAAACTGCGGAATAGACTGGACATAAGGAACCCCCTTCGAGTATTGCTGTCTCCCATCACCCCTCGATAGGACCGTGTTGTTGCAGGGAAACAAGCCCAGGGCTCCCACTGATTCAGCGATATTGGTGTGTTGCAATGATTTTATATGTTCATACGGGGGAAATATGTGCTGTGTGTTTAATATCCAAATGTTACTTAAAATGTTATGATGCTATTGACTTATAAGTGACCCTATAACAATTACCGCACAGAAACAGGCCTTCTCGGCCCTTCTAGTCCGTGCCGAACGCTACTCCCACCTAGTCCCGCCGACCTGCACACAGCCCATAACCTTCCATTCCTTTCCTGTCCATATACCTATCCAATTTTTCTTTAAATGATAATATCGAACCTGCCTCTACCACTTCTACTGGAAGTTCATTCAACACTTCAAGCTCCCCTGTCCTCTCTCTCTCCGTATCTTGTTTTACGGCGGTTGGCATCCAGCTTAATGGTGCATTACCGCCACCCTCTGCTCCAGAATGTGCACTAGACATACATTCTAAATCCCTTCACCCAATCACACACACACACACACATTGACTTATCAGTGTATTCATGCGAGGAAAATATACGCTGTGTATTTAATATTAAATTCGTTAGATAAACCCTTTTAGAAACAAAATTGAGTGTATTACCCACTTATCGCCTATATTCCAGTAGTGATTAACACCCACCCCCACGAACAGAATCGCCAAAAAGGATTTGCTGGGCGGGCAGGCGGGGCGAGAATCGGCAGGTCACGACGCGTATGCGCACTGGTGCCCGCGCAAGGCTTCATGGCCATTGTAGTCTTTCAGGGTAAACGCATTTGACCGCTATCTTGTCCGTTGGCAACCCTGCCCGGTCGACCGGTCCGCAAGAATATTGTCAATGTTAAACCGGTCCGCAATGCAAAAAAGGATGGGGACCCTTGACTTAGGGTATACGTGTTATGTGGTTATGTGTGTTATATATACCACCGCCTTTAAGATGCTATAAATGTCAGAAATTTGGGCACATTGCGGCGGTCTGCAGAGGAAAACAAGGATGTGGGAGATGTGCTGGAGTACATGAATATGGGAAATGTGAAGTGGGAGCTAGGCTGAAATGCTGCAATTGTGGTGAGGAACACAGCTCAGCTTATCGAGGGTGCATTTATAGTAAGAAGGCGGCTGAGATACAATATGTAAAAGTAACTCAAGGAATCAGTTATGCAGAGGCAGTGAAAGAATTTGATGAAAAAAATGCTGTCAAGCAAACAAATACAGGGAATAATAAACTGGTGAATTGTGAGAGCTGTAATATGAAAAATAAGGATACACTATTAATGAGTAGAAAGGATTTCGTGCTTTTTATGGTGGATGCAATTAATTGTTCAGCGCAAACAAGCAAAAGAACTGAGAAAATTAAAATTATCGTCAAGTCTGCAGAAAAGTATCTTGGTATTAAAGGGATTAGGTGGGAAGAAGTCAAGGAAACGCTGAATAGAGGATCCAACAGTTCACAGGCAGGGGAGATGGAATCTTAATGGCAGTATATTTATTGCAAATGGTCAAGAATTGAAGAAATGTGTTTCAGAACTTAAGGAAAATCCTCAGATTTTATGGTTGAAGCCCAAGGTAAATGTGAAGAATTCCAACAACAAATAGAAGTACCCGACAAGAACAACAGTGAGTTGGAAAGAGATTGGAAAATGGAGGAAATTATTACAAAGATACAAACGGAAAAGGAATTTGTTGCAAAGTGAATTATCTACATTCAGATTATAAAATGAAAACATGGAAACAAATGAAGAAGAACTCCGAGGTCTCAGTAAACAACTGCAGGCTACAATCCAAGAAAAGGAAAACCTGAAAAAGCAGATAGACTTAGAAAAACAGCAATTTTAAAAGTATAACGTGCGATAATTACTATTCTTTAACCAGATGATTTTAGTCTTACAAGTGATGTAGATGAAATCATTATAATTGAGGTAATGCAACTACACGAAAACGTGCCGAAATTAGGGAAGAATAGCAGTTTGCGGCATTATCTAATGAGCGCATTAAGCATTCATGAGGAATTGAGTGATGCTATTAGAGAACTGCAGGCTGAACTGGATTGTCTAAAGTAGAGAACTCCAAGACATATTTGGTTGGAACACAAGAAGACTAGCAGGTGGCAGTAATGCACCGAAAACTGGTTGCCCACTGCCATGAAACAAAAAAGAAGCATAGGTTCTTCGCATAACTATGAAGACGCATATAACGAGGATAGGGTGTACTCAGGTAAGTTGAAGTACAGCTAGGTAATCAGACTTCCTGAAGTGAGGGTGTGGAATAGCACGGTAGGTATTCTTGATGGTGGTGTAGCAATGGTCCACTGTGTTGTTTCCTCTGATATTGCAAGTGATCTGTTGATGGTAGTTGCTTAGTAATTTTTCAGACTGGCCTGGTTAAAATCTCCCAAAACGATGGTGAAGGCATTTGGGTGCGCTGTTTCGTGCATGTTGATCCGATTGCTCAGGTCATCTAAAGCCTGCTTGACATTGGCCTGAGGTGGCATGTAAACTGCTACCAAAATGACCCCAGAGAACTCCCGTGGTAGATAAAAAGGAAGACACTTTACTGCTATATGTTCAGTCAAAGAAGGTTTGAAGAAAGAGAAAAGCTCAAGGTTAACTTCCTTCTCTTTTTCTTCTTTATTTCTCCTCAGCGAGGACAGTAGAGATGCCAGGCAGTATAGTGGAATGGTTCCTCTGCGAGATGTGGGAAGGCAGGGAGACCTCCAGTGTTCCTGACGACCAGAACTGCAAGAAGTGCATCCAGCTGGGGGTTCTAACAATCCATGTTAAGGAACTGGAACTGGAACCAAATGAACTCCGGACCATTCGACTGAAGGGGTGATACAGAGGTGGATACACCCAAGGTGCAGGACACAGGAAACTGGGTGACAGTCAGGAAAAGGAAATGAGATAAGGAGCTAGTGCAGAGTAACCCTATGGCCATGCCCCTCAACAACAGGTATATCACTTTGAAGATTGTTGGAAGAGGCAGTTGACATAACAGAGGACAGACACAGTGGTCATGTCTCCTGCTCTGAGTCAGGCTCTGTGATTCAAAAGGGAAGGACGGGGGGGAAAAGGCACATTTGGTAATTGAGGATTCGTTATTTAGAGGGACGGACACGAGGTTCTGTGAGTGGGAAAGAGAATTCCAGATGGTATGTTGCCTCCCGGCTGTCAGGGCCTGGGAAACCTCAGATCAAGTCCTCAGCATTCTTAAGTAGCAGGGTGAACAGCCAGAGGTCTTGGTCCAATGAAACGAGTAGGATGACTGACGAGGTTCTGCATGGGGAAATCAGAGAGATAGGTGCTAAGTTCAAGGGCAGAGCCTCCAGGGTTGTGATCTCAGGATTGCTACCGGTGCCTCGTGCTGGTGAGGCCAGAAGTAAGAGGATTACACAGCTTAATACGTGGCTAAAGAGTTGGTGTAGGAGGAAGGGCATAAGATATTTAGATCATTGGGCTCTCTTCCAGGGAAGATGGGACCTGGATAGAAGGGACAGTTTGCACCTGAACTTGATGGGGACTAATATCCTAGCAGGAAGGTTTGTTAATGCTGAACAGTGGTGATTAAATGAGAGTTGCAGGGGATGGGAACCAGAGTGCCAGAACAGTTAGTGGAGAGGTTGCGGAGGCAGATGTTTGTAAGACTTAGGTCAAAGTTAGGAATCAAAAGGTTGAGCATGGTACAACTAATGTCCTGATCTGCATATATTTCAATGCAAGAAATATCGTAGGACGGGCGGATGAAGATGAGGTAGCTGATTTACAAATAGAGGCAATGTGTAGTGAGGAGAGGCAGTTGACAGGAAAGTCGCAGTCAACAGGATGGGTTGCAATGTAAAGGGCAGGCAAAATTGAAAAGGTTTAACAGAGGACTGAAGGTGTTGTATTTGAATGCACGCAGTATGAAGAATTAGGTCGATGAACTTGTAGCATAGTTACAGATTGGCAAGGATGATGTTGTAGGCATCACTGAATCATGGCTGAAAGAAGATTATAGATGGGAGCTTAATATCTGAGGATATACATTGTATCATAAGGACAGGCAAGAAGGCAGTGGGAGTGATGTTGCTCTGTTGGTAAAAAGCTAAATTAAATCATTAGAAAGAAGTGACATTGGGTTGGAAAGTGTTGAATCATCGTGGATAGAGCTAAGGAACTGCAAGGGTGAAAAAAACCCTGTTGGGAATTGTATACAGACCCTCCCAAAAGTAGTAAGGATGTGGTCTACAAATTACAACGTGAGATAGAAAATGCATGACAATAGGGCAATGATGCAATCGTCATGGGGGTTTCAATATGCAGGTAGATTGGGAAAATTAGGTTGGTGCTGGATTCCGAGAAGGGGAATTTCTAGACCTCCTACGTGATAGATTTTTAGAGCATCTCAGGGTTGAGCCCACTAGGGATTCAACTATTTTGGATTGGGCATGTGTAATGAACCTGAATTCATCAGAGAGCTTAAGGTAAAATACCCCTTAGGAGCAAGTGATCATAACGTATCAAATTTACATTGAAATTTGAGAAGGAGAAGCTAAGGTCAGATGTATGAGTATTACGGTGGAGTAAAGGGAATTACAGAGGCGTGAGAGAGGAATTGGCCAGAATTGATTGGAAAAGAACACTGGCAGGGATGACGGAAGAGCAGCAATGGCAGGAATTTCTGGAACAATTCTTAAGGCTAATTCTTAATATACATCCTAAAGAGGAAGGGGTATTCTAAAGGGAAGATGACACAACAAGAGAAGCCAAAGAGAGGGCATATAACAGAGCAAAAACTCGTGGGAAGTTAGAGGATGGAGAAGTTTTAAAATCCAACAGAAAGCAACTGAAAGTTAAGACCCATGATATTACAGGAGAGATTCTAGCATGGATAAAGCAGTGGCATTTTGTGGGAAGCAGAGTGGGAATAAAGGGTGCCTTTTCTGGTTGGCTGCCAGTGGCAACTGGTGTTCCACAGGGGGTCTGTATTGGGTTCAATTCTTTTTATGATATTCAGTATGTCAGTGATTTGGATGATGGAGTTGATGGCTTTTTTGCAAAGTTTGCAGATATATGTAGACGAGCAGATAGTTTTAAGGAAGTGGGGTGGCTACAGAAGGACCTTGACAGATTAGGAAAATGGGTAAAGAAGTGGCTGATGGAATACAGTGTTGGGAAGTATATGGTCATGAACTTTGGTAGAAGAAAGGGTTGACTATTTTCTAAATGGAGAGAAAATACAAAAAAAAATGAAGAACAAAAGGACTTGGGAGTCCTTGTGCAGGATTCCCTAAAGGTTAATTTACAGGTTGAGTGTATGGTGAGGAAAGAAAATGAAGTGTTAGCATTAATTTCAAGAGAACTAGAATATAAAAGCAAGGACGTAATGTTTGGACTTTATAAAATGCTGTTGAGACCTCACTTGAAGCGTTGAGCAGTTTTAGACCCCTTATCTCAGAAAGGTTGTACTGAAACTGATGAGGGTTCAAAGGAGATTCACGAAAATTATTCCAGGATTGAATGGCTTGTCATATGAAAAGCTTTTGATGGCTCTGGACCCATACTCAATCGAATTCAGAAGAATGAGGGGTGACCTCATTAAAACCTATTGAATGGTGGAAGGCCTTGATGAGTGGATGTGGAGAAGATTATTCCTATGGTGGGAGATTTTAAGACCAGAGGATGCAGTCTTAGAGTAGAGAGGAAACCTTTTAGAATGGAGATGAGGAGGAATTCCTTTAGCCAGAGAGTGGTGAATCTGTGGAATTCTTTACCAGAAGCAGTTGTGGAGACCAAGTCTTTATGTATATTTAAGGCAAAGGTTGATAGATTCTTGGTAGCTGGGGGCATTACAGAATACTGGGACATGGCAAGAGATTGGGGATGACGGGAAAATTGGATCAGCTATAATGAAATGGCACAGCACACTTGTTTATTAGTATTATAGAGCAAGTACAAGGAATTTCTACCATTAACTAATCACAAAAGCAGCAGTAAAATAGGATTTTGAAAAAGTAAAGTAACAGTTCATTCCAAAGAGGAAGAAAGATACTAAGGGGAGTAGGGGGAGGCCGTGGCTGACAAGGGAAGTAAAGGACAGTATAAAAACAAAAGAGAAGTATGACATAGCAAAGATGAGTGGGAAGCCGGAGGACTGGGAAACTTTTAAAGAGCAACAGAAGATAACTAAAAAAGCAATATGTGGAGAAAAAAAAAGAGGTATGAAGGTATACTAGCCAAGAATATAAAGGAGGATAGTAAAAGCTTCTTTAGGTATGTGAAAAGGGAAAAAAAGTAGTTAAGACCAAAATTGGGCCCTTGAAGACAGAAACGGATGAATTTATTATGGGGAACAAGGAAATGGCAGATGAGTTGAACAGGTACTTTGGATCTGTCTTCACTAGGGAAGACACAAACAATCTCCCAGATATAATATTGTAGTGGCCAAAGGACCTAGGGTAATGGATCAACTGAAGGAAATTCATATTAGGCAGGAAATGGTGTTGGATAGACTGTTGGGTCTGAAGGCTGATAAGTCCCCAGGACCTGATGGTCTGCATCCCAGGGTACTTAAGGAGGTGGCTTTAGAAATCGTGGACGCATTGGTAATCATTTTCTGATGTTCTATCAATTCAGGATCAGTTCCTGTGGATTGGAAGGTGGCTAATGTTGTCCCACTTTTCAAGAAAGGAGGGAGAGAGAAAGCAGGGAATTATAGACCGGTTAGCCTGACGTCAGTGGTGGGAAAGATGCTGGAGTCAATTATAAAAGATGAAATTACGACACATTTGGATAGCAGTAACAGGATCGGTCCGAGTCAGCATGGATTTACAAAGGGGAAATCATGCTTGACTAATCTTCTGGAATTTTTTGAGGATGTAACTATGAAAATGGACAAGGGAGAGCCAGTGGATATAGTGTAGCTGGACTTTCAGAAAACCTTTGATAAATTCCCACATAGGAGATTAGTGGGCAAAATTAGGGCACATGGTATTGGGAGCAGAGTACTGACATGGATTGAAAATTGGCTGGCTGACAGGAAACAAAAAGTAGCGATTAACGGGTCCCTTTCAGAATGGCAGGTGGTGACCAGTGGGGTACTGCAGGGTTCAGTGCTGGGACCGCAGCTGTTTACAATATACATTAATGATTTAGATGAAGGGATTAAAAGCAACATTAGCAAATTTGCAGATGACACAAAGCTGGGTGGCAGTGTGAAATGTGAGGAGGATGTTATGAGAATGCAGGGTGACTTGGACAGGTTGGGTAAGTGGGCGGATGCATGGCAGATGCAGTTTAATGTGGATAAATGTGAAGTTGGTGGTAAGAACAGGAAGCCAGATTATTATCTAAATGGAGTCAAGTTAGGAAAAGGGGAAGTACAACAAGATTTGGGTGTTCTTGTACATCAGCCACTGAAAGCAAGCATGCAAGTACAGCAGGCAATGAAGAAAGCTAATGGCATGCTGGCCTTCATAACAAGGGGAATTGAGTATAGGAGCAAAGAGGTCCTTCTGCAGCTGTACAGGGCCCGGGTGAAACCACACCTGGAGTATTGTGTGCAGTTTTGGTCTCCAAATTTGAGGAAAGACATTCTTGCTATAGAGGGAGTGCAGCGTAGGTTCACAAGGTTAATTCCTGGGATGGCGGGACTGTCATATGTTGAAAGATTGGAGCGACTGGGCTTGTATACACTGGAATTTGGAAGGATGAGATGGGATCTGATTGAAACATATAAGATTATTAAGGGATTGGACACGCTGGAGGCAGGAAGCATGTTCCCGCTGATGGGTGAGTCCAGAACCAAAGGCCACAGTTTAAGAATAAGGGGTAGGCCATTTAGAACGGAGTTGAGGAAAAACTTTTTCACCCAGAGAATGGTGGATTTGTGGAATGCTCTGCCCCAGAAGGCAGTGGAGGCCAAGTCTCTGGATGCTTTCAAGAAAGAGATGGATAGTGCTCTTAAAGATAGCGGGATCAAAGGTAATGGGGATAAGGTAGGAACTGGATACTGATTGTGGATGATCAGCCATGATGACAGTGAATAGCGGTGCTGGCTTGAAGGGCCGAATGGCCTACTTCTGCACCTATTGTCTATAAAGGGATGATGCTGGAGAAAACTGAAGTATCTTCACAATTGTCTAAAATTGTAAACATATTTCATTCATATCGTAAATTAGAATGCAGTGCATAGGAATATATCACAATGTTTATTTCTTGAGATCCACATATGTACTTGTAGCATTCATGTCTGTCCTCCTGCCTGAGAAGCAGGAAACCAAACTTGACCAAATGCTCTCCACGATGATAGTCACTGAACACTTAAAACCTGTCCTTTGTAATGTGACGGCCACTATCATTGTAGATACTTAATGAAATGTGTTCTTGGCTAAATTAATCATCTTCCAACAGCAGCTGATGTTTATCTCAAAATGCTAACCTGAAAAGAGCAGAGCATACTGCATTTACACAGTTGTACAAGATGAACATGCCGACCCTTTCACCTACTGTTGAAATTGTATACAATAATGGTGAGGCCGAATGTGGAGTATTGTATGCATGCTTGGTCACTTACCTACAGGAAAGATGTAAACAAGGTTGAAAGAGTACAGAGAAAATTTACTAGGTTGTTGCCTGGTCCAGAGACTCTGAGTTATAAAGAAAAATTGAATAGGATAGGACTTTATTCCTTGGAACGTAGAAGATTGAGGGGACATATGATAGATTTATACAAAATGATGAGGGGTATAGATAGGGTAAATTCAAGCAGGCTTTCCCCATTAAGGTTAAGTGGGACTACAACCAGAGGTCATGGGTTAAGGATGATGTCATGGACTGGTCCGTGAAGTCCGCATTCCGGTTCACGGTCCGGTCCGTGGACTCAGGACTCCGAGTCTTCCAGCTGTCCCTTGTTTGAGTTGATCATAGGCACCTGATTCCCATCTGTGGGCTTGCAATGTAAGTAGCCTTGGGATTGAGTGTGGGCTGTTGGTTTGTCTTGTCAGTCCCTCTTGGAGCAACTTGCTTATGGAAGGCTGGTGAAACCATTTGTGATCTCTAGACCCGGTTGTAGGACCACTGCTTCATGGAGCCTTGTTGCCACTTGTTGGAGCAGTCTTTGTGGTATGGATTCGGCTGTTTCCCGGGCCAACTGAGTGGCTGCCAGCCACTCCAAGCTAGGTGGGAATCCGGCTGTTTCCGTAGCCAGTGGAGGTTGCTGGCTGTAACTGCGACTCGGAGCACCCTGAAGCAGAGATGGATCTGTCTGTCATTCTTTGGTGTTTGTCTCTCCTTGTCCTCGTCTCCGTAGGGTAAGTCAGGCCGTTTTGCTGTTGCCCTGCGGGACGTCATGTCTTGTCTTGTCCTCGCCTTCATGGGGTAAGTCAGGCCGTCATGCCATTGCCCTGTGCGGGGACATGTCTTGTCTTGTCTTGTCTTTGCTTCTGTTGGGTAAGTCTGGCCATCCTGCCGTTACCCAGCAGGTGGACCTGTCCCACCTTGGTGTGGAGAGGTTAGGTCCCGGCTTGTCTAAGTATAAGTCCCGGCTCTACGTCTATGTACTGTCCTGTCTCATGTTGGTGTCATGTTAACGATGAGTCCCGGCTTTTCGAGGACAAGTCCCGGCTCTACGTTGATGTTCAGTTCCCAGTCGGTCTCTCGGCTCCAGCCTCCAAGTTATCAGCCTCCACATTTCAAGACGAAGATCCCGCAGCCAAGCTCCAAGAACCCAAGCCTCAAGGATCCCAAGCCAAGCTCCAAGAACCCTAGCCTCGAGGATCCCGCAGCCAAGCTCCAAGAACCCTAGCCTCGAGGATCCCGCAGCCAAGCTCCAAGAACCCTAGCCTCGAGGATCCCACAGCCAAGCTCCAAGAACCCTAGCCTCGACGATCCCACAGCCAAGCTCCAAGAACCCTAGCCTCGATGATCCCACAGCCAAGCTCCAAGAACCCTAGCCTCGACGATCCGGCAGCCAAACTCCAAGAACCCTAGCCTCGACAATCCTGCAGCCAAGCTCCAAGAACCGTAGCCTCGACAATCCTGCAGCCAAGCTCCAAGAACCGTAGCCTCGACGATCCTGCGGCCAAGCTCCAAGAACTCAAGAACCCAAGCCTCGAGGATCCTGCAGCCAAGCTCAAGACCCAAGAACCCAGCCTCAAGCCTCAAGAGCAAAGACCCCAGCCTGTCTCCAAGCTCAGGCCTCTAGACACCAGCCACGTCCTGTCCTGAAGCCACGTCATGTCCTTGCTTGGTTCCGGGGTCCGAGCCTGAAGCAAGACCCAGGTTCTGGGTCCTTGTCCAGTCTCAGGCTCGGAGTCCAAGCCTTGTCTCCTAGTCCATAGTTCCTAGTCCTGGTCCCGCTTTCCCTAGCCCAAGTCTGCGTTCTTGTCCCTGCTCCTTGCCTGAATCCTGTCACGTCCCTACTCTAGTCAAATCCTGTTCCTTGTACTTCAGTGTCTGTGTCTTGCATTTGGGTGCGTTTCCAGCACCCCATTGTGACAGAATAAAGGTGAGAAGCTTAAGGATGAGGGTAATCTTCTTCAGTAAGGGACTCCTGAGAGTGTAGAATGAGCTGCTAGTGCAAGTGGTGCATGTGAGTTTGATTTCAACATTTAAGAGAAGTTTGGATAGGTATATGGATGGGGGTGGGGCAACAGTCCCAGTGGAGATCGATTAGATTAGGCAGTTTAAATGGTTCAGCATGGACTAGATGGGCCAAAGGGCTTGTTCTCTGCTGTACATTTCTATGACTCTATTCCAGAACTCTTTCCTCCCAATAGCCGTGCATTTTCCTTTCATCTTTGTGCCTGTTCTGTATTGTAGTCTTCTATGATCTAAAAACCACTGTACTCACTTCCAGTTTTTTATTGGCAAATCTTTATTCTCGAAGAAATAAGTGCCCTCATCCCCATTAAGATCGTATCAATGAGAGACTGGATAGTCCAGCTAAATCTGAAAGCAAACCCTTCTTGACTACCTGCCAAGCCACCTAGTTCAATTGTCACTTAACGTTCAAGCACAGAGCAACATACTGCAATGATTAACTATGTGGCACAGCCTTTAAAAACGGTTTACGATCCAATGGCTTTAAAGTAAAAGTTACCGCCCAGTCAAATCACAATTCTGTCTGCCATACTGTAAGTTAATGAATTACAACTTTCTTTTCTAACACAAACAACAGGAATTCTGCAGATGCTGGAAATTCAAGCAACACGCATCAAAGTTGCTGGTGAACGCAGCAGGCCAGGCAGCATCTGTAGGAAGAGGTGCAGTCGACGTTTCAGGCCGAGACCCTTCGTCAGGACTAACTGAAGGAAGAGTGAGTAAGGGATATGAAAGGGGGAGGGGGAGATCCAAAATGATAGGAGAAGACAGGAGGGGGAGGGATGGAGCCAAGAGCTGGACAGGTGATTGGCAAAAGGGGATACGAGAGGATCATGGGACAGGAGGTCCGGGAAGAAAGACAAGGAGGGGGGGGGACCCAGAGGATGGGCAAGAGGTATATTCAGAGGGACAGAGGGAGAAAAAGGAGAGTGAGAGAAAGAATGTGTGCATAAAAATAAGTAACAGATGGGGTACGAGGGGGAGGTGGGGCCTAGCGGAAGTTAGAGAAGTCGATGTTCATGCCATCAGGTTGGAGGCTACCCAGACGGAATATAAGGTGTTGTTCCTCCAACCTGAGTGTGGCTTCATCTTTACAGTAGAGGAGGCCGTGGATAGACATGTCAGAATGGGAATGGGATGTGGAATTAAAATGTGTGGCCACTGGGAGATCCTGCTTTCTCTGGCAGACAGAGCGTAGATGTTCAGCAAAGCGGTCTCCCAGTCTGCGTCGGGTCTCGCCAATATATAAAAGGCCACATCTGGAGCACCGGACGCAGTATATCACCCCAGTCGACTCACAGGTGAAGTGTTGCCTCACCTGGAAGGACTGTTTGGGGCCCTGAATGGTGGTAAGGGAGGAAGTGTAAGGGCATGTGTAGCACTTGTTCCGCTTACACGGATAAGTGCCAGGAGGGAGATCAGTGGGGAGGGATGGGGGGGACGAATGGACAAGGGAGTTGTGTAGGGAGTGATCCCTGCGGAATGCAGAGAGACGGGGGAGGGAAAGATGTGCTTAGTGGTGGGATCCCGTTGGAGGTGGCGGAAGTTACAGAGAATAATATGTTGGACCCGGAGGCTGGTGGGGTGGTAGGTGAGGACCAGGGGAACCCTATTCCTAGTGGGGTGGCGGGAGGATGGAGTGAGAGCAGATGTACGTGAAATGGGGGAGATGCGTTTAAGAGCAGAGTTGATAGTGGAGGAAGGGAAGCCCCTTTCTTTAAAAAATGAAGACATCTCCCTCGTCCTAGAATGAAAAGCCTCATCCTGAGAGCAGATGCGGCGGAGACGGAGGAATTGCGAGAAGGGGGTGGCGTTTTTGCAAGAGACGGTGAGAAGAGGAATAGTCCAGGTAGCTGTGAGAGTCAGTAGGCTTCTAGTAGACATTAGTGGATAAGCTGTCTCCAGAGACAGAGACAGAAAGATCTAGAAAGGGGAGGGAAGTGTCGGAAATGGACCAGGTAAACTTGAGGGCAGGGTGAAAGTTGGAGGCAAAGTTAATAAAGTCAACGAGTTCTGCATGCGTGCAGGAAGCAGCGCCAATGCAGTCGTCGATGTAGCGAAGGAAAAGTGGGGGACAGATACCAGAATAGGATCTTTTCTAACAGGCATCTCACAACAATGATGAATTCCCATTCTAACCACACCTTGTCAAAATTGCAATATTAATGAAAAAGAAAAAAAAGAATATGTTCAAAATACCCGGCACCTCATATCAGCAATTCGCTGGGCTGTCTTTTATAAAAAAGAGAGAAAATCTCCGGGTGCTGGAAATCCAAGCAACACACACAAAATGCTGGAGGAACTCAGCAGGCCAGGCAGAATCTGATAAAGGGTCTCGGCCCGGAACGTCGACGATACCCTCTTCCTTAGATGCTGCCTGGCCTGCTGAGTTCCTCTTGAACTTTGTGTTATTTATAAAACTAATATACTGCCGGAGTCCTGATGTTCCCGGCGATGACGTCAGCTGTCGCGCTCAGCTGTGCAAAGTCTGAGACTGTGAAAACAAATACTGAAACACTCGGATTCGTGTCAAGTCTATCTTCGGGAAAGGAACAGGTTCTCCAACATGGCTCAGCCAGCAGAAAGAGGTCAGCATTGAAATGTTCAGATATTTCTGTCTGGTAGTCAGATAGACTGATCGCTTTCTGTGCCGTGAAGTTTCTCAGTAAGACAGTGTGATTGAAGAGTATTGCTCGTTTGAGCTACGCCGAATCTGGCACTGGAATTCTGTGCAGAGGTACTAGCTCCTCAGCTGTATTGGACTTTCGCTCTTCCTGAGTGGGGACCAGATTAAGATTTGGACTAGAATGAATTCTTTTGATCTAACATAGGCCAAAGAAAGGGTAAGATTACACTGGCTAAAGCAAAGTTTGGTTGGAATTACATGTTCTTTTATTACACAGTACGTTAAAAAGAAAGAATATTAAGATAAGATAATGTTTTGTTTGTGTCATTTCACATAAGGAACACACGAATGTTCATCTTCACTATTGGCCATCTAATTGAAAATTGACCATAACCTCTATCTACTTTGGTGCTGAACTGCTCAGTACAATAGACGCTTAATTCATTGTTTGTGTCTGCACTGTGAATTCAATCAGTCTCAATGCAGTAAACATGGAAAGGTTTTGAAGATTACGATGTAAAATCACCTGCATAATCAGACGTGGCTCAACTAGTAACAAGGAAGGCTGAGGACTGACAGGTTGGTGTGGGAATAGGGGGTGTTAAAAAGATATGCAATAATGCACCCCCCTCCCACTTCGCCATTCCTCATCTCCTTTTCCATCTCTCGCCTTATCTCCTTGTCTACCCATCGTCTCCCTCAGGTGTTTCTCCCCGTTTTTCTGCCTTCCATGGCCTTCTGTCCTCTCCTATCAGACTCTCCCTTCCCAAGCTGTCTCTCTTTCACCAAACATCTTCCCAGCTCTTTACTTTGTCCCATCCCTTCCCGGTTTCACCTATCATCCTGTGTTTCTTTATCGCCCCCCCCCCCACCTTTTAAGCAACACACATCGAAGTTGCTGGTGAACGCAGCAGGCCAGGCAGCATCTCTAGGAAGTGGTACAGTTGACGTTTCAGGCCCAGACCCCACCTTTTAAATCTACTCCTCATCTTTTTTTTTTTCTCTTGTCCTGCCAAAGGGTTTCGGCCCGAAACGTCGACTGTACTTTTTTCCGTAGATGCTGCCTGGCCTGCTGAGTTCCTTCAGCATCTGCAGATTTTCTTTCGTTTTTCAAAGCTGTGCTTGTGATAGATTTGCGTGTGGGATCTGAGCCAGTTTAGATCATCGGACGGGTTTTTACGAATCTACCGTGTTTGCAGCAATTCCTCCATGGCACATTTCCTTTGTAGATCTTGCTTCGTCTTTAATCCAATGTACTGTTCGCAAATTGTGATCTTTGCAGTGTTCCACAACGAGAAGAATTCACACCAGCATCTTTACTTTCTTAAAGGTTAAGGAGGTTTGACCTGTTACTGAACATGAAAAAACTTCTATCGTTACACTATTGATTGAATCCGAGCCGATTATGCCACGGCCTGGTACTGTGATTCATGGTTGCAAGTGTCATAGCATTTGGGTATGGCGCAAGTGCTGAGAGACACTGAAGCGAGTCGACAGCTCACGGAGTTCAGTGCGAACTTGGCAGGGTTTTAAGGAAAAGGAAAACAAGAAATGCTGAGCCAACAGAGTCGCTAACCAAAACTGCCGAAATGAAAGTTAGATGTCAACGCCGCGGCTGAAAACAATAGCTAAATACCAAACGAAGATCCGCTCGTCTCTTTCTCGGACAAGGCTGACAGTAAGCAGGGAGCGTAACATTACTGTGCTTTACTCAAATCTCGATAAGACTGCAACGAAAAGCAGGGAGTTAATAAAACAGTAATTAGCTGGAACGTGCATATTCACAAGCTCAATTTCCGAACCTGCTGTGGCGCGTCGACCCTGCAGCAGAATCCGCGGTTGTGACTCCATTCCCCTCCCCCGCCACCCCCAACCAGACACCATAGACCTGTGCCGCAAGAAGTCCCAGATGAGTGACTTCTCCAAGATGTCATTTGCAAAAGATCCAAGAACGTTCCTCAGAACCATGCCCTTCTGAATCTACGAGGCACTGGACATTGCCTATACCCGGTGAGATGCTAGGAGCCACCACACGGTATAGACCAAGGAATTATCCACCAAGCGGGGAGGAAAGGGGGGGGGGTGACAGGTGCCAGGGGAGAGGTAGTGACAGGCTTGAGCTGGGAAACTTGAACCACAGGGTGGATCTTCATTGATACAGGTAGGCGCAAATATGCGAGACCTTGTTGACAGATTTTTCTACTACAAATGGTCCCACGTAGCGCGGGGTCAATTTGCGACTCTTGGCCTTCAGGGGAAGATTCCTTGATGCCAAATAGACCTCCTCTCCTGGCTTGAAAGGCCTCGCCTGTCGGCGGAGCCGATCAGCCTGCCGAGTATGTTGTTTCTGAGCGCGCAGCGGAGAAGCTCCGGCTCGTCTCCAGGAGCGGTTGTAGCGCTGGATCAGCTGTTCAGCATCAGGATCTCCAGAATCAATCTCCCGGTCAGGTGATGGTTCTGGGTGTCGAAGGACCGCGTTTGTGGTGAAACGTTGTTTTAGTTCGGAAAATGCTTGATCGGCACCAATTGTCCAATGGAATCTTGCAGATGTCTTCCTGGTGAGTGCAGGTTTGGGAGCCGCCGTAGAGATGAAATTCTGGATGATGCGGCGATTAAAGTTCGCAAAGCCCATGAAACGCCGGACCTGTTTGACTGTAGATGGTTTGGGCCATTCCGTAACCGCCTGATATTTTCTCGGCTCCATTCGAACAATGGATGGGGTAAGTATATAGCCCCAAAACACCAACTCGCACTACTCTGGCTTAGCGTATAGGTTATCCTCGAGGAGCCACTGGACGTGCTGGATGTATTCCTGATGAGAGTGAGAATCGATAAGAATGTCATCCAAACACACAAAAAGGAACTGATTCAACATGTCTCTGAGCGCATCATTAACTCAGGTCTGAAAAACAACAGAGGCGTTGGCCAGACAGAAGAGCATGACAGGGTACTCATAGTGGCCAGCGAGGTGTTGAAAACTGTCTTCCACCCACATCCTTCTCTGATACCAAAACAGATAATAAACATTGCTCAGATCAATTTTGGAAAATATGGTTGCTCCCTGAAGATGTTCGAACGCAGAGGCAAGCAGGCGAAGAGAGTAGTTGTTCCTCACAGTACTTTAATATTATTTAGGGGCCGATAATCGATGCAGGGACAGAGCTTGCCACGTTTCTTGCGGACTAAAAGGAAGCCTGCTCCTGCTGGCGAGGTTGACGGACGGATAAACCCCAAGGCTACTACCTCCTTGAACTATTCTTCCATGGCCACCGTTTTAGGATGAGAGAAGGAAAAGAGACAGCCCCGGGGAGGACAATTAACGGATAGGAAGTAAAGGGTGCAGTCATGTGCAGGAAGGGAGACCTTTTTACTGACCTTAAGAAGATCAGCATATTCGGCCGGAATCCCAGACAGGTCCTCATCCTTAGCTGACACAGGAGGAGATTCATGGAGCGGATTGAGCTGGACCCAGACAGGTGGACAGGCATGCCAGTCCCCATTCTTGAAGTGCTTTAAGAGACCAATCAACCGGTGGGTTATTTAGGGATAACCAGGAGGACCAAGCACCAGTGGCAGTTCAGACGAATCAACCAGATAGAAGAGTTCTTCACTGTGTTGTCTTCGAGCACAAGTTGGAGGGTTCGGTGGAAGGAGGACCTGGCCGGTGCCCAGAAGTCGACTGAGCATGGCCGTGACGTTGATCTTTTCTCTTAATTCATGAGTAGGAACTCCCCATCTTTGAGCCAGAGAGATGTTCATGAGATTCCCGGGGTCACCGGAGTCGACAAGTGCCTGAAGTTTATGGGTCCGAGCAAGGAAGCTGGCGTATTGCACAATTCGGGAAAGCTGATTGCAGAGAACCGACCCATCAGGACTCCCCTCCCTGCTGATGGGTATCCTCTTTTACTGGACAGTTCAGATAAGATGCTCAAAATTGTCCTGGATCACTCCAATAGACACAGGAACCTGTTCTGCGTAGACCTCATTCCTCCTGAGATAAGCGCATGCGTCCGACTTACACAGGCACCTCCGTGAACTGGGCGCTGGTTAATGAGGGAGGTGGTGAGGGAACACTGTGATCAGACGGCGACCTGTGATGTCTCAGGTAGCTTGAGACATTCTTTCCCTGCTCCACTCAGCTACCCAGTCGTCATCTCGAATAGCCAGATTACTCGGGTCATCCAGACCAGCGGTCCCCAACCACCAGGCCGCGGACTGGTACCGGGCCGCAGAGCATGCACTACCGGGCCGTGAGGAAACGATATGATTTGGCGATATGAGTCAGCCGCACCTTTCCTCATTCCCTGTCCCGGTCACTGATCAGCCATTACGCATGTGAGGTCATGACCCGCGCGTCATCCCTGTCAGGGTGGGAAGGAGGTCAACTCCTTGAGCTTGCAAATGACGACGGGCTGAAAAGTATGTTTGACATAACATCTCTGCCGGCATTCCGGATCAAAGTCAAGGCTAAATATCCTGAGATAGCCACGAAAGCACTGAAAACATTGCTTTCATTTCCAACATTTTTCTACGAAGCAGAGTTTTCTGCAATGAATGCAATGAAAACTAAACTGCGGAATAGACTGGACAAAAGGAACCCCCTTCGAGTATTGCTGTCTCCCATCACCCCTCGATAGGACCGTGTTGTTGTAGGGAAACAAGCCCAGGGCTCCCACTGATTCAGCGATATTGGTGTGTTGCAATGATTTTATATGTTCATACGGGGGAAAATATGTGCTGTGTGTTTAATATCCAAATGTTACTTAAAATGTTATGATGCTATTGACTTATAAGTGACCCTATAACAATTACCGCACAGAAACAGGCCTTCTCGGCCCTTCTAGTCCATGCCGAATGCTACTCCCACCTAGTCCCGCCGACCTGCACACAGCTCATAACCTTCCATTCCTTTCCTGTCCATATACCTATCCAATTTTTCTTTAAATGATAATATCGAACCTGCCTCTACCACTTCTACTGGAAGTTCATTCAACACTTCAAGCTCCCCTAATTGACATATCCGTGTATTCATGCGAGGAAAATATGCGCTGTGTGTTTAATATTAAATTCGTTAGATAAACCCTTTTAGAAACAAAATTGAGTGTATTACCCACTTATCGCCTATATTCCAGTAGTGATTAACACCCACCCCCACGAACAGAATCACCAAAAAGGATTTGCTGGGCGGGCAGGTGGGGTGAGAATCGGCGGGTCACGACGCGTATGCGCACTGGTGCCCGCGCAAGGCTTCATGGCCATTGTAGTCTTTCAGGGTAAACAACGCATTTGACCGCTATCTTGTCCGTTGGCAACCCTACCCCCCCCCCCCCCCGGTCGGCCGGTCCGCAAGAATATTATTAATATTAAACTGGTCCGCAATGCAAAAAAGGTTGGGAACCCCTGATCCAGACAATCCTGCTCATCACGGACAGCGATCTCGTGTCGGACCCCTGTGTTCAGTCTGCGACTGAAGGCAGGGATGGGAGATCTCTCATTCCATCCCGTCATTCCAGCAAACATGCGTAATTTGACTGCATAGGCCCCCACCATCCCTCTGCCCTGGTACAGGTCCAGGAGTCGGTGGGTATTCTCCTGACTCCAGTTTAAAAGATCAAAAACTCTCCTTATCTCTGCAAAGAAATGTCGACAGGATTAGGCTGCAGGATATCCTTGCACCCGTAAAGCGTTGAACAGGCTGAGTGTTGGTCCATCGAGGAGATTTACCGTGTACGCCAGTTTTTCTACCTCATCACTAAAACATCCAGGATGGGCTTGGAATGTCAGCTCACACTGAGTGATAAAGGTTCTGCTACATTCGGGGTCTCGGGAGTATCTGCCCAGTGGTGGTCTGGATGTTGGAGTCAGTGGCTGTCCTAGTGCTATGTTAATCAACTCAATTTGATAACTTTATAATCGAAATTTAGGCTTTTACAGACTTATCCGAGTATAAAATACCCCATGGATTCTGCACGTAATTGCTTCACATTCTAGAGCATTTTAAGGCATTTACCTATCAAACTTTCTGGCATCTAAAGGAACTAATTTTTTATGAAGATTGATTGTAATCTTCTTAATTGCAGTGATGAAATAAATATTTCGTAATGTGTGTTTATGATTTCTACTCTGGTAATGCATGTTACAGTGTTTATATACTATTTTGTATAATTTTAATTAAGGACTGGTTTCTGGTTTCACCTCTGTAAAACAGGGTAGTTGTGATGGGAGAAGTTCAGGGGATATTTGTGTGATGTTTTGCATAGATACGTTCCAATGAGACAGAGAAAGGATGGTAGGGTACAGGAACCATGGTGTACAAAGGCGGTTGAAAATCTAGTCAAGAAGAAAAGCTTACAAAAGATTCAAAACAACAAGGTAGTGACGGAGATGTAGAAAATTATAAGGCTAGCAGGAAAGAGCTTAAGAATGAAATTAGGAGAGCCAGAAGGGGCCATGAGAAGGCCTTGGTGAGCAGGATTAAGGAAAATCCAAGGCATTTTACAAGTATGTGAAGAGCAAGAGGGTAAGATGTGAGAGAATAGGATCAATCAAGTCTGACCGTGGACAAGTGTGTATGGAACCGGAGGAGGTTGCGGAGGTACTTAATGAATACTTTGCTTCAGTGTTCACTATGGAAAAGGATCTTGGCGATTGTAGGGATGACTTAAAGCTTGACCGTTTAGACATTAAGAAAGAGGATGTGCTGGAGCTTTTGAAAAGCATCAAGTTGGACAAGTCACTGGACCCGGACGAGATGTACCCCAGGCTACTGTGGGAGGCGAGTGGGGAGGTTGCTGAGCCTCTGGAGATGACCTTTGCATCAATGGGGACAAGAGAGGTTCTGGAGGATTGGAGGGTTGCAGATGTTGTGCCCTTATTCTAGAAAGGGAGCAAAGATAGCCCTCGAAATTATAAACCAGTGAGTCTTACTTTAGTGGTTGGTAAGTTGATGAAGAAGATCCTGAGAGGCAGGATTTATGAACATTTGGAGAGGCATAATATGATTAGGGATAGTCAGCATGGCTTTGCCAAAGGCAGGTCATACCTTACGAGCCTAATTGAATTTTTTGAGGATGTGGCTAAACACATTGATGAAGGTAGAGCCGTGGATGTAGTGTATATGGATTTCAGCAAGGCATTTGATAAGGTACCCTGTGCAAGGCTTCTTCAGAAAATAAGGAGGCATGGGACCCAAGGTGACCTTGTTCTGTGGATTCAGAATTGGCTTGCCCACAGAAGGCAAAGAGTAGTTGTAGACGGGTCATATTCGGTATGGAGGTTGTTGACCAGTGGTGTGCCTCAGGGATCTGTTCTGGGACCCCTTCTCTTCGTGATCTTTATAAATGACCTGGATGAGGAAGTGGAGGGATGGGTGAGTAAATTTGCTGGGGGAGTTGTGGATAGTGTGGAGAGCTGTCAGAGGATACAGCGAGATGTCAATAGGATGCAAACCGGGGCTGAGAAGTAGCAGATGGAGTTCAACCCAGATAAGTATGAGGTGGTTCATTCAGATAGGTCAAATATGATGACAGGATATAGTATTAATGGTAAGACTGTTGGCAGTGTGGAGGATCAGAGGGATCTTGGGGTCCGAGTCCATAGGACACTCAAAGCTGCTGCGCAGGTTGACTGTGTGGTTAAGAAATCATATGGTGTATTGGCCTTCATCAATCATGGGATTGAATTCAAGAGCTGAGAGGTAATGTTGAAGCTATAAAGGACCCTGGTCAGACCCCACTTGGAGTACTGTGCTCATTTCTGGTCACCTCTCTACATGAAGGGTGCAGAGCAGATTTACAATGATGTTTCCTGGATTAGGGAGCATGCTTTATGAGAATAGGTTGAGTGAACTTGGCCTTTTCTCCTTGGAGTGATGGAGGATGAGAAGTGACCTGATAGAGGTGTATAAGATGACGAGAGGTATTGATCGTGTGGATGATCAGAGGCTTTTTCCCAGGGCTGAAATGGCTAACATGAGAGGGCACAGTTTTAAGGTGCTTGGAACTAGGTGCAGAGGAAATGTGAGGGATAAGCTTTTTACGCAGAGAGTGGTGAGTGCGTGGAATGGGCTGCTGGCAATGGTGGTGGAGGCGGATACAATAGGGTCTTTTAAGAAACTCTTGGATAGGTACATGGAGCTGAGAAAAAATAGAGGGCTATAGCTAACCCTGGGTAATTTCTAAAGTAAGTACATGTTCGACGCAGCATTGTAGGCCAAAGGACCTGTATTGTGCAGTAGGTTTTCCTTGTTTCTATGTTCTATGATCTAAAAATTCTTTGTTGTGATTGGCTCTCATCTAGCTGCTCGAGTCCAGAAACTTGAGACCTGTCAGAAAGAGATGCCAGGAAAGAGATTGCTAAATTTTTTGTGTGTGTGGGGGGGGAGAAACGTGGATTTTATTTCCCATTTGAGCGTGGAGTGTTGGTGCATTCTCATTGATTAGAGATTCTAGACCGTTGTGTTGGATTGAGGGAAAGACTATAATTGAAATGTCCAATCATAACATTGTTGGTGCTTCATTTGTCTGACAGCACAATAAAATCATAGATTACATTCTTTTTATATGCCATGGAAAAATTATTCCATGTGAGAGAAATAATGTCCTTGTCAAGGAAAACTACTGGAGAAAATCAGACAGTCAAGCAGTACATGTGGAAAGAGCAACCAGTTAAACTTTCAGATCAGCGATGGATCCTGAGAACTGGGGAAGAATGGAGAGGTGTCAGTTTTGAAAGCAGAGTTCTGGGGGAGACTGAGGTGCAAGACTAAAGCAGATATGGAATTTGTTTAAAACTGATCAGGTAATAACAAGTGTGAGTACTAATAACAGCTATCCATCAGTGGATTGACTTTAAAATATTACTACTAGTTTATAAAGCACTGAATGATCTAGGGCCAAAATACATCTCTGATCTTCTGTTCCACTATGAACTTTTCTGAGCTGTCAGATCAGTTGGGGTGGGTCTTCTTACCGTCTCCAGGGTCAAAACTATACACGGTGAAGCAGCTTTTAGTTACTATGTTCCACATATCGAGAATAACCTTCCAGAGGATCCGAAGTCTGCCCCAACATTAAGCTCTTTTAAATTGATGCTTAAAACTTTTCTTTTTGATGTAGTTTTTAATTAGAATCTCCTGCACTGTAACTTTTATTCTTTTCAAAAACTATTTATCATATCTATTTTTGTGTGATTTTATTCTCTTTATATTGTCTGAAATATGATGTTTGATTTTTATATCTTGTTCTTTGTAAAGCACTTTGAACCACCTTGTGTTTGAAAAGTGCTGTACAAAAAGTTGCCTTGCCTTTAATAATAAGAAAAGGGCTGTAAAATTAGAGCTTATTCTAGAAAACTGTTTAGTGCCTAGATGGTAGATAAGAACTTTGTGAGTTTTTTTCAGCATTTTCTGTAAGTGTTTTGTTTTTGTTTACCAAGGAACATATTTAATTTTTGTATAACTGTAAGTAAAATGTTAATATTAATGTTCCATCCATTCATTCTGCATGGTCTGACACATGCCTCCCAGTTCAGCCTATTACAGATTCTTGTTACTATTCTTCAACTGTCTACTAGGCTTTGCTTGCTACTTCTACTACACAATTCCCAGTGTGCTTCAGGACAAGTTCCAGGGGGTGAGTACTGAAATGCCCAGTGCAGGAGTATGTAAACTATCTAGTTTTAATATTATGCAAGTAATTTGCCTATGTTGAATCCTGCATATCTGTCCAAGCCACAACACTGTCTTTGCCTTGCGCCTCTAGTATTCTGCAAATTGTTCTGAAATATTCAGAGCAAGAAGTCACACAACACGTGTGAGTGGACTGTGTTAGAGTTGTCAGGCTTCGGCTCAAGCTTGGGCAAGCAGAGGCAGAGGTTTTAAGTAAGTTTCTCGGAAGTTATTTTTCCTTCTGTTAATACATAGCTAGTTTGCTGAGAATGGGTCCAGAGTTAGTGGTCTGTTCCTTGTGTGAGACGTGGGAACTTTGGGAGATCTCCATTCTCCCTGATAACTACATCTGCACAAAGTGTACCGAGCTGTAGCTGGATAACCTTCGGCTCATACGACAAAATGAGGTGATAGATAGGAGCTACGGGGTGGTAGTCATCCTGAGTTATAAGAGGCAGGTACCTGGGTGATTGTCATGAGAGGCAAAGGGAGGAGGCAGAGAGTGCAGAGTACCTCTGTGGACATTCCCCTCAATAATAAGTATACCACTTTGGATTCTGTTCAGGAACAACCTCTCAGGGGGACACTGTGGTGACCTGATCTCTGGCACTGAGTCTGTCTCTGTGGCTCAGAAGGGGAAGGGAAGGGGTGAGAGGAATACAGAAAGGATTCTGCATTAGAGGAGCAGAGAGCAGACTCTGTGGACAGGAAAGAGACACCTGGATAGTAAATTGCCTCCCAGGTGCCAGTAACAGGAATATCTCGGATCAGGTACACAACATTCAACAGGGGGAGGCTGAAGAGCTGAAAGCTATGGTACTTATTGGAACCAACGACGTATGAAGGAAAAGGGATAATGTCCTGAAGAGAGAATATAGGGAATTAGGTAGAAAGCTGAAAAGCAGGACCTCTAGGATAGTAATCTCTGGACTGCTGCGTGTACCATGCATCATTGAGGGTAAGAGTAGAATGATTTGGCACGTGAATGCATGGCTAAAGAATTAGTGCAAAGGGTAGGGTTTCAGATTTCTGAATCATTGGGATCTCTTCTGGTATAAATATGACCTGCACAAAAATGACAGGTGAAACCTGAACTTGAGAGGGACCAATATCCTTGTGGGCAGGTTTTCTTGAGCTCTAGGGGAGGGTTTAGACTAAATCTGGTAGGGGGTTAGAGACTAGAGTGATAGGGCTGAGGGTGGGGCAGTTGATATACACCCCGATGCAGTGTGTAATGTAACTGTCAGGAAGGACAGGCAGATGATAGGGCAGAATTGTAGTCAGTAGGATGAGTTAAAGTGTAACAGAGGGCCATAATCAAAAAGGGTGATTGATTGATACAGGACTGAAGGTTGGAACGCACGCAGAAAATGGAATAAGCTAGATGATCTTGTAGTGCAATTGGAGATTTGCACAAATGATGTTGTGGGCATCACTAAGTCATGGATGAACGAAGATCATAGTTGTGAGTTTAACATCCAAGAATACATATTGTATTGAAAGGACAGTCAGGTAGGCAGAGTGGATGGGGTAGGTCCATTGACAAAAATGAAATCAAATCCTTAGGTGACATAGGATTGGAAGGTGTAGAATCCTTATGGGTCTATTTAAGAAACTGCGCATATGAAGAGACTCTGATGGGAGTTATATACAGGCCTCCGAACAGTGGCCAGGATGTGGGCTACAAATTACTATGGAAATTTTAAAAAAGGCAATGATGCAATAGTCATGGAGAATTTCAATATGCAGGTGAAATCAATTTGGTGCTCCCAAGAGAAGGTATTTGTAGAATGTTTACGAGAAGGCTTTTTAGAGCTGATTGTGGTTGAATCCACTCAGGGATTGGCAATTCTGAACTGGATGTTATCTAATGATCCAGATTTCATTAGGGAGCTTAGGGTAAAGGATCCCTCAGGAGGCAGTGATCGTAAATGATAGAATTCACACTGCAGCTTGAAAATTAGAAGCTAAAATTAGCTGTATCAGTATTACAGTAGAGGAAAGAGAATTACATAGGAATGAAAGAGGAGCTGGCAAAAGTTGATTGGAAGGGGACACTAGCAAGGATGACAGCAGAACAGAAATGGCTGGAGATTCTGTCAGAAATTTGGAAGATGCAGAAAAGATACATCCCAAAGATGAAGAGGTATTCTAAAGGGAGGATGAGGCAACTGTGGCTGACAAGGGAAGCCAAAAGTATCAGGCCACTGGAAATTGACACTGGAGAGTTTATAATGGCAGACGACCTTAAGAAGTATTTTGCATCAGTCGTCACTGTAGAAGACACTGCAAGAAATGCAAGACTGGCAGGGGGCAGAAGTGTCCTTGCTATTAGTAAGGAGGAGGTTCTTGGGAAGCTGAAAAGTCTGAAGGTCGGTAAATCACCTAGACCAGATGGATTTACACCCCAGTGTTCCTAAAAGAGGTAGCTGAAGAGTTTGTGGGGGCATTAGTACTAATCTTCCAAGAATCACTCGTTCCTGAGGACTGGATCATTGCAAATGTCACACTACTCTTCAAGTAGGAAGGAAGGCAGAAGAAACAAAATGATAGGACAGTTAGTCTGACTTTCGTGGTTGGAAAGATGTTGGAGTGTATTATTAAGGATGAGGTTTTGGGGTACTTAAAGGCATGTGACAAAATAGGCCAAAGTCGGCTTGGTCTATTATGGGAAAATCTTGTCTGACAAATCTGTTGGAATTCTTTGAGGAAATAACAGGCAGGATAGACAAAGGAAAGTCAGTGGATGTTGCTTATTTGGATTTTCAGAAGGCCTTTGACAAGGTGTTGCACATAAGACAGCTTTACAAGATAAGAGCCCATGATATTATAGGAGAGATACCTGCAGGGATGGAAGATTGGTTGACTGGCGGGAAGCAGAGAGTGGGAACAAAGAGAACCTTTTCTGGTTGGCTGCTGGTGACTTGTGGTGTGCCGCAGGTTCAGCCTCTTATCTCACATGTCAATGATTTTGATGAAGGAATTGGTGGCTTGTGGCCAAGTTTACTGACCATGCGAAGACAGGTGGAGGGACATGTAGTGTTGAGAGACCAGGGATTTGCTTCAGAATATGGACAGCTTGGAAAATGGGCAAGGAAGTGGTAGATGAATATTAATGTAGGGAAGTGCACTGTCATGCACTTTGGTAGAAGGAATAAAGGCATGGAATATTTTTTAATTGGGAGAACATTCAAAAATCAGAGGTGCAAAGGGATTTGAAAGTCCCTTGTGCAGAATTTCCTAAAAGCTAGCTTGCAGGTTAAGTTGGTGGTAAGGGACACAATGTTAGCATTCGTTTCGAGAGGACTAGAACGCAAAAGTAAGGATGTAATGCTGAGGCTTTATAAGGCACTGGTCAGACAGCACTTGGAGTACTGTGAACAGTTTTGGGCCCCTAATCTAAGAAAGAATGTGGTAGTATTGAAGAAGGTCCAGAGGACATTCTCAGAAATTATCTCAGTAATGAAAAGGTAATATGAGGTAATTCTCAGTAATATGAGGATCGTTTGATGTCCCTGGGCCTGTAATCGCTGGATTTAGAAGAACGAGGAAACCTATCAAATATTGAAAGGCCTATATCAAGTGGATGTGGAGAGAAATTTCCCTATAGTGGAGGAGTCTAGGACCAGGGGACACAGTCTCAGAGTAGAGGATGTCCATTTAGAACAGAGATGAAGAAAAATTTTTTCAGACAGGGGGTGATGAATCTGTGGATTCGGATGACTGTGCAAATGCAGGGAAGAATGAGATCACTCAGAGTGATTAATACTTGGAATGACCCACTAGCTGAGAAGGTAAGACTTGGGTTGATCAATCTGCATGGTATGCTATTGATGATGCCAACTATGAGATGTGACCAATTTACTATATTACTGCTTTGCATCTTATTTGAAACTGCACAAACTGAAATTGTGTAAAGCAGCCAATGGAGGCTCATTGTATACTTTCAGGTAGTTCCTTGGGATTAAGGATGATGAGCATCCACTCTCCTTCAGTGTTGACCAATGAGGCTAATATGGGAACGTTGGTCCCTTCCACAAATGGAGGTGGCTAATGGAGCAGGCGGGTGGGTAGTTTGTGAAATGATACACTCCTTATATATCTTGTGCAGGACTGTTTTGTGCTCCTCATGTATAGTTTCAAAGTTCTTTAAACCATCCCAAGTGGTTGCTCTCCACTTTGGCTTGTCATTCACCTTTAGTGCGTTTTAACAATTTCATTTCTTTCTTTTGGTTTGACGCTGGTAAATTTACGACTGATATTGTGTGAGTGAAGACAATGAGCTTAAGGATTTAATGATGACGTACTGATACTGGTCACAAATCCTGAATGGATAAGAGGCATGGTTATGAAAAGTTTAAGCTGATTGGATAAATTTCTATCTGTTGTCTCTGCCTGACTGTGTTGTGACCTGTGTCTTTCCAGGATATCACTTGTTTTAATTCTACCGTGACTAATGGGACAACAGATTGTGTGGAAGGATTGGGAATGACCCCAGAGCAGTACAACCTTCTCTTTGCTACCTATGCATGGACGTAAGTATACTATTTAACAGAATATACACTTCCACAATGCCCTCTTCATTTTTACTCCATTCCTATGCTTTGAACGTGGGAATAAATTTCAATGCCGACCTCTATTCCCAGCAGCTCACTTTCAAAATCATCAATAAATTAGTCGAGTTACCAATAGTCCTGTCAAACCAGAAATGGAGTATGGTAATCCTACTGAATTCCATTTAACACCACAGGGAGTTTGTGTAAAGGCCCTTTTTGTGCAATTTCTTGTTACTATAACTTTTCAGACTATGTTTTTCTTGCACCTTTTCTCTAAAACATCTTTATTTTATTTTGGAGATATATCACAGTAACTGGCTCATTGGGTTGGACGAGCCAACGCCACTCAATTACACCCTTTTGACCAATTAACTCACTATAACCAGTATGTCTTTGGAATGTGGGAGGAAACCAGAGCACCCAGAGGAAACCTGCAGAGTCACAGGGACTCCTTACTGGTCGTGGTGGAATTGAACTCGGGTCACTGGCACTGTAGTAGTATTAAGCAAATTGCTACACCACTGTGTCATTATCTGTTTGTGGTTAGTTAAATGGCTGGAATATTCAGTGTATGCTCAGCAACGTTATATTCCCTTCCTGGCCTTCTTTCTCTGCTGCACTCATCAACGTACCATGTTCTGGACCATCTGACATTGTGTTGTTCTTGCTTTTCTTCATGGGAAAGGCAAGGCAACAAGTTTATCATGATTCACTTGTGTTCACCTGCATTTAGTTTCCTTTGTATTTATAATTTACAGTGATGATTATTTGTTTGCAATTAGAGGAAAGAAACAAGCTCAATTAGTTTTTGTCTTCTTCTACAACAAGGACAGTCTATACCCAGTTGTCATAGAGCCTCACAGCATGGAAAGAGGCCCTTTGACATGCCTGGTCCATACCCACTTAAACCAGTACCACTTCCCATTTTTGGCCCAAATCCCACTGAACCATTCCTATCCATGTAAGTGTCCATGTTCATTTTCTGCTGGTAATGCTAAGACATTTTTTCACACTGGGAGAATCTTCTGGAAGAATGAGTTGTGAACGATTTTAACCACTGCCTAAAGCTTAGTTTCCACCGTTGTAATAAGGAGCTCTAGTTTTGAGTGAATCCAATTGTATAAATGAGATTGGCACCGTGTGTTCAATTGGCACAAAAATTATACCATTGTAGGTATTTAAGTTACGGCATACTGCAAAGATGGCAGGGATGGAAATAGTTCTCCTCTGTCAAAGGTGGAGGAAGGAGGATGTGCAGGAGTTCATTCCAACATTAATACTTTAAAAGGCACAAAGTTCTTGGATACACAAGACACAAGAGTCTATAGATGCCGTATTCTGGAGCATCACTGGAGGAGCTCGGCAGCTCAGGTTGCATCTGTTGTGGGAAATGTACTGTTAACATTTTAGTTCAGGCCCTCATTATTTATTTGCACTTATTTACTTCATCTTTCCTCTAGAAATGCTGTGGTGGTGATACTGACTGGGTTCTTCACAGACAAGCTGGGAAATTGCAGTGAGTATGAGGAACAGTATGAATTTAAACAAAAAGATCCTCAGCACAGTAATAAAGCCTCCTCCACACCTTCTGCAGAATGTGTATCTTGTTTATCTGAATGCTGCCTGCATTAGTGCATTGGCAGTTGTATGTCATATTTGATCAATTGCGTAGTGAATTAGATGTTATATAAAATTGTACAGGTTAAGACACCATGATTAAGTTAAGATTGACATTAATAAACACAATCAGAGATTGCAAGCATGAGATATGTCTGTGTACACGTAATTAAGAAACATCAGGTTCTACAACTGCTAACCACATGAGCTAATTGATCAATGGAGCTGAACTTTGGATGCTGTACCCAGTACACAAATGCCTGAATGGTAGAATATTAATTTATACTTCTAAGTACTTTGGGAGTTTCTGGTGCCCAGTTCCTAAACAAAATGCACTGTATTTCCATATAAATCAAATTATCACTACAGATTTGAGATTTTCTCAGAGAACTTTTAAAAAATTTTCCTTTAGTGTAAAATGGGTGGTTAAATTACCATTTATACAGGCAACAATGACTTCAGGTGGAAACTTACTACAGATAACAGATCAACTAATGACTGATCCACAAAAAGTGTTAAAATTAAACCCAAAATAGACTGCCTTATTACTTTTAGTTGAATGACTTAACCAACCAGGTTGTTTTATGGTGTATCCTTTATCATTTAAGAAGCACAACCTTAAACTTTATCAGGATTTTACTGTCTCCCCTCATAAGGAAACCAAGGTGTTAGGATCGAGGAAGAGGAAAATAGAAATAAGTCAAAAATACTGTGCAGAAAAGATGGTAAGAAGGACAGGCTGGTGAATATACAGGATAATTTGCTGCAAAATAGATATATAGCACAAGTGGCAACAGGTACTGATCTAAATGTACTGTACTTAAATGCACGCAGCATTAGAAATAAAGTGGATGACCTTGCTGCACAGCTGCAGGTTAAAAGGTATGACATTGTGGCCATCACCGAGTCATGGCTAAATGATGGATGTGATTGGGAGCTGAATATCCCAGGATACACAGTGTGCAGGAAGGATAGGAAGGTAGGTAAAGGGGGTGGCGTGTCCCTGATGGTAAGTAACGATATCAAATCAATAGAAAGAAGGGACATAGGATCAGAAGAGGTAGAATCCTTATGGGTAGAATTAAGAAATGGCAAGGGTAAAAAGACACTAATAGCAGTTATATACAGGCCTCCAAACAGCAGCCGGGATGTGGACTACAAGTTGCAGCTGGAAATAGGAAAAGCGTGTCAGAAGGACAATGTCAAGATAATTATGGGGGATTTTAATATGAAAGTGGATTGGGAAAGTCGGGAAGGTAATGGATCTCAGGAGAGGGAGTTTGTAGAATTCCTACAGGATAGCTTTTTGGAGCAACTTGTCCAGAAGCCCACCAGGGGACCGGCTGTTTTGGATTGGGTGCTGTGTAACGAACCTGAGGCGATTAGGGTGCTGGAGGTAAAGGAACCTCTTGGAAGTAGTGATCATAATATGATTGAGTTCAGTTTCAAATTTGAAAAGGAGAAGCTGGTATCAGGTGTATCGATATTTCAGTGGAACAGGGGAAATTACAGTGGTATGAGAGAGGAACTGGCCCGTCAATTGGAAAAGTAAACTAAATGGAGGGACGGCAGAGCAGAATTGGATGAAATTCCTACAAGAAATAAGGAAAATGCAGGAAAAATATATTCCAAGAAAAAGAAAATCATGAATGGAAAAATGGCACAAATGTGGCTAACGAGAGAGGTTAAGGCAAAAATAAAAGCAAAAGAAACGGCGTACGAGGAAGCAAAAATTAGTGGGAAAAATGAGGACTGGAAGACCTTTAAAAACTTACAGAAAGAAACTAAGAAAGTCATTAGGAAAGAAAAGATGAATTATGAAAGGAAGTTGGCGATTAACATAAAAAAGGATACTAAGAGTTTTTTTAAATATATGAAGAGTAAAAGAGTGACAAGGGTAGATATGGGACCCATTGAAAATGATGCTGGAGTAATTATAATGGATAACAAAGAGATGGCGGAGGAACTGAATGAGTATTTTACATCAGTCTTCACAGTGGAAGATATGAGCAATATACCTGATAGCCAGAGGTATCAGGGAATAGAATTAGGTACAGTCAAGATAACTAGAGAGAAAGTGCTTGAGAAGCTAAGTGGACTAAGAATAGATAAGTCTGCCGGCCCGGATGAGGTGCACCCAAGGGTTCTGAAGGAGGTGGCTTTGGAGATTGTGGAAGCATTAGAAATGATCTTCCAGGAATCAATAGACTCTGGCATGGTTCCGGAGGACTGGAAGGTCACAAATGTAGTTCCGCTATTTAAGAAAGGAAGGAGGCAGCGAAAAGAAAATTACAGACCTATTAGTCTGAAATCGGTGGTTGGAAAGATATTGGAGTCAATCCTCAAGGACGAAGTTATGAAATACTTCGAGGTGCATGACAAGATAGGCCGAAGCCAGCATGGTTTCATGAAGGGAAGATCCTGCCTTACCAACTTACTGGAATTTTTCGAGGTAATCTCGACTAAGATTGACAAGGGAGAGGCTGTGGATGTTGTGTATTTGGATTTTCAAAAGGCCTTCGATAAGGTGCCGCATATGAGGCTGCTTAATAAGATGAGAGCCCATGAAATTACAGGAAAGATATTGGAATGGGTGGAGCATTGGCTAATAGGCAGAAAGCAAAGGGTGGGAATAAAGGGATCCTATTCTGATTGGTTGCCGGTTACCAGTGGTGTTCCGCAGGGGTCGGTGTTGGGGCTGCTTCTTTTTACGATGTATATCGATGATTTGGATTATGGATTAAATGGTTTTGTGGCCAAGTTTGCGGATGACACCAAGATAGGTGGAGGAGCAAGAAATGCTGAAGAAACGGAAAGGTTGCAGAGAGACTTAGTCAGTTTAGGAGAGTGGACAAAGAAATGGCAGATGAGATACAATGTTGACAAATGTACGGTTGTACATTTTGGAAGAAGAAATAATCGGGCAGATTATTATTTAGGTGGGGAGAAAATTCAAAAATCGGAAGTGCAAAGGGACTTGGGGGTCCTCGTGCAGGATACCCTAAAGGTTAACCACCAAGTTGGATTGGCGGTAAGGAAAGTGAATGCTATGTTGGCATTCATTTCAAGAGGAATAGTGTATAAGAGTAAGGAGGTGTTGATGAGGCTCTATGGGGCATTAGTGAGACCTCATTTGGAATACTGTGTGCAGTTTTGGGCCCCCTATCTTAGAAAGGATATACTGATGTTGGAAAGAGTTTAGAGAAGATTTACGAGGATGATTCCTGGAATGCAGGGGCTAACATATGAGGAGCATCTGTTGGCTCTTGGATTGTATTCATTAGAGTATAGAAGAATGAGAGGGGATCTCATAGAAACGTTTCGAATGTTGAAAGGGTTGGACAGAGTAGATGTGGAAAGGTTGTTTCCCTTGGTGGGTGAGTCCAGGACAAGAGGCCATAGTCTTAGAATTAGAGGGTACCCAGTTAAAACAGGGATGAGAAAATTTTTTAGCCAGAGGGTCGTGGATTTGTGGAATTCGTTGCCACATGTGGCTGTGGAGGCCCGATCATTGAGGGTGTTTAAGGAGGAGATTGACAGGTATCTAATTAATCAGGGTATCAAGGGATATGGGGAAAAAGCCGGAAATTGGAACTAGATGGGTGAATAGTTTAGCTCATGGGGGAGCTGCGGAGCAGACCCGATGGGCCGAATGGCCTACTTCTGCTCCTTTGTCTTGTCTTGTGATAACAACTTGTGTGCTGGTAGTGTAAGGTTCCAAAGGCATTTTCTGAAGGTGTTAAATCATTTTAGAAGCAATGATCCCTCAGCACTGAGCACACTCTTTTATCAAGTATGTTCAAGTGGTCTCGAGGCCAAGAAGTTTAGAGATTGGCCACGAGCCCATGATTGACTCCATTTTTTCGCCAATTAAATTGTCCAGGAAGATTGCAAGCATAGAGGCGAACAAGTATTCCGTGCCATCTATCAGCCTGTCTCTCACTCACTGCTGCCAGAGGAAAGTGTCCGTGTATATGTCTCTCTCCCTCTTGCTTGCTACTCCTGAGAGAGCGCCTCTCCATTCGAATATCTCTCTCTTCGACGCTGTCAGAGGGTGGTACCAGAGCAAGGTTTATTTAATGCGGTTTGATGCACCTGAAAGTAATAAGAGTCACTGGTAGCTATTGAAAGGGAGATCAGATGCTGTGTAAAACAACACCTATCACATCTATTTTGTGTGTAAAATATGTCTGAGATTCTAATTGAACTTACAGTGCTGGGGGATTATTTCTTTCCACAGGAAGTGAGTCTGCTGTACCGTGTACTCCCAGGTAATCTCCCTCCGTGGTACTAACCTGGCCTGAATCTGTTTTGGGGAGTGCAGTGGGGAGATTGATCTGTTGCTCTCTGATCTCAGAATCAGAACCAGGTTTATTATCACCAGCATGTGACGTGAAATTTGTTAACAGCAGCAGCAGTTCAATGCAATACATAATCTAGCAGAGAGAGAGAAAAAATAATAAATTAAATAAAACATAATAATAAATAAACAAGTAAATCAATTATGTATATTGAATAGATTATTAAAAGATGTGCAAAAACAGAAATACTGTATATTAACAAAGTGAGGTGGTGTCCAAAGCTTCAAATTCCATTCAGGAATCGGATGGCGGAGGGGAAAAAGCTGTTCCTGAATAGCTGAGTGTGTGCCTTCAGGCTTCTGTACCTCCTATCTGATGGTAACAGTGAGAAAAGGGCATGCCCTGGCTGCTGGAGATCTTTAATAATGGACGCTGCCTTTCTGAGACACCGCTTCCTAATGATGCCCTGGATACTTTGTAGGCTAGTGCCCAAGATGGAGCTAACTAGATTTACAACCTTCTGCAGCTTCTTTTGGTCCTGTGCAGTAGCCCCTCCATACCAGACAGTGATGCAGCCTGTCAGAATGCTCTCCATGGTACAACTGTAGAAGTTTTTGAGCATATTTGTTGACATGCCAAATTGCTTCAAACTCCTAATAAAGTATAGCTGCTGTCTTGCCTTCTTTATGACTATATGTTGGGACCAGGTTAGATCTTCAGAGATCTTGACACCCAGGAACTTGAAGCTGCTCACTCTGTCCACTTCTGATCCCTCTATGAGGATTGGTATGTGTTCCTTCATCTTACCCTTCCTGAAGTCCACAATCAGCTCTTTCGTCTTACGTTGAGTGCCAGGTTATTGCTGTGGCACCACTCCACTAGTTGGCATAGCTCACTCCTGTACACCCTCTCATCACCACCTGAGATTCTACCAACAATGGTTGTAACATCAGCAAATTTATAGATGCTATTTGAGTTATGCCTAGCCACACAGTCATGTGTATGCAGAGAGTACAGCAGTGGGCTAAGCACACACCCTTGAGGTGCGCCAGTGTTGATCGTCAGCAAGGAGGATATGTTATCACCATTCCGCACAGTTTGCGGTCTTCCGGTTAGGAAGTCAAGGATCCAATTGCAGAGGGAGGTACAGATGCCCAGGTTCTGCAACTTCTCAATCAGGATTGTGGAAATGATAGTATTAAATGCAGAGCTATAGTCGATGAACAACATCCTGACGTAGGTGTTTGTGTTGTCCAGGTGGTCTAAAGCCGTGTGAAGAGCCATGGAGATTGCATCTGCTGTTGACCTATTGTGACTATAGGCAAATTGCAATGGGTCCAGGTCCTTGCTGAGGCAGGAGTTCAGTCTAGTCATGACCATCCTCTCAAAGCATTTCACCCCTGTAGATGTGAGTGCTACCAGGCAATATTCGTTAAGGCAGCCCACATTATTCTTCTTTGGCACTGGTATAATTGTTGCCTTTTTAAAGTAAGTGGGAACTTCTGCCTGTAGCAGTGAGAGGTTGAAAATGTCCTTGAATACTCCCGCTAGTTGGTTGGCACAGGTTTTCAGAGCCTTACCAGGTACTCCGTCGGGACCTTCTGCCTTGCAAGGGTTCACTCTCTTTAACGACTGTCTAACATCGGCCTCTGAGACAGAGATCACAGGGTCATCAGATGCAGCAGGGATCTTCACAGCTGTAGTTGTGTTCTCCCTTTCAAAGCGTGCATAGAAGGCCGTGAGTTCATCTAGTAGTGAAGCATTGCTGCCATTCATCTGAGTAATAAATCACAACAACATCGCTTGCATAAAAACGTGTAGCAAAAGAATTTGAAAATCACTCAGGAAGTTGCAAAAACAAATGCATGATAATCAGATAGTATGTTATTTGTGTCTGACTTGCATTCATTCAAACAACAACTAGGTTCTGGAGAGTCCAGCCAAGTGTTTGACAGGATCTCCAGAGACTATGTTCAAAGTTCAAAGTAAGCTTGTCACAAGTTACGTACACCTTACCATGTACTATCACGAGATTCACCTTCTTGCAGGCACTTACAGGAAAGAATAAATACAACAGAATTTTATGAAAAAACTATACATAAACAGGCAAAGAATGACAAACACCAGTGTGCAAAGTTCAAAGTAAATTTAGTATCAAGTACGTATATGTCACCATAAATAACCTGAGATTCATTTTCTTGTGGGCATACACTGTAAGTCGAAGAAACACAATAGAATTTAGAATTTATTTTCTTTCCTATATCCATCTCACAGCATGAGGGAGTAAAAATCTTTATGCTGCGTCTCCGTCTCAATGTACAAACCATAACGCTGAACTGTAGTCCAAAATCAACATTCTCACATAAGCATCCCTCCTCTCCAGGTGAGTGAGGACAGTGTGTAGAGCTGTGGCTAAGGCATCATCTGTTGATTGGTTGTGCCAGTAGGTGAATTGTAGGGTGTCCAGCCACTCAATGCATTTGCTTATGACTGAGGTGAGTGTGACAGGACGTCAATCATTCAGACATGCTACCTTGGTTTTCTTTGGTTCAGGGACAATGGTGGATGTTTTGAAGCAGGTGGGCACTCTACACTGGGAGACTGCACCCAACAGGATGGACATACATCCAATATACAAAAGACAACAAACTGTGGAAATTCAGAAGAATTATAATACTAATAATAAATAAACAACAGATTTCGAGAATGTGAGATGAAGAGACCTTGAAAGTGAGTCCATGGGTTGTGGGAACATTTCAGTAATGGGATGAGTGAACTTGAGTGAAGTTATCCCTCTGGTTCAAGAACCTGCTGGTTGAGGGGTAATAACTGCCCCTGAACCTGATAGTGTGAGTCTTGAGATTCCTATAGCTTCCTCCTGATGGCAGTAGTGAGAAGAGTGCATGGCCTAGGTGTATGGAAATCCTCGGTGATGGATTCTGCCTTCCTGCGCCAGCGATACTATGTAGATGTGTTCAGTGGTGGGGAGGGATTTACCCATGATGGACTGGCTTGCTCTCCTCCGCATTTGCCTCGATGTTTTAATCTTCCTCAACTCTTTAATTGGCGTGAAGTGTTGTCGATCGTGGCACCGCGCCCTGAGCTTCTGCTCATGGTAGTTTGTGCTTGCACTTTTCTTCTGGAGTCTTCTCGGGAACATCAGAGTGCTAGTTTATTCAATCGAACTACAGACTGGAAGTCCAAAGCTCCAACAGTTTCAAAAACAAAATTAAGATAAGATGAATAAGTAGAAGACATAGGAAAACTGAAATGATTAACTATCTGGAAGATGTTGCCCGAGGAATTATTGTTCCCTAGCTCCATCTTGACGACCATTGTCTTCTTTGTTAAGTAAAGGATAGCACCAGGACAGAATCCACGTGGTCAAGGGAGTAATGTACAAACTCCTTGCAGGCAATGGTGGGAATCAAACCCCAATCGATTTTACGGCTGGCTCTGAAAAACATTGCACTAACTACTACACTGCCATGCCACCTCAGTATGCCTCAGAGGCTCCAAGAAGTTGTTCTTGTATCCTTCCCCTCCTATTAACTACTTAATTATAATCCACCATGCAAGACCATTCAGAGCTTTGGTATAATCCTTTGCCTGTGGCATCCCTTGGATCTGGGTGTTTATTTTTACTGTATAATGGACATGGAATCCTAAGCTTGAGTTGGTTGGCACTTCATAGTCACCCATGCCGGTTGTGAGTCCAAACTCGTGTTTATGTTTTCGTTTGCCGGTGATCCAGGTTCAATTCCTGCTGTTGCCTACAAGGAGTTTGTAAGTTCTTCCTGTGACTGCGTTGGTTTCCTCTGGGTGCTCCAGTTTCCTCCCACAGTCCAAAGATGCACCCATTGGTAGATTAGCTGGTCATTGTAAATTGTAACACTCACAACACGCTGGAGGAACTCAGCAAGTCGGGCAGCATCCATGGAAAAGATCGGTCGACGTTTCGGGCCGGAACATCAATCGATCTTTTCCACAGATTCTGCCTGACCTGCTGAGTTCCTCCAGCGTGTTGTGAGTGTTGCTTAGACCCCAGCATCTGCAGATTATTTTGTGTTTACATTGTAAATTATCCTGCGATTAGGCTAGGGTTAAGTTGGGCGATTGCTGGTCGGTGCTCGAAGGGACGGGAGGGCCTATTCTGTGCTGTATCTCCATCAATAAATTTTTAAAATGAATTATTCACTGATGTTGAATTTTAGTAAACCAAATTAGCATGCTTATGAGAGAAAGGAGAAAAGCACAACAACATTGAAATGATATGTAAAGATAATCTAAGACAAAAAGATGACCAAATCTTTTACTCTATAAATTAAGTCTGTACAACATCAACCAAAATAGATATGAAAATTATGCTTTTTTTCCAAATTAGGTCACAGATCAGGATAAGGGTCCACCATCATTTTAAAAATGATTTAGGAAAAGAATTTTTAATAAGCATTAAATAAATGAAATAATCTCCCAGCACTTAAAAAAAAGAAACCAGCTGTTCAGGAATATGGGTTGATGGATTGTAGCTTTTAACTGTTGTTTGCATGATTTGTGTTTTGTTTCCTTTCTCTTGTGATTTGGGTGTTGGTCTTTTATTTTTTTCTCTCGTTAATTGGGTTCTTTCAAGTTTCTGGCTACCTAGGTTGTATAATTTATCCATTCTTTGAGCATAAATGTACTTTGAATTTTTGAAACTTGACTATTGAAGTAAATCTTCTAAGATGTTCTTTTGTTGAAACAGTTTTATTTGTTTTCCCTTGTAGTTGGTGTCATCTTGTCCTACTTTATTATTATGCTGGGCTCGGCTACCTTTGCTTTGGGATCCCATTTCAAGGGCACCAGTTACCTACTGCCATTGATGATCATTGGCCAATTTCTCGTTGGCTCAAGCAGTAGGTCATTCTATCGTAAGTATCAGTTTCAATCTGTTGTTAACAGACTGACAAAGAATGGCCAGTAGCTTAGTACAGATTTTCTAAGCAGCTAAAATTCATTCATTTCAGCCAGCATCTTAATTACTTTTTTTTCAAGGTGATTTTTACCCTTCCTTCCTGAAGAACTGGATGAAAATGTGACATCAGTTTTTGAAAAAAATGAGAGCTTTGATGTTTGTACTTATCCAAGAACATCAGAAAGTTGTTGACAAAACAGGCTATTCGGCCCAACAAAGCTTGCCAAATTCCTATTCAGATATTGTATTGAAGTAACTATCAAGTTTAGATTTGAGAATCTCTTAGGTATTATTCTCAACTACACAAATAGGTTCTACATGTCCACAACTCGCTGTGTAAAGAAATGCTTCTTGATGATTACCCTTAATGATTTTGAACACTTCTATCAGTCTCCTCTCATTCTACATCTACTTAGGCTAAAAAGATTTAATTCTTTCAATCTATCTTATGCTGCAGACCTGGAATGAGTCTCATCGCCCTTCTCTGGACTCGCTCCAGTGCCTTCACATCCCTCGCACGATATGGAAACCAAAACTGTACACTGTATTTAAGGTGTGGCCCCTCAAATGCATTATGCAGCTTAAGAACATCTCTTGACTTGAACTCCACTGAGTGCATTCTACCGTCCAACATTCCATTAGCCCTCCTAATCACTTCTGTACATTGTCTAGATGTTGATATTGATGAGTCTACCAGGAGCCCCGTATCCTTCTCATTCAGTGCACTTTCTAACTCAAGAACCCCACTGTATATTTATGTCTAATATTTCTACTTCCTATATGTAATACTTCACATTTACTTACATTAAATTTCATCTGCCATTTATCTGCCCACATCTGGATTTGTTTAGATCTAACTGTATTGATTCTGCTGCCAGAATATTATCAGCCACTCCCCCTAATTTTGTGTCATCAGTAAACTTTAGTAGTTTATTTGTTATGTGCTTATCCAAACCATTAATGGAAATTAAAAACAGTAACAGCCCCAAAACTCATCGCTGCAGAACCTCACTATTAACATCTTCTCGGTGAGAAAATGATTTCTGTTTTTGAGCCAATTCTGCACCCATTCGTACACCTTGCCCTGAATGCCAATCTCCTGTAATTTGATTATTAACCTGTTGTGGGGTACCATAAAAGCATGAGACACAGGAGCAGAATTAGGCCATTCAGCCCATCGAGGCTGCTCCGCCTTTCCATCATGCCTGATCCCAGATCCCACTCAACCTCATACACCTGCCTCCTCGCCATATCCTCTAATGCCCTGATTGATCAGGAAATGATCAACTTCTGCTTTATATGTACCCACGGACTTGGCCTCCACCGCAGTCTGTAGCACAACATTCCACAGATTCACTACTCGCTCACTAAGAAAGTTCCACCTAACTTCTGTTCTAAAAGGTCACCCCTCAACTTAGAGGCTGTGCCCTCTGGTTCTGGATACCCTCTCCCTTTAACATTCGGAGGGTTTCAATGAGATTCCCCCCCCACATTCTTCTAAATTCCAGTGAGTACAGGCCCAAAGCTGCCTGTTAAAAGCCTTCTAAAAGTCCGTGAATGATACCAACTGCTCTGTTGTTATCATAAATTTTAGTTCCTTCTTCAGCATATTAGTAAAACATGATTTCCCCTCTCTGAGCCCATGCTGGCTTTCTGCTAACGTGCCCGTTCTTATCAACTGCTTTTCCAACTCGTTCTTCATTATTGTTTCCATCATCTTACTTACAATATACATGAAGCTTACTGGTCTACAGTTACCAGGGTAAGTGTGGTCACCCTGCTGACATTCTGGGACAACATTCGCCCATCTCCAGTCTTTGGGGATTTTACATAGAACATAGAATAGTACAGCACAGTACAGTCCCCTCGGCCCACTGTGTTGTGCCGATCCTCAAACCCTGCCTCCCACATAAGCTCCCACCTCAGATTCCTCCATATACCTGTCTAGCAGTCTCTCAAACTTCACCAGTGTATCTGCCTCCACCACTGACTCAGGCAGTGCATTCCACGCACCAACCACTCTCTGAGTAAAAAACCTTCCTCTAATATCCCCCTTGAACTTCCCACCCCTTACCTTAAAGCCATGTCCTCTTGTATTGAGCAGTAGTGCCCTGGGGAAGAGGTGCTGGCTATCCACTCTACCTATTCCTCTTATTATCTTGTACACCTCTATCATGTCTCCTCTCATCCTCCTTCTCTCCAAAGAGTAAAGCCCTAGCTCCCTTAATCTCTGATCATAATGCATACTTTCTAAACCAGGCAGCATCCTGGTAAATCTCCTCTGTACCCTTTCCAATGCTTCCACATCCTTCCTATAGTGAGGTGACCAGACTTCAAGGAAAAATACGTTAGAGGTTTGTATATACAAATACAGATCCTTAGATATATGTTAAGTACCCTTAGATACATGTTGTTTCATACATTTTAGTGGACGTTAGCATTGCTGGTAAGGCCAGGGTTTACTGCCTATCTTTAATTGTCCTTCAGAAGATGACTAGAGTTTTGGAGCTAGGAAGAAGTTCATAAAATCCAGTCGACCACACTTCTAAGAACAATAACTAAGGACTTTTCTGGCCAAACCTGCATTCATACCCATAAAATAAATTTTAATGGTAATTTTTGTGCTAATTCTGCCAGATATAATAAATCTAGCTTTATCCATTAGCTCTAAATTGAACAGTGCCTTTTCTCACTCACATTCTCTTCTTTTCCACTCTTTCAGTTGTTCAGGACCGTATTATCGCTTTCTGGTTCAAAGATAAGGAGTTGTCATCGGCCTTAGGGCTGAGTGTGGCCTTCTCCCGTCTTGGCAGTGTCTTCAACTTTTTATTCACCCCATCTTTTGAAGCACTTTTTGGGCTGCAGTGGACTCTTTGGGCAGGTACGGATGAATATGATGGACTTGAAGGCATGGACTTGAAAATTGTGCAAAGAAAGTGAAATCAGTCTTGTGCTCTCCTATCACCACATTAAATCAGATTACTAAACACTGGTTACAGACACTACATGAGTGCAATTTGTTATTCTCATAATTAGTTTTAACCAAATTGAACTTTCCAGATAATGCTAGAACTATGTCGTGAGTCATTTTCTGATAAATAGTTAAATTGGATGTCGGTATAAATCTCATTCTGACATAACTAGTAAATGAATTGAATTAATGCCACAATTTTCAACGGTTTGTAAACATGATGATTTGAAACTTGCGTCTTCTGGAAGATTGTTGCAAAGAATTTAGTTTAAATCTCACCATATCAAGCTTTATAATTTTAATTGAATTCATTTATTTAAAGCTATTTTGGAATAAAATGTCAAATAGAATTAAGTCATCACATCGCGTCCAAGATATCCTGAAGTGGGAGGGAGAGGAACCAGAGGTCGTGGTACATATAGGTACCAATGACATAGGTAGGAAACGGGGAGAGGTCCTGAAAGGAGAATATAGGGAGTTAGGAAGGGAGTTGGGAAAAAGGACCACAAAGGTAGTAATCTTGGGATTACTGCCTGTGCTATGTGACAGTGAGAATAGGAATGCAATGAGGTGGAGGATAAATGCATGGCTGAGGGATTGGAGCAGGGGCAGGGATTCAAGTTTTTGGATCATTGGGACCTCTTTTGGTGCTGGTGTGACCTGTACAAAAAGGACGGGTTACACTTGAATCCTAGGGGGACCAATATCCTGGCAGGGAGATTTGTGAGGGCTACCGAGGTGACTTTAAACTAGAATGGTTGGGGGGTGGGAATCAAATTAAAGAGACTAGGAGAGAGGAGGTTAGTTCACAAATGGAGAAAGCTAGTAGACAGTGTGTGAGAGAGGATAGGCGGGGACAGAGATCAGGAGCACTCAGGCTAAAGATGTAGGGGGCAAGGAAGAAAAAGATAACAAAGTTCTTTGCTCCATTAAGGATCAACAGAGAGTAAGAGGTGGAGAGTTTCTTAAATGCATCTATTTTAATGCTAGGAGCACTGTAAGAACGGTGGATGAGCTTAGATCATGGATTGATACCTGGAAATATGATGTTGTAGCTATTAGTGAAACGTGGTTGCAGGAGGGGTGTGATTGGCAACTAAATATTCCAGGATTTCGTTGCTACAGGTGTGATAGAATAGGAGGGGCAAGAGGGGGAGGTGTTGCATTGCTTGTCAGAGGTTATATAACAGCGGTGCTCTGGCAGGATAGATTAGTGGACTCATCTAGGGAGGCTATTTGGGTGGAATTGAGGAATAGGAAAGGTGTAGTGACGCTTATAGGGGTGTATTACAGACCACCTAATGGGGACCGAGAACTGGAGGAGCAAATTTGTAAGGAGATAGCAGATATTTGTAGTAAGCACAAGGTTGTGATTGTGGGAGATTTTAATTTTCCACACATAGACCAGGAACCCCATTCTGTAAAAGGGCTGGATGGTTTGGAGTTTGTCAAATGTGTGCAAGATAGTTTTTTGCAGCAATACATAGAGATACCAACTAGAGAAGGGGCAGCGTTGGATCTCCTGTTAGGGAATGAGATAGGGCAGGTGACAGAGGTATGTGTTGGGGAGCACTTCGGGTCCAGTGATCACAATACCATTAGTTTCAATATAATTATGGAGAAGGATAGGACTGGACCCAGGGTTGAGATTTTTGATTGGAGAAAGGCTAACTTTGAGGAGAAGCGAAAGGATTTAGAAGGAGTGGATTGGGACAATTTGTTTTATGGGAATGATGTAATAGAGAAATGGAGGTCATTTAAAGGTGAAATTTTGAGGGTACAAGATCTTTATGTTCCTGTTAGGTTGAAAGGAAAGGTTAAAAGTTTGAGAGAGCTATGGTTTTCAAGGGATCTTGGAAACTTGGTTCGGAAAAAGAGAGGGATCTACAATACATATAGGCAGCTTGAAGTTAATGAGGTGCTCGAGGAATATAACGAATGTAAAAAGAATCTTAAGAAAGAAATTAGAAAAGCTAAAAGAAGATACGAGGCTGCTTTAGCAAGTAAGGTGAAAATAAATCCAAAGGATGGGTTTCTACAGTTATATTAATAGCAAAAGGAGAGTGAGGGATAAAATTGGTCTCTTAGAGCATCAGAGTGGACGGCTATGTGCGGAGCCAAAAGAGATGGGGGAGGTTTTGAACAATTTCTTTTCTTCAGTATTCACTAAGGAGAAGGATATTGAATTGTGTAAGGTAAAGGAACAAGAAGGGTAGTTATGGAAAGTATGATGATTAAAGAAGAGGAAGTACTGGTCTTTTAAGGAATATAAAAGTGGACAGGTCTCCAGGTCCGGACAAGATATTCCCTAGGACCTTGAGGGAAGTTAGTGTGGAAATAGCAGGGGCTCTGACAGAAATATTTCAAATGTCATTAGAAACGGGGATGGTGCCGGAGGATTGGCGTATTCCTCATGTGGTTCCATTGTTTAAAAAGGGTTCTAAGAGTAAACCTAGCAATTATCAGCCTGTGAGTTTGACGTTAGTGGTGGGTAAATTGATGGAAAGTATTCTTAGAGATGGTATATATAATTAACTGGATAGACAGGGTCTGATTAAGAACAGTCAACATGGATTTGTGCGTGGAAGGTCATGTTTGACAAATCTCATTGAATTTTTTGATGAGGTTACTAGGAAAGTTGACGAGGGTAAAGCGGTGGATGTTGTCTATATGGACTTCAGTAAGGCCTTTGACAAGGTTCCACACGGAAGGTTAGTTAGGAAGGTTCAATTGTTAGGCATTAATATCGAAGTAGTAAAATGGATTCAGCAGTGGCTGGATGGGAGACGCCAGAGAGTAGTGGTGGATAACTGCGTGTCAGATTGGAGGACGGTGTGTAGCGGTGTGCCTCAGGGATCTGTACTGGGTCCAATGTTGTTTGTCATATATATTAATGATCTGGATGATGGGGTGGTAAATTGGATTAGTAAGTATGCAGATGATACTAAGATAGGTGGCGTTGTGGATAATGAAGTAGGTTTTCAAAGCTTGCAGAGAGATTTAGGCCAGTTAGAAGAGTGGGCTAAAAGATGGCAGATGGAGTTTAATGCTGAAAAATGTGAGGTGCTACATTTTGGTAGGACTAATCAAAATAGGACTTACATGGTAAATGGTAGGGCATTGAAGAATGCAATAGAACAGAGGGATCGAGGAATAATGGTGCATAGTTCCCTGAAGGTGGAATCTCATGTGGATAGGGTGGTGAGGAAAGCTTTTGGTATGCTGGCCTTTATTAATCAGAGCATTGAGTATAGGAATTGGGATGTAATGTTGAAATTGTATAAGGCATTGGTAAGTATTGTGTACAGTTCTGGTCACTGAATTATAGGAAAGATGTCAATAAAATTGAGAGAGTACAGAGAAGATTTACTAGAATGTTGCCTGGGTTTCAGCACCTGAGTTACAGAGAAAGGTTGAACAAGTTAGGTCTTTATTCTTTGAAGCATAGAAGGTTAAGGGGGGACTTGATAGAGGTGTTTAAGATTATGAGGGGGATTGATAGAGTTGACGGGGATAGGCTTTTTCCATTGAGAATGGGGGAGATTGAAACAAGAGGCCATGAGTTGAGAGTTAAAGGGCAAAAGTTTAAGGGTAACATGAGGGGGGAACTTCTTTACTCAGAGAGTGGTAGCTGTGTGGAACAAGCTTTCAGCAGAAGTGGTTGAGGCAGGTTCGATGTTGTCGTTTAAAGATAAATTGGATAGATATATGGACAGGAAAGGAATGGAGGGTTATGGGCTGAGTGCAGGTTGGTGGGACTAGGTGAGAGTAAGAGTTCGGCACGGAGTAGAAGGGCCGAGATAGCCTGTTTCCGTGCTGTAATTATTATATGGTTATATATGGTATTGAAGTAAAACTCATCTGAGTCATTAATGTCCCTCAGCAACTACTTAACTGGTCTAGTCTGTGTGTGACTTCAGACCACAATACAATGTGGTTGACTGCTAATAGCCCTCTGAACCACAGATAATACCTATAATCACATGAGCTACAGTGATTCCAGAAGGTATATCGACACCACCATGTCAAGGGTAACTGAAATTGACAATAACAACTGTTCTTGTCAGTGATGTCAATAGATTATAAGTCATGGCTTGGTGCTATTTGCAGGGCTTTCCACTGTAACAGAGGGAAGAAAGTGCCAAGATCATTCCTGTCCCTAATTTTACTTTGTTCTCTCCATTCTCTGTCTCCCACACCCTGCCTCAGCAGTTCTTGATCGGGGGAAAGGTGCTACGAACTGTCCGTCTACTGATCCTAGCCACCCAGATACTGTAGACAATGAAGCCTGGCCAAGCCATTCCCAACTCTCTCCTCTCTTCATCACAGCCACTATGGTATGGTAGCGTATAACATTTTACAGTACAGGTGACCCCAGTTCAATTCCAGTTGCTGCATATAGAGTTTGCACATACTCCATGTGGATTTCCTCCCACAGTCCAAAGATGTACCAGTTTGTGGGTTAATTACACGTCATCAATTGTCCCATGACTAGGCTAGGATCAAATTGGCCGATTTAGTCCTCCACGCCTCCCAGTAATCAGCAGGCTTCATGGAAGGAGTAGTGTTAAAGTGTTACTTCCCCTGATTAGCTTTGATGCTTGATTTTCTTGAATCTCTAGGTGCTAAAAGAATTCCCAGTTAGATCACCTTGTGATTTTAGAATGAGGTCAGTGGTTCAGATTCATTAATTTATATCATCTACAGTAGACTGAAACATGAACTGAAGTGTGTCATTTCCATTAACAACCAGTGCTGGGGACAGCTCGCAAGTGTCACCACACATATCCGGCGTCAACATAGCATGCCCACAACATTCAGCAGAACAACAGAGAATACAACAAAACAGAAGACAACAATAACAAAACAAAACAACTGTAAAACAAGGCCCTTTCTGTCCTCCCACACACCCACACAGACAGTCCTCCAACCCCAGAACAGGCTGCTCGTCCTCAGGCGGATTCCTGGACAAGGGGTTCTCATTCCCCAGTAGATTCAAAACTTGTGTAACCCTCAGGCTGGCCCAGCTCATGTTCGTCTAGGGGAGTCAGTCTTCGGCCCTGCCAAACTGGGTAATCACGCTTGTGTGGATGCTGTGTAACATACCCCCAGTTACAAACCCACAACACAAAATATCAGACAGTACCCCATATGCAATTAAATGATAGATTTTATGAATTTTAATCTGAATATAGGGTTAGTAATGAAAATAAACAAAACCAAAAAATAAAGGGCCCAAGTGAAAGTCAAAAATACGTTGGAGCTCACTCAATAGTCATTCTTCCACCATTGGTCTCCTCCGAACGTCGCCGACCTTCAGACCCTCAGATCCCAGCCCACTCCATCCAGTGGTCTACCAGCTCTCTCCACACGCGTCTTCCCTCTTCCTCTCTCCTCGACAAAAAAACGCGAAAAACCCAGCTCCCAGACACACAAGATAGAACATTTCTCCTATTGGATAGCCACTGAATTCCAAAGTCCTGTTATCTCTAGTCATAACCCAAACATTGCTGCTACAGAGAAACCATTACCTTAACAGTGGAACATTACATAGAAGCCATTACATTAGCCTTAGCCGTGAAACCTTACAGCATGTTACACTTGTAAATCCAGGGCATCGATCATCAGGCTTCAACTTCCGGGCTACCAATCAACATTCAGGCTTCAATCTTTCATACTGGTCTCAGGATTTGCCAATGACAGGATCCTGAACTCCAGGCCTGGTCGCCAAATCATGTATCTGGTGGGGCTGCAGCTCTTGTGTCTCCTGCAAGCATGGACATGCAATCCCAGGACCCATTCACTCTGGGAACTAGATGACCTGTGGGCTACCAGGCCTCATCCACAGTACTTGCTGACCCGACATCCATGAGTGTCCTTAATCACACATCCAACAACGGAACCTCGTCGACACGTATGCGCGTGCATTTGAGCATTGAGTTGCTGCCACACAGTTTGCTGATTAGATGTTTGCATTAATGAGCAGATGTACAGGTGAACCTAATAAAGTAGTCACTGAGTGCAATTGAAAGAGGCTGCAGCAGATCTGGCTGCCACTTCAAAGGTTCAAAGGTACAATTTAATGTCAGAGAAATGTATACAATATACATCCTGAAATGCTTTTCTTCGCAACCATCCACGAAAACAGAGGAGTGCCCCAAGAATGAACGACAATTAAATGTTAGGACCCCAAAGTCTCCCCCGCCAGCTCCCCTCCCTCCCGCGCATAAGCGGCAGCGAGCAACAATCCCCCTTCCCCCACCGGCAAAAATAAAGCGCACCAGCTACCAGCACTCAAGCGTGAGCAAAGCTACAGCAAAGACACAGACCTGCAGTTACCCCAAAGACTACATTCTTCACTCAATAATTCGACGTGCTGCAGGCTGTGTCTCTCCTGATAAGGGAGAAAGAGGTAACTCCATTTTCCAATGAGCGGGGAGACATAACAAACAACTCGCTGGTTTATGATATTAAAAGTCTGTTACGTCACTTTTTTCGAGCTCTGTGCCTGAAGATCGCAAAGATCCCGGGTCCCCAGGCACACGGCAGATGTTGCGACTCCCCCAACGACACACGGGTCTCCTGTGGCGACACCGACCCTTGATCTGCCCTTCTCCAGTTACTTGAGATCCCAGGCTTCTGAATCCAAGCTGAAATCTTAGGCCAAGCTTTTAGCATGCTGAATAATGGCTGATTGTGGAACCTCGAGAGCGCGTCTCACTTGTGGGACCACTTCAGATTTCTATCTGTTTTGGTGTATTTTTGGCAGTAATCTGAATATCCTGTTGTTCATTTTCTCAGGAACTTTGTTGTGTGTTCCTGGCTTTGTCTCAGCCCTCATCGTTGGCATCCTGGATAGAAGTGGTGCAAAGCAGCTGGGACTTGACGTTGTCCTGCAGCAGGAATCCCAAAAAGTGGTGGGTAGATTCAATGGCTCAGGATTTAACTTTGGAAAAAAGTTATTGCTTTTAGATATGGAACAAATATCTTTAGTAGTCAACTATTTTGGTAAGTAATCATTAGTCCTCAAAGTAGACCATTGTAAGCTGTGTACCAGAAGATCTATTTACATTATTTAGTCTGAGTGGGATGTAACTACAGCTCCCCCTCAGGGTCTTGTCTGACCTTTTCGTTCTTTCTCCCCAGGGGCTAAAGTATATTTGTCATTTCTCTCTCCGCTACTGGCTGCTGGTTCTTACCCTCATGTTCTTCTATAATGGATTCCTTCCATTTATTGCTGATGCCACGTGAGTAGAGTTCAATGTATTAAACATTCAAAGTGTTTATACCATCTTCTGAATGGTCTGATCTTGCTATTTAATTGAAAAAGAATCATTGCAAGTTTCTCTTTAACACCTACTATAGGGTCTCTTTATAAATCGAGATGGTCTACAATAGTACAGCAGTGATTTTCCACTCATAGTTGACACTTTGTCTTTTATATGATAGTCCTTATCGCACACTGCTGTAAGTTAGAATTGCTGATTAATTCTTTGCAACAGTCTCCAGGATTACTCATGTAATGAGAAAACTAGATGCAGGTGACTATTTGAATTATATCTCTTATATCTTGGCATTTATTTTTCAGTAAGTTCATTCAGGATAAGTATTCCAGGTACAGTCTTCAGGAAGCTTCCTACATCACTGGTGCTGTGTTCAATACCTCGATGCTTCTACTACCCATAGCAGGAATGCTGATTGTGAGTATCATCTGCTTTGTTCTAACTCGGGAGTTCCCAACCATAATAGACCACTATCATTGAGCAAAGAGTCCATGGACCCCAGGTCAGGAACCCCTATTCTAACTGCAAGGTAGGTTGTGATCAGCAGGAACGTCAGACATCCTTTTCATGGACAGTAATTGTATTGAGCTCAGGCTGAACTTTAAAGTGTGGGTTTCAGTAAAGTATGAAGCAAACAGATAGCTGAAGAATCCAAGTTACATCGCATGTCCCTCTAACAATATTTCCTGTCCCATACCATCAAATAATTTTGTGTTTATTTGCTGAGCAATACAAATTTGGTTTACATATTTAATCATCCATTATCATTGCTTATCACATTCAATCAACTATTATCATTGTTTACTTATACAGAACAGACTTTCTTCACTTTCTTGTTAATATCACACCATGTCTAGAAAATAATGGGCATTATCACAGTTCAGGCCCATGAAACTACTGGTTTCACACTCGCCTGTACGGTTAACTTTATCTTTTCTTCTTTTCATTATTGTACATTGAAATGATTGCAGTTGAACTTACTGACTGAAAATAAAGAGAAAAATAAAACCCACCGTTGATTTTGTCAGTTCCCCAAATGGTATGACCCTTCCCAACATTTCTTTACTGAAACAAGCCCAAAGTAGCAGACTTAGAGAACTCTAACCTATAGCCATGACATATTCCAGATCTGGCCATGTGATAGCCACAGACTCTGTGAGACGTGTTTCCAGTGTAAGAAAGAAGAAACATCAACAAATATATTAAATATGTACTATGGTAAACACTAAAAACTAAGACAGGATACAAAACATGCTAAGGGAGAATAGCTTACCAGTCTATAACTAAAAAGAATTAAGGATTTTCAGTAATTATTTGTGTGGTTTGCTATACTGCCTGAACTAGGCTTCACACCCTCCCACTCACCAACAATGAGCACTTCTCCCAACTGTTCAAATGTTATATATTCATATACAAATTAATCAATTAAATGTTTAAAAAATCTTTTTCAGGATTACAAAGGATTAAGAGGAATACTTGTCTCGCTGTGTGCTGTGTTGACAGTCCCTGTTTTCGCACTTTTGGCATTCACCTTCGTACCACCATTGGTTTCAATGATATGGCTGGGAGTCACCTATTCATTTGCTGCTGTAAGATGTTATTTTTATTTTCTCTCCACTGACAAGTAGCTCTCATTAAATTCTGTCACTATCTACACACCCACTCCAGACATTCTTTTCTCCCCTCTCCCATCAGACAGAAGATCCAAAAGCCTGAAAGCTCATACCATGGGCTCAAGGACAGGTTCTACCTGACTGTTATCAGACTGTTGAACAGACCTCTTGTATGACAGGATAGACTCTTGGACTCACAATCTACCTCGTTATAATTGTGCACTTTATTATTTACCCACGCTGCAGTTTCTCAGTAACTTTTATACTTTATTCTGCATTGTTAATATTTTATCTTATTCTAGCTCAATGCACTGTGTAATGATTTGATCTGTGTAAACAGTATGCAGAACACCTTATCAGCTACATGTGAGAATAATATACTAATCCAGTACCAATACCAATCCACCAAAGCATTCATCATTACAAATTACAAATGTATTTAAAATACACTTTAAATATATTGTAGTAGTTTATGCAGCAAACTCATTGTCAACCCAGCAAGAGCATATTGTGATAATATCTTTGCAGTCATTTTCTGATTTTAGGTACTTAATTGCTATTTTTATCAGTAAATTCTGATTATTTCCACAGGCAAGTCTGTGGCCCTCCATCATTTTAGTGGTTCCTTTGGCAAACCTTGGAATGACTTTAGGAATCACGACATCAGTGCAAATGATTGGTGTTGGTCTTTGCAACTTGATTGTTGGACAGATACTTGGAACCAAATTCAGGAAAACTTTTTCATTCTATAAAGTTTAGTAATCTGAAATACATGTACTTAATTCCTTTTTATTTTGCATTATTTGATGTATTATTTTATGTTGTTTTATTTCTGCCATCTTTCTAGATCCACTATCCATTTCAGAACTGAGAGATACAGGTTCCACACTGCATGGTGACCGTTAAAATGTTGCATATTCAATATAGACACAGATTGCTTGATACATTTAGATATAGTTATCTGATAGGAAGACTAAATTGAAAATTACAGATGTGACAGAATGTGAACTATAACTTTTTGAGTCAGAAAACCTTCAGGCCCCTGAACTTAACATTAACTGGTTCCTCTTACACAGATGCTGCGTGAGTGGCTAAGTTCTTACAGCATTTTCTGTTTTTGTGTATTTCTGATTCCAGCACAATCTGTTTTATTTGCTTTTGTATCTTCTCTCTCATTTTATTTGGAAAATTGCTCTGTGGTGGATCTCTTTTCCATGTGTCCTGTTAACTTTCCCATATCCTGAACATGAATTATTTTTCATACTAGTGCTTTGATAGTGAATAGCATTTGAGTTATTCAACTATGGTATCAATCTGGGTCCATGGCCTCCTATACTGCTGCGAAAAGCCCACACGCACGTTGGAGGAACAAAACCATCTGGGTCGCCTCCAACCTGATAGCATGAACATCAATTTCTTAAACTTCCAATAATTGCTCCCCCTTTTCTTTGCCATTCCCCATTTCTATTTCCCTCTTTCATCTTATCTCCCTACCTTCCCATCACCTCCCTCTGCTGCTCCTCCCCTTTCCCTTTCTTCTATCACGTTCTGTCCTCTATCAGATTCCCCCTTCTCCAGGCCTTTATCTCTTTTACCAATCAACGTCCCATCTCCCAATTTCACCAATCACCTATTACCTTGGACTTCTTCCTTCCCTCCCTACAGCTTCTTATTCTGACGTCTCATCTTTTTGATCCAGTCCTAATGAAGGGTCTCAACCCGGAACATCGACTATTTGCTCTTTTCCATAGATGCTGCCTGACCTGCTGAGTTCCTCCAGCATTTTGTGTGTGTTGCTTTGGATTTCCAGCATCTGCAGATTTTCTCTTGTTTATGTACCTGAGTCATCTGAGCAATGAATACTGAACAAAGTAATACCCTGTGATTTGTCTCTCTCCTTTCTCTTTTGTATCCTGGGTTCCCCAACAGCAATTGTAATATCATTCACAAAGACCAGTGATCAAGCCATGAAGTGTATACTGTATGGCTGTACAGTTCAGTTACTCCCTGAACACGGTCAAGTTACCAACGGCTTTGGGGGTATCCTGCAGGAAATATTTACATTGCAATTTTGAATAAGATCAATGACCCAGAGTGGCCGCACTGTACTCTTCAACCTCAAGCTGAAGTGGTTCTAATGTGTGCAAAATTAAACCTTTATTTGCTTTTTTTGTGTAATTGAAATGGAATTACACAGGTCTCCTGTGTTTCCTGTAAAACAGTCTCTTAACATGGTAAGCAGCCTCATGTGTGGCTTTCTGAAATTCAGATATACAACATCCACTGCATCCTCTTTATGAACCCTGCTTGGAATCACCTCAAAGCATTCCAACAGGTTCATCAGGCAAGGTTTTCCCTCACGGAAACCATGCTGACTTTGTCCTATCTTGTCCTGTGTCACCAAGTACTCCATAACCTTATCCTTAACAATTGACTCTAACATCTTCCCAACCACGGAAGTCAGGCTAACTGGTTTATAATTTCCTTTCTGCTGTCTGCCTCATTTCTAAAAGAATGGAGTGACATTTGCAATTTTCCACTCCTCTGGCACCATGCCTGAGTCCAATGTTTTTTGAAAGCTGATTACAATTTGCTAACACTAATTGGAAGACATCTTTCACCATCCAAAAGCATTGACAACACTGTCAAGAAAATCAACTGTTCCGGGTTCCTTATCAACTGCTCTGGTTGTCTCTGTCCAGATGATTCTTTTCTGTGGTATTTCTTTGCAAAGTGTTTGTTCTCTCTGCACATGTTACATGATTTATTAAGGGGAACATGATTCTCCCACTCTTGGGCTCTCAATTTTTTTATGCTTAGCAGAAAGACTTTCTCATCTATACAACTGTGTGGATTTATCTACTTTACACGTATTCTGTTCTGTTTAGTGGTTCATTACTTTTAAGTTGAACAGCATACTCTCTGTTACATGAGAAATCTCATCTGTTTTCTCCAAGGGCACATTATGTTTCTGTAACAATCTTGCTTACTTCCTTGTACAGTACATTAAAAGCCCTTCACCTCATGATGGTGTGCCACATTTAACCTACTCTGAGATGAATCTAACCCTTCCCTTCTACATAGCCTTCCATTCTTCTATCACATAAAACAAAGAAACAAAAGCTTATTCTGAAGCAGAATAAAAGATTAGATTGACTGCTCCACAGATCTGGATTACAGAATAGCCAACTGTCACAGTCCCGACTGTTAATTCCCCATTTTCTCCTAATTCCCGTTGATTGTGCCACGGTTCCGACCCTTAATTCCCCATTTTCTCCTCATTTCCATTGATGACAACACACCTGGTTTTCATCAAGACCTGCAGCATAAGAACCCCAGCTTTGCACCCACTAGTTGCCAGATCATTGGTGTTGCCTGTGTGGTAATTAACTTTTCCCAGCCGCTTAGGACTGAGCATTCTAAGTTTTGCTTCAGTACCGATAATTACCTGTGAAACTCAGTCTCTTCGCGTCAAGATAAGTTTTCTAAGTTCTACTCCATTTCCGAGGTTTACCCGTGAAACTCAGTCACTCCATGTCAAGATCAGTTCTGCCTATCTCCTGCCTTCCTGCACTCTCTCCTGTTTGCCGTTCAACGCTCACGCCCGCGTCTGCATCCTAACACAACCTTCGTGCCTGTGTCCTGCGCTTGGGTTCACCTCATTCATTGCAACATGAACCTTTTGAACTCCTCTGTATTAATAGAGGGGCAGGTAAAGCCCTTTGATCTATGAAGCCAACAGTGGCAGTTCATTTTCCTGACCTGTGAATCAGTAGGTGATATTCATTTTTAGGGTCCAATTTCCCCAAGGTTTTGCAGGCTAAAAGGACTGCCAATTGGACAGAGATCTCTGACTGAGTGAGATGCCTGAAGGATCTCTGGAAATGGCCCATTCTGGGTCTTAGTGGGTAGAATGAGAGAATATGCAAGTGTGAGGATCTGGAAAGTGAGGGATCGATATGGGGGTTTGAAGATTATAAGTCAAAGAGAGAACATAGTACAGAGCTGTGGTCTTCTGTTGGGGAACAGTGAGGGTGGAAAATAAAGAAGGCTGAAAGTTTCATTTTTTAACATTTTAAAAATGTTTTCTTATTTACAAATAGGAAAATCAGTATGGAATTCAGGAAAATGGTTTTGTTGAGTCCATGACCAGGTTTTTCTGAAATGAAGATAAATGTTTTAACATGTTGTCCAGTCACCCTGAATGCTGATTGCTGTCTCTTTCACCACATGCATTTTCAAAGTATTAGGGGAACAGTTTTTCCTTTGCTCCGTTCTCCACAAGTAACTCTCGGTGTTTGACCTGCAGTGATCCAAAGATCCCAGTGTGGCGCTGGCAGTGGATGATGATCTTCATGCTGGCCAACACCATCTGCTGTTTCATCACTTCCATCATTCTCAATGTACTGGACACAAGACAGGTAAGGGTCTCACTTTAAGGCAAAGACTTAAATGGGGAGAAATATTCAGCTTCTGATACGGATTCATATTTATTTATTTATTGCATATTCTTAAAACATTCAGTAAAATGCATCCTTTGGACTAACAGCCAGCACAACCCGAGGATGTCTAGGGGCAGCCCGCAAGTGTCTGTTCTGTTAGCTTACCAAGAATCAAATATTCTGTTTATGAAATGTTTGCCTTCTTTTTACATCACTTTTTTCTCCCTTATTAATCTTTCTTTATTTCCTCACTGTTATTCTCTTTCTCACTTATTTTAAGCTAAACTCATGTGATATTTAGACCATGAGATATAGAGTAGAATTGGGCCATTTGACCCTTTGAACCTGCTCCACCATTCCATCATGGCTGATTTACTATCCCTCTCAAACACATTCTCCTGCCTTCTTCCCATAAACTTTGATATCCTGATTCATCAAGAACCCATCAACCTCTGCCTTAAATATACTCAATGACTTGGCCTGCACAACCATCTGCGGCAATGAATGCCACAGGTTCACGACAATCTGGTTTTATAAATGTTTTCTCATCTCTGTTCTAAATGGATGTCTCTCTATTCTGAGACTGTGCCATGTGGTCCTAGATTCCTCCATTATAGGAAACATTCTCTCCACTTCCATTCTGACTAGGCCTTTCAATAGTCGATAGGTTTCAAAGAGATCTCCCCTCATTTTTCAAAACTTTTGAGAGTACAGCACCAGAGCAATCAAGTGCATCTCATATGTTAACCTTTTCACTCCTGGGATTATTCTTTATACTTTATACTTTATTGTCGCCAAACAATTGGTACTAGAATGTACAATTATCACAGCGATATTTGATTCTGCGCTTCCCACTCCCTGGATTACAACTATTAAATATTAAAAATAGACAAAATTAGTAAATATTAAAAAATTAAATTATAAATCATAAATAGAAAATAGAAAAATGGGAAGTAAGGTAGTGCAAAAAAACCAAGAGGCAGGTCCGGATATTTGGAGGGTACGGCCCAGATCCAGGTCAGGATCCGTTCAGCAGTCTTATCGCAGTTGGAAAGAAGCTGATCCCAAATCTGGCCGTATGAGTCTTCAAGCTCCTTGAGCCTTCTCCGGGAGGGAAGGGGGACGAAAAGTGTGTTGGCTGGGTGGGTCATGTCCTTGATTATCCTGGCAGCACTGCTCTGACAGCGTGCGGTGTAAAGTGAGTACACAGACGGAAGATTGGTTTGTGTGATGTGGTGTGCCGTGTTCACGATCTTCTGCAGCTTCTTTCAGTCTTGGAGAGGACAACTTCCATACCAGGTTGTGATGCACCCTAGAAGAATGCTTTCTATGGTGCATCTATAAAAATTAGTGAGGATTTTAGGGGACTGGCCAAATTTCTTTAGTTTTCTCAGGAAGTAAAGGCACTGGTGGGCCTTCTTGGCAGTGAACTCTGCTTGGTTGGACCAAGTCAGGTCATTTGTGATATTGACCCCGAGGAACTTAAAGCTTTTGACCTGTTCCACTTGCGCACCACCGACGTAAATTGGGTCGTGCAGTTGGCTACTCCTTCTGAAGTCAACAACCAATTCCTTCGTCTTGCTGATGTTGAGGGATAGGTTATTGTCTTCGCACCATGCCACCAGGTTCTTAATTTCCTCTCTGTACTCAAACTCATCATTACCCGAGATACGGCCTACAATTGTTGTGTCATCAGCAAACTTATATATTGAGTTTGATGGAAACTTGGCTACACAATCATGGGTGTACAGTGAGTACAGCAGGGGGCTGAGTACATAGCCTTGTGGGGCACCGGTGCCTCAGAGTGATTGTAGAGGAGAGCTTGTCCCCTATTTTTACAGCCTGGGTCCTGTCTGTGAGGAAGTTGAAGATTCTCGTGAACTTCCTCTGGAACCTCTCCACTGTTTCTTAGATAAGGGGTCCAAAACTGCTCACAATGCTCCAGTTGAGGCCTCACCAGTGCCGAGCAAAGCCTCAGCATTATATCCTTGCTTTTGTATTGTAGTCCTCTCAAAATGAATGGTAACATTATATTCACCTTCCTTACCACCAGCTCAACCTTCAAGCTAATGTTTAGGGAATCCTGCATGAGGACTCTTAAATCTACTGATTTTAAAATTTTCTTTGCTTTTCGAGAATAGTCCATGCCTTTATTCCTTCAACCAAAATGCATGCTCATGCACTTCCTTACACTGTATTCCATCTGCCACTTCTATGCCCATTTGCCTAATCTATCTTAGACCTTCTGTACCCTCCCTGCTTCCTCAACACCACCAGCCCCTCCACCTATCTTTGTGTTGTCCATAACATTGGCCACAAAGCCTTCAATTCTTTCAACCAAATCATTGACATACAACATGAAAAGAAGTTGTCCCAACACCACTTCAGCTACCTCTTTCAGAACACTGAGGTGTATCCAACTGGACTAGGTGACATATCTACTTTCAGATGTTTCAGCTTTCCATGTTTACCTTAGTAATAGCAATGACACTCACTTGTGCTCTGAGTTGGACAATCTACACCAGGGGTGCGTAAAAAGAACTACTTTTCCATCAGGGACACGATCAGGATTTTGAAGGCCGAGGTTCGTGGCAGTTTTTCTGATTTTAGGAGTGACCAATCAGCAAGAGGCAGTGCGTAAAATGAGCTACCTTTCAGTCAGGTCCGCGTTCAAGATTTAAGAAGCAGAGCTTCGAGCCTGTTTTCTGATCTGGACAATCCACACCAGGGGTGCATAAAATGAGCTAATTTTTAACTAAGATGTTGATCGAAGTTTTGAAGGCAGAGTTTCATGGTAGTTTCTCTGAGTTGAGGTGCGACCATGTAGCAAGAAGGATTAATTATGAAGGGTCAATAAGAATAATTCAAGTGCAAGCAGAGTGGCCATTCGTCAGTGTGCCTGCCTTTAGAGTGGCTTTGGCTTATCAGCCTTCAGCAAGGTCAGGCTTTGGTGAGCTAGATTGACTTGTAAGTTACTTTTTCTCTATTCTTACTTGTTCATTCCTCATCTATTAGTGCATGATATAGTGAGAATGGCCTGGGACAGTGTTTTGTACTGTGTGTGGGATGTGGGAAGTCTGTGAGACCTCCAGTCTCCCAGATAAACACATCTGCACCAGGTGCACTCAGCTGCAGCTCCTCAGAGAACGTGATAAGGAACTGGAGCTGCAGCTCAATGACCTTCGTCTCATATGGGAGGATGAGGAGGTGATAGACAGAAGCTACAGGAAGGTAGTTACACCTATCTTGCAGGAGACAAGTAACTGGGTAACTGTCAGGAGAAGGAGGGAAAATGCGCAGCCAGTGCAGAGTATACCTCCGGCTGTTCCCCTCAACAATAAGTATACAACTTCAGATGCTACTGAGGAGGATGACCTACCAGCGGGGAGCTGCAATGACCGGCTTTCTGGCACTGAATCTGGTGCTGTGGCTCAGAAGAGCAGAGAGGTGAAGAGGACTCCAGAGCTGATAGGAGATTCCATAGTCAGAAGAACAGAGATGAGGTTCTGTGGGCATGAGAGAGACACCTGGATGATATGTTGCCTCCCTGGATTGTGTCAACAGCAATCTCAGAGGTGAGGGTGAGCAGCCAGAACTCTTGGTAGATACTGGCACCAATGACTTGGGTAGACAAGGTGAGGAGATCGTGAAGAGGGATTTTAGGGAGCTAGGTAGAAAGCTGAGAAACAGGACTTACAGGGTAGCAATCTCTGGATTGCAGCCTGTGCCATTTACCAGTGCAGGTCAGAATGGGATGACTTGGCAAGTGAATGCATAGCTGAGGAACTAGAGCAGCTCGTGGTTGAGCCCACTAGGGGATCAGTTATTCTAGATTGAGTGTTGTGGAAGGAAACTGGAATTAATTAGTGAGCTTAAGATAAAAGTACACTTAGGGGAAAGTGATCATAATATGATCGAATTCACCCTGCAATTTGAGAAGGAGAAGCTAAATTCAGATGTATCAGTATTACAGTGGAGTAAAAGAAATTGTTGGTGCATGGCCAGGTGGTTAAGGTGTTTGTGTAGTGATCTGAAGGTCACTAGAGGCAGCGTGTGCGTCGCTGAGCAAGGCACTGAACCACACATTGCTCTGCGACGACACCAGTGCCAAGTTGTATGGGTCCTAATGCCCTTCCCTTGGACAATATCGGTGGCATGGAGAGGGGAGACTTGCAGCATGGGCAACTGCTGGTCTTCAATACAATCTTGCCCAGGCTTGCGCACTGGAAACTTTCCAAGGTGCAAATCCATGGTCTCGTGAGACTAACAGGTACCTATAAAAGGAATTACAGAGGCATGAGAGAGGAGTTGGCCAGGATTGATTGGAAAAGAACACTGGCAGGGATGACAGCAGAGCAGCAATGTCTGGAATTTCTGGAAGCAATTTGAGAGGCGCATAACATTTACATCCCAAAGAGGAAGAATTTTTTTAAAAGGCAAGTGACACAACCATGGACAACAAGGGAAGTCAAAGCCAACATAAAAGCCAAGGAGAGGGGATATAATAGTGCAAAAAGTAGTGGGATAGTAGAGGACTGGGAAAGTTTAAAAAAAACAACAGAAGGCAACTAAAAGGTTATTAAGAAAGAAAAGATGGCATGCGAAAGTAAGCCAGCCAATAATATAAAAGGAGGAAAAAAACACAAATTTAAAGATGTATAAACAAATTAAAAAAACAGACAAAAGTGGATATTGGACTGCTGGAAAATGATGCTAGAGGGTTAGTAATGAGAGACAAAGAAATGGCAGATGAACCTAATATGTTTTCTCTATTCGTCTTCTCTGTGAAGACACTAGCAGAATGCCAGGAATATGAAAATGTCAGACCATAAGTATTTCAGACCATAATATAGAAGAGTGGAAATAGGCTATTTGACCAATCGAGTCTAGTCTACTATTTCGTCATGGCTGATCCATTTTCCCCAATCTCTTGTCTTCCTCCAGTATTCCTTCATGACCAGACTGATCAAGAAGCTATCAACCTCTGCCTTAAATATACATAAAGACTTATAAATACACATACAGCTGCTGGTGGCAAAGAATTCCACAGATTCGCCACTCACTGGCTGAGGAAATTCCTCCTCATCTCCATTCTAAAAGGATGCCCCTCTATCCTGCGGCTGTATCCTCTGGTCTTAGACTCTCCTACCATAGGAAACATCCTCTCCACGTCCACTCTGTTGAGGCCTTTCAGCTTTCAATAGGTTTCCATTAGGCCACCCCTTGTTTTTGTAAATTCTAGTGAATACTGGCTGCCCATTTCATCTCCATGCCTTGACAAGTCACCCAGGTACCTGCCTCCTGCAACTTGGGGGTGACTACCTCCCTGTAGCTCCTATCTATAACCTCCTCATTTTCTTGTACGAGCTGAAGGTCATCCAGCTGCAGCTCCAGTTCCCTTACACAGACTCCAAGGAGCTGTAGCTCAGTGCACTTTGTGCAGATATCATTATCATGGAAACTGGAGATCTCCCAAATCTCCCATATCTCGCTGAGCAACTCTCTGGCAGTACTCCTGAAGCTAATTCTTCACCTGTATCCTTCACCACGGATCCACGAAATAAGTGATGGGAGAAACTTGTAAATTCACATTAAAATGTAGAGAGGAGGCGATTATGAAGAATTCCACAGGTTCCATGTTGCGAAAATGAAGTAACAGTTACCAAAGACCTTATCCTTTGAGTTGTCCCAAAATCCACGTAGAAATGTCACAAGGTGACAGTCACGGAATATACCCCAGCACAAGTAGTTACCACATAACATATCTGAAACCATGTAAGGGTTAACAAAAGTGGCCACCCCAGGATACTCCAACAAAATCCACTTATGGATCATACGAAGTGACAGTCACACATCCAATGTGCACTGTGTGCCATTGATCAACCCAATCCTTTGGGCATGGGGAAGTATCAGACTTTACCCATTGTTGCAGCAAGCTCCTGTGGTCAGCTTCTGGTCCTGTGTGTGTGTGTCTGTCTCTGTCTCTGTCTCTGTCTCTGTCTCTCTCTCTCTCTCTCTCTCTCTCTCTCTCTCTCTCGCTCCTTGTTCTCTCTCTCGCTCCTTGTTCTCTCTGAAAGTCCCAGCGGTCTGTCGCAGCTTACTATACTGACATCATAGTCCTGCCTCATCCAGGCGTTTTAAAGTGACACCCACAGTAAACAAAACCGTGGTCACGTAACAGAGGAAATGGAAGTCATCCAAAGAACGAGGGATAGATCTTTATAGAAAACCATGGTCACCAACGTCTGCATTGGATATGGTACCTCGACAGACAAGCAGTACCTCCGAGACCCAACTATAAAAATTTCCTCTGTTTCCCCTTCCAGCGGTGTTTCCTTCACACTGAGCAACACACACAAAGCGCTACAGGAACTCAGCAGGCCAGGCAGCATCTCTGGAAAAGAGTACAGTCGACGTTTCAGGTCAAGACGATTAAGCAGGACTGGGGGAAAAAGCAGAGGAGTAGATTTAAAAGGTGGGGGGAGCAGAGAGAGAAACACCAAGTGATACGCGAAACCTGGGGGGGGGGGCGGTGATGAAGTAAAGAGCTGGGAAGTTGATTGGTGAAAAAGACAGAAGACCATGGAAGAAAGAGAAAGGGGGGAGAGGCACCAGAGGGAGTCAATGGACAATAGACAATAGGTGCAGGAGTAGGCCATTCGGCCCTTCGAGCTAGCACCACCATTCACTGTGATCATGGCTGATCATCCACAATCATTATCCAGCTCCTGCCTCATCCCCATAACCTTTGATTCCGCTATCTTTAAGAGCTCTATCCATCTCTTTCTTAAAATCATCCAGAGACTTGGCCTCCACAGCCTTATGGGGCAAAGCATTCCATATATCCGCCACTCTCTGGGTGGAAAAAGTTTTTCCTCAACTCCGTTCTAAATGGCCTACCCCTTATTCTTAAACTGTGGCCTCTGGTTCTGGACTCACCCATCAGCAGGAACATGCTTCCTGCCTCCAGCGTGTCCAATCCCTTAATAATCTTACATGTTTCAATAAGATCCCCTCTCAGTCTTCTAAATTCCAGAGTATACAAGCCTAGTCGCTCCAATCTTTCAACATATGACAATCCCGCCATCCCAGGAATTAACCTTGTGAACCTACGCTGCACTCCCTCAATAGCAAGAATGTCCTTCCTCAAATTTGAAGACCAAAACTGCACACGGTACTCCAGGGTGGGCAAGGAGAGGGAGGGAAAAAGGGATGGGAAATGGTGAAGGGGGGGGATTACCGGAAGTTAGAGAAGTCAATGTTCATGCCATCAGGTTGGAGGCTACCCCAACGGAATACAAGCTGCTGTTCCTCCAACCAATGTGTGGCCTCATCACAACAGTGGTGGAGGCCTTGGACTGACATATCAGAATGGGAATGGGAAATAGAATTAAGATGGGTGGCCACGGGAAATTCCGCTTCTTCTGGCAGACGGAGTGTGGATGCTTGCAAAGCAGTCTCCCAATCTACGTCGGGTCTCACCGATGTACAACAGGCCACACCGGGAGCACCGTACACGGTAAACGACCCCAACAGACTCACAGGCGAAGTGTCGCCTCACATAGAAGGACTATTTTGGGCCTGGATGGTGGTGAGGGAGGAGATGTAGGGGCAGGAGTAGAAGTTGTTCTGCTTGCAAGGATAATCGCCAGGAGGGAGATCAGTTGGAGGGGGGGAATGAATGGACAAGGGAGTCGCCTAGGGGGCGATCCCAGCGGAAAGCAAAAAGAGGTGGGGGGGAGGGAAGATGTGCTTGGTGGTGGGATCTCGTTGGAGATGCGGAAGTTTTGGAGAATTATGTACTGGACGCAAAGGCTGGAGCTGCCCTTCTGCTGTCAGCCTCCCCGTATTCAGAGCTCTACAATGGTATGCAGTGTGTGAAGTACGAGTTACCCCACCATTACAACTGCCCACACGGCGCAGTCTAAAGCTGCTACACAGCGGGGGAGTCCTGCTGCAACAGGCATACTTATGCTCCATGGTCCTGCACCACTACTGAGTTGTAGTACCCTCCCTCATTGCTGCAGTATAGGTGAAAGGGACGAGCCACATCCAGTAATCCTAGCGTGGGTGCAGAGATCAGGGCTTACCTGATATCTGTAAAACCCTTTTCCTCATCTGGCCCCCATCTTACTTCTCCAGAGGGGGCTTCCCTCCTTTAATCATGGCCTGTTTTGGGACACTGCAATGAAATCACAGCAGTAATTGAATAGAGCCATTACCTTATCACTCCCCTTACGTTTACTGGGTGGGGCATGAAGCTGATTGCCGAACGTCTGTCATCTGACATGTCTTTCCTGTCACAGTCCCAATCGTTAATTCCCTATCTTTCTCCTAATTTCCTTCGATTGTGCCACGGTTCCGACTGCTAATTTCCCATTTGCTTCCAACTCTCTTTAATGACGGCGCACCTGGTTTCCATCAAGACCTGTAGTATAAGAACCCCGGCGTTGCAACCACTAGTCGCCAAATCGTTGGTTTTGCCTGCATGGTAATTAATGTTTCCTGGCCGCTTAGGACCGTGCGTTCTAAGTTTTGCTCCAGTTTCAAGGTTTACATATGAAACTCCATCTCTCTGTGATAAGGCTCTGTGTCAAGATCCCTCTTGTTTGCTGTCCAACGTTCATGTCCACGTAAGCATCCTAACTCAATCTCCATGCCTGTGTCCTGCGCTTGGGTTCACTTCATTCGCTCATTGCAACAGAACAATCTGGACACAATGGACCCAGCAGACGTGAATACCCGGCAACAAGCCCTCGCCAGCCAGGGCTCCCTACTGTGTCTGCACAATCAACTTCTCTGCGATGTCATGGAGAACCTCCGTGCCCTGTCTGCTAACGTAATGAAGGTCAGTGACCAGGTGAACCGTGTAGCCACCCATTTTACCCCATCCACTCCTGGAACTCTGTCTAACCAGCCCAGACAGCCTGTAGTGGCAACCCTCTACATGTCAGCCACACCCCCGCCAAGAGAGCCGCACGTAACTAAACCAGAACACTATGCTGGGAATTTGAGAAGTGCTGGACCTTCCTTCTGCAATGTTCCCTGATGTTTGGACAGCAGTCATCCACGTACTCCATGGATAAGTCAAAGATAGCTTACATCATGGGGTTGTAGTGGGGACGTGCCTTAGCATAGGCTACGGTAGTCTAGGATAATCAACTGGATATCTGCTCTTTTTTCCCCACCTTTATCGTGGAAATGAGAAAGATCTTTGACCACCCCGTCCATGGTAAAGATGCCACTAAGTGTCTACTCACTCTCTGTCAGGGCTCACGCAGTGTTGCTGAATATTCTGTGGAGTTCCGGATGTTAGTGGCCGACTCGGGGTGGAATGATGAGGCACTCCAAGGGGTATTTCAGAATGGTCTCAGCGACATGGTGAAAGACAAGTTGGCAGCAAGAGATGATACCGACAGCCTGGATTCCTTCATCTCCCCAGCCACCAGGTTGGACAATCGTCTCCGAGAATGCCATAGGGAAAGAACTGGTCGTCCACCACCTTTGGTCACTCCAGGGCACTCATTACCGTCTCCCACCAGCACAATCCTCTCTTCTCCTCCTGCTCCTAGAATACCTCCCAGCCCAGCCGTTTCCACTGCCCCGGGAGAGGAATCCGTGCAGCTGGGATGGAACTGTCTTTCTCCCACAGAGCGACTCCGGAGATTGAGAGCGGGAGAGTGTCTCTATTGCGGCCAGTCCAACCACTTCCATGCTACCTGTCCCCTTCGGCCAAAAGGGAAGGCTCACCAGTAGAAAGGGGGACCCTGGTGAGCCAGACAACATTCCCTTCTGTCTCCCGAACCCGGATGCAGATCCAAACTACTTTACGTTACAACCCACAGTCCCTGCCACTGTCAGCTCTCGTGGACTCTGGCGCTGAGGGAAACCTTTTGGATGAAAACATAGCTTCCCGGGCCGGAATTCCTCGGGAGCCGTTGAGTACCCCTTTGGAAGCCCGGGCACTGGACGGTAGACTTCTGGCCCGAGTCACACACTGCACACCACCCCTGTCTCTTATTCTCTCCGGGAACCATTGGGAACAGGTACGATTTAACCTAATTTCCTCTCCTCAAGCTCCTATAGTTCTTGGGTACCCCTGGTTAAGCCGCCATAATCCCCACATTGACTGGTCCACCGGGAAGATAGTCAGCTGGAGTCCGTTCTGTCACTCCACTTGTCTACAATTGGCCCTTTCCCTTGTGAAAGTCACCGCGACCTTGTCTGCCGCTGAAACCCCCGACTTATCCAAGGTTCCAGCAGATTATCACGATCTGGGAGAAGTGTTCAGCAAACAACCGGCTCTTTCCCTACCTCCACACCGCCCTTACGATTGCACAATTGACCTTCTCCCTGGAGCCCCTCTACCCACCAGTCGACTATATAACCTGTCCCGGCCAGAAAGGGAAGCAATGGAGGCTTACCAAAATGACTCTCTCGCGGTGGGCATTATCCGACCCTCATCCTCCCCTGTAGGCACAGGTTTCTTGTTTGTGGGGAAGAAAGACCGCTCACTGTGCCCCTGCATTGACTACCGGGGCCTGAGTAGCATCACCATAAAGAATAACTATCCACTGCCCCTTATCCAACCCCTTCACGGAGCCACAATCTTCTCTAAGTTGGACCTACGAAGTGCCTACCACCTGGTCAGGATAAGGGAGGGAGATGAGTGGAAAACAACTTTTAACACTTCTCTTGGTCACCTCGAATACCTGCTCATGCCATTCGGTCTCACCAATGTCCCTGCCATCTTCCAAGCTCTGATAAACGATGTCCTTAGAGACTTTATTAACCATTTCATTTTTGTTTATTTGGGCAACATCTTAATCTTCTCCCACAGTCTTCAGGAACACATCCACCATGTCCGTCAGGTTCTACAGAGGTTTTGGAAGAACAAACTATTCGTGAAGGCTGAGAAGTACGAGTTTCATGTCCGTTCTGTCAGTTTTCTGGGGTACATCAACAAGAGCGGGCGAGTGAGGGCGGATCCCGAAGAGGTCCGGGCGGTGGTGGCGGCCAAAACCCATGACACTCAAGCAACTCCAGTGATTTCTGGGGTTCGCAAACTTCTATCGTCACTTTATCAGGGATTACAGCCGGGTGGCAGCGCCCCTTACTCAGCTCACCTCTCCTGAGACCCCTTTTCACTGGAGCCCCGAAGCAGACTCAGCCTTCTTGGAGCTGAAGAGACGTTTCACCCCCGCTCCCATCCTGGTCTAACCAGACCCACCTCGCCAGTTCATTGTGGAAGTCCACGCCTCTGACTCTGGGGTGGGAGCGGTTCTCTCCCAATGCTCCATCCCAGACCAAAAGCTCCATCCCTGGGCCTCCTTTTCTCGCCGGCTATCCCCCAATGAATGGAACTACGACGTAGGGAACTGGGAGTTGCTGGCCGTCAAACTCACTTTGGAGGAGTGGAGACACTGGCTGGAGGGAGCTGAACATCCATTCATCATCTGGACAGACCACAAGATCTCGCATACATCCAAACCGCCAAACACCTCAACTCCTGCCAAGCCCGATGGGCATTATTTTTTGGCCATTTTAGATTCACACTCACTTATCATCCAGGGTCCAAGAACGGGAAGCTCGATGCACTCTCCCGTCAATACGTCGCTGAGGAGGGCCTTCCCAACCCTGAGACCATACTTCCACCATCCTGTGTAGTGGCTGCCCTCACCTGGGAGATCGAATCCATAGTCAAAGAGGCACAACAGACTTAACCTGACACGGGCAATGGACCCCCCCAATCACCTCTCTGTGCCTGACTCTGTTCGGTCTCAGGTTCTCCAGTGAGGGCATACTTCTCGTTTCGCCTGCCATCCCGGAATCGGCCGAACTCTGTCCCTTCTGAAGCGACATTTCTGGTGGCCCTCCACGGGCGCTGACACCCATTCCTTCGTCTCTGCCTGTTCTGTTTGCGCCCGTAGAAAAGCCTCCCACCGACCACCTGCTGGATTGCTTCATCCCCTACCTGTCCCTGGCCGCCCTTGGTCGCACATTGCTTTGGATTTTGTTACCAGCCTACCCCCTTCACATGGGAACACTGCCGTACTCACCATGGTGGACCGCTTCTCCAAAGCTGTGCACTTCATAGCCCTTCCCAAACTCCCTACAGCCCATGAAACAGTTGACCTCCTTGTCCATCACGTCTTCCACCCTCATGGAATTCCCTCTGATGTTATTTCTGACCGGGGTCCCCAATTCATCTCTCTAGTCTGGAGATCCTTTTGTCAAGCCCTTGGAGCCTCAGTAAAGCTGCCTTCCGGCTTCCATCTGCAGACTAATGGTCAAACAGAATGAGCAAACCAGGATTTGGAAGCAGCACTGCACTGAATAACCGCCAACCCATCATCCTGGAGCACCCATCTTGTTTGAGTGGAATACGCCCACAACTCCCTGGTCAGCACCGCCACCAGAATGTCTCCCTTCAAATGCTCCCTCAGTTACCAACTTCCTCTGTTTCCCACACATGAAGATGACATCGCTGTGCCTTCTGTTCAGGCCCATCTCTGCCAGTGCCGCAGGATCTGGAAGGATGCATGCACGGCCTTGCTTCGCTCAACTGACCGCAACCGGAGGACTACCGATCACCTTCGAATTCCTGCACCAAATTATCAGCCTGGGCAGAAGTTTTGGCTCTTGTCAAAAGACATTCCCCTCAAGAATGACCCCATTCCCATTCCTCGCTACCTGGGACCATTCGAGATTGAGAATGTCATCAGCCACTCGGTGGTCAGACTCAAACTGCCCGGATCCATGCACGTTCATCCCACGTTCCACATCTCCCAATTGAAACTTGTATCTGTCAGCCCTTTGTGCCCTCCTGTTGAACCTCCTCCAGCCGCCCGGGTCATTGACAACCACCCAGCGTACACCGTCCGGTAAATACTGGATGTGTGCCGCCGAGGCAGGGGCCTCCAGAAACTGGTTGATTGGGAGGGATACAGCCCAGAGGAACGCTCCTGGATTCCCTGCTCCTTCATCCTGGACCCTTCCCTCCTCCATGATTTCCATCGAGACAATCCGGACAAGCCTGGTGGTTCGCCTGGAGACTCCCATTTGTGAGGGTGGGGGGTGGTTCTGTCATGGTCCCGATCGTTAATTCCCTATCTTTCTTCTAATTTCCTTTGTTTGTGCCATGGTTCCGTCTGCTAATTTCCCATTTTCTTCTAATTCTCTTTGATGACAGCACACCTGGTTTCCATCAAGACCTGTAGTATAAGAACCCCAGCGTGACAACCACTAGTCGCCAGATCGTTGGTTTTGCCTGCATGGTAATTAATGTTTCCCGGCCAATTAGGACTGTGTGTTCTAAGCTTTGCTCCAGTTTCAAAGTTTACCTATGAAACTCCGTCTCTCTGTGTCAAGGCTCCATGTCACAATCCCTCCTGTTTGCTGTTCAATGTTCATGTCCGCATAAGCATCCTAACTCAATCTCCATGCCTGTGTCCTGCGCTTGGGTTTGCTTCATTCGCTCATTGAAACAGCTCCTCCACTGGGAAATGGTGTAGCCCTGATACTGTACGATTTGCTTACCTATCTCAGCACTGTGTTGGCTGATTTTAAACCCCTCATCTCACAGTATCTCTAAAACACTGGCTATCACCTCGAATGACCTGCTTCATCTTCCGAAGCAATGAGTAGATTATCTACATATTGTAAGATGGTCGACCGATAGGGCGTTATATTGAGCTTTTCTAAAGTCTGCGCTATGACCTTATGAAAAATGGCTGGGCTACTGTGGAATCCCCGGGGGAGTCTGGTCCACGTATTTTCTTCCAACATAAGTAAAATATTCATATCTTATTGCTTGTTACAATAAGTATGTGGTCAATTGTGCATTGCTTATATATTCAGTTATTCCTGACACGATTGCTTAGCAAAATAACATACATTATTGTTATTAATTCTCTTTGACTTTATAACTACAACATAACAACAACAAGCTTTGACCAGCAACAAACCTGAACATCAGAATTTTTCAGGGGGGGAATTTCACTCAGGACCACTGCTCTGGTAGAAAAGGGAGCAGTGGGTCGCTTCAGCGAAATAGAGCGTTAACCAGCGACCAGTCGGCAATTGGGATTGATTAGCAAGAGCAAATTAAAGATAGGCAGGGGCAAGTGCAGCGGCCGGCATCTGAGTGGACTGAGTCGAATAGGTGACCTTGAAACTTTAGCTCTTTGAGGCTTCAGCGAAGAGAGGCTAGTGTCAGAGAAGGTTTAAAAAAAGAAAACCTCAAGGTTAAATTATTTCTCCTTTCCTTCTCAGCGAGGACAATAGAGATGCCAGGCAGGATTGTGGAATGTTCCTCTGCGAGATATGGGAAGGCAGGGAGACCTCCAGCGTCCCTGACGACCAGAACTGCGAGAAGTGCATCCAGCTGCAGGTTCTAACAATCCACGTTAAGGAAATGGAACTGGAACCAGATGAACTCCAGACCATTCGACTGAAGGGGTGATGGAGAGGTGGATACGCCCAAGGTGCAGGACACAGGAAACTGGGTGACAGTCAGGAAAAGGAATGGGGTTAAAAGGAGCCAGTGCAGAGTACCCTTGTGGCCATCTCCCTCAGCAACATAAGACCATAAGACCATTCGGCCAATCAAGTCTGCTCCACCATTCAATCGTGGGCTGATCCAATTCTTCCAGTCATCCCCACTCCCCTGCTTTCACCCCGTACCCTTTGATGCCCTAGATAATCAAGAACCTATCTATCTCTGCCTTACATACACCCAATGACATGGCCTCCACAGCCGCTTATGGCAACAAATTCCGCAGATTTACCACCCTCTGCCTAGAGTCATTTAGAAACATAGAAAATCTACAGCACAATACAGGCCCTTTGGCCCACAAAACTGTGACAAACATATCCTAACCTTGAAATTACCTAGGGTTACCCATAGCCCTCTATTTTTCTGAGCTCCATGTACCTGCCTAAGAGTGTCTTAAATGACCCTATCGCATCCGACTCCACCACCATCGCCAGCAGCCCATTCCACGCACTCACCACTCTCTGTGTAAAAAGCTTATCCCTGACTTCACCTCTGTACCTACTTCCAAGCACCTTAAAACTGTGCCCTCTCGTGCTAGCCATTTCAGCCCTGGAAAAAAGCCTATGCCTATCCATACGATCAATGCCTCTCGTCATCTCATACACCTCTATCAGGTCACCTCTCATCCTCCATCGCTCCTAGGAGAAAAGGCCAAGTTCACTCAACCTATTCTCATAAGACATGCCCCCCAATCCAGGCAACATCCTTGTAAGTCTCCTCTGCACCCTTTCTATGACTTCCACATCCTTCTTGTAGTGAGGTGACCAGAACTGAGCACAGTACTCCAAGTGAGGTCTGACAAGAGATCTATATAGCTGCAACATTACCTCTTGGCTCCTAAACTTATTCCCACGATTCATAAAGGCCAACGCATCGTATACTTTCTTAACCACAGAGTCAAACTGCGCAGCAGCTTTGAGTGTCCTGTGGACTCGGACCCAAGATCCCTCTGATCCTCCACATTGCCAGGAGTCTTACCATTAATACTATATTCTGCCATCATATTGGACCTACCAAAATGAACAACCTCACACTTATCTGGGTTGAACTCCATCTACCACTTCTCAGCCCAGTTCTGCATCCTATCAATGTCCCGCTATAACCTCTGACAGGCCTCCACACTATCCACAGCACCCCCAAACTTTGTGTCATCAGCAAATTTACTAACCCATCCCTCCACTTCTTCATTCAGGTCATTTATAAAAATCATGAAGAACAGGGGTCCCAGAACAAACCCCTGAGACACATCACTGGTGACTGACCTCTGTGCAGAATATCACCCGTCTGCAACCACTCTTTGCCTTCTGTGGGCAAGCCAGTTCTGGATCCACAAAGCAATGTCCCCTTGGATCCCATGCCTCCTTACTTTCTCAATAAGCCTTGCATGGGGTACCTTATCAAATGCCTTGCTGAAATCCATGTACACTACACCTACTGCTCTTTCTCCATCAATGTGTTTAGTCACATCCTCAAAAAATTCAATCAGGCTCGTAAGACACAACCTGCCTTTGGCAAAGCCATGCTGACTATTCCAAATCATATTATGCCTCTCCAAATGTTCATAAATACTGCCTCTCAGGATCTTCTCCATCAACTTACCAACCACTGAAATAAGACTCACTGGTCTATAATTAACTGGGCTATCTCTACTCCCTTTCTTGAATAATGGAACAACATCCACAACCCTCCAATCCTCCGGAACCTCTTGCATCCCCATAGATGATGCAAAGATCATCGCCAGAGGTTCAGCAATCTCCTCCCTCACCTCCCACAGTAGCCTAGGGTACACTTCATCCAGCCCCAGATATTTATCCAACTTGATGCTTTCCAAAAGCTCCAGCACATCCTCTTTCTTAATGTCAATATGCTCAAGCCTTTCACTCCACTGTACAGTAAGTCATCCCTACAATCGCCAAGGTCATTTCCCTAGTGAATACTGAAGCAAAGTACTCATTAAGTCCCTCTGCTATCTCCTCCGGTTCCATACACAATTTTTCACTGTCACACTTGATTGGTCCTATTCTCTCATGTCTTATCCTCTTGCTCTTCACGTACTTTTAGAATTCCTTGGGGTTTTCCTTAATCCTTCTTATGGACCCTTCTGGCTCTCCTAATTTCTTTCTTAAGCTCCTTCCTGCTCCCTTATAACCTTCTAGATCTCTATCATTACCTAGCTTTTTGAACCTTTCGTAAGCTTCTTTTCTTCTTGACTAGATTTACAACTTAATTTCTCCACATCTCAGTTCTGAAAGGATGTCCTTCAATCCTGAAATCGTGGCCTCTTGTCCTAGAATCCCCTACCATGGGAAATAACTTTTCTATATCTAAACAGGTATATGACTTTGGATACTACTGGGGAGAGGGGGCTGGCATAACAGAGGACAGTCACAGTGGTCATGTCTCTGGCTCTGAGTCAGGCTCTGTGATTCAGAAGGGTCAGGCGGGGGTGGGGGGGAGTAAAGGCACATTTGGTGATTGAGGATTCATTAGGTAGAGGAATGGACACGAGGTTCTGTGAGCGAGAACGAGATTTCCGGATGGTATGTTGCCTCCTGGCTGCCAGGGTCTGGGAAATCTCGGATCAAGTCCTCAGCATTCCTAAGTGGGAGAGTGAACAGCCAGAGGTCTTGGTCCATGCAGGTACCAATGACATGGGTAGGATGAGTGACAAGGTTCTGCATGGGGAATTCAGAGAGATTGGTGCTAAGTTAAAGGGCAGGACTTCCAGGGCTGTGATCTCAGGATTGTTACCCATGCCTCGTGCTAGTGAGGCCAGAAATAGGAAGATTACACAGTTAACACGTGGCTAAGGAGTTGGTGTAGGAGGAACGGCATAAGATATTTGGATCATTGGGCTCTCTTCCATCGAAGGTGGGACCTGGACAAAAAGGACAGTTTGCACCTGAACTTCTGGGGGACTAATATCCTAGTGGGAATGTTTGTTAATGCTGAACAGTGGTGATCAAACAAAAATTGCAGGGGATGGGAACCAGAGTGCCAGAATAGTTAGTGGAGAGGTTGCGGAGGCAGATGTTTGTAAGACTTCAGGCAAATTTAGGAATCAAAAGGTTGAGCATGGTACAACTAATGTCCTGAGCTATGTATATTTCAATGCAAGAAATATCGTAGGACAGGTGGATGAAGATGAGGTAGCTGATTTACAAATAGAGGCAATGTGTAGTGAGGAGAGGCATTTGATAGGAGAAAATTGCAGGCAACAGGATGAGTTGCAACATAAAGGGCGGGCAAAATTGAAAAGGTTTAACAGAGGACTGAAGGTGTTGTATTTGAATGCACACAGTATGCAAAATTAGGTAGATGAACTTGTAGCACGGTTGCAGATTGGCAAGGATGATGTTGTAGGCATCACTGAATCATGGCTGAAAGAAGATTATAGCTGGGTGCTTAATGTCCAAGGATATACATGGTATCATAAGGACAGGCAAGAAGGCAGCGGGAGTGATGTTGCTCTGTTGGTAAAAAACTAAATTAAATCATTAGAAAGAAGTGACATTGGGTTGGAAGGTATTGAATCATTGTAGATAGAGCTAAGGAACTGCAAGGGTAGAAGGACCCTGATAGGAATTGTATACAGATCCCCCCCACCAAAAGTCGTAAGGATGTGGTCTACAAATTACAATGGGAGATAGAATGTGCATGACAATAGGGCAATGATACAATCGTCATGGTGGTCTCAATATGCAGGTAGATGGAGAAAATCAGATTGGTGCTGGATTCCAAGAAGGGGAAATGTATCAAATTTACATTAAAATTTGAGAAGGAGAAGCTGAGGTCAGATGAATGAGTATTACGGTGGAGTAAAGGGAATTACAGAGGTGTGAGAGAGGAATTGGCCAGAATTGATTGGAAAAGAACACTGGCAGGGATGACAGAACAGCAGCAATGGCAGGAATTTCTGGAACAATTCTTAAGGCACAGGATATATACATCCCAAAGAGGAAGGGGTATTCTTGAGGGAAGATGACACAACCATACTAACAAGAGCAGTCAAAGCCAACATGAAAGCCAAAGAGAGGGCATCTAAAACCCTGCTACGTGCTTCTGCTGAAGAGGAAACCTGCAACCTCGAGGACAGTGAGGAAATGGTTGGAGGAGGCTTATGAGGCGCTCCAGGGTTGTTTTGAGGTGACAGACTGGCAGGCACTCTGTGAGCCACATGGAGAGGATATTGATGGGTTTCACAGAGTGTATCACTGATTACATCAACTTCTGTGTGGACTGCAATGTTCTGACAAGAACTGTCCTTTGTTATTCAAATAACAAGCCATGGATGACAAAGGACATTAAGGACATCCTGAACGCTAAAAAGAGGGTGTTTAGAGATGGAAATAGGGAGGAGCTGAGGGCAATACAGAGGGACCTGAAAGCCAGGATCAGGGAGGCTAAAGACAGGTATAGGAGGAAGCTTGAGTGGAAACTCCAGCAGAACAACATGAGATAGCTCTGGAGTGGGATGAGGACCATCACTGGGTTCTGGCAAACTAGCAGCAGAGGAGCTGAAGGCAGTGTGGACAAGGCCAATGAACTTAACCTGTTCTTTAACAGATTTGACATTGTGGCCCCTGCCCATCCCCCACGAGGCATCTGTTGTCCGCCCCCAACCAACACATATTCCACTCTCCCCTCCTATCCCTCCTCACAGTCCCCCACCCAGCTCTCATGACTATACCCCTTCCCCACACGAAACCACCACAGTGGGCTTCATAGCTGAACAGGTGAGAAGACGGCTGAAACGTCTCAACCCAAGCAAGGCTGCAAGCCTGGATGGTGTCAGTACCAGGGTGCTCAAAGCCTGTGCCCCTCAGCTATGTGGAGTACTTTGACGTGTCTTCAACCTGAGCCTGAGTTTCCAGAGGGTTCCTGTGCTGTGGAAGACGTCCTGCCTCGTCCCTGTGCCGAAGACGCCGCGCCCCAGCGGCCTCAATGACTATAGACCGGTGGCATTGACGTCCCACATCATGAAGACCCTGGAGAGACTTGTTCTGGAGCTGCTTTAGCCTATGGTTAGGCCACACTTAGATCCCCTCCAGTTCGCCTACCAGCCCCGACTAGGAGTTGAGGATGCCATCATCTACCTGCTGAACCATGTCTACACCCACCTGGACAAGTCAGCGAGCACTGTGAGGGTCATGTTTTTTGACTTCTCCAGTGCGTTCAACACCATCCGCCCTGCTCTGCTGGGGGAGAAGCTGACAGCGATGCAGGTGGATGCTTTCCTGGTGTCATGGATTCTTGATTACCTGACTGGCAGACCACCGTACGACTGCTTGCAACACCGTGTGTCCGACAGAGTGATCAGCAGCACTGGGGCTCCACAGGGGACTGTCTTGTCTCCCTTTCTCTTCACTATTTACACCTCGGACTTCAACTACTGCACAGAGTCTTGTCATCTTCAGAAATTTTCTGATGACTCTGCCATAGTTGGATGCATCAGCAAGGAAGATGAGGCTGAGTACAGGGCTATGGTAGGAAACTTTGTCACATGGTGTGAGCAGAATTATCTGCAGCTTAATGTGAAAAAGACTAAGGAGCTGGTGGTAGACCTGAGGAGGGCTAAGGCACCGGTGACCCCTGTTTCCATCCAGGGGGTCAGTGTGGACATGCTGGAGGATTACAATTAACTGGGGATACGAATTGACAATAAACTGGACTGGTCAAAGAACACTGATGCTGTCTGCAAGAAGGGTCAGAGCCGTCTCTATTTCCTGAGGAGACTGAGGCCCTTTAACATCTGTCGGACGGTGCTGAGGATGTTCTACGAGTCTGTGGTGGCCAGTGTGATCATGTTTGCTGTTGTGTGCTGGGGCAGCAGGCTGAGGGTAGCAGACACCAACAGAATCAACAAACTCATTCGTAAGGCCAGTGATGTTGTGGGGATGGAACTGGACTCTCTGACGATGGTGTCTGAAAAGAGGATGCTGTCCAAGTTGCATGCCATCTTGGACAATGTCTCCCATCCACTACATGTACTGGGTGGACACAGGAGTACCTTCAGCCAGAGAATCATTCCACCGAGATGCAACACAGAGCGTCATAGGAAGTCATTCCTGCCTGTGGCCATCAAACTTTACAACTCCTCCCTTGGAGGGTCAGACACCCTGAGCCAACAGGCTGGTCCTGGACTTATTTCCTGGCATAACTTACATATTACTATTTAATTATTTATGGCTTTATTACTATTTAATTATTTATGGTGCAACTGTAACGAAAGCTAATTTCCCTTGGGATTAATAAAGTATGACTATGACTATATAACAGAGCAAAAATTAGTGGGAAGTTAGATTAAGCAGTTTTAAAACCCAACACAAAGCAACTAAAAGTTAAGACCCATGATATTACAGGAAAGATTCTAGCATGGATAAAGCAGTGGCGGATTGGCAGGAAGCAAAGAGTGGGAATATAGGGAGCCTTTTCTGCTTTGCTGCCAGTGACTAGTGGTGTTCCACAGGGGATCTGTATTGGGTTCAATTCCTCTTACGATATTTGTCAGTGATTTGGATGATGGAGTTAATGGCTTTGTTGCAAAGTTTGCAGGTGATATGTAGATAGGTAGAGGAACAGATAGTTTTAAGGAAGTAGAGAGGCTACAGAAGGACCTTGACAGATTAGGACAATGGGTAAAGAAGTGGCTAATGGAATACACTGTTGGGAAGTGTATGGTCACAAACTTTGGTAGAAGAAAGTTCTTTGGAGAGAAAATACAAAACACTGAGGAACAAAGGGACTTGGGAGTCATTGTGCAGGATTCCCTAAAGGTTAATTTACAGGTTGAGTGTATGGTGAGAAAGGCAAATGCAATGTTGACATTAATTTCAAGAGGACTAGGATATAAAAGCAAGGATGTAATGTTGAGAGTTTATAAAGCACTGCCGAGGTCTCACTTGGAGTATTGTGAGCCGTTTTAGACCCCTTATCATAGAAATGTTGTTCTGAAACTGGAGAGGGTTCAAAGGAGATTCACGAAAATGATTCCAGGATTGAATGGCTTGTCATATGAAAAGCATGTGATGGCTCTGGACCTGTACTCATTAGAATTCAGAAGAATGAGGGGTGACTTCATTGAAACCTATTGAATGGTGAAAGGCCTTGATAGAATGGATGTGGAGAAGATTATTCCTATGGTGGGAGATTCTAAGACCAGAGGACACAGTCTTAGAATAGAGAGGAAACCTTTTAGAATGGAGATGAGGAGGAATCCATTTAGCCAGAGAGTGGTAAATTTGGAATTCTTTGCCAGAACCAGCTGTGGAGGTCAAGTCTTTGTGTATATTTAAGACTGAGGTTGATAGATTCTTGATAGCTCGGGGTGTTAAGGGATACTGGGACATGGCAAGAGATGGGGGATGAGAGGAAAACTGGATTTGCCATAATGAAATGTCAGAACACACTCATTTATTAGTATTATAGAGCATGTACAACAAATTTCTACCATTAATCACAAAAGCAGCAGTAAAATTGGATTTTCAAAAAGTAAAGCGTCTTGGAGATGTTGGAGAAAACTGAAAAATCTTCACAATTACCTACAATTGTAAACGTATTTCACTCATCATTTGAATCACAATGCAGTGTTTAGGAATATATCACAATGTTTATTTCTTCAGATCCACATATGTACTTGTAGCATTCATGTCTCTCTTCCTGCCTGAGAAGCAGGAAACCAAATTTGACCAACTGCTCTCCACAATGATAGTCACTGAACACTTAAAACCTGTCCTTTGTAATGTGACGGCCACTATCATTGTGGATACTTAAAGTGTGTCCTTCACTAAATTATTCATCTTCCAAAAGCAGCTGACATTTATCTCAGAATGCTAACCTGAAAAGAGCAGAGCATACTGCATTTACACAGTTGTACAAGATGAATCTGCTGACCCTTTCACCTACTGTTGAAATTGTATACAATAATGGAGAGACCAAATGTGGAGTATTGTTTGCATGTTCGGTCACCTACCTAGAGGAAAGATGTAAACAAGGCCGAAAGAGTACAGAGAAAATTTACAAGGTTGTTGTCTGGTCCAGAGGACCTGCGTTATAAAGAAAAATTGAATAGGATAGGACTTTATTCCTTGGAACGTAGAAGATTGAGGGGGCATTTGATAAGGGTTATACAAAATGATGAGGGGTATAGATAGGCTAAATTCAAGCAGGCTTTTCCCACCAAGGTTAAGTGGAACTACAACCAGAGGTCATGGGTGAAGGATGAAAGGTGAGAAGTTTAAGGGGAACATGAGGGGAATCTTCTTCAGTCAGGGACTCCTGAGAGTGTGGAATGAGCTGCCAGTGTAATTGGTGCATGTGAGTTTGATTTCAACGTTTAAGAGAAGTTTGGACAGGTATATGGATGGTGGGGGGGGGCAACGGTCCCAGTGGAGATCGATTGGATGAGGTAGTTTAAATGGTTCGGCATGGACTAGATGGGCCGAAGGGCTTGTTCTCTGCTGTATTTTTCTATGACTCTACTCCAAAACCCTTTCCTCCCAATAGCCCTGCAACTTTCTTTCACCTTTGTGCCTGTTCTGTATTTTACTGTTCTATGATCTAAAAGCCAGTCTGCTCATTTCCAGATTTTTATTGGCAAATCTTTATTCTCAAAGAAATATGTGCCCTCATCTATATACTACTGAACTCTCATGCTCTGTCTGTCTGTTTGTGATTTCCAATTAGCACAAACGGTGCATTACAGCGGCACTTTTTTTTGCTATATCAAATTAAAATGCGCTAATTTACAGAATGCAGGCAAAGTTTAGGGTTATATATTCGTATAAAATTACTCATTTGGAAAAATCAACAGGCTCGCTTTCACCCCAGAGCCGATCCGCCATCATGGAAATTGGGATGCGACAGCCCGACACATGCGCACGGCCAGCCTCAGCAGCGACATCTACCGGAGCAAAAGGGCAGGGCAGCTCTATTTCGAGTGGTCACATTCTGCTAATCCCGTCAGCATGTGCGGGACTGGGACAGATCTAACTGCCACCCATCAATAAGAGATCATTAAATCTTATCGTAATGATGTACTTTGAGACACCCATAAAACCCTTTGCTGCAGCCGAAGGATAGCGGTGACTATGTCACGTCCATTTAGGAGAGCGCCAACCACATCACCAATGTCGTCGGGAAGCGGCAAGAAGAGGGAGGGAACAAGAATCAGATGAGACAACTCCAGGATCAAAGAGTCAGGACAACAAAAGATGACAGAAGAAGAGACAGAGGAGGAGAGGTATGCATATCTCCAGGATCAGAGACAAACAACAAACAGCAGAAGAGGGGGATGAAAGGACTGCACGTCTCCAGAATGACAACCAGAGGCACAAGGGTGGCAGATAAACCAGAAATGATGCCATTAAAAGTGTCCTTCGTTAAACGAGGAGGAGCTATATTTGCTTTGCTACGTCATAGTCATACTTTATTGATCCTGGGGGAAATTGGTTTTAGTTACAGTTGCACCATGAATAATTAAATAGTAATAAAACCATAGATAATTAAATAGCAATACGTAAATTATGCCAGGAAATAAGTCCAGGACCAGCCTATTGGCTCAGGGTGTCTGACCCTCCAAGGGAGGAGTTGTAAAGTTTGATGGCCACAGGCAGGAATGACTTCCTATGACGCTCTGTGTTGCTTCTCGGTGGAATGAGTCTCTGGCTGAATGTACTCCTGTGCCCAACCAGTACATTATTTAGTGGATGGGAGGCATTGTCCAAGATGGCATGCAACTTGGACAGCATCCTCTTTTCAGACACCACCGTCAGAGAGTCCAGTTCCATTCCCACAACATCACTGGCCTTACGAATGAGTTTGTTGATTCTGTTGGTGTCTGCTACCCTCAGCCTGCTGCCCCAGCACACAACAGCAAACATGATCGCACTGGCCACCACAGACTCGTAGAACATCCTCAGCACCGTCCGACAGATGTTAAAGGGCCTCAGTCTCCTCAGGAAATAGAGACCGCTCTGACCCTTCTTGTAGACAGCCTCAGTGTTCTTTGACCAGTCCAGTTTATTGTCAATTCGTATCCCCAGTTAATTGTAATCCTCCAGCATGTCCACACTGACCCCCTGGATGGAAACAGGGGTCACCGGTGCCTTAGCACTCCTCAGGTCTACCACCAGCTCCTTAGTCTTTTTCACATTAAGTTGCAGATAATTCTGCTCACACCATGTGACAAAGTTTCCTACCGTAGCCCTGTACTCAGCCTCATCTCCCTTGCTGATGCATCCAACTATAGCAGAGTCATCAGAAAACTTCTGAAGATGATAAGACTCTGTGCAGTACTCTGCGCGACGTTCTTCTTTAATAAACTGAGGTTTTCTACTTCAGTTTCCAAAGCAAAGCGATACCAACAGCATTCAGGAAAATGTATTGTTCATACTGGTCACATCAGACTGCACTACCCTTCTCTCAAAGGGTACCCCAACGGGTTACCCTGTTGTCTAGTCCCCACTAAGATCGTATCAATGTGGGACTGATAGTCCAGCTAAATCTGAAAGAAAACCCTTCTCGACTACCTGCCAAGCCACCTAGTTCAATTGTCACTTAAAGTTCAAGCACAGAGCAACATATTGCAATGATTAACTATGTGACACAGCCTTTGAAAACGGTTTACGATCCAATCGGCTTTAAAGTAAAAGTTACCGTCCAGTCAAATCACAATTCTGTCTGCCGTACTGTAAGTTAGTACGTTACAACTTTCTTTTCTAACAGGCATCTCGCAACAATGATCAATTCTCATTCTAAACACACCTTGTCAAATTTGCAATATTAATGAAAAAGAAAAAAATGAATATGTTCAAAACCGCCGGCAATCCGCTGGGCTGAATTTTATAAAAACGACAGAAAATCTGCAGGTGCTGGAAATCCAAGCAACACACACAAAATGCTGGAGGAACTCAGCAGGCCAGGCAGAATCTGATGAAAGGTCTCGGCCCGGAACGTCGACGATACCCTCTTCCTTAGATGATGCCTGGCCTGCTGAGTTCCTCCTGAACTTTGTGTTATTTATAAAACTAATATACTGCCGGAGTCCTGATGTTCCCGGCGATGACGTCAGCTGTCGCGCTCAGCTGTGCAAAGTCTGAGACTGTGAAAACAAATACCGAAACACTCGGATTCGTGTCAAGTCTATCTTCGGGAAAGGAACAGGTTCTCCAACATGGCTCAGCCAGCAGAAAGAGGTCAGCATTGAAATGTTCAGATATTTCTGTCTGGTAGTCGGATAGACTGATCGCTTTCTGTGCCGTGAAGTTTCTCAGTAAGACAGTGTGCTTGAAGAGTATTGCTCGTTTGAGCTACGCCGAATCTGGCACTGGAATTCTGTGCAGAGGTACTAGCTCCTCCGCTGTATTGGACTGTTGCTCTTCCTGAGTGGGGACTAGATTAAGATTTAGACTAGAATGAATTTTTTTGACCTAACACAGGGGTCCGCAACTTTTTTTTGCACTGCGGACCGGTTTAATATTGACAATATTCTTGCGGACCGGCCGACCCTGGGGGGGGGGGGGGGGGTAGGGTTGCCAACGGACAAGAATAGCAGTCAAATGCGTTTTGTTTATCCAGGGAGACTACAATGACCATGAAGCCTTGCGCTGGCACTAGTGCGCATGCGTGTGCCTCCCGATTATATTTTTCCTGCAACACACATAAAAGTTGCTGGTGAACGCAGCAGGCCAGGCAGCATCTCTAGGAAGAGGTACAGTCGACGTTTCAGGCCGAGACCCTTCGTCAGGACTAACTGAAGGAAGAGTGAGTAAGAGATTGGAAAGTGGGAGGGGGAGGGGGAGATCCAAAATGATAGGAGAAGACAGGACGGGGAGGGATGGAGCCAAGAGCTGGACAGGTGATAGGCAAAAGGGATACGAGAGGATCGTGGGACAGGAGGTCCGGGGAGAAAGAAAAGGGGGAGGGGAACCAGTGGATGGGCAAGGGGTATAGTCAGAAGGACAGAGGGAGAAAGAGGAGAGTGAGAGAAAGAATGTGTGTATAAAAATAAATAACGGATGGGGTACGAGGGGAAGGTGGGGATTTAGCGAAAGTTAGAGAAGTCGATGTTCATGCCATCAGGTTGGAGGCTACCCAGACGGAATATAAGGTATTGTTCCTCCAACCTGAGTGTGGCTTCATCTTTACAGTAGAGGAGGCCGTGGATAGACATGTCAGAATGGGAATGGGATGTGGAATTAAAATGTGTGGCCACTAGGAGATCCTGCTTTCTCTGGCGGACAGAGTGTAGGTGTTCAGCAAAGCGGTCTCCCAGTCTGCGTTGGGTCTCGCCAATATATAGAAGGCCACATCGGGAACACCGGACCCAGTATATCACCCCAGCCGACTCACAGGTGAAGTGTTGCCTCACCTGGAAGGACTGTTTGGGGCCCTGAATGGTGGTAAGGGAGGAAGTGTAAGGGCATGTGTAGCACTTGTTCCGCTTACACGGATAAGTAAGGATAAGAGACCCGACGCAGACTGGGAGACCGCTTTGCTGAACACCTACGCTCTGTCCGCCAGAGAAAGCAGGATCTCCTAGTGGCCACACATTTTAATTCCACATCCCATTCCCATTCTGACATGTCTATCCACGGCCTCCTCTACTGTAAAGATGAAGCCACACTCAGGTTGGAGGAACAACACCTGATATTCCGTCTGGGTAGCCTCCAACCTGATGGCATGAACATCGACTTCTCTAACTTCTGCTAGGCCCCACCTCCCCCTCGTACCCCATCTGTTACTTATTTTTATGCACACATTCTTTCTCTCACTCTCCTTTTTCTCTCTCTGTTCCTCTGAATATATCCCTTGCCCATCCTCTGGGTCCCCCCCCCCCCGCCTTGTCTTTCTTTCCGGACCTCCTGTCCCATGACTCTCTCGTATCCCTTTTGCCTATCACCTGTCCAGCTCTTGGCTCCATCCCTCCCCCTCCTGTCTTCTCCTATCATTTTGGATCTCCCCCTCCCCCTCCAACTTTCAAATCCCTTACTCACTCTTCCTTCAGTTCGTCCTGACGAAGGGTCTCGGCTGGAAACGTTGACCGCACCTCTTCCTAGAGATGCTGCCTGGCCTGCTGCGTTCACCAGCAACTTTTATGTGTGTTGCTTGAATTTCCAGCATCTGCAGAATTCCTGTTGTTTGTATATTTTTCCTGCAAATTGTTTTGGCGATTCTGTTGGGGGGGGGGTGTAAATCAGGACCGGAATATAGGTGATAAGTGGCTAATACACTCAGTTTCGTTTGTACAAGGGTTTATCTAACGAATTTAATATTAAACACACAACGCATATTTTCCTCTCATGAATACAGTGATAAGTCAATTAGCAGGGGAGCTTGAAGTAAGTGTTGAACGAACTTCCAGTAGAAGTGGTAGAGGCAGGTTCGATATTACCATTTAAAGAAAAATTGGATAGGTATATGGACAGGAAAGGAATGGAGGGTTATGGGCTGAGTGCAGGTCGATGGGACTAGGTGAGAGTAGCGTTCGGTACGGACTAGAAGGGCGGAGAGGGTCTGTTTCCGTGCTGTAATTGTTATATGGTTATATAAGTAAGTCAATAGCATAACATTTTAAGTAACGTTTGGATATTAAACACACAGCACATATTTTCCCCGTATGAACATATAAAATCATTGCAACACACCAATATCGCTGAATCAGTGGGAGCCCTGGGCTTGTTTTCCTGCAACAAGACGGTCCCATCGAGGGGTGATGGGAGACAGCGATACTCGAAGGGGGTTCCTTGTGTCCAGTCCATTCTGCAATTTAGTTTTCCTTGCATTCATGGCAGAAAACTCCGCTTCGCAGAAATATATTGGAAGTAATGTTTTCAGTGTTTTCGTGGCTATCTCAGGATATTTAGACTTGACTTTGATCCGGAATGCCGGCAGAGATGTTATGTCAAACACACTTTTCAGCCCATCGTTATTTGCAAGCTCGAGTTGATCTTCTTCCCGCGCTGACAGGGATGACGCGCGGGTCATGACCTCGCGTGAGTAATGGCTCAACAGTGCGTGACAGGGAATGAGGAAAGGTGCAGCTGACTCATATCGACAAATCTTATCGTTTCCTTGCGGCCCGGTAGCGCATGCCTTGCGGCCCGGTGGTTGGGGCCGCTGACCTAACATATGCCAAAGGCTAAGATTACACTGGCTAAGGCAAAGTTTGGTTGGAATTACATGTGCTTTTATTACACAGTACGTTAAAAAGAAAGAATGTTAAGATAAGATAATGTTTTGTTTGTGTCATTTCACATAAGGAACACACGAATGTTCATCTTCACTATTGGCCATCTAATTGAAAATTGACCATAACCTCTATCTACTTTGGTGCTGAACTGCTCAGTACAAGAGACATTTAATTCATTGTTTGTGTCTGCACTGTGAATTCAATCAGTCTCAATGCAGTAAACATGGAAAGGTTTTGAAGATTACGATGTAAAATCACCTGCATAATCAGACGTGGCTCAACTAGTAACAGGGAAGGCTGAGGACTGACGGGTCGGTGTGGGAATACGGGGTGTTAAAAAGACATGCAGTAATGCACCCCCCCCCCCCGCTTCGCCATTCCTCATCTCCTTTTCCGTCTCTCGCCCTATCTCCTTGCCTCCCTCAGGTGCTTCTCCCCGTTTTTCTTTCTTCCATGGCCTTCTGTCCTCTCCTATCAGACTCTCCCTTCCCAAACCGTCTCTCTTTCACCAAACATCTTCCCAGCTCTTCGTCCCATCCCTTCCCAGTTTCACCTATCATCCTGTGTTTCTCTATCGCGCCACCCCCCCAACCCCCGACCTTATAAATCTATTCCTTGTCTCTTTTTTTTCTCTTGACCTGCCAAAGGGTCTCGGCCCGAAACGTCTCTGTACTTTTGTCCATAGATGCTGCCTGGCCTGCTGAGTTCCTCCAGCATCTGCAGATTTTCTCTTCTTTTTCAAAGCTGTACCTGTGATGGATTTGCGTGTGGGATCTGAGCCAGTTTAGGTCATCGGACGGGTTTTTACGAATCTACCGTGTTTGCAGCAATTCCTCCATGGCACATTTCCTGTGTAGATCTTGCTTCGTCTTTAATCCAATGCACTGTTCGAAAGTTGTCATCTTTACAGTGTTCCACAATCAGAAGAATTCACACCAGCATCTTTACTTTCTTAAAGGTTTAGGAGGTTTGACCTGTTACTGAACACGAACAAACTTCTATAGTTATAGTATTGATTGAATCCGAGCCGATAACGCCACGGCCTGGTACTGTGATTCACGGTTGCCAGTGTCATAGCATTTGGGTATGGCGCAAGTGCGGAGAGAGAGACACTGAAGCGAGTCGACAGCTCACGGAGTTCAGTGCGAACTTGGCAGGATTTTAAGGAAAAGGAAAACAAGAAACGCTGAGCCAACAGAGTCGTTAACCAGAACTGCCGAAATGAAAGTTAGATGCCAACGCCGCGGCCGAAAGCAATAGCTATGTATTGCGATATATAACGATGTACTGGACCTTGCCCCATGCCCGGTGAGATGCCAGGAGCCACCGCACAGTATTGACCAAGGAACTATCTAGCAAGCGAACGCCTCGCCTGTCGGCGGAGCTGATCAGCCTGCCGAGTCTGTTGTTTCTGAGCGCGCAGCAGAGAAGCTCCGGCTCGTCTCCAGGAGCGGTTGTAGCGCTGGATCAGCTGTTCAGCATCACGATCTCCAGAATCAATCTCCCGGTCAGGTCAAGTCAAGTTTATTGTCATTTCGACCATAAACTGCTGGTGCTGTCCACAGTAAAAACGAAACAACGATCCTCCAGGACCATGGCGCTACATGAAACAACACAAAACTACACTACATGTGAGACAGCACAAGGCTGCACTAGACTACGTAAAACAACATAAAAACTGCACCAGACTGCAGACCTGCATAGCACTACATAAAGTGCACAAAACAGTGCAGGGCAGTACAATAATTAATAAACAAGACAATAGGCACAGTAGAGGACAAATTACAATATAATAATAAATGATGTAGATGTCAGTCCAGACTCTTGAGTATTGATGAGTCTGATGGCTTGGGGGAAGAAACTGTTGCACAGTCTGGTCATGAGAGCCCGAATGCTTTGGTACCTTTTGCCAGATGGCAGGAGGGAGAAGAGTTTGTGTGAAGGTTGTGTGGGGTCCTTCACAATGCTGTTAGCTTTGCGGGTGTAGCGTGTGGTGTAAATGTCTGTAATGGTGGGAAGAGAGACCCTGATGATCTTCTCAGCTGACCTCACTATCCGCTGCAGGGTCTTGCAATCTGAGACAGTGCAATTCCTGAACCAGGCAGTGATGCAGCTGCTCAGGATGCTCTCAATACATCCTCTGTAGAATGTGGTGAGGATGGGGGGTAGAAGATGGACTTTTCTCAGCCTTCGCAGAAAGTAGAGACGCTGCTGGGCTTTCTTGGCTATGGAGCTGGTGTTGAGGGATCAGCTGAGATTCTCCGCCAGATGAACACCAAGAAATTTGGTGCTCTTAAAGATCTCAACAGAGGAGCCATCAATGTTCAACGGCAGATGCCATCTCTCTGGCCCTACATTCCTCCTTAGAACACCTGGAGAATAAAGACACATACGTAAGACTCCTTTTCATTGACTACAGCTCTGCCTTTAATACCATCATTCCAAATAAACTGATTCCTAAGCTCCGGAACCTGGGCCTTAGCACTCAGATCTGCGGCTGGATCTTCAACTTCCTCACAGACAGGACCCAGGCTGTAAAGATAGGGGACAAGCTCTCCTCTACAATCACTCTGAGGCACCGATGCCCCACAAGGCTGTGTACTCAGCCCCCTGCTGTACTCGCTGTACACCCATGATTGTGTAGCCAAGTTTCCATCAAACTCAATATATAAGTTTGCTGATGACACAACAATTGTAGGCCGGATCTTGGGTAATGATGGGTTTGAGTACAGAGAGGAAATTAAGAACCTGGTGGCATAGTGTGAAGACAATAGCCTATCCCTCAACGTCAGCAAGATGAAGGAATTGGTTGTTAACTTCAGAAGGAGTAGCGGACCGCACAACCCAATTTACATCAGTGGTGCGCAAGTGGAACAGGTCAAAAGCTTTAAATTCCTCGGGGTCAATATCACAAATGACCTGACTTGGTCCAACCAAGTAGAGTTTACTGCCAAGAAGGCCCACCAGTGCCTTTATTTCCTGAGAAAACTAAAGAAATTTGGCCTGTCCCCTAAAAGCCTCACTAATTTTTATAGATGCACCGTAGAAAGCATTCTTTTAGGCTGCATCACAACCTGGTATGGAAGTTGTCCTGTCCAAGACCGAAAGAAGCTGTAGAAGATCGTGAACACGGTGCAGCACATCACACAAACCTTCTGTGGACTCACTTTACACTGCACGCTGTTGGAGCAGTGCTGCCAGGATAATCAAGGACGCGACCCACCCAGCCAACACACTTTTCGTCCCTCTTCCCTCCGGGAGAAGGCTCAGGAGCTTGATGACTCGTAAGGCCAGATTTGGGAACAGCTTCTTTCCAACTGTGATAAGACTGCTGAACGGATCCTGACCCGGATCTGGGCCGTACCCTCCAAATATCCAGACCTGCCTGTCGGTTCTTTTGCACTACCTAACTTCCCATTTTTCTATTTTCTATTTAACTGGAAAGGTAATATGTGGAGACAAAAAAATGAGGTACAAAGGTAAACTAGCCAAGAATATAAAGGAGGATAGTAAAAGTTTCTTTAGGTATGTGAAAAGGAAAAAAAATAGTTAAGACCAAAATTGGGCCCTTGAAGACAAAAACAGGTGAATTTATTATGGGGAACAAGGAAATGGCAGACGAGTTGAACAGGTACTTTGATTCTGTCTTCACTAGGGAAGACACAAACAATCTCCCAGATATAATATTGTAGTGGCCAAAGGACCTAGGGTAATGGATGAACTGAAGGAAATTTATATTAGGCAGGAAATGGTGTTGGATAGATTGTTGGGTCTGAAGGCTGATAAGTCCTTAGGACCTGATGGTCTGCATCCCAGGGTACTTAAGGAGGTGGCTTTAGAAATCGTGGACGCATTGGTAATCATTTTCCAATGTTCTATAGATTCAGGATCAGTTCCTGTGGATTGGAGGGTGACTAATGTTGTCCCTCTCTTCAAGAAAGGAGGAAGAGAGAAAACAGGGAATTATAGACCAGTTAGCCTGACGTCGGTGGTGGGAAAGATGCTGGAGTCAATTATAAAATGAAATTACAACACATCTGGATAGTAGCAACAGGATCGGTCCAAGTCAGCATGGATTTACGAAGGGGAAATCGTGCCTGACTAATCTTCTGGAATTTTTTGAGGATGTAACTATGAAAATGGACAAGGGAGAGCCAGTGGATGTAGTGTACCTGGACTTTCAGAAAGCCTTTGATAAAGTCCCACATAGATTAGTGAGCAAAATTAGGGCACATGGTATTGGGAGCAGAGTACTGACATGGATTGAAAATTGGCTGGCTGACAGAAAACAAAGAGTAGCGATTAACGGGTCCCTTTCGGAATGGCAGGTGGTGACCAGTGGGGTACCGCAGGGTTCAGTGCTGGGACCGCAGCTGTTTATAATATATATTAATGATTTAGATAAGGGAATTAAAAGTAACATTAGCAAATTTGCCGATGACACAAAGCTGGGTGACAATGTGAAATGTGAGGAGGATGTTATGAGAATGCAGGGTGACTTGGACAGGCTGGGTGAGTGGGCAGATGCAGTTTAATGTGGATAAATGTGAGGTTATCCACATTGGTGGTAAGAACAGGAAGGCAGATTATTATCTAAATGGAGTCAAGTTAGGAAAAGGGGAAGTAGAACGAGATCTAGGCGTTCTGGTACATCAGTCACTGAAAGCAAGCGTGCAAGTACAGCAGGCAGTGAAGAAAGCTAATGGCATGCTGGCCTTCATAACAAGGGGAATTGAGTATAAGAGCAAAGAGGTCCTTCTGTAGCTGTATAGGGCCCTGGTGAGCCCACACCTGGAGTATTGTGTGCAGTTTTGGTCTCCAAATTTGAGGAAGAACATTCTTGCTATTGAAGGAGTGCAGCGTAGGTTCACAAGGTTAATTCCCGGGATGGCGGGACTGTCATATTTCGAAAGATTGGAGCGACTGGGCTTGTATACTCTGGAATTTAGAAGGCTGAGAGAGGATCTTATTGAAACATATAAGATTATTAAGGGATTGGACACGCTGGAGGCAGGAAGCATGTTCCTGCTGATGGATGAGTCCAGAACCAGAGGCCACAGTTTAAGAATAAGGGGTAGGCCAGTAAGAACGGAGTTGAGGAAAAACTGTTTCACCCGGAGAGTGGTGGATATATGGAATGCTCTGCCCCAGAAGGCTGTGGAGGCCAAGTCTCTGGATGCTTTCAAGAAAGAGATGGATAGAGCTCTTAAAGATAGCGGAATCAAAGGTTATGGGGATAAGGCAGGAACTGGATACTGATTGTGGATGATCAGCCATGATCACAGTGAATGGCGGTGCTGGCTCGAAGAGCCAAATGGCCTACTCCTGCACCTATTGTCTATTCTCTATTGTATTTATGATTTATAATTTAAATTTTTAATATTTACAAATTTTAACTTTTTAATATTTAATATTTGTAATACAGGGAGTGGGAAGTACAAAATCAAATATCGCTGTGATGATTGTACGTTCTAGTACCAATTGTTTGGCAACAATAAAATATAAAGTATAAAGTATGTTCAGCGGAGAGTGGTCGCTCCGTGATCTCCTGAAGTCAACAACTATTTCTTTTGTTTTGTTCACATTCAGAGACAGGTTGTAGGGTCCCTGGAGATGTTCGAACGCAGAGGCAAGCAGGCGAAGAGGGTAGTTGTTCCTCACAGTACTTTAATATTGTTTAGGGGCCGATAATCGATACAGGGACAGAGCTTGCCATCTTTCTTGCGGACTAAAAGGAAGCCTGCTCCTGCTGGCGAGGTTGATGGACGGATAAACATAAATCATAGAACATAGAACAGTACAGCACAGTACAGGCCCTTCAGCCCACAATGTTGTGCTGACCCTTAAACCCCAAGGCTAATACCTCCTTGAAGTATTCTTCCATGGCCACTGTTTTAGGACGAGAGAAGGAAAAGAGGCAGCCCCGGGGAGGACAATTAACGGATAGGAAGTAAAGGGTGCAGTCATGTGCAGGAAGGGAGACCTTTTCACTGACCTTAAGAAGATCAGCATATTCGGCCGGAATCCCAGACAGGTCCTCATCCTTAGCTGACACAGGAGGAGATTCATGGAGCGGATTGAGCTGGACGCAGACAGGTGGACAGGCATGCCAGTCCCCATTCTTGAAGTGCTTTAAGAGACCAATCAACCGGTGGGCTATTTAGGGATAACCAGGAGGACCAAGCACCAGTGGCAGTTCAGACGAATCAACCAGATAGAAGAGTTCTTCACTGTGTTGTCCTCGAGCACAAGTTGGAGGGTTCGGTGGAAGGAGGACCTGGCCGGTGCCCAGAAGTCGACTGAGCATGGCCGTGACGTTGATCTTTTCTCTTAATTCATGAGTAGGAACTCCCCATCTTTGAGCCAGAGAGATGTTCATGAGATTCCCGGGGTCACCGGAGTCGACAAATGCCTGAAGTTTATGGGTCCGAGCAAGGAAGCTGGCGTATTGCACAATTCGGGGAAGCTGATTGCAGAGAACCAACCCATCAGGACTCCCCTCCCCGCTGATGGGTATCCTCTTTTACTGGACGGTTCAGATAAGATGCTCAAAATTGTCCTGGATCACTCCAATAGACACAGGAACCTGTTCTCCTGCATAGATCTCGTTCCTCCTGAGATAAGCGCATGCGTCCCACTTACACAGGCACCTCCGTGAACTGGGCGCTGGGTAATCAGGGAGAAGGTGAGGGAACACTGTGATCAGACGGCGAGTAGGAAGCTTGAGACATTATTTCCCTGTGCCACTCAGCTACCAGGTCGTCAACTCGAATAGCCAGATTACTCGGGTCATCCAGACTATCCTGCTCATCACGGACAGCGATCTCGTGTCGGACCCCTGTGTTCAGTCTGGGACTGAAGGCAGTGATGAGCAATCTCCCATTCCATCCTGTCACTCCAGCAAACATGCGTAATTTGACTGCATAGGCCCCCACCATCCCTCTGCCTTGGTACAAGTCCAGGAGTCGGTGGGTATTCTCCTGACTCCAGTTTAAAAGATCAAAAACTCTCCTTACCTCTGCAAAGGAATGTCGAAAGGATTAGGACGCAGGATATCTTTGCACCCGTAAAGCGTTGAACAGGCTGAGTGTTGGTCCATGGAGGAGATTTACCGTGTACGCCAGTTTTTCTACCTCATCACCAAAACTTCCAGGATGGGCTTGGAATGTCAGCTCACACTGAGTGATAAGGGTTCTGCTACATTCGGGGTCTTGGGAGTATCTGCCCAGTGGTGGTCTGGACATAGGAGTCAGTGGCGGTCCTAGTACCTATGTTAATCAACCCAATCTGATAACTTTATAATCGAAATTTAGGCTTTTGCAAACTTATCCGAGTATAAAATACCCCATGGATTCTGCACTTAATTGCTTCAGATTCTAGAGCATTTTAATTGCATACTAAAGTAAAGGCATCTATTAGTCTTGCGAGACCATGGATCTGCGCCTGGAAAGTCTTCACTCTCCAGGGCGCAGGCCTGGGCAAGGTTGTATGGAAGACCAGCAGTTGCCCATGCTGCAAGTCTCCCCTCTCCACGACACCAATGTTGTCCAAGGGAAGGGCATTAGGACCCATACAGCTTGGCACCAGTGTCGTTGCAGAGCAATGTGTGATTAAGTGCCTTGCTCAAGGACACAATACGTTGCCTCGGCTGGGGTTCGAACTCACGACCTTCAGGTCCTAGTCCAATGCCTTAACCACTTGGCCATGTGCCCACTAAAATATTCACCCATCAAACATTCTGGCAACTAAAGGAACTATGAAGATTGGTTGTAATCTCCTTAATTGCAATGATGAAATAAATATTTAGTAACATGTGTTTATAATGCACTAATTTCTAGTCTCTGGTAATGCATGTTACAATGTTTATTTACTATTTTGTTTTTATTAAGGACTGGTTTCTGGGTTCACCTCTGTAAAACAGGGTAGTCATGGTGGGAGAAGTTCAGGGGATATTTGTGAGATATTTTGCATAGATACGTTCCAATGAGACAATGAGATGGTAGTGTACAGGAACCATGGTCTGCAAAGGCTGTTGAAAATCTAGTCAAGAAGAAAAGAAAAGCTTACAAAAGGTTCAAAGAACAAGGTAATGATAGAGACTAGCAGGAAGGAGCTTAAGAATGAAATTAGGAGGGCCAGAAAGGGCCATGAGAAGGCCTTGGTATCAGGATTAAGGAAAACCCCAAAGCATGCTACAAGTATATGAAGAGCAAGAGGGTAAGGCATGAAAGAATAGGACCAATGAAGTGCGACAGTAGAAAAGTGTTTATGGAACTGGGGGAGGTAGCAGAGGTACTTAATGAATACTATGCTTCAGTATTCACTACAGAAAGGGACCTTGGCGATTTTAGGGATGACTTGCAGCGGACTGAAAAGCTTGAGCATGTAGATATTAGGGAAGAGGATGTGCTGGAGCTTTGGGAAAGCATCAAATTGGATAAGTCACCGGGACCAGAGGAGATATACCTCAGGCTACCGTGGGAGGTGAGGGAGGAGATTGCTGAGCCTCTGGCAATAATCTTTGCATCATCAGTGGGGACTGGAGGGGTTCTGGAGGATTGGAGGGTTGTGGATGTTGTTCCTTCATTCAAGAAAGGGAGTAGAGATAGCTCTGGAAATTATGGACTAGTGAGTCTTACTTCAGTGGTTGGTAAGTTGATGGAGAAGATCCTGAGAGGCAGAATTTATGAACATTCAGAGAGGCATAATATGATTAGGAATAGTCAGCATGGCTTTGTCAAAGACTGGTCGTGCCTTACGAGCCTGATTGAATTTTTTAAGGATGTGACTAAACACATTGATGAAGGTAGAGTAGTAGATGTACTGTATATGGATTTCAGCAAAGCATTTGATAAGGTACCTTGTGCAAGGCTTCTTCAGAAAATAAGGAGGCATGGGATCCAAGGGGACCTAGTTTTGTGGATTCAGAATTGGCTTGCCCGCAAAAGGCAAAGAGTGGTTGTTGATGGGTCATATTCTGCACAGAGGTCAGTGACCAGTGGTGTGCATCAGGGATCTGTTCTGGGACCCCTTCTCTTCGTCATTTTTATAAATGACCTGGATGAGAAAGTAGAGGAATGGGTTAGTAAATTTGCTGATGACACAAAGGTTGGGGATGTTGTAGATAGTGTGGAGGGCTGTCAGGGGTTACAGCTGGGCATCAATAGGATGCAAAACTGGGCTGAGAGGTGGCAGATGAAGTTCAACCCAGATAAGTATGAGGAGGTCCATTTTGCTAGGTTAATTTTGATAGCAGAATATAGTATAATGGTAAGACTCTTGGCAGAGGATCCGAGGGATCTTGGGGTCCGAGTCCATAGGACCCTTAAAGCTGCTACGCAGGTTGACTCTGTGGCTAAGAAGGCATACGGTGCATTGGCTTTCATCAACCATGGGACTGAGTTCAATAGCCGAGAGGTAATGTTACAGCTATACAGGGCCCTGGTCAGACCCCACTTGGAGTACTGTGCTCAGTTCTGGTCACCTCACAACAAGAAGGATGTGGAAACTATAGAAAGTGTGCAGAGGAGATTTACAAGGATGTTGCTTGGTTTAGGGAGCAGAGGAGATTTACAAGGATGTTGCCTGGATTGGGGAGCATGCCTGATGAGAATAGGTTGAGTGAACTTGGCCTTTTCTCCTTGGAACGACGGAGAATGAGAGGTGACTAGATAGAGGTGTATAAGACGATGAGAAGCATTGATCGTGTGGATAGTCAGAGGCTTTTTCCCAGGGCTGAAATGGCTAATACGAGAGGGCACAGTTTTAAGGTGCTTTGAAGTAGGTACAGAGGAGATGTCAGGAGGAAGTTTTTTACGCAGAGAGCGGTGAATGCGTGGAATGGGCTGCTGGCGACGATGGTGGAGGCAGATACAATAGGGTCTTTTAAGAGACTCTTGGACAGGTACATGGAGCTGAGAAAAACAGAGGGCTATGGGTAACCCTAGGTAATTTCTAAAGTAAATACATGCTCGACACAGCATTGTGGGCCAAAGTCCTGTATTGTACTGTAGGTTTTCTAGGTTTCTATGTATTATGATCTAAAAATTCTTTGTTGTGATTGGCTCTCATCTAGCTGCTCAAGTCCAGAGACTTGAGACCTGTCTGAAACAGGTGCGAGAAAAGTGATTGCTAATTTTTTTGTGTAGCGGGGGACGTGGATTTTATTTCCCATTTGTACGTGGAGTGTTGGTGCATTTCCATTGAATCGAGATTCTAGACCGTTGTGTTGGATTAAGGGAAAGATAATAATTGAAATATCCAATCATAACATTGTTGGTGTTTCTTTTGTCTGACAGCACTATAAAATCATAGTTTACATTCTTTTCAAACGCCAAGGAAAAATTATGCCATGTGAGAGAAATAATGTGTTTATATCTTGTTCTTTGTTAGACACTTTGAACTGCCTTGTGTTTGAAAAGTCCTGTACAAATGAACTTGCTTTGCCTTACAGATGCATGATAGGAAAAGGGCAAATAGCTGGAAAATTAGTGCTTATTCTAGAAAACTGTTTAGTGCCTAGATGGTAGATAAGAACTTATTAAGTTTTTTTCAGCATTTTCTGTAAGTGTTTTGTTTTTGTTTACCAAGGAACATGTTCAATTTTTGTATAACTGTAATGTTCTATTCATTCATTCTGCATGGTCTGACACATGCCTCCCACTTCAGCCTACTACAGATTCTTGTTACTATTCTTCAATTGTCTACCAAGCTTTGCTTCCTACTTCTGCGATGCAATTCCCAGTGTGCTTCAGGACAAGTTCCAGGGGGTGAGTACTGAAATTCCCAGTGCAGGAGAATGTAAACTATCTAGTTTTAATATTATGCAAGTAATTTGCCTATGTTGAATCCTGCGTATCTGTCCAAGCCACAACACTGTCTTGCCTTGTGCATCTAGTATTCTGCAAATTGCTCTGAAATATTCAGAGCAAGAAGTCACACAGCACGTGTGAGTGGACTGTGTTAGAGTTGTCAGGCTTCGGCTCGAGCTTGGGCAAGCAGAGGCAGAGGTTTTAAGTAAGTTTCTCGGAAGTTATTTTTCCTGCTGTTAATACATAGCTAGTTTGCTGAGAAAGGGTCCAGAGTTAGTGGTCTGTTCCTTGTGTGAGATGTGGGAACTTTGGGAGATCTCCATTCTCCCTGATAACTACATCTGCACAAAGTGTACCGAGCTGTAGCTGGATAACCTTCGGCTCATACGACAAAATGAGGTGATAGATAGGAGCTACAGGGTGGTAGTCATCCTGAGCTATAAGAGGCAGGTACCTGGGTGATTGTCACGCGAGGCAAAGGGAAAAGGCAGAGAGTGCAGAGTACCTCTGTGGACATTCCCCTCAATAATAAGTATACCACTTTGGATTCTGTTCGGGAACAACCTCTCAGGGGAACACTGCGGTGACCTGATCTCCAACACTGAGTCTGTCTCTGTGGCTCAGAAGGGGAAGGGAAGGGGTGAGAAGGGCTGAGAATACAGAAGGGATTCCATAATTAGAGGAGCAGAGAGCAGACTGTGGACAGGAAAGAGACACCCGGAGAGCAAATTGCCTCCCAGGTGCCAGGATCAGGAATATCTCGGATCAGGTCCACAACATTCAACAGGCGGAGACTGAAGAGATGAAAGTAATGGTACATTTTGGTACCAACGACACATGAAGGAAAAGGGATGATGTCCTGAAGAGAGAATCTAGGGAGTTAGGTAGAAAGCTGAAAAGCAGGACCTCTAGGATAGTAATCTCTGGACTGCTGCCTGTACCATGCATCAATGAGGGTAAGAATAGAATGCATGGCTGAAGAATTAGTGCAAAGGGTAGGGTTTCAGATTTCTGGATCATTGGGACCTCTTCTGGTATAAATATGAGCTGCACAAAAATGACAGGTGATACCTGAACTTGAGAGGAACCAATATCCTTGTGGGCAGGTTTTCTTCAGCCCTAGGGGAGGGTTTAGACTAATCTGGTAGGGGGTTAGAGACTAGAGTGATAGGGCTGAGGGTGGGGCAGTTGTTGTACACCCCGATGCAGTGTGTAGTGTAACTGTCAGGAAGGACAGACAGATGATAAGGCAGAATTGTAGTCAGTAGGATGAGTTAAAGTGTAACAGAGGGCCAAAATCAAAAAGAGTGATTGATGGTCCCAGGACTGAAGGTTTGAGTGCACGCGGTATATGGAAGAAGGTAGATGATCTCGTAGTGCATTTGGAGATTGGCACATATGATGCTGTGGGCATCACTGAGTCATGGCTGAAAGAAGATCATAGTTGTGAGTTTAACATCCAAGAATACATATTGTATTGAAAGGACAGGCAGGTAGGCAGATGGGATGGGGTAGGTCTATTGATAAAAACAAAATCAAATCCCTAGGTGACATAGGATTGGTAGGTGTAGAATCCTTGTGGGTAGAGTTAAGAAACTACAAGTCTAAAAAGATCCAGATCGGAGTTGTATACAGGCCTCTGAACAGTAGCCAGGATATAAGATATAAATTACAATGGGAGATTTTAAAAAAAGGCAATGATGTGATAGTCATGAGGGTTTTCAATATGCAGGTGTATTGGGGAAATCAGGTTGGTACTCCCAAGAGGGGGTATTTGTAGAATTTCTACAAGAAGGCTTTTTAGAGCAGATTGTAGTTGAGTCTACTAGGGGAATGGCAATTCTAGACTGGATGTTATCTAATAATCCAGATTTGGTAGGGAGCTTAAGGTAAAGGATCCCTGAGGAGGCAGTAATCATTATTGATAGAATTGACACTGCCGTTTGAGAAGTAGAAGCTAAAAGTGGATGTATCAACATTACTGTGGAGGAAAGGGAATTACATAGGCATGAAAGAGGAGCTGGCCAAAGTTGATTGGAAGGGGACACTAGCAGGGATGACGGCAGAACAGATACGGTGGGAGTTTCTGGCAGCAATTTGGAAGATGTAGAAAAGATACATCCCAAAGATGAACAAGAATTCTAAAGGGAAGAAGAGGCAACCGTGGCTGATCAGGGATGTCAAAGGTATCAGACCACTGGAAAATGACACTGGAGAGTTTGTAATGTTAGATGATCTTAAGAAGTATTTTCCATCAGTCTTCACTATAGAAGAACTCTAGCAAAATGTCAGAAATGTTAGAGTGATCAGGAGCAGAAGTGTCATTGTTATTAGTAAGGAGAAGGTTCTTGGGAACCTGAAAAGTCTGAAGGTAGCTAAGTCAGCTAGAGCAGATGGATTACACTGCAGGGTTTCTAAAAGAGATAGCTGAAGACTTTGTGGGGACGTTGGTACTAATCTTTCAAGAATCACTCATTCCTGAGGACTGGATCATTGCAAACATCACTCCATTCTTCAAGAAGGAAGGGAAGCAGAAGAAAATAAATTATAGGGTAGTTAGTCTGACTTCAGTGGTTGGAAAGATGTTGGAGTGTATTATTAAGGATGAGGTTTTGGGATACTTGAAGGCACATGACAAAGTAGGCCAAAGTCAGCTTGGTCTATCACAGGAAAATCTTGTCTGACAAATCTGTTGGAATTCTTTGAGGAAATATCAGGCAGGATAGACAAAGGAAAGTCAGTGGATGTTGCTTATTTGGATTTTCAGAAGCCTTTGCCTTTCCCTTTTTTTAAATTTAATGTAAGCTTGTCTTCTCGTCCTTTAGTGCCTTTTCACAATTTCATTTACACCTTTGATTTAGTGTTGGTAAACTTACAACTGATATTGTGTGAGTGAAGACAATGAACTTGAGGATTTAACGATGAAGTATTGATACTGGTCACACAACCTAAATGGATGAGCGTCATGGTTATGAAGAGTTTAAAGTTATTGGATAAATTTTGTTCTGTTGTCTCTGCCTGACGGTGTTGTGACCTCTGTCTTTCCAGAATATCACTTGTTTTAATTCTACCGTGACTAATGGGACAACAGATTGTGTGGAAGGATTGGGAATGACCCCAGAGCAGTACAACCTTCTCTTTGCTACCTGTGCATGGACGTAAGTATACTATTTAACAGAATATACACTTCCACAATGCCCTCTTCATTTTTGACTCTGTTCCTATGCTTTGAACTTGGTAATAAGTTTCAGTGCAGACCTCTATTCCCAGCTGCTCCCTTTCAAAATCATCAATAAATTAGTCGAGCTACCAATAGTCTTGTCAAACCAGAAATGGAGTATGGTAATCCTAGTGAATTCCATTTAACACCACAGGGGGTTTTGTGTAAAGGCCCTATTTGTGGAATTTCTTGTTACTATAACTTTTCAGACTATGTTTTTCTTGCACCTTCTCTCTAAAACATCTTTATTTTATTTTGGAGATACATCACGGTAACTGGTTCATTGGGTTGGACGAGCCAACGCCACTCAATTACACCCTTTTGACCAATTAACTCACTATAACCAGTATGTCTTTGGAATGTGGAAGGAAACCAGAGCACCCAGAGGAAACCTGCAGAGTCACAGGGACTTCTTACTGATCATGGTGGAATTGAACTCGGGTCACTGGCACTGTAGTAGCGTAAAGCAAACTGCTGCACTACTGTGTCATTATCTGTTTGTGGTTAGTTAAATGGCTGGAATATTCAGTGAATGCTGAGCAACTTTATATTCCTTTCCTGGCCTTCTTTCTCTGCTGCACTAATCAATGTACCATGTTCTGGACCATCTGACATTGTGTTGTTCTTACTTGTTCTCAATGGGAAAGGCAAGGCACCAAGTTTATCATGGTTCACTTGTGTTCACCTGCATTTAATTTATATGTATTTATAATTTACAGTGATGATTATTTGTTTGCAATTTGAGGAGAGAAAGAAGCTCAATTAGGTTTTGCCGCCTTCTACAACAAGGATAGTCTTTACCAGGGATGGCCAACCTATGGCACACGTGCCAAAAGTGGCGCATTAGATGATTAGAAGTGGCGCATTACACCCCAGTGATAATAATAAAAAAGTAATGCAAAAAGTATTAATCAAAACCTGATTTGTAGAAAAAAAATCTATAACAGGTATTCAAGTAGCTTCGAGCTAGGAATGGGTTTTACTGAGAATAAAACTAAAACTCTCATGGTCTGGTCCGTGAAGTCCACATTCCTGTTCACAGTCCGGTGCATCGACCCTTGCTCCAGGTTTTCCTGTCTACCCTGTTTCGGTTCTGTTGAGCACGAATTCTCGTTGGAGCTGGCTTCCTAAATAACTCCAGAGACCAGGGCATGGCTGCTGGATTATTCTTGTCCTTACTCCTTGTATCCCTTCCCCTGCCTTCTGTTTCTTTGCCTGAAGCTTTGCCTTGTCTTGCTGGTAACTCTCGCCTCGCCTTGCCTGAAGTTCTTGTCTCGACTTGCATTGCCGGAAGCTTTGCCTTGTCTTGCTGGTAACTCTCACCTCGCCTGTCCTGAAGTCTTGTCTTGGAGCCATCCTATATCTATGTCCCTTCCTGTCCCTTGCCTCCGTCCGGTAAGTCAGGCCAGATTGCCGTTACCCTGCAATTGGTTCTGTCCCTTCCTGTCCCTTGCCTCCGTCTGGTGGAGATCCGCGCCTTGCCCAGGTGATCCGCACCCTGCCCAGGAGGAGCTTCAAGATCCCAAGCCTCTAGCCAAGCCTTGCCTCAAATCTCTGGTCTTCAGCCTCGCCTCAAGTTTCAAGCCTGAAGACTCCAGTCTCATCCTGCCTGCCAGCCAAGTCACGTCCTTGCCTAGTTCTGGGGTCCGAGCCAGAGGCAAGACCCAGGTTCTGGGTCCTTGTCCAGTCTCTGGCTCGGAGTCCAAGCCCGGGCTCCTAGCTCTCTTGTCCTGTCCTGTTCCGGGTTCCTGGTTTTCGTGTCCATGTCCTAGCCCTCACCCTGTATCCTAGTCCCGTCCCTGGTACTTCAGTGTCTGTATCTTGCACTTGGGTCCGTCCCCAGCCACCACTTTATGACAAAAACTTAGCAATTATTTTTAGCAATTTTACTATATCATGCACATCTTTTGGTGCGTGCTATCATCTTTCACATTAATCTGTTTTCAATTTTAAAAAAGTTCAGTGAGTCAAACTAGGAAAGAAGGACCTTTGTTCTGCAGTCGTTCCATAACTGTTCAATACACGTTTGATACTTGTTTGATCCTGAGGCGCCAGGCGTCTGCACCAGCAGTGCATCGTAGGTTTTTGTCAGTCAGTTTACAATTGACACTCGTGCACTATGGAGTTGTGCTTTGTTCGTCCTTTGTGAACATTTGCAGTTTTGTACTTTATCGAATATCAAGCCTTGTTTTTACATTCAGTGACCCATCACAGTGCAAAAGAAAATGAACAAAAGAAAAGCAGAAAGTGAATTCAATGAACAGTGGGAAAATGAGTTCTTATTCATAGCGGGTTCAACATGAAAACCGTTGTGCATTGTTTGTGAAAACACTTTCTCACATAATGGAAGCCATGATCTTAATAGACACTATAAAACACAACATCAGACTGAAATAGAAGGAAAACTGAAACGAGTGCTTGGGTCTGATTAAGATAAAGGAAGAAATCAAAAGAAGACAAAATGTATTTTTTAAATTAAGGTAAGTAGTGTTTATCTTGTTTTTATATTAAATAAATATATCATGTAAAAATGCTAAATATGTCTATATTAACGTATCTTTACAAGAATTGAATAGGGGTACAAGAGTTGTAAGGCGCATCTGAACTCATGCATTAAAAATTGACGCATGGTGTGCAAAAGGTTGGCCACTCCTGGTCTATACCCTGTTGTCATAGAGCCTTGGAGCATGGAAGCAGGATCTTTAACCCATCTGGTCCATGCCCATTTAAACCAGTACCACTTCCCATTTTTGGCCCAAATACCGCTGAACCTTCTCTATCCATGTAAGTGTCCATGTGCATTTTATGCTGGTAATGCTTATACATTTTTTCAAACTGGGAGAATCTTCTGGAAGAATGAGTTGTGAACCATTTTAACCACTGTCTGAAGCTTAGTTTCCACCGTTGTAATAAGGAGCTCTAGTTTTGAGTGAATCCAATTGTATATCTGAGATTGACACCTTGTGTTGAATTGGCACAAAAATTATACCATTTTTACATGATATATTTATTTAATATAAAATTTAAATTGTAAGGTATTTAAATTATGGCATACTGCAAAGATGGAAATAGCTCTCCTCTGTCAAAGGTGGAGAAAGGAGGAGGAAGGCACAAAGTTCTTGGATACACAAGACACAAGAGATGCTGTACTCTGGAGCAATGGTGGTGGAGCTCAGCAGTTCTGGCTGCATCTGTTGTGAGAAATGTACCATTAACATTTTAGTTGAGGCCCTCATCATTCATTTTCATTTATTTACTTCATCTCTCCTCTAGAAGTGCTGTGGTGGTGATACTGGCTGGGTTTTTCACAGACAAGCTGGGAAATAGCAGTGAGTATGAACAGTATGAATTTAAACAAAGAGGTCCTCAGTCCAGTAATAAAGCCTCCTTCTGCACCTTCTGCGTGGTGTGGGAGTTCCCCTGGGATTTCCTGTTCTTGGGTTCCCAGCCTATAATGAACTGCATGGGAAGAGGAAACTGCAAGTGCTGGATTCTAGAGCAAACAAAAACAAAACAGGAAAGCTTGGTATATCAAGCAGCTTCAATGGAGGCAAAAGTATAAATTGATGTTTCATAGTAACGCACAAAATACTGGAGCAACTCAGTAGGTAGGCAGCTTCTATGGAAATGAATAAACAGTCGATGTTTTGAGCTGAGACCCTTCATCAGGACGTTGACAGGTTTGGGGTCAAGACCCTGGACTGATGCAGGATAATAGGTCGACACAGAACATTGTCAAATACCTGTTCCTCCACGGATGCTACCTGACCTATGAAATACTTCCAGTCTTCTGTTTTGTTTTTGCATGGGAAGATTAACAATGCATTTTTTTTTGCCAGAACCAAGGGCCTAAGCATGATAACCATCAAAGTGAAAATAATTTTCATTTTCTTCTATTGGTTCTAAAATTTTTAAAACTCGCAAGTGGATCTTGTTTATCTGAATGCTGCCTGCATTAGTGCATTGGCAATTGTATGTCGTGTTTGATCAATTGCGTAGTGAATTAGATGTTATATAAAATTGTACAGTTAAGACACCGTAGTTAAGTTAAGATTAACATTAATAAACACGATCAGAAATTAGAAGCAGGAGATATGTCTATATACACATAATTGAGAACCGTCAGGTTCTACAACTGCTAACCACAGGAGCTAATTGACTTCAGTGGAGCTGAACTTTGGATGCTATGCCCAGTAGACAAATGCCTGAATGGTAGAATATTAATTTATACTTCTAAGTACGTTGGGAGTTTCCAGTGCCCAGTTTCTAAACAAAATGCACTATATTTCCAGATATAAATCAAATTATCACTACAGATTTGAGATTTTCTCAGAGGACGTTTAAAAAATTTTCCTTTAGTGTAAAATGGATGGTTAAATTACCATTTATACAGGCAACAATGACTTCAGGTGGAAACTTACTACAGGTAACAGATCAATTGATGACTGATCCTCAAAAAGTGTTAAAATTAAACCCAAAAGAGACTGCCTTATTACTTTTAGTTGAATGACTTAACCAACCAGGTTGTTTTATGGTGTATCCTTTATTGTTTAAGAAGCACAATGTTAAACTTTATCAAGATTTTAATATCTCCCCTCATAACCTCTTGTGTGCTGGTGGTGTTGGGTTCCAGAGGTGTTGCTTTCTGAAGGTGTTAAATCATTTCAGAACTGTACTGAGCACACTGTTTTATCAACTGTGCTCAAGTGGCCTTGAGGCCAAGAAGTTTAGAGGTGGGTCGCCAGCCCATAATTGACCCCATTGTTTGCTGATTAAATTGTCCAGGAAGATTGCAAGCATAGAGGCGAACAAGTATTCCGTGCCATCTATCAGCCTGTCCCTCACTCACTGCTGCCAGAGGAAAGTGTCCGTGTATATGTCTCTCTCCCTCTTGCTTGCTACTCCTGAGAGAGCGCCTCTCCATTCGAATATCTCTCTCTTCGACGCTGTCAGAGGGTGGTACCAGAGCAAGGTTTATTTAATGCGGTTTGATGCACCTGAAAGTAATAAGAGTCACTAGTAGCTATTGAAAGGGAGATCAGATACTGTGTAAATAAACACCTATCACATCTATTTTGTGTATAAAATATGTCTGAGATTCTAATTGAACTTACAGTGCTGGGGGATCATTTCTTTCCACAGGAAGTGAGTCTGCTGTACTGTGTACTCCCAGGTAATCTCTCTCCTTGGTACTGACCTGGCCTGAATCTGTTTTGGGGAGCACAGTGGGGAGATTGATCTGTTGCTCTTTGATCTCAGTAATAAATCACAACAACATCGCTTGCATAAAAACGTGTAGCAAAAAAATCTGAAAATCACTCAGAAAGTTGCAAAAACAAATGCATGATAATCAGATAGTATGTTATTTGTGTCTGACTTGCATTCATTCAAACAACAACTAGGTTCTGGAGAGTCCAGCCAGGTGTTTGACAGGATCTCCAGAGATTATGCTGAAAGTTTAAAGTAAGTTTGTCACAAGTTACGTACATCTTACCATGTACTATCACAAGGTTCACCTTCTTGCAGGCACTTACAGGAAAGAATAAATACAACAGAAATTTATGAAAAAACTATACATAAACAGGCAAAGAATGACAAACACCAGTGTGCAAAGTTCAAAGTAAATTTAGTATCAAGTACGTATATGTCACCATAAATAACCTGAGATTCATTTTCTTGTGGGCATACACTGTAAGTCGAAGAAACACAATAGAATTTAGAATTTATTTTCTTTCCTATATCCATCTCACAACATGAGGGAGTAAAAATCTTTATGCTGCGTCTCTGTCTCAATGTACAAACCATAATGCTGAACTGTAGTCCAAAATCGACATTCTCACATAAGCATCCCTCCTCTCCAGGTGAATGAGGACGGTGTGTAGAGCTGTGGCTAAGGCATCGTCTGTTGATTGGTTGTGCCAGTAGGTGAATTGTAGGGTGTCCAGCCACTCAATGCATTTGCTTATGACTGAGGTGAGTGTGACAGGACGTCAATCATTCAGACATGCTACCTTGGTTTTCTTTGGTTCAGGGACAATGGTGGATGTTTTGAAGCAGGTGGGCACTCTACACTGGGAGACTGCACCCAACAGGATGGACATACATCCAATATGCAAAAGACAACAAACTGTGGAAATTCAAAAGAAACCTACAGGTTTCATTTACTGTGGACTGTCGCTTTAAGCGCCTGAGTGAGGCGGGACTCTGACGTCAGTCACAGACCGAAGATGTTTGCTTCAGATTTTTACACAGAGAGAGAGAAAGAGAGGGAGACAGAGTAGTAGAGAGAGACTGGGGAAGCCGGTAGCTTCAGCTTGTCGCAGCTGAGGCTTGGAACTCTCCTATGCGCACAAGGGTGGGTTAAACATTGGCACGCAGTGCACAACGAATGTATGACTGTCATTTTGTATAATCCATAGGAGTGGATTTTGGGAGTATCTTGTGGGACCACCTGTGTAGCCCTTGCCTGGGTATGTTGTGTGGTAACCACTGGAAGACGATATTCCTGTGACAGGTCACTTTCAGTGATAATTTGTATGTGGATTTGGAACGTCACAACAGACAAGATCTACGTTGACTGTTATCTCATTTTACTTGACGTGGGACCTATGGAATACTTTGTACTTATCTTTCCTCTACCTTTCACCCTGGATTATAAATATCTCTCTCCCATCATTTATTCCGTGGATTATTGAACGTTCCTACTTTACCATCTCAAAACTCTAGGCTTTGTTCCCCCAAGCTCAATAGTTTGGGAGTTATATTTACACACATATATACACATAACACTGATAACTTGTGTTTATCTTGGTTGCGTTACTATATTATAAGTAGATACTAATAAATGTTAGTAGTTTTAACATTAAAACCTGACCCAGTGTGATATCTCTTACTGCAGGTTTGTTTCTAAAACATTACAGTTCGTAACAATACTAATAATAAATAAACAACAGATATCCAGAATGTGAGATGAAGAGGCCTTGAAAGAGCGTCTATGGGTAGTGGGGACATTTCAGTAATGAGATGAGTGAACTTGAGTGAAGTTATCCTTCTGGTTCAAGAACCTGCTGGTTGAGGGGTAATAACTGTCCCTGAACCTGGTAGTGTGGGTCTTGAGATTCCTGTAACTTCTTCCTGATGGCAGCAGTGAGAAGAGTGCAGCCTGGGTGAGTGGTTTCTGCCTTCCTGGGACAGCGGTGCCATGGAGATGTGCTTAATGCTGGGAAGGGCTTTACCCGTGATAGACTGGGCTGTGTCCACTGCACTGAATGAAGACAAATTGTAAAATAAATCTAGTACTCAAAACATGAATTGCAGAGAGTCCTTGAAAGCGAGTCAGCAGGTTGTAGAATTGGTTCAGAGGAATAATGAATGAAGTTATTGATGCCATTTCAGGGGCCTGATGGGTGTAAAGTGATCGCTGTTTCTGACCCTGGTGATGTTGGATCTAAGGTTTCTGTATCTCCTGCCCGATGGTATTAGTGAAAAGAGGGTGAGGGTTTTGATGATGAATGCTGCTTACTTGTGGCAGCGCTCCTTAAAATGTGTGATCGGGAGTTTTCAGGAGGATGGTGAAATTGTTCATTCTCAACTTTGGCAATCACATGCTGCCATCATTAAGGATGAGAGAGGGAGATTACCATTATTTGTCTCATGTGCAGAGAAACAGACAGTGAAATGTATCATTTGCATCAAATCACATCAGCGAAGACTTTGCTGGGAAGTCCACAGGTGTCACCATGCTTTTGGCACCAACACAGCATGCCTACAACTCACCAACACTAACTGTGCGTCTTTGGTATGTGGGAGGAAACCAGAGCACCAGGAGAGAATGCACGTGGTCATGGGAGTAATGTACAAACTCCTTACAGGCAATGGCCAGAATCGAACCCCAATCGATTTTACGGCTGGCTCTGAAAAACATTGCACTAACTACTACACTGCCATGCCACCTCAGTATGCCTCAGAGGCTCCGAGATGTTGTACTTGGATCTTCTCCCCCCCCCCACCCCCAATTAACTACTGAATTATTTTCCACCATGCAAGAGCATTCAGAGTTTTGATGTAATCCTTTGCTTGTAATGGACATGGAATCTTAAGCTTGAGTTGGTTGGCACTTCATGGTCACCCATGCCAGTTGAGAGTCCAAACTCGTATTTATGTTTTCCTCATTTCCTCACGGTAGCTCAGTGCTTAGCACAACACTTTACTGTGCCAGCAACCTGGGTCCAATTCACGCTGCTGCCTATAAGGAGTTTGTACGTTCTCCCTGTGACTGCATTGGTTTCCTTTGGGTGCTCCGGTTTCCTCCCACAGTCCAAAGATGACCCGTTGGTAGGTTAGCTGGTCATTGCAAATTGTCCTGCGATTAGGCTTCGGTTAAATTGGGCGATTGCTGGGCGGCGCCGCTCGAAGGGACGGGAGGGCCCTTTCCGTGCTGTATCTCCATCAATAAATTTTAAAAATGAATTATTCACTGATGTTGAATTTGAATAAACTGTATTAGTATGCTTATGAGAGAAAGGAGAAAAGCATAACAACAGTGAAATGATATGTAAAGGTAAGCTACAACAAAAAGATGACCAAATCTTTTACTCTTAGAGTCTATAAATTAAGTGTGTACAACATCAACCAAAATAGATACCAAAATTATGATTTTTTTCCAAATTAGGTCAGAGCTCAAGATAAGGGTCCACCAACATTTTTAAAATGATTTAGGAAAAGGCTTTTTAAAAAGTAGTAAATGAATGAAATAATCTCCCGAAGAAACTAGTTGTTCAGGAATACATGTTGATGGACTCTAGCTTTTAACAGTTGTTTGCATGATTTTTGTTTTGTTTCTTTTCTCTTGTGATTTGGGTGTAGGTCTTTTATTTTTTTTCTCGTTAATTGGGTTCTTTCAAGTTTCTGGCTACCTAGAAGCAAACAAATCTCAAGGTTATATAATGTATCCATTCTTTGAGAGTAAACGTACTTTGAATTTTTGAAACTTGAATATTGAAGTAAACCTTCTGTGATGTTCTTTTGATTGAACAGTCTTATTTCTTTTCCCCTGTAGTTGGTGTCATCTTGTTCTACTTTATTATTGTGCTGGGCTTGGCTACCTTTGCTTTAGGATCCCATTTCAAAGGCACCAGTTACCTACTGCCATTGATGATCATTGGCCAACTTCTCGTTGGCTCAAGCAGTGGGTCATTCTATCGTAAGTATCAGTTTCAATCTGTTGTTAACAGACTGACAAGGAATAGTCAGTAGCTTAGTACAGATTTTCTGAAGAGTTAAAATTATTCACTCATTCAGTCCAGCATCTTAATTACTTTTATTTTGAATTGATTTCTACCTTTCCTTCCTAAACGACTGGATGAAAATGTGACATCAGTTTTTGAAAAAATTGAGAGCTTGGATGCTTGTAGTTATCCAAGAACATGAGAAAGTTTTTGACAAGAGCAGGCTATTTGGTGCAACAAAGCTTGCCAAATTCCTATCCGATATCGCATTGAAGTAACTATCGAGTTTAGATTTGAGAGTTTCTAAGGTACTACTCTCAACTACACAACTGGATAGTTTGTTCCATGTTTCCACAACTTACTGTGTAAAGAAATGCTTCCTGATGTTAGTCTGAAATCTCCATTAACCAGTCTTCACCTATGGCCTTGTGTCCTTGATGATGGATTAATTTTGAAGTAGCAGCTGTCATCCGCTTTATCCTTAATGATTTTGAACACTTCTATCAGTCTCCTCTCATTCTACATCTACTTAGGCTAACAAGATTTAATTCTTTCAATCTATCTTATGCTGCAGACCTGGAATGAGTCTCATCGCCCTTCTCTGGACTCGCTCCAGTGCCTTCACATCCCTCGCACGATATGGAAACCAAAACTGTACACTGTGTTTAAGGTGTGGCCCCTCAAATGCATTATGCAGCTTAAGAACATCTCTTGACTTGAACTCCACTGAGTGCATTCTACCGTCCAACATTCCATTAGCCCTCCTAATCACTTCTGTGCATTGTCTAGATGTTGATATTGATGAGTCTACCAGGAGCCCCGTATCCTTCTCATTCAGTGCACTTTCTAACTCAAGAACCCCACTGTATATTTATGTCTAATATTTCTACTTCCTATATGTAATACTTCACATTTACTTACATTAAATTTCACCTGCCATTTATCTGCCCACATCTGGATTTGTTTAGATCTAACTGTATTGATTCTGCTGCCAGAATATTATCAGCCACTCCCCCTAATTTTGTGTCATCAGTAAACTTTAGTAGTTTGTTTGTTATGTGCTTATCCAAACCATTAATGGAAATTAAAAACAGTAACAGCCCCAAAACTCATCGCTGCAGAACCTCACTATTAACATCTTCTCGGTGAGAAAATGATTTCTGTTTTTGAGCCAATTCTGCACCCATTCGTACACCTTGCCCTGAATGCCAATCTCCTGTAATTTGATTATTAACCTGTTGTGGGGTACCATAAGAGCATGAGACACAGGAGCAGAATTAGGCCATTCAGCCCATCGAGGCTGCTCCGCCTTTCCATCATGCCTGTTCCCAGATCCCACTCAACCTCATACACCTGCCTCCTCGCCATATCCCCTGATGCCCTGATTGATCAGGAAATGATCAACTTCTGCTTTATATGTACCCACGGACTTGGCCTCCACCGCAGTCTGTAGCACAACATTCCACAGATTCACTACTCGCTCACTAAGAAAGTTCCACCTAACTTCTGTTCTAAAAGGTCACCCCTCAACTTAGAGGCTGTGCCCTCTTGTTCTGGATACCCTCTCCCTTTAACATTCGGAGGGTTTCAATGAGATTCCCCCCCCCCGCACATTCTTCTAAATTCCAGTGAGTACAGGCCCAAAGCTGCCTGTTAAAAGCCTTCTAAAAGTCCGTGAATGATACCAACTGCTCTGTTGTTATCATAAATTTTAGTTCCTTCTTCAGAGAACTCCAGCATATTAGTAAAACGTGATTTCCCCTCTCTGAACCCATGCTGGCTTTCTGCTAACGTACCCATTCTTAACAGCTGCTTTTCCAACTTGTTCTTCATTATTGTTTCCATCATCTTACTTACAATACACATGAAGCTTACTGGTCTACAGTTACCAGGGTAAGTGTGGTCACCCTGCTGACATTCTGGGACAACATTCGCCCATCTCCAGTCTTTAGGGATTTTACATAGAACATAGAATAGTACAGCACAGTACGGGCCCCTCGGCCCACAATGTTCTGCCGACCCTCAAACCCTGCCTCCCACATAAGCCCCCACCTCAGATTCCTCCATATACCTGTCTAGCAGTCTCTCAAACTTCACCAGTGTATCTGAATCCACCACTGACTCAGGCAGTGCATTCTACGCACCAACCACTCTCTGAGTAAAAAACCTTCCTCTAATATCCCACTTGAACTTCCCACCCCTTACCTTAAAGCCATGTCCTCTTGTATTGAGCAGTGGTGCCCTGGGGAAGAGGTGCTGGCTATCCACTCTATCTATTCCTCTTATTATCTTGTGCACCTCTATCATGTCTCCTGTCATCCTCCTTCTCTCCAAAGAGTAAAGCCCTAACTCCCTTAATCTCTGATCATAATGTATATTTTCTAAACCAGGCAGCATCCTGGTAAATCTCCTCTGTACCCTTTCCAATGCTTCCACATCCTTCCTATAGTGAGGTGACCAGACTTCAAGGAAAAATACATTAGAGGTTTGTATATACAAAGACAGACCCTTAGATATATGTTAAGTACCCTTAGATACATGTTGTTTCATACATTTCAGTGGACATTAGTATTGCTGGTAAGGCCAGGGTTTACTGCCTATCTTTAATTGTCCTTCAGAAGATGACTAGAGTCTTGGAGCGGGGAAGAAGTTCATAAAATCCAGTCGACCACACTTCTAAGAACAATAACTAAGGACTTTTCTGGCCAAACCTGCATTCATACCCATAAAATAATTTTTAATGGTAATTTTTGTGCTAATTCTGCCAGATATAATAAATCTAGCTTTATCCATTAGCTCTAAATTGAACAGTGCCTTTTCTCACTCACATTCTCTTCTTTTCCACTCTTTCAGTTGTTCAGGACCGTATTATCGCTTTCTGGTTCAAAGATAAGGAGTTGTCATTGGCCTTTGGGCTGAGTGCGGCCTTCGCCCGTCTTGGCAGTGTCTTCAGCTATTTATTCACCCCATCTTTTGAAGCACATTTTGGGCTGCAGTGGACTCTTTGGGCAGGTACGGATGAATATGATGGACTTGAAGGCATGGACTTGAAAATTGTGCAAAGAAAGTGAAATCAGTCTTGTGCTCTCCTATCACCACATTAAATCAGATTACTAAACACTGGTTACAGACACTAAATGAGTGCAATTTGTTATTCTCATAATTAGTTTTAACCAAATTGAACTTTCCAGATAATGCTAGAACTATGTCGTGAGTCATTTTCTGATAAATAGTTAAATTGGATGTTGGTATAAATCTCATTCTGACATAACTAGTAAATGAATTGAATTAATGCCACAATTTTCAACGGTTTGTAAACATGATGATTTGAAACTTGCGTCTTCTGGAAGATTGTTGCAAAGGATTTAGTTTAAATCTCACCATATCAAGCTTTATAATTTTAATTGAATTCATTTATTTAAAGCTATTTTGGAATAAAATGTCAAATAGAATTAAGTCATCACATCGCATCCAAGATATCCTGAAGTGGGAGGGAGAGGTGGGAGGTCGTGGTACATATAGGTACCAATGACATAGGTAGGAAACGGGGAGAGGTCCTGAAAGGAGAATATAGGGAGTTAGGAAGGGAGTTGGGAAAAAGGACCACAAAGGTAGTAATCTCGGGATTACTGCCTGTGCTATGTGACAGTGAGAATAGGAATGCAATGAGGTGGAGGATAAATGCATGGCTGAGGGATTGGAGCGGGGGCAGGGATTCAAGTTTTTGGATCATTGGGACCTCTTTTGGTGCTGGTGTGACCTGTACAAAACGGGCAGGTTACACTTGAATCCTAGGGGGACCAATATCCTGGCGAGGAGATTTGCGAGGGCTACCAAGGTGACTTTAAACTAGAATGGTTGGGGGGTGGGAATCAAATTAAAGAGACTAGGAGAGAGGAGGCTAGTTCACAAATGGAGAAAGCTAGTAGACAGTGTGTGAGAGAGGATAGGCAGGGGACAGAGATCAAGAGCACTCAGGCCAAAGATGTAGGGGGCAAGGAAGAAAAAGATAACAAAGTTGTTTGCTCCATTAAGGATCAACAGAGATTAAGAGGTGGAGAGTTTCTTAAATGCATCTATTTTAATGCTAGGAGCACTGTAAGAAAGGTGGATGAGCTTAGATCATGGATTGATAGCTGGAAATATGATGTTGTAGCTATTAGTGAAATGTGGTTGCAGGAGGGGTGTGATTGGCAACTAAATATTCCAGGATTTCATTGCTACAGGTGTGATAGAATAGGAGGGGCAAGAGGGGGAGGTGTTGCATTGCTTGTCAGAGGTTATATAACAGCGGTGCTCTGGCAGGATAGATTAGTGGACTCATCTAGGGAGGCTATTTGGGTGGAATTGAGGAATAGGAAAGGTGTAGTGACGCTTATAGGGGTGTATTATAGACCACCTCATGGGGACCGAGAACTGGAGGAGCAAATTTGTAAGGAAATAGCAGATATTTGTAGTAAGCACAAGGTTGTGATTGTGGGAGATTTTAATTTTCCACACATAGACCGGGAAGCCCATTCTGTAAAAGGGCTGGATGGTTTGGAGTTTGTCAAATGTGTGCAAGATAGATTTTGCAGCAATACATAGAGATACCAGCTAGAGAAGGGGCAGTGTTGGATCTCCTGTTAGGGAATGAGATAGGGCAGGTGACAGAGGTATGTGTTGGGGAGCACTTCGGGTCCAGTGATCACAATACCATTAGTTTCAATATAATTATGGAGAAGGATAGGACTGGACCCAGGGTTGAGATTTTTGATTGGAGAAAGGCTAACTTTGAGGAGAAGCGAAAGGATTTAGAAGGAGTGGATTGGGACAATTTGTTTTATGGGAATGATGTAATAGAGAAATGGAAGTCATTTAAAGGTGAAATTTTGAGGGTACAAGATCTTTATGTTCCTGTTAGGTTGAAAGGAAAGGTTAAAAGTTTGAGAGAGCCATGGATCTTGGAAACTTGGTTCGGAAAAAGAGAGAGATCTACAATACATATAGGCAGCTTGGAGTTAATGAGGTGCTCGAGGAATATAACGAATGAAAAAGAATCTTAAGAAAGAAATTAGAAAAGCTAAAAGTAGATACGAGGCTGCTTTGGCAAGTAAGGTGAAAATAAATCCAAAGGGTGGGTTTCTACAGTTATATTAATAGCAAAAGGAGAGTGAGGGATAAAATTGGTCTCTTAGAGAATCAGAGTGGACGGCTATGTGCAGAGCCAAAAGAGATGGGGGAGGTTTTGAACAATTTCTTTTCTTCAGTATTCACTAAGGAGAAGGATATTGAATTGTGTAAGGTAAAGGAACAAGAAGGGTAGTTATGGAAAGTATGATGATTAAAGAAGAGGAAGTACTGGTCTTTTAAGGAATATAAAAGTGGACAAGTCTCCAGGTCCGGACAAGATATTCCCTAGGACCTTGAGGGAAGTTAGTGTGGAAATAGCAGGGGCTCTGACAGAAATATTTCAAATGTCATTAGAAACGGGGATGGTGCCGGAGGATTGGCGTATTCCTCATGTGGTTCCATTGTTTAAAAAGGGTTCTAAGAGTAAACCTAGCAATTATCAGCCTGTGAGTTTGACGTTAGTGGCGGGTAAATTGATGGAAAGTATTCTTGGAGATGGTATATATAATTAACTGGATAGACAGGGTCTGATTAAGAACAGTCAACATGGATTTGTGCGTGGAAGGTCATGTTTGACAAATCTCATTGAATTTTTTGATGAGGTTACTAGGAAAGTTGACGAGGGTAAAGCGGTGGATGTTGTCTATATGGACTTCAGTAAGGCCTTTGACAAGGTTCCACACGGAAGGTTAGTTAGGAAGGTTCAATTGTTAGGCATTAATATCGAAGTAGTAAAATGGATTCAGCAGTGGCTGGATGGGAGACGCCAGAGAGTAGTGGTGGATAACTGCGTGTCAGATTGGAGGACGGTGTGTAGCGGTGTGCCTCAGGGATCTGTACTGGGTCCAATGTTGTTTGTCATGCATATTAATGATCTGGATGATGGGGTGGTAAATTGGATTAGTAAGTATGCAGGTGATACTAAGATAGGTGGCGTTGTGGATAATGAAGTAGGTTTTCAAAGCTTGCAGAGATATTTAGGCCAGTTAGAAGAGTGGGCTGAAAGATGGCAGATGGAGTTTAATGCTGAAAAATGTGAGGTGCTACATTTTGGTAGGACTAATCAAAATAGGACTTACATGGTAAATGGTAGGGCATTGAAGAATGCTGTAGCACAGAGGGATCTAGGAATAATAGTGCATAGTTCCCTGAAGGTGGAATCTCATGTGGATAGGGTGGTGAGGAAAGCTTTTGGTATGCTGGCCTTTATTAATCAGAGCATTGAGTATAGGATTTGGGATGTAATGTTGAAATTGTATAAGGCATTGGTAAGTATTGTGTACAGTTCTGGTCACTGAATTATAGGAAAGATGTCAATAAAATTGAGAGAGTACAGAGCAGATTTACTAGAATGTTGCCTGGGTATCAGCACCTGAGTTACAGAGAAAGGTTGAACAAGTTAGGTCTTTATTCTTTGAAGCATAGAAGGTTAAGGGGGGACTTGATAGAGGTGTTTAAGATTATGAGGGGGATTGATAGAGTTGACGGGGATAGGCTTTTTCCATTGAGAATGGGGGAGATTGAAACAAGAGGCCATGAGTTGAGAGTTAAAGGGCAAAAGTTTAAGGGTAACATGAGGGGGGAACTTCTTTACTCAGAGAGTGGTAGCTGTGTGGAACAAGCTTCCAGCAGAAGTGGTTGAGGCAGGTTCGATGTTGTCGTTTAAAGATAAATTGGATAGATATATGGACAGGAAAGGAATGGAGGGTTATGGGCTGAGTGCAGGTTGGTGGGACTAGGTGAGAGTAAGAGTTCGGCACGGAGTAGAAGGGCCGAGATAGCCTGTTTCCGTGCTGTAATTATTATATGGTTATATATGGTATTGAAGTAAAACTCATCTGAGTCATTAACGTCCCTCAGCAACTACTTAACTGGTCTAGTCTATGTGTGACTTCAGACCACAATACAATGTGGTTGACTGCTAATAGCCCTCTGAACCACAGATAATACCTATAATCACATGAGCTACAGTGATTCCAGAAGGTATATCGACACCACCATGTCAAGGGTAACTGAAATTGACAATAACAACTGTTCTTGTCAGTGATGTCAATAGATTATAAGTCATGGCTTGGTGCTATTTGCAGGGCTTTCCGCTGTAACAGAGGGAAGAAAGTGCCAAGATCATTCCTGTCCCTAATTTTACTTTGTTCTCTCCATTCTCTGTCTCCCACACCCTGCCTCAGCAGTTCTTGATCGGGGGAAAGGTGCTACGAACTGTCCGTCTACTGATCCTAGCCACCCAGATACTGTAGACAATGAAGCCTGGCCAAGCCATTCCCAACTCTCTCCTCTCTTCATCACAGCCACTATGGTATGGTAGCGTATAACATTTTACAGTACAGGTGACCCCAGTTCAATTCCAGTTGCTGCATATAGAGTTTGCACATACTCCATGTGGATTTCCTCCCACAGTCCAAAGATGTACCAGTTTGTGGGTTAATTACACGTCATCAATTGTCCCATGACTAGGCTAGGATCAAATTGGCCGATTTAGTCCTCCACGCCTCCCAGTAATCAGCAGGCTTCATGGAAGGAGTAGTGTTAAAGTGTTACTTCCCCTGATTAGCTTTGATGCTTGATTTTCTTGAATCTCTAGGTGCTAAAAGAATTCCCAGTTAGATCACCTTGTGATTTTAGAATGAGGTCAGTGGTTCAGATTCATTAATTTATATCATCTACAGTAGACTGAAACATGAACTGAAGTGTGTCATTTCCATTAACAACCAGTGCTGGGGACAGCTCGCAAGTGTCACCACACATATCCGGCGTCAACATAGCATGCCCACAACATTCAGCAGAACAACAGAGAATACAACAAAACAGAAGACAACAATAACAAAACAACTGTAAAACAAGGCCCTTTCTGTCCTCCCACACACCCACACAGACAGTCCTCCAACCCCAGAACAGGCTGCTCGTCCTCAGGCAGATTCGTGGACAAGGGGTTCTCATTCCCCAGTAGATTCAAAACTTGTGTAACCCTCAGGCTGGCCCAGCTCACGTTCATCTAGGGGAGTCAGTCTTCGGCCCTGCCAAACTGGGTAATCACGCTTGTGTGGATGCTGTGTAACATACCCCCAGTTACAAACCCACAACACAAAATATCAGACAGTACCCCATATGCAATTAAGTGATAGATTTTATGAATTTTAATCTGAATATAGGGTTAGTAATGAAAATAAACAAAACCAAAAAATAAAGGGCCCAAGTGAAAGTCAAAAATACGTTGGAGCTCACTCAATAGTCATTCTTCCACCATTGGTCTCCTCCGAACGTCGCCGACCTTCAGACCCTCAGATCCCAGCCCACTCCATCCAGTGGTCTACCAGCTCTCTCCACACGCGTCTTCCCTCTTCCTCTCTCCGCGACAAAAAACCGCGAAAAACCCAGCTCCCAGACACACAAGATAGAACATTTCTCCTATTGGATAGCCACTGAATTCCAAAGTCCTGTTATCTCTAGTCATAACCCAAACATTGCTGCTACAGAGAAACCATTACCTTAACAGTGGAACATTACATAGAAGCCATTACATTAGCCTTAGCCGTGAAACCTTACAGCATGTTACACTTGTAAATCCAGGGCATCGACCATCATCAGGCTTCAACTTCCGGGCTTCCAATCAACATTCAGGCTTCAATCTTTCATACTGGTCTCAGGATTTGCCAATGACAGGATCCTGAACTCCAGGCCTGGTCGCCAAATCATGTATCTGGTGGGGCTGCAGCTCTTGTGTCTCCTGCAAGCATGGACATGCAATCCCAGGACCCATTCAGTCTGGGAACTAGATGACCTGTGGGCTACCAGGCCTCATCCACAGTACTTGCTGACCCGACATCCATGAGTGTCCTTCATCACACATCCAACAACGGAACCTCTTCGACACGTATGCGCGTGCATTTGAGCATTGAGTTGCTGCCACACAGTTTGCTGATTGTCAGAGAAATGTATAAAATATACATCCTGAAATGCTTTTCTTCGCAACCATCCACGAAAACAGAGGAGTGTCCCAGGAATGAACGACAATTAAATGTTAGAACCCCAAAGTCTCCCCCCCCAGCTCCCCTCCCTCCCACGCATAAGCGGCAGCGAGCAACAATCCCCCTTCCCCCACCGGCAAAAATAAAGCGCACCAGCTACCAGCACTCAAGCGTGAGCAAAGCTACAGCAAAGACACAGACCTGCAGTTACCCCAAAGACTACATTCTTCACTCAATAATTCAATGTGCTGCAGGCTGTCTCTCTCCTGATAAGGGAGAAAGAGGTAACTCCATTTTCCAATGAGCGGGGAGACATAACAAACAACTCGCTGGTTTATGATATTAAAAGTCTGTTACGTCACTTTTTTCGAGCTCTGTGCCTAAAGATCGCAAAGATCCCGGGTTCCCAGGCACACGGCAGATGTTGCGACTCCCCCAACGACACACGGGTTTCCTGTGGCGACACCGACCCTTGATCTCCCCTTCTCCAGTTACTCGAGATCCCAGGCTTCTGAATCCAAGCTGAAATCTTAGGCCAAGCTTTTAGCATGCTGAATAATGGCCGATTGTAGAACCTCGAGAGCGCGTCTCACTTGTGGGACCACTTCAGATTTCTATCTGTTTTGGTGTATTTTTGGCAGTAATCTGAATATCCTGTTGTTCATTTTCTCAGGAACTTTGTTGTGTGTTCCTGGCTTTGTCTCAGCCCTCATCGTTGGCATCCTGGATAGAAGTGGTGCAAAGCAGCTGGGACTTGACGTTGTCCTGCAGCAGGAATCCCAAAAAGTGGTGGGTAGATTCAGTGGCTCAGGATTTAACTTTGCAAAAAAGTTATTGCTTTTAGATATGGAACAAATATCTTTAGTAGTCAACTATTTTGGTGAGTAATCATTAGTCCTCAAAGTAGACCATTGTAAGCTGTGTACCAGAAGATCTATTTATATTATTTAGTCTGAGTGGGATCTAACTACAGCTCCCCCTCAGGGTCTTGTCTGACCTTTTTGTTCTTTCTCCCCAGAGGCTAAAGGATATTTGTCATTTGTCTCTCCACTACTGGCTGCTGGTTCTTACCGTCATGTTCTTCTATAATGGATTCCTTCCATTTATTGCTGATGCCACGTGAGTAGAGTTCAATGTATTAAACATCCAAAGTGCTTATACCATCTTCTGAATGGTCTGATCTTGCTATTTAATTGAAAAAGAATCATTGCAAGTTTCTCTTTAACACCTACTGTAGGGCCTCTTTATTTTTATAAATCGAGATGGTCTACAATAGTACAGCAGTGATTTTCCACTCATAGTTGACACTTTGTCTTTTATATGATAGTCCTTATCGCACACTGCTATAAGTTTGAATTGCTGATTAATTCTTTGCAACAGTCTCCAGGATTACTCATGTAATGAGAAAACTAGATGCAGGTGACTATTTGAATTATATCTCTTATATCTTGGCATTTATTTTTCAGTAAGTTCATTCAGGATAAGTATTCTCGGTACAGTCTTCAGGAAGCTTCCTACATCACTGGTGCTGTGTTCAATACCTCGATGCTTCTACTACCCATAGCGGGAATGCTGATTGTGAGTATCATCTGCTTTGTTCTAACTCGGGAATTCCCAACCATAATGGACCAATATCATTCAGCAAAGAGTCCATGGACCCCAGGTCAGGAACCCCAATTCTAACTGCAAGGTAGGTTGTGATCAGCAGGAACGTCAGACATCCTTTTCACGGACAGTAATTGTACTGAGCTCAGACTGAACTTTAAAGTGTGGGTTTCAGTAAAGTATGAAGCAAACAGATAGCTGAAGAATCCAAGTTACATCGCATGTCCCTCTAACAATATTTCCTGTCCCATACCATCAAATAATTTTGTGTTTATTTGCTGAGCAATACAAATTTGGTTTACATATTTAATCATCCATTATCATTGCTTATCACATTCAATCAACTATTATCATTGTTTACTTATACAGAACAGACTTTCTTCACTTTCTTGTTAATATCATACCGTGTCCAGAAAATAATGGGCATTATCACAGTTCAGGCCCATGAAACTACTGGCTTCACACTCGCCTGTACAGTTAACTTTATCTTTTGTTCTTTTCATTATTGTACATTGAAATGATTGCAGTTGAACTTACTGACTGAAAATAAAGAGAAAAATAAAACCCACCGTTGATTTTGTCATTTCCCCAAATGGTATGACCCTTCCCAACATTTCTTCACTGAAACAAGCCCAAAGTAGCAGACTTAGAGAACTCTAACCTATAGCCATGACATATTCCAGATCTGGCCATGTGATAGCCACAGACTCTGTGAGACGTGTTCCCAGTGTAAGAAAGAAGAAACATCAACAAATATATTAAATATGTACTATGGTAAACACTAAAAACTAAGACAGAATACAAAACATGCTAAGGGAGAATAGCTTACCAGTCTATAACTAAAAAGAATTAAGGATTTTCAGTAATTATTTGTGTGGTTTGCTATACTGCCTGAACTAGGCTTCAAACCCTCCCACTCACCAACAATGAGCACTTCTCCCAACTGTTCAAATGTTATATATTCATATACAAAGTAATCAATTAAATGTTTAAAAAATCTTTTTCAGGATTACATAGGATTAAGAGGAATACTTGTCTCGCTGTGTGCTGTGTTGACAGTCCCTGTTTACGCACTTTTGGCATTCACCTTCGTACCACCATTGGTTTCAATGATATGGCTGGGAGTCACCTATTCATTTGCTGCTGTAAGATGTTATTTTTATTTTCTCTCCACTGACAAGTAGCTCTCATTAAATTCTGTCACTATCTACACACCCACTCCAGACATTCTTTTCTCCCCTCTCCCATCAGACAGAAGATCCAAAAGCCTGAAAGCTCATACCATGGGCTCAAGGACAGGTTCTACCTGACTGTTATCAGACTGTTGAACAGACCTCTTGTATGACAGGATAGACTCTTGGACTCACAATCTACCTCATTATAATTGTGCACTTTATTATTTACCCACGCTGCAGTTTCTCAGTAACTTTTACACTTTATTCTGCATTGTTAATATTTTATCTTATTCTAGCTCAATGCACTGTGTAATGACTTGATCTGTGTAAACAGTATGCAGAACACCTTATCAGCTACATGTGAGAATAATATACTAATCCAGTACCAATACCAATCCACCAAAGCATTCATCATTACAAATTACAAATGTATTTAAAATACACTTTAAATATATTGTAGTAGTTTATGCAGCAAACTCATTGTCAACCCAGCAAGAGCATATTGTGATAATATCTTTGCAGTCATTTTCTGATTTTAGGTACTTAATTGCTATTTTTATCAGTAAATTCTGATTATTTCCACAGGCAAGTCTGTGGCCCTCCATCATTTTAGTGGTTCCTTTGGCAAACCTTGGAACAGCTTTAGGAATCACTACATCAGTGCAAATGATTGGTGTTGGTCTTTGCAACTTGATTGTTGGACAGATACTTGGAACCAAATTAAGGTAAGCTTTTTCATTCTATAAAGTTTAGTAATCTGAAATACATGTACTTAATTCCTTTTTATTTTGCATTATTTGATGTATTATTTTATGTTGTTTTATTTCTGCCATCTTACTAGATCCACTAACCATTTCAGAACTGAGAGATACAGGTTCCCCACTGCATGGTGACAGTTAAAATGTTGCATATTCAATATAGACACAGATTGCTTAATACATTTAGATATAGTTATCTGATAGGAAGACTAAATTGAAAATTACAGATGTGACAGAATGTGAACTATAACTTTTTGAGTCAGAAAACCTTCAGGCCCTTGAACTTAACATTAACTGGTTCCTCTTACACAGAAGCTGCGTGAGTGGCTAAGTTCTTACAGCATTTTCTGTTTTTGTGTATTTCTGATTCTGGCACAATCTGTTTTATTTGCTTTTGTATCTTCTCTCTCATTTTATTTGGAAAATTGCTCTGTGGTGGATCTCTTTTCCATGTGTCCTGCTAACTTTCCCATATCCTGAACATGAATTATTCTTCATACTAGTGCTCTGATAGTGAATAGCATTTGAGTTATTCGACTATGGTATCAATCTGGGTCCATGGCCTCCTATACTGCCGCGAAAAGGCCACACTCAAGTTGGAGGAGCAAAACCATCTGGGTCGCCTCCAACCTGATAGCATGAACATCAATTTCTTAAACTTCCAATAATTGCTCCCCCTTTTCTTTGCCATTCCCCATTTCTATTTCCCTCTTTCATCTTATCCCCCTACCTTCCCATCACCTCCCTCTGCTGCTCCTCCCCTTTCCCTTTCTTCTATCACGTTCTGTCCTCTATCAGATTCCCCCTTCTCCAGGCCTTTATCTCTTTTACCAATCAACATCCCATCTCCCAATTTCACCAATCACCTATTACCTTGGACTTCTTCCTTCCCTCCCTACAGCTTCTTATTCTGACGTCTCATCTTTTTGATCCAGTCCTGATGAAGGGTCTCAACCCGGAACATCGACTATTTGCTCTTTTCCATAGATGCTGCCTGACCTGCTGAGTTCCTCCAGCATTTTGTGTGTGTTGCTTTGGATTTCCAGCATCTGCAGATTTTCTCTTGTTTATGTACCTGAGTCATCTGAGCAATGAATACTGAACAAAGTAATACCCTGTGATTTGTCTCTCTCCTTTCTCTTTTGTATCCTGGGTTCCCCAACAGCAATTGTAATATCATTCACAAAGACCAGTGATCAAGCCATGAAGTGTATACTGTATGGCTGTACAGTTCAGTTACTCCCTGAACACGGTCAAGTTACCAATGGCTTTGGGGGTATCCTGCAGGAAGTATTTACATTGCAATTTTGAATAAGATCAATGACCCAGAGTGGCTGCACTGTACTCTTCAACCTCAAGCTGAAGTGGTTCTAATGTGTACAAAATTAAACCTTTATTTGCTTTTGTTGTGTAATTGAAATGGAATTACACAAGTCTCCTGTGTTTCCTGTAAAACAGTCTCTTAACTTGGTAAGCAGCCTCATGTGTGGCTTTCTGAAATTCAGATATACAACATCCACTGCATCCTCTTTATGAATCCTGCTTGGAATCACCTCAAAGCATTCCAACAGGTTCATCAGGCAAGATTTTCCCTCACGGAAACCATGCTGACTTTGTCCTATCTTGTCCTGTGTCACCAAGTACTCCATAACCTTATCCTTAACAATTGACTCTAACATCTTCCCAACCACGGAAGTCAGGCTAACTGGTCTATAATTTCCTTTCTGCTGTCTGCCTCGTTTCTAAAAGAATGGAGTGACATTTGCAATTTTCCACTCCTCTGGCACCATGCCTGAGTCCAATGTTTTTTGAAAGATGATTACAATTTGCTAACACTAATTGGAAGACATCTTTCACCATCCAAAAGCATTGACAACACTGTCAAGAAAATCAACTGTTCCGGGTTCCTTATCAACTGCTCTGGTTGTCTCTGTCCAGATGATTCTTTTCTGTGGTATTTCTTTGCAAGGTGTTTGTTCTCTCTGCACTTGTTACATGATTTATTAAGGGGAACATGATTCTCCCACTCTTGGGCTCTCAATTTTTTTATGCTTAGCAGAAAGACTTTCTCATCTATACAACTGTGTGGATTTATCTACTTTACACGTATTCTGTTCTGTTTAGTGGTTCATTACTTTTAAGTTGAACAGCATACTCTCTGTTACATGAGAAATCTCATCTGTTTTCTCCAAGGGCACATTATGTTTCTGTAACAATCTTGCTTACTTCCTTGTACAGCACATTAAAAGCCCTTCAGCTCATGATGGTGTGCCACATTTAACCTACTCTGAGATGAATCTAACCCTTCCCTTCTACATAGCCTTCCATTCTTCTATCACATAAAACAAAGAAACAAAAGCTTATTCTGAAGCAGAATAAAAGATTAGATTGACTGCTCTACAGATCTGGATTACAGAATAGCCAACTGTCACAGTCCCGACTGTTAATTCCCCATTTTCTCCTAATTCCCGTTGATTGTGCCACGGTTCCGACCCTTAATTCCCCATTTTCTCCTCATTTCCATTGATGACAACACACCTGGTTTTCATCAAGACCTGCAGCATAAGAACCCCAGCTTTGCACCCACTAGTTGCCAGATCATTGGTGTTGCCTGTGCGGTAATTAACTTTTCCCAGCCGCTTAGGACTGAGCATTCTAAGTTTTGCTTCAGTACCGATAATTACCTGTGAAACTCAGTCTCTTCGCGTCAAGATAAGTTTTCTAAGTTCTACTCCATTTCCGAGGTTTACCCGTGAAACTCAGTCGCTCCATGTCAAGATCAGTTCTGCCTATCTCCTCCTTCCTGCACTCTCTCCTGTTTGCCGTTCAACGCTCACGCCCGCGTCTGCATCCTAACACAACCTTCGTGCCTGTGTCCTGCGCTTGGGTTCACCTCATTCATTGCAACATGAACCTTTTGAACTCCTCTGTATTAATAGAGGGGCAGGTAAAGCCCTTTGATCTATGAAGCCAACAGTGGCAGTTCATTTTCCTGACTGTGAATCAGTAGGTGATATTCATTTTTAGGGTCCAATTTCCCCAAGGTTTTGCAGGCTAAAAGGACTGCCAATTGGATAGAGATCTCTGACTGAGTGAGATGCCTGAAGGATCTCTGGAAATGGCCCATTCTGGGTCTTAGTGGGTAGAATGAGAGAATATGCAAGTGTGAGGATCTGGAAAGTGAGGGATCGATATGGGGGTTTGAAGATTATAAGTCAAAGAGAGAACATAGTACAGAGCTGTGGTCTTCTGTTGGGAAACAGTGAGGGTGGAAAATAAAGAAGGCTGAAAGTTTCATTTTTTAACATTTTAAAAATGTTTTCTTATTTACAAATAGGAAAATCAGTATGGAATTCAGGAAAATGGTTTTGTTGAGTCCATGACCAGGTTTTTCTGAAATGAAGATAAATGTTTTAACATGTTGTCCAGTCACCCTGAATGCTGATTGCTGTCTCTTTCACCACATGCATTTTCAAAGTATTAGGGGAACAGTTTTTCCTTTGCTCCGTTCTCCACAAGTAACACTCGGTGTTTGACCTGCAGTGATCCAAAGATCCCAGTGTGGCGCTGGCAGTGGATGATGATCTTCATGCTGGCCAACACCATCTGCTGTTTCATCACTTCCATCATTCTCAATGTACTGGACACAAGACAGGTAAGGGTCTCACTTTAAGGCAAAGACTTAAATGGAGAGAAATATTCAGCTTCTGATACGGATTCATATTTATTTATTTATTGCATATTCTTAAAACATTCAGTAAAATGCATCCTTTGGATTAACAGCCAGCACAACCCGAGGATGTCTAGGGGCAGCCCACAAGTGTCTGTTCTGTTAGCTTACCAAGAAACAAATACTCTGTTTATAAAATGTTTGCCTTCTTTTTACATCACTTTTTTCTCCCTTATTAATCTTTCTTTATTTCCTCACTGTTATTCCCTTTCTCACTTATTTTAAGCTAAACTCATGTGATATTTAGACCATGAGATATAGAGTAGAATTGGGCCATTTGACCCTTTGAACCTGCTCCACCATTCCATCATGGCTGATTTACTATCCCTCTCAAACACATTCTCCTGCCTTCTTCCCGTAAACTTTGATATCCTGATTCATCAAGAACCCATCAACCTCTGCCTTAAATATACTCAATGACTTGGCCTGCACAACCATCTGCGGCAATGAATGCCACAGGTTCAAGACAATCTGGTTTTATAAATGTTTTCTCATCTCTGTTCTAAGTGGATGTCTCTCTATTCTGAGACTGTGCCATGTGGTCCTAGATTCCTCCATTATACGAAACATTCTCTCCACTTCCATTCTGACTAGGCCTTTCAATAGTCGATAGGTTTCAAAGAGATCTCCCCTCGTTCTTCAAAACTTTTGAGAGTACAGCACCAGAGCAATCAAGTGCATCTCATATGTTAACCTTTTCACTCCTGGGATCATTCTTTACACTTTATACTTTATTGTCACCAAACAATTGGTACTAGAATGTACAATTATCACAGCGATATTTGATTCTGCGCTTCCCACTCCCTGGATTACAACTATTAAATATTAAAATAGATAAAATTAGTAAATATTAAAAATTTAAATTATAAATTATAAATAGAAAATAGAAAAATGGGAAGTAAGGTAGTGCAAAAAAACTGAGAGGCAGGTCCGGATATTTGGAGGGTACGGCCCAGATCCAGGTCAGGATTCGTTCAACAGTCTTATCGCAGTTGGAAAGAAGCTGTTCCCAAATCTGGCCGTATGAGTCTTCAAGCTCCTGAGCCTTCTCCGGGAGGGAAGGGGGACGAAAAGTGTGTTGGCTGGGTGGGTCATGTCCTTGATTATCCTGGCAGCACTGCTCTGACAGCGTGCGGTGTAAAGTGAGTACACAGACGGAAGATTGGATTGTGTGATGTGGTGCGCCCTGTTCACGATCTTCTGCAGCTTCTTTCAGTCTTGGAGAGGACAACTTTCATACCAGGTTGTGATGCACCCTAGAAGAATGCTTTCTACGGTGCATCTATAAAAATTCGTGAGGATTTTAGGGGACTGGCCAAATTTCTTTAGTTTTCTCAGGAAGTAAAAGCACTGGTGGGCCTTCTTGGCAGTGAACTCTGCTTGGTTGGACCAAGTCAGGTCATTTGTGATATTGACCCCGAGGAACTTAAAGCTTTTGACCTGTTCCACTTGCGCACCACCGACGTAAATTGGGTCGTGCAGTCGGCTACTCCTTCTGAAGTCAACAACCAATTCCTTCGTCTTGCTGATGTTGAGGGATAGGTTATTGTCTTCGCACCATGCCACCAGGTTCTTAATTTCCTCTCTGTACTCAAACTCATCATTACCCGAGATACGGCCTACAATTGTTGTGTCATCAGCAAACTTATATATTGAGTTTGATGGAAACTTGGCTACACAATCATGGGTGTACAGTGAGTACAGCAGGGGGCTGAGTACATAGCCTTGTGGGGCACCGGTGCCTCAGAGTGATTGTAGAGGAGAGCTTGTCCCCTATTTTTACAGCCTGGGTCCTGTCTGTGAGGATGTTGAAGATTCTCGTGAACCTCCTCTGGAACCTCTCCACTGTTTCTTAGATAAGGGGTCCAAAACTGCTCACAATGCTCCAGTTGAGGCCTCACCAGTGCCGAGCAAAGCCTCAGCATTATATCCTTGCTTTTGTATTGTAGTCCTCTCAAAATGAATGGTAACATTATATTCGCCTTCCTTACCACCAGCTCAACCTTCAAGCTAATGTTTAGGGAATCCTGCATGAGGATTCTTAAATCTACTGATTTTAAAATTTTCTTTGCTTTTCGAGAATAGTCCATGCCTTTATTCCTTCAACCAAAATGCATGCTCATGCACTTCCTTACACTGTATTCCATCTGCCACTTCTATGCCCATTTGCCTAATCTATCTTAGTCCTTCTGTACCCTCCCTGCTTCCTCAACACCACCAGCCCCTCCACCTATCTTTGTGTTGTCCATAACATTGGCCACAAAGCCTTCAATTCTTTCAACCAAATCGTTGACATACAACATGAAAAGAAGCCGTCCCAACACCACTTCAGCTACCTCTTTCAGAACACTGAGGTGTATCCAACTGGACCAGGTGACATATCTACTTTCAGATGTTTCAGCTTTCCATGTTTACCTTAGTAATAGCAATGACACTCACTTGTGCTCTGAGTTGGACAATCTACACCAGGGGTGCGTAAAAAGAACTACTTTTCCATCAGGGACGTGATCAGGATTTTGAAGGCCGAGGTTCGTGGCAGTTTTTCTGATTTTAGGAGTGACCAATCAGCAAGAGGCAGTGCGTAAAATGAGCTACCTTTCAGTCAGGCCCGCGTTCAAGATTTAAAAAGCAGAGCTTCGAGCCTGTTTTCTGATTTGGACAATCCACACCAGGGGTGCATAAAATGAGCTGATTTTTAACTAAGATGTTGATCGAAGTTTTGAAGGCAGAGTTTCATGGTAGTTTCTCTGAGTTGAGGTGCGACCATGTAGCAAGAAGGATTAATTATGAAGGGTCAATAAGAATAATTCAAGTGCAAGCAGAGTGGCCATTCGTCAGTGTGCCTGCCTTTAGAGTGGCTTTGGCTTATCAGCCTTCAGCAAGGTCAGGCTTTGGTGAGCTAGATTGACTTGTAAGTTACTTTTTCTCTATTCTTACTTGTTCATTCCTCATCTATTAGTGCATGATATAGTGAGAATGGCCTGGGACAGTGTTTTGTACTGTGCGTGGGATGTGGGAAGCCTGTGAGACCTCCAGTCTCCCAGATAAACACATCTGCACCAGGTGCACTCAGCTGCAGCTCCTCAGAGAACGTGATAAGGAACTGGAGCTGCAGCTCAATGACCTTCGTCTCATATGGGAGGATGAGGAGGTGATAGACAGAAGCTACAGGAAGGTAGTTACACCTATCTTGCAGGAGACAAGTAACTGGGTAACTGTCAGGAGAAAGAGGGAAAATGCGCAGCCAGTGCAGAGTATACCTCCGGCTGTTCCCCTCAACAATAAGTATACAACTTCAGATGCTACTGAGGATGACGACCTACCAGGGGGGAGCTGCAATAACCGGCTTTCTGGCACTGAATCTGCTGCTGTGGCTCAGAAGAGCAGAGAGGTGAAGAGGACTCCAGAACTGATAGGAGATTCCATAGTCAGAAGAACAGAGATGAGGTTCTGTGGGCACGAGAGAGACACCTGGATGATATGTTGCCTCCCTGGATTGTGTCAACAGCAATCTCAGGGGTGAGGGTGAGCAGCCAGAACTCTTGGTAGATACTGGCACCAATGACTTGGGTAGACAAGGTGAGGAGATCCTGAAGAGGGACCTTAGGGAGCTAGGTAGAAAGCTGAGAAACAGGACTTACAGGGTAGCAATCTCTGGATTGCAGCCTGTGCCATTTACCAGTGCAGGTCAGAATGGGATGACTTGGCAAGTGAATGCATAGCTGAGGAACTAGAGCAGCTCATGGTTGAGCCCACTAGGGGATCAGTTATTCGAGATTGAGTGTTGTGCAAGGAAACTGGAATTAATTAGTGAGCTTAAGATAAAAGTACACTTAGGGGAAAGTGATCATAATATGATCGAATTCACCCTGCAATTTGAGAAGGAGAAGCTAAATTCAGATGTATCAGTACTACAGTGGAGTAAAAGAAATTGTTGGTGCATGGCCAGGTGGTTAAGGTGTTCGTGTAGTGATCTGAAGGTCACTAGAGGCAGCGTGTGCGTCGCTGAGCAAGGCACTGAACCACACATTGCTCTGCGACGACACCAGTGCCAAGTAGTATGGGTCCTAATGCCCTTCCCTTGGACAATATCGGTGGCATGGAGAGGGGAGACTTGCAGCATGGGCAACTGCTGGTCTTCAATACAACCTTGCCCAGGCTTGCGCACTGGAAACTTTCCAAGGCGCAAATCCATGGTCTCGTGAGACTAACAGGTACCTATAAAAGGAATTACAGAGGCATGAGAGAGGAGTTGGCCAGGATTGATTGGAAAAGAACACTGGCAGGGATGACAGCAGAGCAGCAATGTCTGGAATTTCTGGAAGCAATTTGAGAGGCACATAACACTTACATCCCAAAGAGGAAGAATTTTTTTAAAAGGCAAGTGACACAACCATGGACAACAAGGGAAGTCAAAGCCAACATAAAAGCCAAGGAGAGGGGATATAATAGTGCAAAAAGTAGTAGGATAGTAGAGGACTGGGAAAGTTTAAAAAAAACAACAGAAGGCAACTAAAAGGTTATTAAGAAAGAAAAGATGGCATGCGAAAGTAAGCCAGCCAATAATATAAAAGGAGGAAAAAAACACAAATTTAAAGATGTATAACAAATTAAAAAAAGAGACAAAAGTGGAATTGGACTGCTGGAAAATGATGCTAGAGGGGTAGTAATGAGAGACAAAGAAATGGCAGATGAACCTAATATGTTTTCTCTATTCGTCTTCTCTGTGAAGACACTAGCAGAATGCCAGGAATATGAAAATGTCAGACCATAAGTATTTCAGACCATAATATAGAGGAGCGGAAATAGGCTATTTGACCAATCGAGTCTAGTCTACTATTTCGTCATGGCTGATCCATTTTCCCTCTCAGCCCCAATCTCTTGTCTTCCTCCAGTATTCTTTCATGACCAGACTGATCAAGAAGCTATCAACCTCTGCCTTAAATATACATAAAGACTTATAAATACACACACAGCTGCTGGTGGCAAAGAATTCCACAGATTCACCACTCACTGGCTGAGGAAATTCCTCCTCATCTCCATTCTAAAAGGATGCCCCTCTATCCTGCGGCTGTATCCTCTGGTCTTAGACTCTCCTACCATAAGAAACATCCTCTCCACATCCACTCTGTTGAGGCCTTTCAGCTTTCGATAGGTTTCCATTAGGTCACCCCTTGTTTTTGTAAATTCTAGTGAATACTGGCTGCCCATTTCATCTCCATACCTTGACAAGTCACCCAGGTACCTGCCTCCTGCAACTTGGGGGTGACTACCTCCCTGTAGCTCCTATCTATCACCTCCTCATTTTCTTGTACGAGCTGAAGGTCATCCAGCTGCAGCTCCAGTTCCCTTACACAGACTCCAAGGAGCTGTAGCTCAGTGCACTTTGTGCAGATACAATTATCATGCAAACTGGAGATCTCCCAAATTTCCCATATCTCGCACAAGGAAGATACCACTAACTCTGGACCCATTCTCAGTGGATTAGCTATGTACTAGCAAAGAAAAGAAACTTACAGACAACTTACTTAGAACCTCTGCCTGTGTTTTCCAAAATCTGCTCTCGCCCAAACCTGATCACTCTTAACACCGTCCACTTTTCCTTATTGGTCCCTGCTGAGTGTCTAATAGATCGTTATGATTGCAGCCCACCGAAAAATCTTCTAAGCACCTGAGTTCTTTTTAAACCTCACGCTGCATCACCAAGGAATGACTTCTCACGATGATTGCAGCACATCTTGTTTTTCTTTTGCAATAACTTTTAGTATTCGCTATAATCGAAGTGATTTCAGTTGTGTTTAATTCACACCTACTCTTACCTATAACTTTGGAGATTTCGACTCTTTGGTAGTAAGTCCACAGGTGATTTCCCAGAAGGCAGTTGCTGGCATATGTACTGCCAGTCTTACATCTACAATATGGGGCGTTTTATAAAAATGCAATCCCTGTCTCCTCTCCTGGATCACATAAGTCTTCCTCTATCAACAGCTGTCAGTTAATATTGATATTTCCTTCTATCTTTCCTTTCAGGGTAACACATTGAACAAAACCACCAAGCAACGTGAGGCTACAAAAGGGAAAAACCAAACAGCAGAGACACATCCTCTGTCAGGAGACAGAGACAATGGCATCTGAGAAATAATTGAGCTCTTTTGGTTTAAGAGAGAAAGTGGACAATTCTCCAGATTAACTGGTTTCTTTTCTGATACTGAAGTGTGATTCTCCCAGTATAATCAATTCTCATGTGTCATTTCAAAGTCAACATTTTTTTTAGCTGATCATAGAACGGTACAGCTCCCATGGCCCATGAAGTTGTGCCGACCTTTTAAGAACTCAAAGATTATTCTAACTCCTTCCTCCCACATAGTCCTCCAATTTTTTTTTCAATCCATGTGCCTATCCAAGAGTCTTTTAAATGTCCCTAATAAATTTGACTCCACCACTACCCCAATTTGGGACATTTTAAATAAGTCCTATAATGCCTATGGTGCTGTAATAATTTTCAGCAAATGATCTAATCTGTTCTCAGGTGTTAGTCAACTTTTACAGCATTTGTAGCTTATGGGTAATTTATTTGTTGCAATTGCTGCAGAGAAAAGGGTTTTTGCTGTAAAATTACAGATAATCTTTTGATCGTTGTCAAGGAATAAAAACTGAGAATTTCTGTTCCTCTGTTTTGAACTCACTCTTGGGATTGATGCACGTAGATTTGCAAAAGGGAATGTTTTACAATCCTATAGGACTTGTCAGGTAAATATGCAATGTCATGCCATGTGTGACAAAAGACCAAGTTATCAGAAGATTGATGCCGATAAGAGAGAGAGAATGGGGAAATATTCAAAATGCTAATATGAGAGACGAGAGAGATTAACGAAAAGAGACACAGTTCCGAGTATTGTCAGACCGGTTGCTTTGAACCTGAACTGTTTGAACTTTGATGGACAGGCAATACCCCAGCAGGGGATAAAAAGAACAGGTTCAATAAGGCAAGCGACGCACCACAACACCACAAGATCACGAGACCCTGGAAGTGCGGTGTGTCCCCCCACAAGTTGGTGGGAGTTTTGGAGGTCTGGTTGCGGGACCGACCATAGACGCACAGGGTGGAAAGGTACGATCGGCGGGAACCTGGTGTGTGTGTCCGCCCTTGCCTGGGTGCCAGGTTCACTGCAGAAGAATGATCGTATCTCGAACGGAGGGGTCACAGTCGGTGACCTCAGAAGACATTACAAAGGGCTCGCCCGAAAGCTAACTGCGAGGAATATCAAAGGTCTGTTTGAATCCGATTTGAATATCATCATTCGCTCTCTCTCTCTCTCTCTCCCTCCCCCCAACGGCACAACAGCGATTACTGCGAACTGAACTAAACTGAACTGAACTCTGTGTCACTTGAGACTGATCATTTTACCCCTAGACTGCGATAGAGCTTGATTGATCCTATTATCCTAGTTCTGTGTATATGTGTGTTTTATCACTGCCAACCTGTTGCATTTATATCCTTACTATTAGAGTACTGTGTTACTTATTTCTTTAACAAAACTTTCTTAGGTCCAGTAATCCAGACTCCAACTAAGTGGTCCATTTCTGCTGGTTTGGCAACCCATTTACGGGGTACGTAACACATGACATAGCCTTAATACTTCAGAAGTCTTAGACACTAATTCAAGAGTATACTAGATTTTATATTAGTATATTAGATTTTACACAAGATAAACATTATTACTTGGATGATCTTATGCGCAGTTTGGTCAATCTATGTGATCATGGTTGTAAGTCAATATTACACTTCGTGTGTGTCATTTATCCATGAACATGAAATACCCCAACACCACTGTGGATTATATTTCTTTCTCTCGATCTCAATTTACACTCTCTTTAATCATGGAAGTTAGGTATAATATGTCAATTTAAGTTTATGTTATGTTTTTCATGAAATGTGCTGTACTGCTGTTGCAAAATCTAATAATGAAAGCATTATTTTCTTCTCTGCCCGTGTAGAACAGAGAACAGTACAGCACAGAACAGACCCTTCAGACCACAATGTTGTCCAATCTTTTGCTTCTACCCCAAGATTAATCTAACACTATCCTCCAGCATAGCCCATCATTTTGCTCTCATCCCTAACAGACTCTTAAATGTCCCTAATATATCTGCCTGTACTACCACTCCTGCCAGTGTGTTCCATGCACCTACCACTCTGTTTAAAAAAAAATCTACCTCTGACATCTCCCCTTACGCTTTCCTTCCAACACTGTAAAGTTATTCCCCTCTGTAAAAGCTATTTGCTTCCTGGGAAAAAGTGTCTGGCTGTCCATCTGATCAATTTTTACACCTCTATCAAGTCAGTTCTCAGCTCTCAGGAAGAAGTATTCTAAAGGAAAGGTAACACAACCATGGCTAACGAGAAGTCAAAGCCAACATAATAGCCAAAGATGGCATGTAGTACAGCAAAGATTAGTGAGGATTGGGAAGCTTTTAAAAACCAACAGAAGGCAACTTAAAAAGGAAGGTCAAGGTGGAGTATGAAAGTAAGCTAGCCAATAATATTAAAGAGGATACCAAATGTTTCTTCAGTTAGATAAAATGAGTACCTGCTTTGGAAAAAAATGCCTTTCTTTGAAAGAGAAAAGACAAGAAAATGCTACGGAAATCAAATGCTGTTCAGCAAATATTCTGGGCACAACTAAGTGTACACAAGGTAACGTTGTGTTCCAAACAGAATTTTGGAAAGCTGGAGTGGGTTCACTGGGCATGGAGAATCCCTAGAACAATGAAATGTACGGTATGATTTGTGGATGCCCATTGATATTTATTCTCCACCTCTTAAACATACTTTCTTAGATAATTGTGAAGTATACCTACAAACTCGAGGCAAACCACAAGGTCAGTGATTTCATTTTATCAAGGATGTTTCATAACTAAGTATGCTTCATACAATCCAGTAATTTCATGATCACCACTCCCAAATTTCAATTCCAGATTTATCAACTTGTAGTTAAATTATTCATCTTCTGTATTTCAATCGCTCATCTCTATATTAAATAGCCCAGGGCTCTGGATACTAGTCCAGTAATTTAAACATGCCATTGCACTCAAAGAGTGGCCTCAAAGACTCAAAACAGATTCCTAGAGCACAGTACAGGCCCTTCGGTGCACAATTGTTGTGTTGACCTTTTAACCTACTCCACGATCAATCTAACACTTTCCTCCTTCACAGCCCTGCACTTCACTATCCTACTCCGGGAATTAAACATCCTCCAAACTTGGAAAAAATGCCTGGTGCACAATTCTCAAAACAGCAGCAGCATCTGGGCAGTCAAGAGTACTCCAACCGTCACAAGGGAACACGCATGGCTTCATGTGAACAGGAGTAGTGCAAGATCCCAACCACCCCTTCCCCCACCAAGTAACACCTGCCCCACCAAACGGAGTCTGCAGTTTGCAGACAGGACTCAGAAACTGCAGGACTAGAGTGGAACAGGTCATCCACAATCCCAAAGGGCTGTCGAAGTGAAATTCATGCCAACGTCTCACCTTTCATTTCATTTTCTTCATATGCAGAGAATATGTTGGTGTCCTGTTTAAAAAAATGTACAAATCAAATTAAGGTATTGTAGCACAAGAGTATTAAAAGAAAACTGAAGCTTCAGTCAGTTTATTCACAGAAATAATTTTAGTCTTGATTTAAAAATACTAGTAGATTTGATGAATAGAAATATTGAGGCTCAACTGGTCTCCTTTGATTGAAAGACAAGGTTCAATTGATTGTGCTGCAGGCTCTCCGGGCAACAACGAGAAGCATTCCTGCTGTACACTACTCACTTCACCCAGACTCCTGCATTATTCAAAAGTTGTATTATTGATACTGTTTGATGTGATGAAAACCACAATTAACTGAAAATGAATTTTTAAATTACTCAGTAGCACACAGCAATGTGATTGTTTAAACAATGCTGTGCACTGAAATTTGACTTTCAGGTCACAGCAAAAACTTCATGATTTGTAGTAAATATCTGAAAGTTTGGAATCTTTCCAGCAAGCATTGAATGAAAGTTAACATGCTTATGAAATATACCTTTGGTTTGTTTGGGTGAGTACAAACTGCAGTGGCAGGAGCTGGCTCTCCAAAGATATCAGTACTTCTCCCACCACCTGGTATGGTGCTTTGCTGGGAAGGAACAGGACTGGGTTCACTGAAAATCCCACCGTCTTTTCCACCTAAAAAAGATTTAGCAAGATGTTAAATCATTGTCTAGTTTATAATCAGAATCGGGTTTATTATCGCTAACAAACAGTATATCATGAAATTTGTTGTTTTGAGCAGCAATAGAGTGCATGACAAAAAAAAATCATCTCCATTTCCTGTACATCCACAATCATCCCATCTTCCCGCCACCTTTAACAGGAATAGAGTTCCTCTTGTCCTCACCTATCACCCCTTGAGCCTCCGCATCCAGCACGTCACTTTCTGTAACTTCGATCATCTTCAACAAGATTCTAACATGGAACACACCTTTACCTTCCCCCCCCCCCACTCTCTGCAGGGATCACTCGCTCCATGATTCCCGTGTCTATTCGCCCATCGTCCAGAGAAGCCTTCGGTCGAAAGGTCTTGCAGGAACAACATGGAGCTCGGTATTTTATGTGCTGAACATCAAAAGAACAATTCCATATTTACAAAGTATGGACAATGCTTTCTTTGAAACTACATACAAATTTCACACCTCCCTCTTCACATGCACATCACAGACATCCAGGTGAATTTTAATTGCATTACCTAGAGATTCATGGCTTTCAGGAATCCACTGTTCAGAGCTGCACTCCAAATAAAATCCACAATACATACTCAGATGAGGAGACTGGTAGCCAAAGTCATTTGCAAAATGTAAACGTGCTAAAACCAAAAATCGTTCTAACGTACCCCCTCTTGTTCATCCTGGGCAAAAATAAATGTGTACCAGGAAAGACCAACCAAAAGATGAGATACTCAATAGGGCAGCAAAAATGCCCTGTCTCAAAATTCCCCCACCCTAATTATTTTATGTGCACCTACATCTACCCTATCATCCCTAATCGCTATCTACAAAATGCAAAGCAGGAAGATTGTCCAGGAATTTTGAACAGTTTTCAGAAATGCGGCTTTTTTCTCTGCCTGTTGTCTATCCCCTGCTGGCCGATTGCAGTTTAATCACATTCCTCACACTCACCCCTTCATTCTCTGGTAGCTAAACCCCTCTCTCTCTTTCCAGGAGCACCAGCAAAGTAAACATTTCAGGCACACAGGCCCTCTTATTGAGGTACAGGGAGGATTTGGTGTGGTCTCCATTTGAATGACTGCAAGGACCTCTCCCGGGTGGCACCCCTTTCCGAACTGTTCAGTCGATCGCTGGCCCAACTGCAGAAAGGGCCCAGCTCATTTGAATTCACTCCCCATTCAGGCCAGGGGTGACAGCCTTCAGATGCCGTGTGCAATCTTTCTCGGTCTGCTATGAGTCCCCAAATCCTAAGGACTTTGTACAGGGGCACAATTGAGAGCAACCTGATTGGCTGCATCACTGCCTGGTATGGGAACTGTACTTCTCCCAATTGCAGCACTCTGCAGAGTGGTGCAGACAGCCCAGCGCATCTGTGGATGTGAACTTCTCACTATTCAGGACATTTACAGTGACAGGTCTGTAAGTGGGCCCGAAGGATCACTGGGGACCCGAGGCACCCCAACCACAAACTGTTCCAGCTGCTACCATCTGGGAAATGGTACCGCAGCATTAAAGCCAGGACCAACAAGCACCAGGACAGCTTCTCCCACCAGGCCATCAGACTGATTAACTCACACTGACACAATGTATTTCAAAGCTATATTGACTGTTCTGTGTATATCTTACTGTACACACTATTTATTACAAATTACTATAATTCACACATTGCACATTCAGTCGGAGATGAAATATAAAGATTTTTACTCCTCATGTATGTGAAGGATGGAAGAAATAAAGTCAATTCAATTCAATGCTACCGATGGTGTGGAACCTGTTGTCTCTGCTTCTGCTTAATTTCCCACCCCCATCAATTTTTTTTCCCATATCTTTCTTAGTCTATGCTATTCAACTCATCAGCTTCAGCAACCAGTCTTCATTACGGAGTACTGTCACCATCACACTTTAGCATGCTATTCACAGGTTTCTGTCATGCTCTCGGTGTCTTCTGCCTTTGCGTTTCCTATGGAATGTTTTCATCAGCTGTGGTCAGGTCTGGCGTGGCGGGCTGGTTTTCATACCTTAGGTTTTCTGTTTAACCTGAGTCCAGTGTTTCCACTGGCAGCCTCACAGAGTCTGCACACAGACACAACTGTCACTTGTACCATCAGTGCTCCGATCCATCAGGGAGCAAATCCTGCCCTTTCGGGCGGCACCCTCACCATGACTTGGTCACCGGGCTCTGGGAGGACTATCTCCTTTCCCTCTGGCTCGCTCTGATCAGCAATGTGCTGGTGCTGGTGTTGTTTTGGTCGGTCCTTCAACACTTTAAGTTGGTTACAAAGGTCTTTCACATATCGTGTCATTCCATCCCTGTAAGCCCCAGGCTCAGCGCAACCCGTAATTGCCCCATAAGAGAGTGGCATCAACAACTCGTAGGGGCTGAGACCCAACATGTGTCTCAGCCCCTGTGAAACACTTCCACCCATGTCTTTCCCGTCTCAGCTATAGCTTTGGCTAAGGCATTTTTGATTGTTCACTTCATCCTTTCTACCATTCCTGAACTCTGAGGGTGGCAAGGTAGGTGGAACCATTGTGGAATTCCTAGCCTTCTGTAAATATATTTACTGGTTTGCCTTTACTGTAGCCCAGTGCTTCTATCGGGGCTACCACATCCGCTACCTGAGCTGAGCAACTCTCTGGCAGTACTCCTGAAGCTAATTCTTCACCTGTTTCCTTCACCACGAATCCACGAAATAAGTGACGGGAGAAACTTGTAAATTCACATTAAAATGTAGAGAGGAGGCGATTATGAAGAATTCCACAGGTTCCATGCTGCGAAAATGAAGTAACAGTTACCAAAGACCTTATCCTTTGAGTCGTCCCAAGATCCACGTAGAAATGTCACAAGGTGACAGTCACGGAATATACCCCAGCACAAGTAGTTACCACATAACATATCTGAAACCATGTAAGGGTTAACAAAAGTGGCCGCCCCAGGATACTCCAACAAAATCCACTTATGGATCATACGAAGTGACAGTCACACATCCAATGTGCACTGTGTGCCATTGATCAACCCAATCCTTTGGGCATGGGGAAGTATCAGACTTTACCCATTGTTGCAGCAAGCTCCTGTGGTCAGCTTCTGGTCCTCTGTGTGTGTGTGTGTGTGTGTGTGTGTGTGTGTGTGTGTGTGTGTGTGTCTCTCTCTCTCTCCATCTCTCTCTCTCTCTCTCTCTCCTTGTTCTCTCTCTCGCTCCTTGTTCTCTCTGAAAGTCCCAGCGGTCTGTCGCAGCTTACTATACTGACATCATAGTCCTGCCTCATCCAGGCGTTTTAAAGTGACACCCACAGTAAACAAAACCGTGGTCACGTAACAGAGGAAATGGAAGTCATCCAAAGAACGAGGGATAGATCTTTATAGAAAACCATGGTCACCAACGTCTGCATTGGATATGGTACCTAGACAGACAAACAGTACCTCCGAGACCCAACTATAAAAATTTCCTCTGTTTCCCCTTCCAGCGGTGTTTCCTTCACACTGAGCAACACACACAAAGCGCTACAGGAACTCAGCAGGCCAGGCAGCATCTCTGGAAAAGAGTACAGTCGACGTTTCAGGTCAAGACGATTAAGCAGGACTGGGGGAAAAAGCAGAGGAGTAGATTTAAAAGGTGGGGGGAGGAGAGAGAGAAACACCAAGTGATACGCGAAACCTGGGGGGGGGGCGGCGGTGATGAAGTAAAGAGCTGGGAAGTTGATTGGTGAAAAAGACAGAAGACCATGGAAGAAAGAAAAAGTGGGGAGAGGCACCAGAGGGAGTCAATGGGCAATAGACAATAGACAATAGGTGCAGGAGTAGGCCATTCGGCCCTTTGAGCTAGCACCACCATTCACTGTGATCATGGCTGATCATCCACAATCATTATCCAGTTCCTGCCTCATCCCCATAACCTTTGATTCCGCTATCTTTAAGAGCTCTGTCCATCTCTTTCTTGAAAGCATCCAGAGACTTGGCCTCCACAGCCTTATGGGGCAAAGCATTCCATATATCCGCCACTCTCTGGGTGAAAAAGTTTTTCCTCAACTCCGTTCTAAATGGCCTACCCCTTATTCTTAAACTGTGGCCTCTGGTTCTGGACTCACCCATCAGCAGGAACATGCTTCCTGCCTCCAGCGTGTCCAATCCCTTAATAATCTTACATGTTTCAATAAGATCCCCTCTCAGTCTTCTAAATTCCAGAGTATACAAGCCCAGTCGCTCCAATCTTTCAACATATGACAGTCCCGCCATCCCAGGAATTAACCTTGTGAACCTACGCTGCACTCCCTCAATAGCAAGAATGTCCTTCCTCAAATTTGAAGACCAAAACTGCACACAGCACTCCAGGGCAGGCAAGGAGAGGGAGGGAAAAAGGGATGGGAAATGGTGAAGGGGGGGGATTACCGGAAGTTAGAGAAGTCAATGTTCATGCCATCAGGTTGGAGGCTACCCCAACGGAATACAAGCTGCTGTTCCTCCAACCAATGTGTGGCCTCATCACAACAGTGGAGGAGGCCTTGGACTGACATATCAGAATGGGAATGGGAAATAGAATTAAGATGGGTGGCCACGGGAAATTCCGCTTCTTCTGGCGGACGGAGTGTGGATGCTTGCAAAGCAGTCTCCCAATCTACGTCGGGTCTCACCGATGTACAACAGGCCACACCGGGAGCACCGTACACGGTAAACGACCCCAACAGACTTACAGGCGAAGTGTCGCCTCACATAGAAGGACTATTTTGGGCCTGGATGGTGGTGAGGGAGGAGATGTAGGGGCAGGAGTAGAAGTTGTTCTGCTTGCAAGGATAATCGCCAGGAGGGAGATCAGTTGGAGGGGGGGAATGAATGGACAAGGGAGTCGCCTAGGGGGCGATCCCAGCGGAAAGCAAAAAGAGGTGGGGGGGAGGGAAGATGTGCTTGGTGGTGGGATCTCGTTGGAGATGCGGAAGTTTTGGAGAATTATGTACTGGACGCAAAGGCTGGAGCTGCCCTTCTGCTGTCAGCCTCCCCGTATTCAGAGCTCTACAATGGTATGCAGTGTGTGAAGTACGAGTTACCCCACCATTACAACTGCCCACACGGCGCAGTCTAAAGCTGCTACACAGCGGGGGAGTCCTGCTGCAACAGGCATACTTATGCTCCATGGTCCTGCACCACTACTGAGTTGTAGTACCCTCCCTCATTGCTGCAGTATAGGTGAAAGGGACGAGCCACATCCAGTAATCCTAGCGTGGGTGCAGAGATCAGGGCTTACCTGATATCTGTAAAACCCTTTTCCTCATCTGGCCCCCATCTTACTTCTCCAGAGGGGGCTTCCCTCCTTTAATCATGGCCTGTTTTGGGACACTGCAATGAAATCACAGCAGTAATTGAATAGAGCCATTACCTTATCACTCCCCTTACGTTTACTGGGTGGGGCATGAAGCTGATTGCCGAACGTCTGTCATCTGACATGTCTTTCCTGTCACAGTCCCAATCGTTAATTCCCTATCTTTCTCCTAATTTCCTTCGATTGTGCCACGGTTCCGACTGCTAATTTCCCATTTGCTTCCAACTCTCTTTAATGACGGCGCACCTGGTTTCCATCAAGACCTGTAGTATAAGAACCCCGGCGTTGCAACCACTAGTCGCCAAATCGTTGGTTTTGCCTGCATGGTAATTAATGTTTCCTGGCCGCTTAGGACCGTGCGTTCTAAGTTTTGCTCCAGTTTCAAGGTTTACATATGAAACTCCATCTCTCTGTGATAAGGCTCTGTGTCAAGATCCCTCTTGTTTGCTGTCCAACGTTCATGTCCACGTAAGCATCCTAACTCAATCTCCATGCCTGTGTCCTGCGCTTGGGTTCACTTCATTCGCTCATTGCAACAGAACAATCTGGACACAATGGACCCAGCAGACGTGAATACCCGGCAACAAGCCCTCGCCAGCCAGGGCTCCCTACTGTGTCTGCACAATCAACTTCTCTGCGATGTCATGGAGAACCTCCGTGCCCTGTCTGCTAACGTAATGAAGGTCAGTGACCAGGTGAACCGTGTAGCCACCCATTTTACCCCATCCACTCCTGGAACTCTGTCTAACCAGCCCAGACAGCCTGTAGTGGCAACCCTCTACATGTCAGCCACACCCCCGCCAAGAGAGCCGCACGTAACTAAACCAGAACACTATGCTGGGAATTTGAGAAGTGCTGGACCTTCCTTCTGCAATGTTCCCTGATGTTTGGACAGCAGTCATCCACGTACTCCATGGATAAGTCAAAGATAGCTTACATCATGGGGTTGTAGTGGGGACGTGCCTTAGCATAGGCTACGGTAGTCTAGGATAATCAACTGGATATCTGCTCTTTTTTCCCCACCTTTATCGTGGAAATGAGAAAGATCTTTGACCACCCCGTCCATGGTAAAGATGCCACTAAGTGTCTACTCACTCTCTGTCAGGGCTCACGCAGTGTTGCTGAATATTCTGTGGAGTTCCGGATGTTAGTGGCCGACTCGGGGTGGAATGATGAGGCACTCCAAGGGGTATTTCGGAATGGTCTCAGCGACATGGTGAAAGACAAGTTGGCAGCAAGAGATGATACCGACAGCCTGGATTCCTTCATCTCCCCAGCCACCAGGTTGGACAATCGTCTCCGAGAATGCCATAGGGAAAGAACTGGTCGTCCACCACCTTTGGTCACTCCAGGGCACTCATTACCGTCTCCCACCAGCACAATCCTCTCTTCTCCTCCTGCTCCCAGAATACCTCCCAGCCCAGCCGTTTCCACTGCCCCGGGAGAGGAATCCGTGCAGCTGGGATGGAACTGTCTTTCTCCCACAGAGCGACTCCGGAGATTGAGAGCGGGAGAGTGTCTCTATTGCGGCCAGTCCAACCACTTCCATGCTACCTGTCCCCTTCGGCCAAAAGGGAAGGCTCACCAGTAGAAAGGGGGACCCTGGTGAGCCAGACAACATTCCCTTCTGTCCCCCGAACCCGGATGCAGATCCAAACTACTTTACGTTACAACCCACAGTCCCTGCCACTGTCAGCTCTCGTGGACTCTGGCGCTGAGGGAAACCTTTTGGATGAAAACATAGCTTCCCGGGCCGGAATTCCTCGGGAGCCGTTGAGTACCCCTCTGGAAGCCCGGGCACTGGACGGTAGACTTCTGGGCCGAGTCACACACTGCACACCACCCCTGTCTCTTATTCTCTCCGGGAACCATTGGGAACAGGTACGATTTAACCTAATTTCCTCTCCTCAAGCTCCTATAGTTCTTGGGTACCCCTGGTTAAGCCGCCATAATCCCCACATTGACTGGTCCACCGGGAAGATAGTCAGCTGGAGTCCGTTCTGTCACTCCACTTGTCTACAATTGGCCCTTTCCCTTGTGAAAGTCACCGCGACCTTGTCTGCCGCTGAAACCCCCGACTTATCCAAGGTTCCAGCAGATTATCACGATCTGGGAGAAGTGTTCAGCAAACAACCGGCTCTTTCCCTACCTCCACACCGCCCTTACGATTGCACAATTGACCTTCTCCCTGGAGCCCCTCTACCCACCAGTCGACTATATAACCTGTCCCGGCCAGAAAGGGAAGCAATGGAGGCTTACCAAAATGACTCTCTCGCGGTGGGCATTATCCGACCCTCATCCTCCCCTGTAGGCACAGGTTTCTTGTTTGTGGGGAAGAAAGACCGCTCACTGTGCCCCTGCATTGACTACCGGGGCCTGAGTAGCATCACCATAAAGAATAACTATCCACTGCCCCTTATCCAACCCCTTCACGGAGCCACAATCTTCTCTAAGTTGGACCTACGAAGTGCCTACCACCTGGTCAGGATAAGGGAGGGAGATGAGTGGAAAACAACTTTTAACACTTCTCTTGGTCACCTCGAATACCTGCTCATGCCATTCGGTCTCACCAATGTCCCTGCCATCTTCCAAGCTCTGATAAACGATGTCCTTAGAGACTTTATTAACCATTTCATTTTTGTTTATTTGGGCAACATCTTAATCTTCTCCCACAGTCTTCAGGAACACATCCACCATGTCCGTCAGGTTCTACAGAGGTTTTGGAAGAACAAACTATTCGTGAAGGCTGAGAAGTACGAGTTTCATGTCCGTTCTGTCAGTTTTCTGGGGTACATCAACAAGAGCGGGCAAGTGAGGGCGGATCCCGAAGAGTTCCGGGCGGTGGTGGCGGCCAAAACCCATGACACTCAAGCAACTCCAGTGATTTCTGGGGTTCGCAAACTTCTATCGTCACTTTATCAGGGATTACAGCCGGGTGGCAGCGCCCCTTACTCAGCTCACCTCTCCTGAGACCCCTTTTCACTGGAGCCCCGAAGCAGACTCAGCCTTCTTGGAGCTGAAGAGACGTTTCACCCCCGCTCCCATCCTGGTCTAACCAGACCCACCTCGCCAGTTCATTGTGGAAGTCCACGCCTCTGACTCTGGGGTGGGAGCGGTTCTCTCCCAATGCTCCATCCCAGACCAAAAGCTCCATCCCTGGGCCTCCTTTTCTCGCCGGCTATCCCCCAATGAATGGAACTACGACGTAGGGAACTGGGAGTTGCTGGCCGTCAAACTCACTTTGGAGGAGTGGAGACACTGGCTGGAGGGAGCTGAACATCCATTCATCATCTGGACAGACCACAAGATCTCGCATACATCCAAACCGCCAAACACCTCAACTCCTGCCAAGCCCGATGGGCATTATTTTTTGGCCATTTTAGATTCACACTCACTTATCATCCAGGGTCCAAGAACGGGAAGCTCGATGCACTCTCCCGTCAATACGTCGCTGAGGAGGGCCTTCCCAACCCTGAGACCATACTTCCACCATCCTGTGTAGTGGCTGCCCTCACCTGGGAGATCGAATCCATAGTCAAAGAGGCACAACAGACTTAACCTGACACGGGCAATGGACCCCCCCAATCACCTCTCTGTGCCTGACTCTGTTCGGTCTCAGGTTCTCCAGTGAGGGCATACTTCTCGTTTCGCCTGCCATCCCGGAATCGGCCGAACTCTGTCCCTTCTGAAGCGACATTTCTGGTGGCCCTCCACGGGCGCTGACACCCATTCCTTCGTCTCTGCCTGTTCTGTTTGCGCCCGAAGAAAAGCCTCCCACCGACCACCTGCTGGATTGCTTCATCCCCTACCTGTCCCTGGCCGCCCTTGGTCGCACATTGCTTTGGATTTTGTTACCAGACTACCCCCTTCACATGGGAACACTGCCGTACTCACCATGGTGGACCGCTTCTCCAAAGCTGTGCACTTCATAGCCCTTCCCAAACTCCCTACAGCCCATGAAACAGTTGACCTCCTTGTCCATCACGTCTTCCACCCTCATGGAATTCCCTCTGATGTTATTTCTGACCGGGGTCCCCAATTCATCTCTCTAGTCTGGAGATCCTTTTGTCAAGCCCTTGGAGCCTCAGTAAAGCTGCCTTCCGGCTTCCATCTGCAGACTAATGGTCAAACAGAATGAGCAAACCAGGATTTGGAAGCAGCACTGCACTGAATAACCGCCAACCCATCATCCTGGAGCACCCATCTTGTTTGAGTGGAATACGCCCACAACTCCCTGGTCAGCACCGCCACCAGAATGTCTCCCTTCAAATGCTCCCTCAGTTACCAACTTCCTCTGTTTCCCACACATGAAGATGACATCGCTGTGCCTTCTGTTCAGGCCCATCTCTGCCAGTGCCGCAGGATCTGGAAGGATGCATGCACGGCCTTGCTTCGCTCAACTGACCGCAACCGGAGGACTACCGATCACCTTCGAATTCCTGCACCAAATTATCAGCCTGGGCAGAAGTTTTGGCTCTTGTCAAAAGACATTCCCCTCAAGAATGACCCCATTCCCATTCCTCGCTACCTGGGACCATTCGAGATTGAGAATGTCATCAGCCACTCGGTGGTCAGACTCAAACTGCCCGGATCCATGCACGTTCATCCCACGTTCCACATCTCCCAATTGAAACTTGTATCTGTCAGCCCTTTGTGCCCTCCTGTTGAACCTCCTCCAGCCGCCCGGGTCATTGACAACCACCCAGCGTACACCGTCCGGTAAATACTGGATGTGTGCCGCCGAGGCAGGGGCCTCCAGGAACTGGTTGATTGGGAGGGATACAGCCCAGAGGAACGCTCCTGGATTCCCTGCTCCTTCATCCTGGACCCTTCCCTCCTCCATGATTTCCATCGAGACAATCCGGACAAGCCTGGTGGTTCGCCTGGAGACTCCCATTTGTGAGGGTGGGGGGTGGTTCTGTCATGGTCCCGATCGTTAATTCCCTATCTTTCTTCTAATTTCCTTTGTTTGTGCCATGGTTCCGTCTGCTAATTTCCCATTTTCTTCTAATTCTCTTTGATGACAGCACACCTGGTTTCCATCAAGACCTGTAGTATAAGAACCCCAGCGTGACAACCACTAGTCGCCAGATCGTTGGTTTTGCCTGCATGGTAATTAATGTTTCCCGGCCAATTAGGACTGTGTGTTCTAAGCTTTGCTCCAGTTTCAAAGTTTACCTATGAAACTCCGTCTCTCTGTGTCAAGGCTCCATGTCACAATCCCTCCTGTTTGCTGTTCAATGTTCATGTCCGCATAAGCATCCTAACTCAATCTCCATGCCTGTGTCCTGCGCTTGGGTTTGCTTCATTCGCTCATTGAAACAGCTCCTCCACTGGGAAATGGTGTAGCCCTGATACTGTACGATTTGCTTACCTATCTCAGCACTGTGTTGGCTGATTTTAAACCCCTCATCTCACAGTATCTCTAAAACACTGGCTATCACCTCGAATGACCTGCTTCATCTTCCGAAGCAATGAGTAGATTATCTACATATTGTAAGATGGTCGACCGATAGGGCGTTATATTGAGCTTTTCTAAAGTCTGCGCTATGACCTTATGAAAAATGGCTGGGCTACTGTGGAATCCCCGGGGGAGTCTGGTCCACGTATTTTCTTCCAACATAAGTAAAATATTCATATCTTATTGCTTGTTACAATAAGTATGTGGTCAATTGTGCATTGCTTATATATTCAGTTATTCCTGACACGATTGCTTAGCAAAATAACATACATTATTGTTATTAATTCTCTTTGACTTTATAACTACAACATAACAACAACAAGCTTTGACCAGCAACAAACCTGAACATCAGAATTTTTCAGGGGGGGAATTTCACTCAGGACCACTGCTCTGGTAGAAAAGGGAGCAGTGGGTCGCTTCAGCGAAATAGAGCGTTAACCAGCGACCAGTCGGCAATTGGGATTGATTAGCAAGAGCAAATTAAAGATAGGCAGGGGCAAGTGCAGCGGCCGGCATCTGAGTGGACTGAGTCGAATAGGTGACCTTGAAACTTTAGCTCTTTGAGGCTTCAGCGAAGAGAGGCTAGTGTCAGAGAAGGTTTAAAAAAAGAAAACCTCAAGGTTAAATTATTTCTCCTTTCCTTCTCAGCGAGGACAATAGAGATGCCAGGCAGGATTGTGGAATGTTCCTCTGCGAGATATGGGAAGGCAGGGAGACCTCCAGCGTCCCTGACGACCAGAACTGCGAGAAGTGCATCCAGCTGCAGGTTCTAACAATCCACGTTAAGGAAATGGAACTGGAACCAGATGAACTCCAGACCATTCGACTGAAGGGGTGATGGAGAGGTGGATACGCCCAAGGTGCAGGACACAGGAAACTGGGTGACAGTCAGGAAAAGGAATGGGGTTAAAAGGAGCCAGTGCAGAGTACCCTTGTGGCCATCTCCCTCAGCAACATAAGACCATAAGACCATTCGGCCAATCAAGTCTGCTCCACCATTCAATCGTGGGCTGATCCAATTCTTCCAGTCATCCCCACTCCCCTGCTTTCACCCCGTACCCTTTGATGCCCTAGATAATCAAGAACCTATCTATCTCTGCCTTACATACACCCAATGACATGGCCTCCACAGCCGCTTATGGCAACAAATTCCGCAGATTTACCACCCTCTGCCTAGAGTCATTTAGAAACATAGAAAATCTACAGCACAATACAGGCCCTTTGGCCCACAAAACTGTGACAAACATATCCTAACCTTGAAATTACCTAGGGTTACCCATAGCCCTCTATTTTTCTGAGCTCCATGTACCTGCCTAAGAGTGTCTTAAATGACCCTATCGCATCCGACTCCACCACCATCGCCAGCAGCCCATTCCACGCACTCACCACTCTCTGTGTAAAAAGCTTATCCCTGACTTCACCTCTGTACCTACTTCCAAGCACCTTAAAACTGTGCCCTCTCGTGCTAGCCATTTCAGCCCTGGAAAAAAGCCTATGCCTATCCATACGATCAATGCCTCTCGTCATCTCATACACCTCTATCAGGTCACCTCTCATCCTCCATCGCTCCTAGGAGAAAAGGCCAAGTTCACTCAACCTATTCTCATAAGACATGCCCCCCAATCCAGGCAACATCCTTGTAAGTCTCCTCTGCACCCTTTCTATGACTTCCACATCCTTCTTGTAGTGAGGTGACCAGAACTGAGCACAGTACTCCAAGTGAGGTCTGACAAGAGATCTATATAGCTGCAACATTACCTCTTGGCTCCTAAACTTATTCCCACGATTCATAAAGGCCAACGCATCGTATACTTTCTTAACCACAGAGTCAAACTGCGCAGCAGCTTTGAGTGTCCTGTGGACTCGGACCCAAGATCCCTCTGATCCTCCACATTGCCAGGAGTCTTACCATTAATACTATATTCTGCCATCATATTGGACCTACCAAAATGAACAACCTCACACTTATCTGGGTTGAACTCCATCTACCACTTCTCAGCCCAGTTCTGCATCCTATCAATGTCCCGCTATAACCTCTGACAGGCCTCCACACTATCCACAGCACCCCCAAACTTTGTGTCATCAGCAAATTTACTAACCCATCCCTCCACTTCTTCATTCAGGTCATTTATAAAAATCATGAAGAACAGGGGTCCCAGAACAAACCCCTGAGACACATCACTGGTGACTGACCTCTGTGCAGAATATCACCCGTCTGCAACCACTCTTTGCCTTCTGTGGGCAAGCCAGTTCTGGATCCACAAAGCAATGTCCCCTTGGATCCCATGCCTCCTTACTTTCTCAATAAGCCTTGCATGGGGTACCTTATCAAATGCCTTGCTGAAATCCATGTACACTACACCTACTGCTCTTTCTCCATCAATGTGTTTAGTCACATCCTCAAAAAATTCAATCAGGCTCGTAAGACACAACCTGCCTTTGGCAAAGCCATGCTGACTATTCCAAATCATATTATGCCTCTCCAAATGTTCATAAATACTGCCTCTCAGGATCTTCTCCATCAACTTACCAACCACTGAAATAAGACTCACTGGTCTATAATTAACTGGGCTATCTCTACTCCCTTTCTTGAATAATGGAACAACATCCACAACCCTCCAATCCTCCGGAACCTCTTGCATCCCCATAGATGATGCAAAGATCATCGCCAGAGGTTCAGCAATCTCCTCCCTCACCTCCCACAGTAGCCTAGGGTACACTTCATCCAGCCCCAGATATTTATCCAACTTGATGCTTTCCAAAAGCTCCAGCACATCCTCTTTCTTAATGTCAATATGCTCAAGCCTTTCACTCCACTGTACAGTAAGTCATCCCTACAATCGCCAAGGTCATTTCCCTAGTGAATACTGAAGCAAAGTACTCATTAAGTCCCTCTGCTATCTCCTCCGGTTCCATACACAATTTTTCACTGTCACACTTGATTGGTCCTATTCTCTCATGTCTTATCCTCTTGCTCTTCACGTACTTTTAGAATTCCTTGGGGTTTTCCTTAATCCTTCTTATGGACCCTTCTGGCTCTCCTAATTTCTTTCTTAAGCTCCTTCCTGCTCCCTTATAACCTTCTAGATCTCTATCATTACCTAGCTTTTTGAACCTTTCGTAAGCTTCTTTTCTTCTTGACTAGATTTACAACTTAATTTCTCCACATCTCAGTTCTGAAAGGATGTCCTTCAATCCTGAAATCGTGGCCTCTTGTCCTAGAATCCCCTACCATGGGAAATAACTTTTCTATATCTAAACAGGTATATGACTTTGGATACTACTGGGGAGAGGGGGCTGGCATAACAGAGGACAGTCACAGTGGTCATGTCTCTGGCTCTGAGTCAGGCTCTGTGATTCAGAAGGGTCAGGCGGGGGTGGGGGGGAGTAAAGGCACATTTGGTGATTGAGGATTCATTAGGTAGAGGAATGGACACGAGGTTCTGTGAGCGAGAACGAGATTTCCGGATGGTATGTTGCCTCCTGGCTGCCAGGGTCTGGGAAATCTCGGATCAAGTCCTCAGCATTCCTAAGTGGGAGAGTGAACAGCCAGAGGTCTTGGTCCATGCAGGTACCAATGACATGGGTAGGATGAGTGACAAGGTTCTGCATGGGGAATTCAGAGAGATTGGTGCTAAGTTAAAGGGCAGGACTTCCAGGGCTGTGATCTCAGGATTGTTACCCATGCCTCGTGCTAGTGAGGCCAGAAATAGGAAGATTACACAGTTAACACGTGGCTAAGGAGTTGGTGTAGGAGGAACGGCATAAGATATTTGGATCATTGGGCTCTCTTCCATCGAAGGTGGGACCTGGACAAAAAGGACAGTTTGCACCTGAACTTCTGGGGGACTAATATCCTAGTGGGAATGTTTGTTAATGCTGAACAGTGGTGATCAAACAAAAATTGCAGGGGATGGGAACCAGAGTGCCAGAATAGTTAGTGGAGAGGTTGCGGAGGCAGATGTTTGTAAGACTTCAGGCAAATTTAGGAATCAAAAGGTTGAGCATGGTACAACTAATGTCCTGAGCTATGTATATTTCAATGCAAGAAATATCGTAGGACAGGTGGATGAAGATGAGGTAGCTGATTTACAAATAGAGGCAATGTGTAGTGAGGAGAGGCATTTGATAGGAGAAAATTGCAGGCAACAGGATGAGTTGCAACATAAAGGGCGGGCAAAATTGAAAAGGTTTAACAGAGGACTGAAGGTGTTGTATTTGAATGCACACAGTATGCAAAATTAGGTAGATGAACTTGTAGCACGGTTGCAGATTGGCAAGGATGATGTTGTAGGCATCACTGAATCATGGCTGAAAGAAGATTATAGCTGGGTGCTTAATGTCCAAGGATATACATGGTATCATAAGGACAGGCAAGAAGGCAGCGGGAGTGATGTTGCTCTGTTGGTAAAAAACTAAATTAAATCATTAGAAAGAAGTGACATTGGGTTGGAAGGTATTGAATCATTGTAGATAGAGCTAAGGAACTGCAAGGGTAGAAGGACCCTGATAGGAATTGTATACAGATCCCCCCCACCAAAAGTCGTAAGGATGTGGTCTACAAATTACAATGGGAGATAGAATGTGCATGACAATAGGGCAATGATACAATCGTCATGGTGGTCTCAATATGCAGGTAGATGGAGAAAATCAGATTGGTGCTGGATTCCAAGAAGGGGAAATGTATCAAATTTACATTAAAATTTGAGAAGGAGAAGCTGAGGTCAGATGAATGAGTATTACGGTGGAGTAAAGGGAATTACAGAGGTGTGAGAGAGGAATTGGCCAGAATTGATTGGAAAAGAACACTGGCAGGGATGACAGAACAGCAGCAATGGCAGGAATTTCTGGAACAATTCTTAAGGCACAGGATATATACATCCCAAAGAGGAAGGGGTATTCTTGAGGGAAGATGACACAACCATACTAACAAGAGCAGTCAAAGCCAACATGAAAGCCAAAGAGAGGGCATCTAAAACCCTGCTACGTGCTTCTGCTGAAGAGGAAACCTGCAACCTCGAGGACAGTGAGGAAATGGTTGGAGGAGGCTTATGAGGCGCTCCAGGGTTGTTTTGAGGTGACAGACTGGCAGGCACTCTGTGAGCCACATGGAGAGGATATTGATGGGTTTCACAGAGTGTATCACTGATTACATCAACTTCTGTGTGGACTGCAATGTTCTGACAAGAACTGTCCTTTGTTATTCAAATAACAAGCCATGGATGACAAAGGACATTAAGGACATCCTGAACGCTAAAAAGAGGGTGTTTAGAGATGGAAATAGGGAGGAGCTGAGGGCAATACAGAGGGACCTGAAAGCCAGGATCAGGGAGGCTAAAGACAGGTATAGGAGGAAGCTTGAGTGGAAACTCCAGCAGAACAACATGAGATAGCTCTGGAGTGGGATGAGGACCATCACTGGGTTCTGGCAAACTAGCAGCAGAGGAGCTGAAGGCAGTGTGGACAAGGCCAATGAACTTAACCTGTTCTTTAACAGATTTGACATTGTGGCCCCTGCCCATCCCCCACGAGGCATCTGTTGTCCGCCCCCAACCAACACATATTCCACTCTCCCCTCCTATCCCTCCTCACAGTCCCCCACCCAGCTCTCATGACTATACCCCTTCCCCACACGAAACCACCACAGTGGGCTTCATAGCTGAACAGGTGAGAAGACGGCTGAAACGTCTCAACCCAAGCAAGGCTGCAAGCCTGGATGGTGTCAGTACCAGGGTGCTCAAAGCCTGTGCCCCTCAGCTATGTGGAGTACTTTGACGTGTCTTCAACCTGAGCCTGAGTTTCCAGAGGGTTCCTGTGCTGTGGAAGACGTCCTGCCTCGTCCCTGTGCCGAAGACGCCGCGCCCCAGCGGCCTCAATGACTATAGACCGGTGGCATTGACGTCCCACATCATGAAGACCCTGGAGAGACTTGTTCTGGAGCTGCTTTAGCCTATGGTTAGGCCACACTTAGATCCCCTCCAGTTCGCCTACCAGCCCCGACTAGGAGTTGAGGATGCCATCATCTACCTGCTGAACCATGTCTACACCCACCTGGACAAGTCAGCGAGCACTGTGAGGGTCATGTTTTTTGACTTCTCCAGTGCGTTCAACACCATCCGCCCTGCTCTGCTGGGGGAGAAGCTGACAGCGATGCAGGTGGATGCTTTCCTGGTGTCATGGATTCTTGATTACCTGACTGGCAGACCACCGTACGACTGCTTGCAACACCGTGTGTCCGACAGAGTGATCAGCAGCACTGGGGCTCCACAGGGGACTGTCTTGTCTCCCTTTCTCTTCACCATTTACACCTCGGACTTCAACTACTGCACAGAGTCTTGTCATCTTCAGAAATTTTCTGATGACTCTGCCATAGTTGGATGCATCAGCAAGGAAGATGAGGCTGAGTACAGGGCTATGGTAGGAAACTTTGTCACATGGTGTGAGCAGAATTATCTGCAGCTTAATGTGAAAAAGACTAAGGAGCTGGTGGTAGACCTGAGGAGGGCTAAGGCACCGGTGACCCCTGTTTCCATCCAGGGGGTCAGTGTGGACATGCTGGAGGATTACAATTAACTGGGGATACGAATTGACAATAAACTGGACTGGTCAAAGAACACTGATGCTGTCTGCAAGAAGGGTCAGAGCCGTCTCTATTTCCTGAGGAGACTGAGGCCCTTTAACATCTGTCGGACGGTGCTGAGGATGTTCTACGAGTCTGTGGTGGCCAGTGTGATCATGTTTGCTGTTGTGTGCTGGGGCAGCAGGCTGAGGGTAGCAGACACCAACAGAATCAACAAACTCATTCGTAAGGCCAGTGATGTTGTGGGGATGGAACTGGACTCTCTGACGATGGTGTCTGAAAAGAGGATGCTGTCCAAGTTGCATGCCATCTTGGACAATGTCTCCCATCCACTACATGTACTGGGTGGACACAGGAGTACCTTCAGCCAGAGAATCATTCCACCAAGATGCAACACAGAGCGTCATAGGAAGTCATTCCTGCCTGTGGCCATCAAACTTTACAACTCCTCCCTTGGAGGGTCAGACACCCTGAGCCAACAGGCTGGTCCTGGACTTATTTCCTGGCATAACTTACATATTACTATTTAATTATTTATGGCTTTATTACTATTTAATTATTTATGGTGCAACTGTAACAAAAGCTAATTTCCCTTGGGATTAATAAAGTATGACTATGACTATATAACAGAGCAAAAATTAGTGGGAAGTTAGATTAAGCAGTTTTAAAACCCAACACAAAGCAACTAAAAGTTAAGACCCATGATATTACAGGAAAGATTCTAGCATGGATAAAGCAGTGGCGGATTGGCAGGAAGCAAAGAGTGGGAATATAGGGAGCCTTTTCTGCTTTGCTGCCAGTGACTAGTGGTGTTCCACAGGGGATCTGTATTGGGTTCAATTCCTCTTACGATATTTGTCAGTGATTTGGATGATGGAGTTAATGGCTTTGTTGCAAAGTTTGCAGGTGATATGTAGATAGGTAGAGGAACAGATAGTTTTAAGGAAGTAGAGAGGCTACAGAAGGACCTTGACAGATTAGGACAATGGGTAAAGAAGTGGCTAATGGAATACACTGTTGGGAAGTGTATGGTCACAAACTTTGGTAGAAGAAAGTTCTTTGGAGAGAAAATACAAAACACTGAGGAACAAAGGGACTTGGGAGTCATTGTGCAGGATTCCCTAAAGGTTAATTTACAGGTTGAGTGTATGGTGAGAAAGGCAAATGCAATGTTGACATTAATTTCAAGAGGACTAGGATATAAAAGCAAGGATGTAATGTTGAGAGTTTATAAAGCACTGCCGAGGTCTCACTTGGAGTATTGTGAGCCGTTTTAGACCCCTTATCATAGAAATGTTGTTCTGAAACTGGAGAGGGTTCAAAGGAGATTCACGAAAATGATTCCAGGATTGAATGGCTTGTCATATGAAAAGCATGTGATGGCTCTGGACCTGTACTCATTAGAATTCAGAAGAATGAGGGGTGACTTCATTGAAACCTATTGAATGGTGAAAGGCCTTGATAGAATGGATGTGGAGAAGATTATTCCTATGGTGGGAGATTCTAAGACCAGAGGACACAGTCTTAGAATAGAGAGGAAACCTTTTAGAATGGAGATGAGGAGGAATCCATTTAGCCAGAGAGTGGTAAATTTGGAATTCTTTGCCAGAACCAGCTGTGGAGGTCAAGTCTTTGTGTATATTTAAGACTGAGGTTGATAGATTCTTGATAGCTCGGGGTGTTAAGGGATACTGGGACATGGCAAGAGATGGGGGATGAGAGGAAAACTGGATTTGCCATAATGAAATGTCAGAACACACTCATTTATTAGTATTATAGAGCATGTACAACAAATTTCTACCATTAATCACAAAAGCAGCAGTAAAATTGGATTTTCAAAAAGTAAAGCGTCTTGGAGATGTTGGAGAAAACTGAAAAATCTTCACAATTACCTACAATTGTAAACGTATTTCACTCATCATTTGAATCACAATGCAGTGTTTAGGAATATATCACAATGTTTATTTCTTCAGATCCACATATGTACTTGTAGCATTCATGTCTCTCTTCCTGCCTGAGAAGCAGGAAACCAAATTTGACCAACTGCTCTCCACAATGATAGTCACTGAACACTTAAAACCTGTCCTTTGTAATGTGACGGCCACTATCATTGTGGATACTTAAAGTGTGTCCTTCACTAAATTATTCATCTTCCAAAAGCAGCTGACATTTATCTCAGAATGCTAACCTGAAAAGAGCAGAGCATACTGCATTTACACAGTTGTACAAGATGAATCTGCTGACCCTTTCACCTACTGTTGAAATTGTATACAATAATGGAGAGACCAAATGTGGAGTATTGTTTGCATGTTCGGTCACCTACCTAGAGGAAAGATGTAAACAAGGCCGAAAGAGTACAGAGAAAATTTACAAGGTTGTTGTCTGGTCCAGAGGACCTGCGTTATAAAGAAAAATTGAATAGGATAGGACTTTATTCCTTGGAACGTAGAAGATTGAGGGGGCATTTGATAAGGGTTATACAAAATGATGAGGGGTATAGATAGGCTAAATTCAAGCAGGCTTTTCCCACCAAGGTTAAGTGGAACTACAACCAGAGGTCATGGGTGAAGGATGAAAGGTGAGAAGTTTAAGGGGAACATGAGGGGAATCTTCTTCAGTCAGGGACTCCTGAGAGTGTGGAATGAGCTGCCAGTGCAATTGGTGCATGTGAGTTTGATTTCAACGTTTAAGAGAAGTTTGGACAGGTATATGGATGGTGGGGGGGGGCAACGGTCCCAGTGGAGATCGATTGGATGAGGTAGTTTAAATGGTTCGGCATGGACTAGATGGGCCGAAGGGCTTGTTCTCTGCTGTATTTTTCTATGACTCTACTCCAAAACCCTTTCCTCCCAATAGCCCTGCAACTTTCTTTCACCTTTGTGCCTGTTCTGTATTTTACTGTTCTATGATCTAAAAGCCAGTCTGCTCATTTCCAGATTTTTATTGGCAAATCTTTATTCTCAAAGAAATATGTGCCCTCATCTATATACTACTGAACTCTCATGCTCTGTCTGTCTGTTTGTGATTTCCAATTAGCACAAACGGTGCATTACAGCGGCACTTTTTTTTGCTATATCAAATTAAAATGCGCTAATTTACAGAATGCAGGCAAAGTTTAGGGTTATATATTCGTATAAAATTACTCATTTGGAAAAATCAACAGGCTCGCTTTCACCCCAGAGCCGATCCGCCATCATGGAAATTGGGATGCGACAGCCCGACACATGCGCACGGCCAGCCTCAGCAGCGACACCTACCGGAGCAAAAGGGCAGGGCAGCTCTATTTCGAGTGGTCACATTCTGCTAATCCCGTCAGCATGTGCGGGACTGGGACAGATCTAACTGCCACCCATCAATAAGAGATCATTAAATCTTATCGTAATGATGTACTTCGAGACACCCATAAAACCCTTTGCTGCAGCCGAAGGATAGCGGTGACTATGTCACGTCCATTTAGGAGAGCGCCAACCACATCACCAATGTCGTCGGGAAGCGGCAAGGAGAGGGAGGGAACAAGAATCAGATGAGACAACTCCAGGATCAAAGAGTCAGGACAACAAAAGATGACAGAAGAAGAGACAGAGGAGGAGAGGTATGCATATCTCCAGGATCAGAGACAAACAACAAACAGCAGAAGAGGGGGATGAAAGGACTGCACGTCTCCAGAATGACAACCAGAGGCACAAGGGTGGCAGATAAACCAGAAATGATGCCATTAAAAGTGTCCTTCGTTAAACGAGGAGGAGCTATATTTGCTTTGCTACGTCATAGTCATACTTTATTGATCCTGGGGGAAATTGGTTTTAGTTACAGTTGCACCATGAATAATTAAATAGTAATAAAACCATAGATAATTAAATATCAATATGTAAATTATGCCAGGAAATAAGTCCAGGACCAGCCTATTGGCTCAGGGTGTCTGACCCTCCAAGGGAGGAGTTGTAAAGTTTGATGGCCACAGGCAGGAATGACTTCCTATGACGCTCTGTGTTGCTTCTCGGTGGAATGAGTCTCTGGCTGAATGTACTCCTGTGCCCAACCAGTACATTATTTAGTGGATGGGAGGCATTGTCCAAGATGGCATGCAACTTGGACAGCATCCTCTTTTCAGACACCACCGTCAGAGAGTCCAGTTCCATTCCCACAACATCACTGGCCTTACGAATGAGTTTGTTGATTCTGTTGGTGTCTGCTACCCTCAGCCTGCTGCCCCAGCACACAACAGCAAACATGATCGCACTGGCCACCACAGACTCGTAGAACATCCTCAGCACCGTCCGACAGATGTTAAAGGGCCTCAGTCTCCTCAGGAAATAGAGACCGCTCTGACCCTTCTTGTAGACAGCCTCAGTGTTCTTTGACCAGTCCAGTTTATTGTCAATTCGTATCCCCAGTTAATTGTAATCCTCCAGCATGTCCACACTGACCCCCTGGATGGAAACAGGGGTCACCGGTGCCTTAGCACTCCTCAGGTCTACCACCAGCTCCTTAGTCTTTTTCACATTAAGTTGCAGATAATTCTGCTCACACCATGTGACAAAGTTTCCTACCGTAGCCCTGTACTCAGCCTCATCTCCCTTGCTGATGCATCCAACTATAGCAGAGTCATCAGAAAACTTCTGAAGATGATAAGACTCTGTGCAGTACTCTGCGCGACGTTCTTCTTTAATAAACTGAGGTTTTCTACTTCAGTTTCCAAAGCAAAGCGATACCAACAGCATTCAGGAAAATGTATTGTTCATACTGGTCACATCAGACTGCACTACCCTTCTCTCAAAGGGTACCCCAACGGGTTACCCTGTTGTCTAGTCCCCACTAAGATCGTATCAATGTGGGACTGATAGTCCAGCTAAATCTGAAAGAAAACCCTTCTCGACTACCTGCCAAGCCACCTAGTTCAATTGTCACTTAAAGTTCAAGCACAGAGCAACATATTGCAATGATTAACTATGTGACACAGCCTTTGAAAACGGTTTACGATCCAATCGGCTTTAAAGTAAAAGTTACCGTCCAGTCAAATCACAATTCTGTCTGCCGTACTGTAAGTTAGTACGTTACAACTTTCTTTTCTAACAGGCATCTCGCAACAATGATCAATTCTCATTCTAAACACACCTTGTCAAATTTGCAATATTAATGAAAAAGAAAAAAATGAATATGTTCAAAACCGCCGGCAATCCGCTGGGCTGAATTTTATAAAAACGACAGAAAATCTGCAGGTGCTGGAAATCCAAGCAACACACACAAAATGCTGGAGGAACTCAGCAGGCCAGGCAGAATCTGATGAAAGGTCTCGGCCCGGAACGTCGACGATACCCTCTTCCTTAGATGATGCCTGGCCTGCTGAGTTCCTCCTGAACTTTGTGTTATTTATAAAACTAATATACTGCCGGAGTCCTGATGTTCCCGGCGATGACGTCAGCTGTCGCGCTCAGCTGTGCAAAGTCTGAGACTGTGAAAACAAATACCGAAACACTCGGATTCGTGTCAAGTCTATCTTCGGGAAAGGAACAGGTTCTCCAACATGGCTCAGCCAGCAGAAAGAGGTCAGCATTGAAATGTTCAGATATTTCTGTCTGGTAGTCGGATAGACTGATCGCTTTCTGTGCCGTGAAGTTTCTCAGTAAGACAGTGTGCTTGAAGAGTATTGCTCGTTTGAGCTACGCCGAATCTGGCACTGGAATTCTGTGCAGAGGTACTAGCTCCTCCGCTGTATTGGACTGTTGCTCTTCCTGAGTGGGGACTAGATTAAGATTTAGACTAGAATGAATTTTTTTGACCTAACACAGGGGTCCGCAACTTTTTTTTGCACTGCGGACCGGTTTAATATTGACAATATTCTTGCGGACCGGCCGACCCTGGGGGGGGGGGGGGTAGGGTTGCCAACGGACAAGAATAGCAGTCAAATGCGTTTTGTTTATCCAGGGAGACTACAATGACCATGAAGCCTTGCGCTGGCACTAGTGCGCATGCGTGTGCCTCCCGATTATATTTTTCCTGCAACACACATAAAAGTTGCTGGTGAACGCAGCAGGCCAGGCAGCATCTCTAGGAAGAGGTACAGTCGACGTTTCAGGCCGAGACCCTTCGTCAGGACTAACTGAAGGAAGAGTGAGTAAGAGATTGGAAAGTGGGAGGGGGAGGGGGAGATCCAAAATGATGGGAGAAGACAGGACGGGGAGGGATGGAGCCAAGAGCTGGACAGGTGATAGGCAAAAGGGATACGAGAGGATCGTGGGACAGGAGGTCCGGGGAGAAAGAAAAGGGGGAGGGGAACCAGTGGATGGGCAAGGGGTATAGTCAGAAGGACAGAGGGAGAAAGAGGAGAGTGAGAGAAAGAATGTGTGTATAAAAATAAATAACGGATGGGGTACGAGGGGAAGGTGGGGATTTAGCGAAAGTTAGAGAAGTCGATGTTCATGCCATCAGGTTGGAGGCTACCCAGACGGAATATAAGGTATTGTTCCTCCAACCTGAGTGTGGCTTCATCTTTACAGTAGAGGAGGCCGTGGATAGACATGTCAGAATGGGAATGGGATGTGGAATTAAAATGTGTGGCCACTAGGAGATCCTGCTTTCTCTGGCGGACAGAGCGTAGGTGTTCAGCAAAGCGGTCTCCCAGTCTGCGTTGGGTCTCGCCAATATATAGAAGGCCACATCGGGAACACCGGACCCAGTATATCACCCCAGCCGACTCACAGGTGAAGTGTTGCCTCACCTGGAAGGACTGTTTGGGGCCCTGAATGGTGGTAAGGGAGGAAGTGTAAGGGCATGTGTAGCACTTGTTCCGCTTACACGGATAAGTAAGGATAAGAGACCCGACGCAGACTGGGAGACCGCTTTGCTGAACACCTACGCTCTGTCCGCCAGAGAAAGCAGGATCTCCTAGTGGCCACACATTTTAATTCCACATCCCATTCCCATTCTGACATGTCTATCCACGGCCTCCTCTACTGTAAAGATGAAGCCACACTCAGGTTGGAGGAACAACACCTGATATTCCGTCTGGGTAGCCTCCAACCTGATGGCATGAACATCGACTTCTCTAACTTCTGCTAGGCCCCACCTCCCCCTCGTACCCCATCTGTTACTTATTTTTATGCACACATTCTTTCTCTCACTCTCCTTTTTCTCCCTCTGTTCCTCTGAATATATCCCTTGCCCATCCTCTGGGTCCCCCCCCCCCGCCTTGTCTTTCTTTCCGGACCTCCTGTCCCATGACTCTCTCGTATCCCTTTTGCCTATCACCTGTCCAGCTCTTGGCTCCATCCCTCCCCCTCCTGTCTTCTCCTATCATTTTGGATCTCCCCCTCCCCCTCCAACTTTCAAATCCCTTACTCACTCTTCCTTCAGTTCGTCCTGACGAAGGGTCTCGGCTGGAAACGTTGACCGCACCTCTTCCTAGAGATGCTGCCTGGCCTGCTGCGTTCACCAGCAACTTTTATGTGTGTTGCTTGAATTTCCAGCATCTGCAGAATTCCTGTTGTTTGTATATTTTTCCTGCAAATTGTTTTGGCGATTCTGTTGGGGGGGGGGTGTAAATCAGGACCGGAATATAGGTGATAAGTGGCTAATACACTCAGTTTCGTTTGTACAAGGGTTTATCTAACGAATTTAATATTAAACACACAACGCATATTTTCCTCTCATGAATACAGTGATAAGTCAATTAGCAGGGGAGCTTGAAGTAAGTGTTGAACGAACTTCCAGTAGAAGTGGTAGAGGCAGGTTCGATATTATCATTTAAAGAAAAATTGGATAGGTATATGGACAGGAAAGGAATGGAGGGTTATGGGCTGAGTGCAGGTCGATGGGACTAGGTGAGAGTAGCGTTCGGTACGGACTAGAAGGGCGGAGAGGGTCTGTTTCCGTGCTGTAATTGTTATATGGTTATATAAGTAAGTCAATAGCATAACATTTTAAGTAACGTTTGGATATTAAACACACAGCACATATTTTCCCCGTATGAACATATAAAATCATTGCAACACACCAATATCGCTGAATCAGTGGGAGCCCTGGGCTTGTTTTCCTGCAACAAGACGGTCCCATCGAGGGGTGATGGGAGACAGCGATACTCGAAGGGGGTTCCTTGTGTCCAGTCCATTCTGCAATTTAGTTTTCCTTGCATTCATTGCAGAAAACTCCGCTTCGCAGAAATATATTGGAAGTAATGTTTTCAGTGTTTTCGTGGCTATCTCAGGATATTTAGACTTGACTTTGATCCGGAATGCCGGCAGAGATGTTATGTCAAACACACTTTTCAGCCCATCGTTATTTGCAAGCTCGAGTTGATCTTCTTCCCGCGCTGACAGGGATGACGCGCGGGTCATGACCTCGCGTGAGTAATGGCTCAACAGTGCGTGACAGGGAATGAGGAAAGGTGCAGCTGACTCATATCGACAAATCTTATCGTTTCCTTGCGGCCCGGTAGCGCATGCCTTGCGGCCCGGTGGTTGGGGCCGCTGACCTAACATATGCCAAAGGCTAAGATTACACTGGCTAAGGCAAAGTTTGGTTGGAATTACATGTGCTTTTATTACACAGTACGTTAAAAAGAAAGAATGTTAAGATAAGATAATGTTTTGTTTGTGTCATTTCACATAAGGAACACACGAATGTTCATCTTCACTATTGGCCATCTAATTGAAAATTGACCATAACCTCTATCTACTTTGGTGCTGAACTGCTCAGTACAAGAGACATTTAATTCATTGTTTGTGTCTGCACTGTGAATTCAATCAGTCTCAATGCAGTAAACATGGAAAGGTTTTGAAGATTACGATGTAAAATCACCTGCATAATCAGACGTGGCTCAACTAGTAACAGGGAAGGCTGAGGACTGACGGGTCGGTGTGGGAATACGGGGTGTTAAAAAGACATGCAGTAATGCACCCCCCCCCCCCCCGCTTCGCCATTCCTCATCTCCTTTTCCGTCTCTCGCCCTATCTCCTTGCCTCCCTCAGGTGCTTCTCCCCGTTTTTCTTTCTTCCATGGCCTTCTGTCCTCTCCTATCAGACTCTCCCTTCCCAAACCGTCTCTCTTTCACCAAACATCTTCCCAGCTCTTCGTCCCATCCCTTCCCAGTTTCACCTATCATCCTGTGTTTCTCTATCGCGCCACCCCCCCAACCCCCGACCTTATAAATCTATTCCTTGTCTCTTTTTTTTCTCTTGACCTGCCAAAGGGTCTCGGCCCGAAACGCCTCTGTACTTTTGTCCATAGATGCTGCCTGGCCTGCTGAGTTCCTCCAGCATCTGCAGATTTTCTCTTCTTTTTCAAAGCTGTACCTGTGATGGATTTGCGTGTGGGATCTGAGCCAGTTTAGGTCATCGGACGGGTTTTTACGAATCTACCGTGTTTGCAGCAATTCCTCCATGGCACATTTCCTGTGTAGATCTTGCTTCGTCTTTAATCCAATGCACTGTTCGAAAGTTGTCATCTTTACAGTGTTCCACAATCAGAAGAATTCACACCAGCATCTTTACTTTCTTAAAGGTTTAGGAGGTTTGACCTGTTACTGAACACGAACAAACTTCTATAGTTATAGTATTGATTGAATCCGAGCCGATAACGCCACGGCCTGGTACTGTGATTCACGGTTGCCAGTGTCATAGCATTTGGGTATGGCGCAAGTGCGGAGAGAGAGACACTGAAGCGAGTCGACAGCTCACGGAGTTCAGTGCGAACTTGGCAGGATTTTAAGGAAAAGGAAAACAAGAAACGCTGAGCCAACAGAGTCGTTAACCAGAACTGCCGAAATGAAAGTTAGATGCCAACGCCGCGGCCGAAAGCAATAGCTATGTATTGCGATATATAACGATGTACTGGACCTTGCCCCATGCCCGGTGAGATGCCAGGAGCCACCGCACAGTATTGACCAAGGAACTATCTAGCAAGCGAACGCCTCGCCTGTCGGCGGAGCTGATCAGCCTGCCGAGTCTGTTGTTTCTGAGCGCGCAGCAGAGAAGCTCCGGCTCGTCTCCAGGAGCGGTTGTAGCGCTGGATCAGCTGTTCAGCATCACGATCTCCAGAATCAATCTCCCGGTCAGGTCAAGTCAAGTTTATTGTCATTTCGACCATAAACTGCTGGTGCTGTCCACAGTAAAAACGAAACAACGATCCTCCAGGACCATGGCGCTACATGAAACAACACAAAACTACACTACATGTGAGACAGCACAAGGCTGCACTAGACTACGTAAAACAACATAAAAACTGCACCAGACTGCAGACCTGCATAGCACTACATAAAGTGCACAAAACAGTGCAGGGCAGTACAATAATTAATAAACAAGACAATAGGCACAGTAGAGGACAAATTACAATATAATAATAAATGATGTAGATGTCAGTCCAGACTCTTGAGTATTGATGAGTCTGATGGCTTGGGGGAAGAAACTGTTGCACAGTCTGGTCATGAGAGCCCGAATGCTTTGGTACCTTTTGCCAGATGGCAGGAGGGAGAAGAGTTTGTGTGAAGGTTGTGTGGGGTCCTTCACAATGCTGTTAGCTTTGCGGGTGTAGCGTGTGGTGTAAATGTCTGTAATGGTGGGAAGAGAGACCCTGATGATCTTCTCAGCTGACCTCACTATCCGCTGCAGGGTCTTGCAATCTGAGACAGTGCAATTCCTGAACCAGGCAGTGATGCAGCTGCTCAGGATGCTCTCAATACATCCTCTGTAGAATGTGGTGAGGATGGGGGGTAGAAGATGGACTTTTCTCAGCCTTCGCAGAAAGTAGAGACGCTGCTGGGCTTTCTTGGCTATGGAGCTGGTGTTGAGGGATCAGCTGAGATTCTCCGCCAGATGAACACCAAGAAATTTGGTGCTCTTAAAGATCTCAACAGAGGAGCCATCAATGTTCAACGGCAGATGCCATCTCTCTGGCCCTACATTCCTCCTTAGAACACCTGGAGAATAAAGACACATACGTAAGACTCCTTTTCATTGACTACAGCTCTGCCTTTAATACCATCATTCCAAATAAACTGATTCCTAAGCTCCGGAACCTGGGCCTTAGCACTCAGATCTGCGGCTGGATCTTCAACTTCCTCACAGACAGGACCCAGGCTGTAAAGATAGGGGACAAGCTCTCCTCTACAATCACTCTGAGGCACCGATGCCCCACAAGGCTGTGTACTCAGCCCCCTGCTGTACTCGCTGTACACCCATGATTGTGTAGCCAAGTTTCCATCAAACTCAATATATAAGTTTGCTGATGACACAACAATTGTAGGCCGGATCTTGGGTAATGATGGGTTTGAGTACAGAGAGGAAATTAAGAACCTGGTGGCATAGTGTGAAGACAATAGCCTATCCCTCAACGTCAGCAAGATGAAGGAATTGGTTGTTAACTTCAGAAGGAGTAGCGGACCGCACAACCCAATTTACATCAGTGGTGCGCAAGTGGAACAGGTCAAAAGCTTTAAATTCCTCGGGGTCAATATCACAAATGACCTGACTTGGTCCAACCAAGTAGAGTTTACTGCCAAGAAGGCCCACCAGTGCCTTTATTTCCTGAGAAAACTAAAGAAATTTGGCCTGTCCCCTAAAAGCCTCACTAATTTTTATAGATGCACCGTAGAAAGCATTCTTTTAGGCTGCATCACAACCTGGTATGGAAGTTGTCCTGTCCAAGACCGAAAGAAGCTGTAGAAGATCGTGAACACGGTGCAGCACATCACACAAACCTTCTGTGGACTCACTTTACACTGCACGCTGTTGGAGCAGTGCTGCCAGGATAATCAAGGACGCGACCCACCCAGCCAACACACTTTTCGTCCCTCTTCCCTCCGGGAGAAGGCTCAGGAGCTTGATGACTCGTAAGGCCAGATTTGGGAACAGCTTCTTTCCAACTGTGATAAGACTGCTGAACGGATCCTGACCCGGATCTGGGCCGTACCCTCCAAATATCCAGACCTGCCTGTCGGTTCTTTTGCACTACCTAACTTCCCATTTTTCTATTTTCTATTTAACTGGAAAGGTAATATGTGGAGACAAAAAAATGAGGTACAAAGGTAAACTAGCCAAGAATATAAAGGAGGATAGTAAAAGTTTCTTTAGGTATGTGAAAAGGAAAAAAAATAGTTAAGACCAAAATTGGGCCCTTGAAGACAAAAACAGGTGAATTTATTATGGGGAACAAGGAAATGGCAGACGAGTTGAACAGGTACTTTGATTCTGTCTTCACTAGGGAAGACACAAACAATCTCCCAGATATAATATTGTAGTGGCCAAAGGACCTAGGGTAATGGATGAACTGAAGGAAATTTATATTAGGCAGGAAATGGTGTTGGATAGATTGTTGGGTCTGAAGGCTGATAAGTCCTTAGGACCTGATGGTCTGCATCCCAGGGTACTTAAGGAGGTGGCTTTAGAAATCGTGGACGCATTGGTAATCATTTTCCAATGTTCTATAGATTCAGGATCAGTTCCTGTGGATTGGAGGGTGACTAATGTTGTCCCTCTCTTCAAGAAAGGAGGAAGAGAGAAAACAGGGAATTATAGACCAGTTAGCCTGACGTCGGTGGTGGGAAAGATGCTGGAGTCAATTATAAAATGAAATTACAACACATCTGGATAGTAGCAACAGGATCGGTCCAAGTCAGCATGGATTTACGAAGGGGAAATCGTGCCTGACTAATCTTCTGGAATTTTTTGAGGATGTAACTATGAAAATGGACAAGGGAGAGCCAGTGGATGTAGTGTACCTGGACTTTCAGAAAGCCTTTGATAAAGTCCCACATAGATTAGTGAGCAAAATTAGGGCACATGGTATTGGGAGCAGAGTACTGACATGGATTGAAAATTGGCTGGCTGACAGAAAACAAAGAGTAGCGATTAACGGGTCCCTTTCGGAATGGCAGGTGGTGACCAGTGGGGTACCGCAGGGTTCAGTGCTGGGACCGCAGCTGTTTATAATATATATTAATGATTTAGATAAGGGAATTAAAAGTAACATTAGCAAATTTGCCGATGACACAAAGCTGGGTGACAATGTGAAATGTGAGGAGGATGTTATGAGAATGCAGGGTGACTTGGACAGGCTGGGTGAGTGGGCAGATGCAGTTTAATGTGGATAAATGTGAGGTTATCCACATTGGTGGTAAGAACAGGAAGGCAGATTATTATCTAAATGGAGTCAAGTTAGGAAAAGGGGAAGTAGAACGAGATCTAGGCGTTCTGGTACATCAGTCACTGAAAGCAAGCGTGCAAGTACAGCAGGCAGTGAAGAAAGCTAATGGCATGCTGGCCTTCATAACAAGGGGAATTGAGTATAAGAGCAAAGAGGTCCTTCTGTAGCTGTATAGGGCCCTGGTGAGCCCACACCTGGAGTATTGTGTGCAGTTTTGGTCTCCAAATTTGAGGAAGAACATTCTTGCTATTGAAGGAGTGCAGCGTAGGTTCACAAGGTTAATTCCCGGGATGGCGGGACTGTCATATTTCGAAAGATTGGAGCGACTGGGCTTGTATACTCTGGAATTTAGAAGGCTGAGAGAGGATCTTATTGAAACATATAAGATTATTAAGGGATTGGACACGCTGGAGGCAGGAAGCATGTTCCTGCTGATGGATGAGTCCAGAACCAGAGGCCACAGTTTAAGAATAAGGGGTAGGCCAGTAAGAACGGAGTTGAGGAAAAACTGTTTCACCCGGAGAGTGGTGGATATATGGAATGCTCTGCCCCAGAAGGCTGTGGAGGCCAAGTCTCTGGATGCTTTCAAGAAAGAGATGGATAGAGCTCTTAAAGATAGCGGAATCAAAGGTTATGGGGATAAGGCAGGAACTGGATACTGATTGTGGATGATCAGCCATGATCACAGTGAATGGCGGTGCTGGCTCGAAGAGCCAAATGGCCTACTCCTGCACCTATTGTCTATTCTCTATTGTATTTATGATTTATAATTTAAATTTTTAATATTTACAAATTTTAACTTTTTAATATTTAATATTTGTAATCCAGGGAGTGGGAAGTACAAAATCAAATATCGCTGTGATGATTGTACGTTCTAGTACCAATTGTTTGGCAACAATAAAATATAAAGTATAAAGTATGTTCAGCGGAGAGTGGTCGCTCCGTGATCTCCTGAAGTCAACAACTATTTCTTTTGTTTTGTTCACATTCAGAGACAGGTTGTAGGGTCCCTGGAGATGTTCGAACGCAGAGGCAAGCAGGCGAAGAGGGTAGTTGTTCCTCACAGTACTTTAATATTGTTTAGGGGCCGATAATCGATACAGGGACAGAGCTTGCCATCTTTCTTGCGGACTAAAAGGAAGCCTGCTCCTGCTGGCGAGGTTGATGGACGGATAAACATAAATCATAGAACATAGAACAGTACAGCACAGTACAGGCCCTTCAGCCCACAATGTTGTGCTGACCCTTAAACCCCAAGGCTAATACCTCCTTGAAGTATTCTTCCATGGCCACTGTTTTAGGACGAGAGAAGGAAAAGAGGCAGCCCCGGGGAGGACAATTAACGGATAGGAAGTAAAGGGTGCAGTCATGTGCAGGAAGGGAGACCTTTTCACTGACCTTAAGAAGATCAGCATATTCGGCCGGAATCCCAGACAGGTCCTCATCCTTAGCTGACACAGGAGGAGATTCATGGAGCGGATTGAGCTGGACGCAGACAGGTGGACAGGCATGCCAGTCCCCATTCTTGAAGTGCTTTAAGAGACCAATCAACCGGTGGGCTATTTAGGGATAACCAGGAGGACCAAGCACCAGTGGCAGTTCAGACGAATCAACCAGATAGAAGAGTTCTTCACTGTGTTGTCCTCGAGCACAAGTTGGAGGGTTCGGTGGAAGGAGGACCTGGCCGGTGCCCAGAAGTCGACTGAGCATGGCCGTGACGTTGATCTTTTCTCTTAATTCATGAGTAGGAACTCCCCATCTTTGAGCCAGAGAGATGTTCATGAGATTCCCGGGGTCACCGGAGTCGACAAATGCCTGAAGTTTATGGGTCCGAGCAAGGAAGCTGGCGTATTGCACAATTCGGGGAAGCTGATTGCAGAGAACCAACCCATCAGGACTCCCCTCCCCGCTGATGGGTATCCTCTTTTACTGGACGGTTCAGATAAGATGCTCAAAATTGTCCTGGATCACTCCAATAGACACAGGAACCTGTTCTCCTGCATAGATCTCGTTCCTCCTGAGATAAGCGCATGCGTCCCACTTACACAGGCACCTCCGTGAACTGGGCGCTGGGTAATCAGGGAGAAGGTGAGGGAACACTGTGATCAGACGGCGAGTAGGAAGCTTGAGACATTATTTCCCTGTGCCACTCAGCTACCAGGTCGTCAACTCGAATAGCCAGATTACTCGGGTCATCCAGACTATCCTGCTCATCACGGACAGCGATCTCGTGTCGGACCCCTGTGTTCAGTCTGGGACTGAAGGCAGTGATGAGCAATCTCCCATTCCATCCTGTCACTCCAGCAAACATGCGTAATTTGACTGCATAGGCCCCCACCATCCCTCTGCCTTGGTACAAGTCCAGGAGTCGGTGGGTATTCTCCTGACTCCAGTTTAAAAGATCAAAAACTCTCCTTACCTCTGCAAAGGAATGTCGAAAGGATTAGGACGCAGGATATCTTTGCACCCGTAAAGCGTTGAACAGGCTGAGTGTTGGTCCATGGAGGAGATTTACCGTGTACGCCAGTTTTTCTACCTCATCACCAAAACTTCCAGGATGGGCTTGGAATGTCAGCTCACACTGAGTGATAAGGGTTCTGCTACATTCGGGGTCTTGGGAGTATCTGCCCAGTGGTGGTCTGGACATAGGAGTCAGTGGCGGTCCTAGTACCTATGTTAATCAACCCAATCTGATAACTTTATAATCGAAATTTAGGCTTTTGCAAACTTATCCGAGTATAAAATACCCCATGGATTCTGCACTTAATTGCTTCAGATTCTAGAGCATTTTAATTGCATACTAAAGTAAAGGCATCTATTAGTCTTGCGAGACCATGGATCTGCGCCTGGAAAGTCTTCACTCTCCAGGGCGCAGGCCTGGGCAAGGTTGTATGGAAGACCAGCAGTTGCCCATGCTGCAAGTCTCCCCTCTCCACGACACCAATGTTGTCCAAGGGAAGGGCATTAGGACCCATACAGCTTGGCACCAGTGTCGTTGCAGAGCAATGTGTGATTAAGTGCCTTGCTCAAGGACACAATACGTTGCCTCGGCTGGGGTTCGAACTCACGACCTTCAGGTCCTAGTCCAATGCCTTAACCACTTGGCCATGTGCCCACTAAAATATTCACCCATCAAACATTCTGGCAACTAAAGGAACTATGAAGATTGGTTGTAATCTCCTTAATTGCAATGATGAAATAAATATTTAGTAACATGTGTTTATAATGCACTAATTTCTAGTCTCTGGTAATGCATGTTACAATGTTTATTTACTATTTTGTTTTTATTAAGGACTGGTTTCTGAGTTCACCTCTGTAAAACAGGGTAGTCATGGTGGGAGAAGTTCAGGGGATATTTGTGAGATATTTTGCATAGATACGTTCCAATGAGACAATGAGATGGTAGTGTACAGGAACCATGGTCTGCAAAGGCTGTTGAAAATCTAGTCAAGAAGAAAAGAAAAGCTTACAAAAGGTTCAAAGAACAAGGTAATGATAGAGACTAGCAGGAAGGAGCTTAAGAATGAAATTAGGAGGGCCAGAAAGGGCCATGAGAAGGCCTTGGTATCAGGATTAAGGAAAACCCCAAAGCATGCTACAAGTATATGAAGAGCAAGAGGGTAAGACATGAAAGAATAGGACCAATGAAGTGCGACAGTAGAAAAGTGTTTATGGAACTGGGGGAGGTAGCAGAGGTACTTAATGAATACTATGCTTCAGTATTCACTACAGAAAGGGACCTTGGCGATTTTAGGGATGACTTGCAGCGGACTGAAAAGCTTGAGCATGTAGATATTAGGGAAGAGGATGTGCTGGAGCTTTGGGAAAGCATCAAATTGGATAAGTCACCGGGACCAGAGGAGATATACCTCAGGCTACCGTGGGAGGTGAGGGAGGAGATTGCTGAGCCTCTGGCAATAATCTTTGCATCATCAGTGGGGACTGGAGGGGTTCTGGAGGATTGGAGGGTTGTGGATGTTGTTCCTTTATTCAAGAAAGGGAGTAGAGATAGCTCTGGAAATTATGGACTAGTGAGTCTTACTTCAGTGGTTGGTAAGTTGATGGAGAAGATCCTGAGAGGCAGAATTTATGAACATTCAGAGAGGCATAATATGATTAGGAATAGTCAGCATGGCTTTGTCAAAGACTGGTCGTGCCTTACGAGCCTGATTGAATTTTTTAAGGATGTGACTAAACACATTGATGAAGGTAGAGTAGTAGATGTACTGTATATGGATTTCAGCAAAGCATTTGATAAGGTACCTTGTGCAAGGCTTCTTCAGAAAATAAGGAGGCATGGGATCCAAGGGGACCTAGTTTTGTGGATTCAGAATTGGCTTGCCCGCAAAAGGCAAAGAGTGGTTGTTGATGGGTCATATTCTGCACAGAGGTCAGTGACCAGTGGTGTGCATCAGGGATCTGTTCTGGGACCCCTTCTCTTCGTCATTTTTATAAATGACCTGGATGAGAAAGTAGAGGAATGGGTTAGTAAATTTGCTGATGACACAAAGGTTGGGGATGTTGTAGATAGTGTGGAGGGCTGTCAGGGGTTACAGCTGGGCATCAATAGGATGCAAAACTGGGCTGAGAGGTGGCAGATGAAGTTCAACCCAGATAAGTATGAGGAGGTCCATTTTGCTAGGTTAATTTTGATAGCAGAATATAGTATAATGGTAAGACTCTTGGCAGAGGATCCGAGGGATCTTGGGGTCCGAGTCCATAGGACCCTTAAAGCTGCTACGCAGGTTGACTCTGTGGCTAAGAAGGCATACGGTGCATTGGCTTTCATCAACCATGGGACTGAGTTCAATAGCCGAGAGGTAATGTTACAGCTATACAGGGCCCTGGTCAGACCCCACTTGGAGTACTGTGCTCAGTTCTGGTCACCTCACAACAAGAAGGATGTGGAAACTATAGAAAGTGTGCAGAGGAGATTTACAAGGATGTTGCTTGGTTTAGGGAGCAGAGGAGATTTACAAGGATGTTGCCTGGATTGGGGAGCATGCCTGATGAGAATAGGTTGAGTGAACTTGGCCTTTTCTCCTTGGAACGACGGAGAATGAGAGGTGACTAGATAGAGGTGTATAAGACGATGAGAAGCATTGATCGTGTGGATAGTCAGAGGCTTTTTCCCAGGGCTGAAATGGCTAATACGAGAGGGCACAGTTTTAAGGTGCTTTGAAGTAGGTACAGAGGAGATGTCAGGAGGAAGTTTTTTACGCAGAGAGCGGTGAATGCGTGGAATGGGCTGCTGGCGACGATGGTGGAGGCAGATACAATAGGGTCTTTTAAGAGACTCTTGGACAGGTACATGGAGCTGAGAAAAACAGAGGGCTATGGGTAACCCTAGGTAATTTCTAAAGTAAATACATGCTCGACACAGCATTGTGGGCCAAAGTCCTGTATTGTACTGTAGGTTTTCTAGGTTTCTATGTATTATGATCTAAAAATTCTTTGTTGTGATTGGCTCTCATCTAGCTGCTCAAGTCCAGAGACTTGAGACCTGTCTGAAACAGGTGCGAGAAAAGTGATTGCTAATTTTTTTGTGTAGCGGGGGACGTGGATTTTATTTCCCATTTGTACGTGGAGTGTTGGTGCATTTCCATTGAATCGAGATTCTAGACCGTTGTGTTGGATTAAGGGAAAGATAATAATTGAAATATCCAATCATAACATTGTTGGTGTTTCTTTTGTCTGACAGCACTATAAAATCATAGTTTACATTCTTTTCAAACGCCAAGGAAAAATTATGCCATGTGAGAGAAATAATGTGTTTATATCTTGTTCTTTGTTAGACACTTTGAACTGCCTTGTGTTTGAAAAGTCCTGTACAAATGAACTTGCTTTGCCTTACAGATGCATGATAGGAAAAGGGCAAATAGCTGGAAAATTAGTGCTTATTCTAGAAAACTGTTTAGTGCCTAGATGGTAGATAAGAACTTATTAAGTTTTTTTCAGCATTTTCTGTAAGTGTTTTGTTTTTGTTTACCAAGGAACATGTTCAATTTTTGTATAACTGTAATGTTCTATTCATTCATTCTGCATGGTCTGACACATGCCTCCCACTTCAGCCTACTACAGATTCTTGTTACTATTCTTCAATTGTCTACCAAGCTTTGCTTCCTACTTCTGCGATGCAATTCCCAGTGTGCTTCAGGACAAGTTCCAGGGGGTGAGTACTGAAATTCCCAGTGCAGGAGAATGTAAACTATCTAGTTTTAATATTATGCAAGTAATTTGCCTATGTTGAATCCTGCGTATCTGTCCAAGCCACAACACTGTCTTGCCTTGTGCATCTAGTATTCTGCAAATTGCTCTGAAATATTCAGAGCAAGAAGTCACACAGCACGTGTGAGTGGACTGTGTTAGAGTTGTCAGGCTTCGGCTCGAGCTTGGGCAAGCAGAGGCAGAGGTTTTAAGTAAGTTTCTCGGAAGTTATTTTTCCTGCTGTTAATACATAGCTAGTTTGCTGAGAAAGGGTCCAGAGTTAGTGGTCTGTTCCTTGTGTGAGATGTGGGAACTTTGGGAGATCTCCATTCTCCCTGATAACTACATCTGCACAAAGTGTACCGAGCTGTAGCTGGATAACCTTCGGCTCATACGACAAAATGAGGTGATAGATAGGAGCTACAGGGTGGTAGTCATCCTGAGCTATAAGAGGCAGGTACCTGGGTGATTGTCACGCGAGGCAAAGGGAAAAGGCAGAGAGTGCAGAGTACCTCTGTGGACATTCCCCTCAATAATAAGTATACCACTTTGGATTCTGTTCGGGAACAACCTCTCAGGGGAACACTGCGGTGACCTGATCTCCAACACTGAGTCTGTCTCTGTGGCTCAGAAGGGGAAGGGAAGGGGTGAGAAGGGCTGAGAATACAGAAGGGATTCCATAATTAGAGGAGCAGAGAGCAGACTGTGGACAGGAAAGAGACATCCGGAGAGCAAATTGCCTCCCAGGTGCCAGGATCAGGAATATCTCGGATCAGGTCCACAACATTCAACAGGCGGAGACTGAAGAGATGAAAGTAATGGTACATTTTGGTACCAACGACACATGAAGGAAAAGGGATGATGTCCTGAAGAGAGAATCTAGGGAGTTAGGTAGAAAGCTGAAAAGCAGGACCTCTAGGATAGTAATCTCTGGACTGCTGCCTGTACCATGCATCAATGAGGGTAAGAATAGAATGCATGGCTGAAGAATTAGTGCAAAGGGTAGGGTTTCAGATTTCTGGATCATTGGGACCTCTTCTGGTATAAATATGAGCTGCACAAAAATGACAGGTGATACCTGAACTTGAGAGGAACCAATATCCTTGTGGGCAGGTTTTCTTCAGCCCTAGGGGAGGGTTTAGACTAATCTGGTAGGGGGTTAGAGACTAGAGTGATAGGGCTGAGGGTGGGGCAGTTGTTGTACACCCCGATGCAGTGTGTAGTGTAACTGTCAGGAAGGACAGACAGATGATAAGGCAGAATTGTAGTCAGTAGGATGAGTTAAAGTGTAACAGAGGGCCAAAATCAAAAAGAGTGATTGATGGTCCCAGGACTGAAGGTTTGAGTGCACGCAGTATATGGAATAAGGTAGATGACCTTGTAGTGCATTTGGAGATTGGCACATATGATGCTGTGGGCATCACTGAGTCATGGCTGAAAGAAGATCATAGTTGTGAGTTTAACATCCAAGAATACATATTGTATTGAAAGGACAGGCAGGTAGGCAGATGGGATGGGGTAGGTCTATTGATAAAAACAAAATCAAATCCCTAGGTGACATAGGATTGGTAGGTGTAGAATCCTTGTGGGTAGAGTTAAGAAACTACAAGTCTAAAAAGATCCAGATCGGAGTTGTATACAGGCCTCTGAACAGTAGCCAGGATATAAGATATAAATTACAATGGGAGATTTTAAAAAAAGGCAATGATGTGATAGTCATGAGGGTTTTCAATATGCAGGTGTATTGGGGAAATCAGGTTGGTACTCCCAAGAGGGGGTATTTGTAGAATTTCTACAAGAAGGCTTTTTAGAGCAGATTGTAGTTGAGTCTACTAGGGGAATGGCAATTCTAGACTGGATGTTATCTAATAATCCAGATTTGGTAGGGAGCTTAAGGTAAAGGATCCCTGAGGAGGCAGTAATCATTATTGATAGAATTGACACTGCCGTTTGAGAAGTAGAAGCTAAAAGTGGATGTATCAACATTACTGTGGAGGAAAGGGAATTACATAGGCATGAAAGAGGAGCTGGCCAAAGTTGATTGGAAGGGGACACTAGCAGGGATGACGGCAGAACAGATACGGTGGGAGTTTCTGGCAGCAATTTGGAAGATGTAGAAAAGATACATCCCAAAGATGAACAAGAATTCTAAAGGGAAGAAGAGGCAACCGTGGCTGATCAGGGATGTCAAAGGTATCAGACCACTGGAAAATGACACTGGAGAGTTTGTAATGTTAGATGATCTTAAGAAGTATTTTCCATCAGTCTTCACTATAGAAGAACTCTAGCAAAATGTCAGAAATGTTAGAGTGATCAGGAGCAGAAGTGTCATTGTTATTAGTAAGGAGAAGGTTCTTGGGAACCTGAAAAGTCTGAAGGTAGCTAAGTCAGCTAGAGCAGATGGATTACACTGCAGGGTTTCTAAAAGAGATAGCTGAAGACTTTGTGGGGACGTTGGTACTAATCTTTCAAGAATCACTCATTCCTGAGGACTGGATCATTGCAAACATCACTCCATTCTTCAAGAAGGAAGGGAAGCAGAAGAAAATAAATTATAGGGTAGTTAGTCTGACTTCAGTGGTTGGAAAGATGTTGGAGTGTATTATTAAGGATGAGGTTTTGGGATACTTGAAGGCACATGACAAAGTAGGCCAAAGTCAGCTTGGTCTATCACAGGAAAATCTTGTCTGACAAATCTGTTGGAATTCTTTGAGGAAATATCAGGCAGGATAGACAAAGGAAAGTCAGTGGATGTTGCTTATTTGGATTTTCAGAAGCCTTTGCCTTTCCCTTTTTTTAAATTTAATGTAAGCTTGTCTTCTCGTCCTTTAGTGCCTTTTCACAATTTCATTTACACCTTTGATTTAGTGTTGGTAAACTTACAACTGATATTGTGTGAGTGAAGACAATGAACTTGAGGATTTAACGATGAAGTATTGATACTGGTCACACAACCTAAATGGATGAGCGTCATGGTTATGAAGAGTTTAAAGTTATTGGATAAATTTTGTTCTGTTGTCTCTGCCTGACGGTGTTGTGACCTCTGTCTTTCCAGAATATCACTTGTTTTAATTCTACCGTGACTAATGGGACAACAGATTGTGTGGAAGGATTGGGAATGACCCCAGAGCAGTACAACCTTCTCTTTGCTACCTGTGCATGGACGTAAGTATACTATTTAACAGAATATACACTTCCACAATGCCCTCTTCATTTTGACTCTGTTCCTATGCTTTGAACTTGGTAATAAGTTTCAGTGCAGACCTCTATTCCCAGCTGCTCCCTTTCAAAATCATCAATAAATTAGTCGAGCTACCAATAGTCTTGTCAAACCAGAAATGGAGTATGGTAATCCTAGTGAATTCCATTTAACACCACAGGGGGTTTTGTGTAAAGGCCCTATTTGTGGAATTTCTTGTTACTATAACTTTTCAGACTATGTTTTTCTTGCACCTTCTCTCTAAAACATCTTTATTTTATTTTGGAGATACATCACGGTAACTGGTTCATTGGGTTGGACGAGCCAACGCCACTCAATTACACCCTTTTGACCAATTAACTCACTATAACCAGTATGTCTTTGGAATGTGGAAGGAAACCAGAGCACCCAGAGGAAACCTGCAGAGTCACAGGGACTTCTTACTGATCATGGTGGAATTGAACTCGGGTCACTGGCACTGTAGTAGCGTAAAGCAAACTGCTGCACTACTGTGTCATTATCTGTTTGTGGTTAGTTAAATGGCTGGAATATTCAGTGAATGCTGAGCAACTTTATATTCCTTTCCTGGCCTTCTTTCTCTGCTGCACTAATCAATGTACCATGTTCTGGACCATCTGACATTGTGTTGTTCTTACTTGTTCTCAATGGGAAAGGCAAGGCACCAAGTTTATCATGGTTCACTTGTGTTCACCTGCATTTAATTTATATGTATTTATAATTTACAGTGATGATTATTTGTTTGCAATTTGAGGAGAGAAAGAAGCTCAATTAGGTTTTGCCGCCTTCTACAACAAGGATAGTCTTTACCAGGGATGGCCAACCTATGGCACACGTGCCAAAAGTGGCGCATTAGATGATTAGAAGTGGCGCATTACACCCCAGTGATAATAATAAAAAAGTAATGCAAAAAGTATTAATCAAAACCTGATTTGTAGAAAAAAAATCTATAACAGGTATTCAAGTAGCTTCGAGCTAGGAATGGGTTTTACTGAGAATAAAACTAAAACTCTCATGGTCTGGTCCGTGAAGTCCACATTCCTGTTCACAGTCCGGTGCATCGACCCTTGCTCCAGGTTTTCCTGTCTACCCTGTTTCGGTTCTGTTGAGCACGAATTCTCGTTGGAGCTGGCTTCCTAAATAACTCCAGAGACCAGGGCATGGCTGCTGGATTATTCTTGTCCTTACTCCTTGTATCCCTTCCCCTGCCTTCTGTTTCTTTGCCTGAAGCTTTGCCTTGTCTTGCTGGTAACTCTCGCCTCGCCTTGCCTGAAGTTCTTGTCTCGACTTGCATTGCCGGAAGCTTTGCCTTGTCTTGCTGGTAACTCTCACCTCGCCTGTCCTGAAGTCTTGTCTTGGAGCCATCCTGTATCTATGTCCCTTCCTGTCCCTTGCCTCCGTCCGGTAAGTCAGGCCAGATTGCCGTTACCCTGCAATTGGTTCTGTCCCTTCCTGTCCCTTGCCTCCGTCTGGTGGAGATCCGCGCCTTGCCCAGGTGATCCGCACCCTGCCCAGGAGGAGCTTCAAGATCCCAAGCCTCTAGCCAAGCCTTGCCTCAAATCTCTGGTCTTCAGCCTCGCCTCAAGTTTCAAGCCTGAAGACTCCAGTCTCATCCTGCCTGCCAGCCAAGTCACGTCCTTGCCTAGTTCTGGGGTCCGAGCCAGAGGCAAGACCCAGGTTCTGGGTCCTTGTCCAGTCTCTGGCTCGGAGTCCAAGCCCGGGCTCCTAGCTCTCTTGTCCTGTCCTGTTCCGGGTTCCTGGTTTTCGTGTCCATGTCCTAGCCCTCACCCTGTATCCTAGTCCCGTCCCTGGTACTTCAGTGTCTGTATCTTGCACTTGGGTCCGTCCCCAGCCACCACTTTATGACAAAAACTTAGCAATTATTTTTAGCAATTTTACTATATCATGCACATCTTTTGGTGCGTGCTATCATCTTTCACATTAATCTGTTTTCAATTTAAAAAAAGTTCAGTGAGTCAAACTAGGAAAGAAGGACCTTTGTTCTGCAGTCGTTCCATAACTGTTCAATACACGTTTGATACTTGTTTGATCCTGAGGCGCCAGGCGTCTGCACCAGCAGTGCATCGTAGGTTTTTGTCAGTCAGTTTACAATTGACACTCGTGCACTATGGAGTTGTGCTTTGTTCGTCCTTTGTGAACATTTGCAGTTTTGTACTTTATCGAATATCAAGCCTTGTTTTTACATTCAGTGACCCATCACAGTGCAAAAGAAAATGAACAAAAGAAAAGCAGAAAGTGAATTCAATGAACAGTGGGAAAATGAGTTCTTATTCATAGCGGGTTCAACATGAAAACCGTTGTGCATTGTTTGTGAAAACACTTTCTCACATAATGGAAGCCATGATCTTAATAGACACTATAAAACACAACATCAGACTGAAATAGAAGGAAAACTGAAACGAGTGCTTGGGTCTGATTAAGATAAAGGAAGAAATCAAAAGAAGACAAAATGTATTTTTTAAATTAAGGTAAGTAGTGTTTATCTTGTTTTTATATTAAATAAATATATCATGTAAAAATGCTAAATATGTCTATATTAACGTATCTTTACAAGAATTGAATAGGGGTACAAGAGTTGTAAGGCGCATCTGAACTCATGCATTAAAAATTGACGCATGGTGTGCAAAAGGTTGGCCACTCCTGGTCTATACCCTGTTGTCATAGAGCCTTGGAGCATGGAAGCAGGATCTTTAACCCATCTGGTCCATGCCCATTTAAACCAGTACCACTTCCCATTTTTGGCCCAAATACCGCTGAACCTTCTCTATCCATGTAAGTGTCCATGTGCATTTTATGCTGGTAATGCTTATACATTTTTTCAAACTGGGAGAATCTTCTGGAAGAATGAGTTGTGAACCATTTTAACCACTGTCTGAAGCTTAGTTTCCACCGTTGTAATAAGGAGCTCTAGTTTTGAGTGAATCCAATTGTATATCTGAGATTGACACCTTGTGTTCAATTGGCACAAAAATTATACCATTTTTACATGATATATTTATTTAATATAAAATTTAAATTGTAAGGTATTTAAATTATGGCATACTGCAAAGATGGAAATAGCTCTCCTCTGTCAAAGGTGGAGAAAGGAGGAGGAAGGCACAAAGTTCTTGGATACACAAGACACAAGAGATGCTGTACTCTGGAGCAATGGTGGTGGAGCTCAGCAGTTCTGGCTGCATCTGTTGTGAGAAATGTACCATTAACATTTTAGTTGAGGCCCTCATCATTCATTTTCATTTATTTACTTCATCTCTCCTCTAGAAGTGCTGTGGTGGTGATACTGGCTGGGTTTTTCACAGACAAGCTGGGAAATAGCAGTGAGTATGAACAGTATGAATTTAAACAAAGAGGTCCTCAGTCCAGTAATAAAGCCTCCTTCTGCACCTTCTGCGTGGTGTGGGAGTTCCCCTGGGATTTCCTGTTCTTGGGTTCCCAGCCTATAATGAACTGCATGGGAAGAGGAAACTGCAAGTGCTGGATTCTAGAGCAAACAAAAACAAAACAGGAAAGCTTGGTATATCAAGCAGCTTCAATGGAGGCAAAAGTATAAATTGATGTTTCATAGTAACGCACAAAATGCTGGAGGAACTCAGTAGGTAGGCAGCTTCTATGGAAATGAATAAACAGTCGATGTTTCGAGCTGAGAACCTTCATCAGGACATTGACAGGTTTGGGGTCAAGACCCTGGACTGATGCAGGATAATAGGTCAACACAGAACATTGTCAAATACCTGTTCCTCCACGGATGCTACCTGACCTATGAAATACTTCCAGTGCTCTGTTTTGTTTTTGCATGGGAAGATTAACAATGCATTTTTTTTTGCCAGAACCAAGGGCCTAAGCATGATAACCATCAAAGTGAAAATAATTTTCATTTTCTTCTATTGGTTCTAAAATTTTTAAAACTCGCAAGTGGATCTTGTTTATCTGAATGCTGCCTGCATTAGTGCATTGGCAATTGTATGTCGTGTTTGATCAATTGCGTAGTGAATTAGATGTTATATAAAATTGTACAGTTAAGACACCGTAGTTAAGTTAAGATTAACATTAATAAACACGATCAGAAATTAGAAGCAGGAGATATGTCTGTATACACATAATTGAGAACCGTCAGGTTCTACAACTGCTAACCACAGGAGCTAATTGACTTCAGTGGAGCTGAACTTTGGATGCTATGCCCAGTAGACAAATGCCTGAATGGTAGAATATTAATTTATACTTCTAAGTACGTTGGGAGTTTCCAGTGCCCAGTTTCTAAACAAAATGCACTATATTTCCAGATATAAATCAAATTATCACTACAGATTTGAGATTTTCTCAGAGGACATTTAAAAAATTTTCCTTTAGTGTAAAATGGATGGTTAAATTACCATTTATACAGGCAACAATGACTTCAGGTGGAAACTTACTACAGGTAACAGATCAATTGATGACTGATCCTCAAAAAGTGTTAAAATTAAACCCAAAAGAGACTGCCTTATTACTTTTAGTTGAATGACTTAACCAACCAGGTTGTTTTATGGTGTATCCTTTATTGTTTAAGAAGCACAATGTTAAACTTTATCAAGATTTTAATATCTCCCCTCATAACCTCTTGTGTGCTGGTGGTGTTGGGTTCCAGAGGTGTTGCTTTCTGAAGGTGTTAAATCATTTCAGAACTGTACTGAGCACACTGTTTTATCAACTGTGCTCAAGTGGCCTTGAGGCCAAGAAGTTTAGAGATGGGTCGCCAGCCCATAATTGACCCCATTGTTTGCTGATTAAATTGTCCAGGAAGATTGCAAGCATAGAGGCGAACAAGTATTCCGTGCCATCTATCAGCCTGTCCCTCACTCACTGCTGCCAGAGGAAAGTGTCCGTGTATATGTCTCTCTCCCTCTTGCTTGCTACTCCTGAGAGAGCGCCTCACCATTCGAATATCTCTCTCTTCGACGCTGTCAGAGGGTGGTACCAGAGCAAGGTTTATTTAATGCGGTTTGATGCACCTGAAAGTAATAAGAGTCACTAGTAGCTATTGAAAGGGAGATCAGATACTGTGTAAAACAACACCTATCACATCTATTTTGTGTATAAAATATGTCTGAGATTCTAATTGAACTTACAGTGCTGGGGGATTATTTCTTTCCACAGGAAGTGAGTCTGCTGTACTGTGTACTCCCAGGTAATCTCTCTCCTTGGTACTGACCTGGCCTGAATCTGTTTTGGGGAGCACAGTGGGGAGATTGATCTGTTGCTCTTTGATCTCAGTAATAAATCACAACAACATCGCTTGCATAAAAACGTGTAGCAAAAAAATCTGAAAATCACTCAGGAAGTTGCAAAAACAAATGCATGATAATCAGATAGTATGTTATTTGTGTCTGACTTGCATTCATTCAAACAACAACTAGGTTCTGGAGAGTCCAGCCAGGTGTTTGACAGGATCTCCAGAGATTATGCTCAAAGTTTAAAGTAAGTTTGTCACAAGTTACGTACACCTTACCATGTACTATCACAAGGTTCACCTTCTTGCAGGCACTTACAGGAAAGAATAAATACAACAGAAATTTATGAAAAAACTATACATAAACAGGCAAAGAATGACAAACACCAGTGTGTAAAGTTCAAAGTAAATTTAGTATCAAGTACGTATATGTCACCATAAATAACCTGAGATTCATTTTCTTGTGGGCATACACTGTAAGTCGAAGAAACACAATAGAATTTAGAATTTATTTTCTTTCCTATATCCATCTCACAACATGAGGGAGTAAAAATCTTTATGCTGCGTGTCTGTCTCAATGTACAAACCATAATGCTGAACTGTAGTCCAAAATCGACATTCTCACATAAGCATCCCTCCTCTCCAGGTGAGTGAGGACAGTGTGTAGAGCTGTGGCTAAGGCATCGTCTGTTGATTGGTTGTGCCAGTAGGTGAATTGTAGGGTGTCCAGCCACTCAATGCATTTGCTTATGACTGAGGTGAGTGTGACAGGACGTCAATCATTCAGACATGCTACCTTGGTTTTCTTTGGTTCAGGGACAATGGTGGATGTTTTGAAGCAGGTGGGCACTCTACACTGGGAGACTGCACCCAACAGGATGGACATACATCCAATATGCAAAAGACAACAAACTGTGGAAATTCAAAAGAAACCTGCAGGTTTCATTTACTGTGGACTGTCGCTTTAAGTGCCTGAGTGAGGCGGGACTCTGACGTCAGTCACAGACCGAAGATGTTTGCTTCAGATTTTTACACAGAGAGAGAGAAAGAGAGGGAGACAGAGTAGTAGAGAGAGACTGGGGAAGCCGGTAGCTTCAGTTTGTCGCAGCTGAGGCTTGGAACTCTCCTATGCCCACAAGGGTGGGTTAAACATTGGCACGCAGTGCACAACGAATGTATGACTGTCATTTTGTATAATCCATAGGAGTGGATTTTGGGGGTATCTTGTGGGACCACCTGTGTAGCCCTTGCCTGGGTATGTTGTGTGGTAACCACTGGAAGACGATATTCCTGTGACAGGTCACTTTCAGTGATAATTTGTATGTGGATTTGGAACGTCACAACAGACAAGATCTACGTTGACTGTTATCTCATTTTACTTGACGTGGGACCTATGGAATACTTTGTACTTATCTTTCCTCTACCTTTCACCCTGGATTATAAATATCTCTCTCCCATCATTTATTCCGTGGATTATTGAACGTTCCTACTTTACCATCTCAAAACTCTAGGCTTTGTTCCCCCAAGCTCAATAGTTTGGGAGTTATATTTACACACATATACACATAACACTGATAACTTGTGTTTATCTTGGTTGCGTTACTATATTATAAGTAGATACTAATAAATGTTAGTAGTTTTAACATTAAAACCTGACCCAGTGTGATATCTCTTACTGCAGGTTTGTTTCTAAAACATTACAGTTCGTAACAATACTAATAATAAATAAACAACAGATATCCAGAATGTGAGATGAAGAGGCCTTGAAAGAGCGTCTATGGGTAGTGGGGACATTTCAGTAATGAGATGAGTGAACTTGAGTGAAGTTATCCTTCTGGTTCAAGAACCTGCTGGTTGAGGGGTAATAACTGTCCCTGAACCTGGTAGTGTGGGTCTTGAGATTCCTGTAACTTCTTCCTGATGGCAGCAGTGAGAAGAGTGCAGCCTGGGTGAGTGGTTTCTGCCTTCCTGGGACAGCGGTGCCATGGAGATGTGCTTAATGCTGGGAAGGGCTTTACCCGTGATAGACTGGGCTGTATCCACTGCACTGAATGAAGACAAATTGTAAAATAAATCTAGTACTCAAAACATGAATTGCAGAGAGTCCTTGAAAGCGAGTCAGCAGGTTGTAGAATTGGTTCAGAGGAATAATGAATGAAGTTATTGATGCCATTTCAGGGGCCTGATGGGTGTAAAGTGATCGCTGTTTCTGACCCTGGTGATGTTGGATCCAAGGTTTCTGTATCTCCTGCCCGATGGTATTAGTGAAAAGAGGGTGAGGGTTTTGATGATGGATGCTGCTTACTTGTGGCAGCGCTCCTTAAAATGTGTGATCGGGAGTTTTCAGGAGAATGGTGAAATTGTTCATTCTCAACTTTGGCAATCACATGCTGCCATCATTAAGGATGAGAGAGGGAGATTACCATTATTTGTCTCATGTACAGAGAAACAGACAGTGAAATGTATCATTTGCATCAAATCACATCAGCGAAGACTTTGCTGGGAAGTCCACAGGTGTCACCATGCTTTTGGCACCAACACAGCATGCCTACAACTCACCAACACTAACTGTGCGTCTTTGGTATGTGGGAGGAAACCAGAGCACCAGGAGAGAATGCATGTGGTCATGGGAGTAACGTACAAACTCCTTACAGGCAATGGCCAGAATCGAACCCCAATCGATTTTACGGCTGGCTCTGAAAAACATTGCACTAACTACTACACTGCCATGCCACCTCAGTATGCCTCAGAGGCTCCGAGATGTTGTACTTGGATCTTCTCCCCCACCCCCCCACCCCCAATTAACTACTGAATTATTTTCCACCATGCAAGAGCATTCAGAGTTTTGATGTAATCCTTTGCTTGTAATGGACATGGAATCTTAAGCTTGAGTTGGTTGGCACTTCATGGTCACCCATGCCAGTTGAGAGTCCAAACTCGTATTTATGTTTTCCTCATTTCCTCACGGCAGCTCAGTGCTTAGCACAACACTTTACTGTGCCAGCAACCTGGGTCCAATTCACGCTGCTGCCTATAAGGAGTTTGTACGTTCTCCCTGTGACTGCATTGGTTTCCTCTGGGTGCTCCGGTTTCCTCCCACAGTCCAAAGATGACCCGTTGGTAGGTTAGCTGGTCATTGCAAATTGTCCTGCGATTAGGCTTCGGTTAAATTGGGCGATTGCTGGGCGGCGCCGCTCGAAGGGACGGGAGGGCCCTTTCCGTGCTGTATCTCCATCAATAAATTTTAAAAATGAATTATTCACTGATGTTGAATTTGAATAAACTGTATTAGCATGCTTATGAGAGAAAGGAGAAAAGCATAACAACAGTGAAATGATATGTAAAGATAAGCACAACAAAAAGATGACCAAATCTTTTACTCTTAGAGTCTATAAATTAAGTGTGTACAACATCAACCAAAATAGATACCAAAATTATGATTTTTTTCCAAATTAGATCAGAGCTCAAGATAAGGGTCCACCAACATTTTTAAAATGATTTAGGAAAAGGCTTTTTAAAAAGTAGTAAATGAATGAAATAATCTCCCGAAGAAACTAGTTGTTCAGGAATACGTGTTGATGGACTCTAGCTTTTAACAGTTGTTTGCATGATTTTTGTTTTGTTTCTTTTCTCTTGTGATTTGGGTGTAGGTCTTTTATTTTTTTTCTCGTTAATTGGGTTCTTTCAAGTTTCTGGCTACCTAGAAGCAAACAAATCTCAAGGTTATATAATGTATCCATTCTTTGAGAGTAAACGTACTTTCAATTTTTGAAACTTGAATATTGAAGTAAACCTTCTGTGATGTTCTTTTGATTGAACAGTCTTATTTCTTTTCCCCTGTAGTTGGTGTCATCTTGTTCTACTTTATTATTGTGCTGGGCTCGGCTACCTTTGCTTTAGGATCCCATTTCAAAGGCACCAGTTACGTACTTCCATTGATGATCATTGGCCGACTTCTCGTTGGCGCAAGCAGTGGGTCATTCTATCGTAAGTACCAGTTTCAATCTGTTGTTAACAGACTGACAAGGAATAGTCAGTAGCTTAGTACAGATTTTCTGAAGAGTTAAAATTATTCACTCATTCAGTCCAGCATCTTAATTACTTTTATTTTGAATTGATTTCTACCCTTCCTTCCTAAACGACTGGATGAAAATGTGACATCAGTTTTTGAAAAAATTGAGAGCTTGGATGCTTGTAGTTATCCAAGAACATGAGAAAGTTTTTGACAAGAGCAGGCTATTTGGTGCAACAAAGCTTGCCAAATTCCTATCCAATATTGCATTGAAGTAACTATCGAGTTTAGATTTGAGAGTTTCTAAGGTGCTACTCTCAACTACACAACTAGATAGTTTGTTCCATGTTTCCACAACTTACTGTGTAAAGAAATGCTTCCTGATGTTAGTCTGAAATCTCCATTAACCAGTCTTCACCTATGGCCCCGTGTCCTTGATGATGGATTAATTTTGAAGTAGCAGCTGTCATCCAACCTACTTATACCCTTACTGATTTGTAACACTTCTATCATGTCTCCTCCAATTCTACATCTACTTAGGCTAAAAAGATTTAATTCTTTCAATCTATCTTATGCTGCAGACCTGGAATGAGTCTCATCACCCTTCTCTGGACTCGCTCCAGTGCCTTCACATCCCTCGCACGATATGGAAACCAAAACTGTACACTGTGTTTAAGGTGTGGCCCCTCAAATGCATTATGCAGCTTAAGAACATCTCTTGACTTGAACTCCACTGAGTGCATTCTACCGTCCAACATTCCATTAGCCCTCCTAATCACTTCTGTACATTGTCTAGATGTTGATATTGATGAGTCTACCAGGAGCCCCGTATCCTTCTCATTCAGTGCACTTTCTAACTCAAGAACCCCACTGTATATTTATGTCTAATATTTCTACTTCCTATATGTAATACTTCACATTTACTTACATTAAATTTCATCTGCCATTTATCTGCCCACATCTGGATTTGTTTAGATCTAACTGTATTGATTCTGCTGCCAGAATATTATCAGCCACTCCCCCTAATTTTGCGTCATCAGTAAACTTTACTAGTTTATTTGTTATGTGCTTATCCAAACCATTAATGGAAATTAAAAACAGTAACAGCCCCAAAACTCATCGCTGCAGAACCTCACTATTAACATCTTCTCGGTGAGAAAATGATTTCTGATTTTGAGCCAATTCTGCACCCATTTGTACACCTTGCCCTGAATGCCAATCTCCTGTAATTTGATTATTAACCTGTTGTGGGGTACCATAAGAGCATGAGACACAGGAGCAGAATTAGGCCATTCAGCCCATCGAGGCTGCTCCGCCTTTCCATCATGCCTGATCCCAGATCCCACTCAACCTCATACACCTGCCTCCTCGCCATATCCCCTGATGCCCTGATTGATCAGGAAATGATCAACTTCTGCTTTATATGTACCCACGGACTTGGCCTCCACCGCAGTCTGTAGCACAACATTCCACAGATTCACTGCTCGCTCACTAAGAAAGTTCCACCTAACTTCTGTTCTAAAAGGTCACCCCTCAACTTAGAGGCTGTGCCCTCTGGTTCTGGATACCCTCTCCCTTTAACATTCGGAGGGTTTCAATGAGATTCCCCCCCCCCCGTACATTCTTCTAAATTCCAGTGAGTACAGGCCCAAAGCTGCCTTGTTAAAAGCCTTCTAAAAGTCCGTGAATGATACCAACTGCTCTGTTGCTATCATAAATTTTAGCTGCTTCTTCAGAGAACTCCAGCATATTAGTGAAACATGATTTTCCCCTCTCCGAACCCATGCTGCCTGTTCTTATCAGCTGCTTTTCCAATTCATTCTTCATGTGGATAAATGTGAGGTTATCCACTTTGGTGGCAAGAACAGGAAAACAGATTATTATCTGAATGGTGGCCGATTAGGAAAAGGGGAGGTGCAATGAGACCTGGGTGTCATTGTACACCAGTCATTGAAAGTGGGCATGCAGGTACAGCAGGTGGTGAAAAAGGCGAATGGTATGCTGGCATTCATAGCAGGAGGATTTGAGTACAGGAGCAGGGAGGTACTATTGCAATTGTACAAGGCCTTGGTGAGACCACACCTGGAGTATTGTGTGCAGTTTTGGTCCCCTAATCTGAGGAAAGACATTCTTGCCATAGAGGCAGTAGAAAGAAGGTTCACCAGATTGATTCCTGGGATGGCAAGACTTTCATATGATGAAAGACTGGATCGACTAGGCTTATACTCTCTGGAATTTAGAAGATTGAGGGGGGATCTTATTGAAACATATAAAAGGGATTGGACAGGCTAGATGTAGGAAGATTGTTTCCAACGTTGGGGAAGTCCAGAATGAGGGGTCACAGTTTGAGGATAAAGGGGAAGCCTTTTAGGACCGAGATGAGGAAAAACTTCTTCACGCAGAGAGTGGTGAATCTGTGGAATTCTTTGCCACAGGAAACAGTTGAGACCAGTTCATTGGCTATATTTAAGAGGGAGTTAGATATGGCCCTTGTGGCTAAAGGGATCAGGGGGTATGGAGAGAAGGCAGGTACAGGGTTCTGAGTTGGATGATCAGATATGATCATACTGAATGGCGGTGCCGGCTCAAAGGTCCGAATGACCTACTCCTGCACCTATTTTCTATGTTTCTTTGTGTCTATGTTTCATTATTGTTTCCATCATCTTACTTATAATACACATGAAGCTTACTGGTCTATAGTTACCAGGATAAGTGTGGTCATCCTTCTGACGTTCTGGGACAACATTCACCCATCTCCAGTCTTTAGGGATTTCACTGGTCTTCAAGGAAAAATAATGACAGGATGGACCTCTTTAAGTACCCTTAGATACATGTTGTCTCATACATTTTAGTGGGCATTAGCATTGCTGGTAAGGCCAGGGTTTACTGCCCGTCTTTAATTGTCCTTCAGAAGATGGCTGGAGTTTTGGAGCTAGGAAGAAGTTCACTTTACACCGCACACTGTCGGAGCAGTGCTAACAGGATAATAGAGACATGACGCACCCAGCCAACACACTTTTCGTCCCTCTTCCCTCCGGGAGAAGGTTCAGGAGCTTGAAGACTCATACAGCCAGATTTGGGAACAGCTTCTTTCCGACTGTGATAAGACAGACTGCTGAACGGATCCTAACCCGGATCTGGGCCGTACCCTCCAAATATCTGGACCTGCCTCTCAGTTTTCTTTTGCACTTCCTTACTTCCCCTTTTCTATTTTCTATTTATGATTTATAATTTAAATTTTAAATATTTACTATTGATTTGTATTCCAGGGAGCACGAAGCGCAGAATCAAATATCGCTGTGATAATTGTACACTCTAGTATCAATTGTTTGGTGACAATAAAGTAAAGTAAAATCAAGATGACCAGGCTTCTAAGGACAATAGATCAGGGCTTTTCTGGCCAAACCTACATTCATACCTATACAATAATTTTTAAATGGTAATTTTTGTGCTAATTCTGCAGATATAATAAATCTAGCTTTATCCATTAGCTCTAAATTGAACAGTGCCTTTTCTCACTCACATTCTCTTCTTTTCCACTCTTTCAGTTGTTCAGGACTGTATTATCGCTTTCTGGTTCAAAGATAAGGAGTTGTCATTGGCCTTTGGGCTGAAAGTTGCCTTCTCCCGTCTTGGCAGTGTCTTCAACTTTTTATTCACCCCATCTTTTGAAGCACATTTTGGGCTGCAGTGGACTCTTTGGGCAGGTACGGATGAATATGATGGACTTGAAGGCATGGACTTGAAAATTGTGCAAAGAAAGTGAAATCAGTCTTGTGCTCTCCTATCACCACATTAAATCAGATTACTAAACACTGGTTACAGACACTACATGAGTGCAATTTGTTATTCTCATAATTAGTTTTAACAACCAAATTGAACTTTCCAGATAATGCTAGAACTATGTCGTGAGTCATTTTCTGATAAATAGTTAAATTGGATGTCGGTATAAATCTCATTCTGACATAACTAGTAAATGAATTGAATTAATGCCACAATTTTCAATGCTTTGCAAACATGATGATTTGAAACTTGCGTCTTCTGCACGATTGTTGCAAAGAATTTAGTTTAAATCTCACCATAGCAAGTTTTACAATATTAATTGAATTAATTTATTTAAAGCTATTTGGAATAAAATGGCAAAAATAGAATTAAGTCATCATATTGAAATAAAACCCCATCTGAGTCATTAATGTCCCTCAGCAACTACTTAACTGGTCTGGTCTGGTCATGTGGATAGGGTGGCGAAGAAAGCTTTTGGTATGCTGGCCTTTATAAATCAGAGCATTGAGTATTGGAGTTGGGATGTAATGTTAAAATTGTACAAGGCATTGGTAAGGCCAAACCTAGAGTATTGTGTACAGTTCTGGTCACCGAATTATAGGAAAGATGTCAACAAAATAGAGAGAGTACAGAGAAGATTTACTAAAATGTTACCCGGGTTTCAGCACCTGAGTTACAGAGAAAGGTTGAACAAGTTAAGTCTTTATTCTTTGGAGCGTAGAAGGTTGAGGGAGGACTTGATAGAGGTATTTAAAATTATGAGGGGGATAGATAGAGGTGACATGGATAGGCTTTTTCAATTGAGAGTAGGGGAGATTCAAACAAGAGGACATGAGTTGAGAGTTAGGGGGTAACATGAGGGGGAACCTCTTTACTCAGAGAGTGGTGGCTGTGTGGAACGAGCTTCCAGTAGAAGTGGTAGAGGCAGGTTTGATAATGTAATTTAAAGAAAAATTGGATAGGTATATGGACAGGAAAGGAATGGAGGGCTATGGGCTGAGTGCAGGTTGGTGGGACTAGGTGAGAGTAAGCGTTCAGCACGGACTAGAAGGGCTGAGATGGCCCGTTTCCGTGCTGTAATTGTTATATGGTCTATGTGTGACTTCAGACCACAATGCAATGTGGTTGACTGCTAATAGCACTCTGAACCACAGATAATACCTATAATCACATGAGCTACAGTGATTCCAGAAGGCATATCGACACCACCATGTCAAGGGCAATTGAAATTGACAACAATTACTGATCTTGTCAGTGATGTCAATAGATTATAAATCATGACCTGATGCTATTTGCGGGGCTTTCCACTGTAACAGAGGGAAGAAAGTGTCACAGCCACTATGGCATGGTAGCGTAAAACACTCTGCAGTATGGGTGACCCAGGTTCAATTCCCGCTGCTGCCTATATGGAGTTTGCACTTTCTCCAAATGGATTTCCTCCCACAGCCCAAAGATGTACCAGTTTGTAGGTTAATTACACATCATAATTGTCCTGTGACTAGGCTAGGATCTAATTGGCGGATTTAGTCCTCCACGCTGCCCAGTAATCAACAGGCTTTATGGAAAGGGTAGTGTTACAGTGTTATTTCCCAATTAACTTTGATATTGATTTTCTTGAATCTCTAGGTGCTAAAAGAATTCCCAGTTAGATCACCTTGTGATTTTAGAATGAGGTCAGTGGTTCAGATTCATTAATTTATATCATCTACAGTAGATTGAAACATGAACTGAAGTGTGTCATTTCCATTAACAACCAGTGCTGGGGACAGCTCGCAAGTGTCACCACACATATCCGGCGTCAACATAGCATGCCCACAACATTCAGCAGAACAACAGAGAATACAACAAAACAGAAGACAACAATAACAAAACAACTGTAAAACAAGGCCCTTTCTGTCCTCCCACACACCCACACAGACAGTCCTCCAACCCCAGAACAGGCTGCTCGTCCTCAGGCAGATTCGTGGACGAGGGGTTCTCATTCCCCAGTAGATTCAAAACTTGTAGATCCAGGGCATCGACCATCAGGTTTCAACTTCTGGACTTCCAATCGACCTTCAGGCTTCAATCTTTCATATTGATCTCAGGATTTGCCAATGAGAGGACCCTGAACTCCAGACCTCATCGCCAAATTATGTATCGGGGGGTGGGGGGGGACAGCTCTTGTGTCTATCTGTTGTGGTGTATTTTTGGCAGTAGTGTGGATATCTTGTTCATTTTCTCAGGAACCTTGCTGTGTGTTCTTGGCTTTGTCTCAGCCATCATCGTTGGCATCCTGGATAGAAATGGTGCAAAGCAGCTGGGACTTGACGTTGTCCTCCAGCAGGAATCCAAAAAAGTGGTGGGTAGAATCACTGGCTTGGGATTTAACTTTGGAAAAAAATATTTCTTTTGAATATGGAACAAATATCTTTAGTAATCAACTATTTTGGTGAGTAATCATTGGTCCTCAAAGTAGACCTCTGGAAGATGTGTACTAGAAGATCTATTTACATTATTTAGCCTGAGTGGGATCTAACTACAGCTCCCCCACAGGGTCTTGTCTGACCTTTTTGTTCCTTCTCCCCAGAGGCTAAAGGATATTTGTCATTTGTCTCTCCGCTACTGGCTGCTGGTTCTTACCCTCATGTTCTTCTATAATGGATTCCTTCCATTTATTGCTGATGCCACGTGAGTAGAGTTCAATGTATTAAACATCCAAAGTGTTTATACCATCTTCTGAATGGTCTGATCTTGCTATTTAATTGAAAAAGAATCATTGCAAGTTTCTCTTTAACACCTACTGTAGGGTCTCTTTATTTTTATAAATCGAGATGGTCTACAATAGTACAGCAGTGATTTTCCACTCATAGTTGACACTTTGTCTTTTATATGATAGTCCTTATCGCACACTGCTGTAAGTTTGAATTGCTGATTAATTCTTTGCAACAGTCTCCAGGATTACTCATGTAATGAGAAAACTAGATGCAGGTGACTATTTGAATTATATCTCTTATATCTTGGCATTTATTTTTCAGTAAGTTCATTCAGGATAAGTATTCTAGGTACAGTCTTCAGGAAGCTTCCTACATCACTGGTGCTGTGTTCAATACCTCGATGCTTCTACTACCCATAGCCGGAATGCTGTTTGTGAGTATCATCTGCTTTGTTCTAACTCGGGAGTTCCCAACCATAATAGACCAATATCATTGAGCAAAGAGTCTATGGACCCCAGGTCGGGAACCCCTATTCTAACTGCAAGGTAGGTTGTGATCAGCAGGAATGTCAGACATCCTTTTCATAGACAGTAATTGTATTGAGCTCAGGCTGAACTGTAAAGTGTGGGTTTCAGTAAAGTATGAAGCAAACAGATAGCAGAAGAATCCAAGTTACATCCCATGTCCCTCTAACAATATTTCCTGTTCCCATACCATCAAATAATTTTGTGATTATTTGCTGAGTAATACAAATTTGGTTTACATATTTATTCATTATCATTGCTTATCACATTCAATCCACTATTATCATTGTTTACTTATAGAGAACGGACTTTCTTCACTTTCTTGTTAATACCATACCATGTCTAGAATGCAATGAGCATTATCTCAGTTCAGGCCCATGAAACTACTGGCTTCACACTTGCCTGTACTATTACAGTGGCATGCGAAAGTTTGGGCACCCCTGGTCAAAATTTCTGTTACTGTGAATAGTTAAGTGAGTAGAAGATGGACTGATCTCCAAAAGTCATAACGTTAAAGATGAAACATTCTTTTCAACATCTTAAGCAAGATTAGTGTATTATTTTTGTTTTGTACAATTTTACAGTGAGAAAAAGGAAAGGAGCACCATGCAAAAGTTTGGTCACCCCAAGAGATTTGAGCTCTCAGATAACTTTTACCAAGGTCTCAGACCAGAATTAGCTTGTTAGGGCTATGGCTTGTTCACAGTCATTGTAAGGAAAGGCCAGGTGATGCAAATTTCAAAGCTTTATAAATACCCTGGCTCCTCAAAGCTTGTCCCAACAATCAGCAGCCATGGGCTCCTCTAAGCAGCTGCCTAGCACTCTGAAAATTAAAATAAATGATGCCCACAAAGCAGGAGAAGACTATAAGAAGATAGGAAAGTGTTTTCAGGTAGCCGTTTCCTCAGTTCATAATGCAATTAAGAAATGACAATTTACAGGAATGATGGAGTTCAAGTTGAGGTCTGGAAGACCAAGAAAACTTTCCAAGAGAACTGCTTGGAGGAATTCTAGAAAGGCAAATCAAAGCAAAAGATCTTCAGGAAGATTTAGCAGACTCTGGAGTGGTGGTGCACTGTTCTACTGTGCAGCGACACCTGCACAAATATGACCTACATGGAAGAGTCATCAGAAGCAAACCTTTCCTGCGTCCTCACCACAAAATTCAGCATCAGGAGTTTGCAAAGGAACATCTAAACAAGCCTGATGCATTTTGGAAACAGGTCCTGTGGACTGATGGAATTAAAATAGAACTTTCTGGCCGTAATGAGAAAAGGTATGTTTGGAGAAAAAAGGGTGAAGAATTGTATGAAAAGAATACCTCTCCAACTGTTAAGCACAGGGGTGGATCATGCTTTCAGCTTGTGCTGCAGCCAGTAGCATGGGGAACATTTCACTGGTAGAGGGAAGAATGAATTCAGTTAAGTAACAGCGAATTTTGGAAGCAAACATCACACCGTCTGTAAAAAGCCGAAGGTGAAAAGAGGATGGCTTCTACAACAGGATAATGATCCTAAACACACCTCAAAATCCACAATGGACTACCTCAAGAGGCGCAGGCTGAAGGTTTTGCCTTGGGGTCACAGTCCCCTGAAATAAACATCATTGAAAATCTGTGGATAGACCTCAAAAGAGCAGTGCATGCAAGATAGCCCAAGAATCTCACAGAACTAGAAGCCTTTTGCAAGGAAGATTGGGCAAAAATCCCCCAGAAAGGTATTGAAAGACCCTTAGCTGGCTACAGAAAGCATTTACAAGCTGTGACACTTGCCAAAGGGGGTGTTACTAAGTACTGACCATGCAGAGTACCCAAACTTTTGCTTCGGGCCTTTTTCCTTTTTTGTTATTTTGAAACTGTAAAAGATGGAAGTAAAAAAGTAATCTTGCTTTAAAATATTAAAGAATTGTGTCATCTTTAACTTTATGCCTTTTGGAAATCAGGTCATCTTTTACTCACTTAGTTATTCACAGTAACAGAAATTTTGACCGGGGTGCCCAAACTTTTGCACACCACTGTAACTTTACCTTTTGTTCTTTTTATTAAAGTACTTTGAAATGATTACAGTTGAACTTACTGACTGAAAGTAAAACTGAAAGTAAAGAATCCACCGTTGATTTTGTCAGTTCCCCACCTGGTATGACCCTCTCCAGCATTTCTTTATTGAAACAAGCCCAAAGTAGCAGACTTGGAGAACTCTAACCTATAGCCATGACATATTCCAGATCTGGCCATGTGATAGCCACAGACTCTGTGAGACGTGTTTCCAGCGTAAGAAAGAAGAAACATCAACAAATATATTAAATATGTACTATGGTAAACACTAAAAACTAAGACAGGATACAAAACATGCTAAGGGAGATTAGTTTACCAGTCTATAACTAAAAAGAAGTAAGGATTTTCAGTAATTATTTGTGTGGTTTGCTATACTGCCTGAACTAGGCTTCACACCCTCCCAGTCACCAACAATCAGCACTTCTCCCAACTGTTCTAATGTATTATATTCATGTACAAATTAATCAATTAAATGTTTAAAAATTCTTTTTCAGGATTACATAGGATTAAGAGGAATGTTTGTCTCGCTGTGTGCTGTGTTGACAGTCCCTGTTTTCGCACTTTTGGCATTCACCTTCGTACCACCATTGGTTTCAATGATATGGCTGGGAGTCACCTATTCATTTGCTGCTGTAAGATGTTATTTTTATTTTCTCTCCACTGACAAGTAGCTCTCATTAAATTCTGTCACTATCTACACACCCACTCCAGACATTCTTTTCTCCCCTCTCCCGTCAGACAGAAGATCCAAAAGCCTGAAAGCTCATACCATGGGCTCAAGGACAGGTTCTACCTGACTGTTATCAGACTGTTGAACAGACCTCTTGTATGACAGGATAGACTCTTGGACTCACAATCTACCTCGTTATAATTGTGCACTTTATTATTTACCCACGCTGCAGTTTCTCAGTAACTTTTATACTTTATTCTGCATTGTTAATATTTTATCTTATTCTAGCTCAATGCACTGTGTAATGACTTGATCTGTGTAAACAGTATGCAGAACACCTTATCAGCTACATGTGAGAATAATATACTAATCCAGTACCAATACCAATCCACCAAAGCATTCATCATTACAAATTACAAATGTATTTAAAATACACTTTAAATATATTGTAGTAGTTTATGCAGCAAACTCATTGTCAACCCAGCAAGAGCATATTGTGATAATACCTTTGCAGTCATTTTCTGATTTTAGGTACTAAATTGCTATTTTTATCAGTAAATTCTGATTATTTCCACAGGCAAGTCTGTGGCCCTCCATCATTTTAGTGGTTCCTTTAGCAAACCTTGGAACGGCTTTAGGAATCGCTACATCAGTGCAAATGATTGGTGTTGGTCTTTGCAACTTGATTGTAGGACAGATACTTGGAACCAAATTCAGGTAAGCTTTTTTATTCTATACTAGACCCAGACTGCTTGATACACTTAGATGTAGTTTTCTGATAGGAAGACTAAATTGAAAACGATAGCTGTGACAGAATGCGAACTATAACTGTTTGAGTCAGAAAACCTTCAGGTCCCTAAACTTAACATTAACTGGATCTTTGTGGTGGACCTCTTTTCCATGTGTCCTGTTCACTTTCCCATGTCCTGAACATGAATGATTCCTCAAACTAGTGCTTTGATAGTGAATAGCATTTGAGTTGTTCAACTATGGTATCAATCTGAGTCCATGGCCTCCTCTACTGTTGTGAAGAGGCCACACTCAAGTTGGAGGAGCAATACCTTATATTCCATCTAGGTAGCCTCCAACCTGATAGCATGAACATCAATGTTTTAAACTTCCAATAATTGCTCCCCCTTTTCTTTACCATTCCCCATTCCTATTTCCCTCTTTCATCTTATTTCCCTACTTGCCCATCACCTCCCTCTGCTGCTCCTCCCCCTTCCCTTTCTTCCATGGTCTCCTGTCCTCTCCTATCAGACTCCCCCTTCTCCAGGCCTTTATCTCTTTTACCAATCAATGTCCCAGCTCTGTATTTCACCGCTCCCCATCTCCCAATTTCACCAATCACCTATTACCTTGGACTTCATCCTCCCCTCCCTACACCTTCCTATTCTGATGTCTCATCCTTTTTTCCAGTCCTGATGAAGGGCCTCAACCCGAAACATCGACTATTTGCTCTTTTCCATAGATGCTGCCTGACCTGCTGAGTTCCTCCAGCATTTTGTGTGTGTTGCTTTGGATTTCCAGAATCTGCAGATTTTCTCTTGTTTATGTACCTGAGTCATCTGAGCAATGAATACTGAACAAAGAAATACCCTGTGATTTGTCTCTCTCCCTTCTCCTTTGTATCCTGGGTTCCCCAACAGCAATTGTAATATCATTCACAAAGACCAGTGATCAAGCCATGAAGTGTATACTGTATGGCTGTACAGTTCAGTTACTCCCTGAACACGGTCAAGTTACCAACGGCTTTGGGGGTATCCTGCAGGAAATATTTACATTGCAATTTTGAATAAAATCAATGACCCAGAGTGGCCGCACTGTACTCTTCAACCTCAAGCTGAAGTGGTTCTAATGTGTACGAAATTAAACCTTTATTTGCTTTTTTTGTGTAATTGAAATGGAATTACACAGGTCTCCTGTGTTTCCTGTAAAACAGTCTCTTAACTTGGTAAGCAGCCTCATGTGTGGCTTTCTGAAATTCAGATATACAACATCCACTGCATCCTCTTTATGAATCCTGCTTTTAATCACCTCAAAGCATTCCAACAGGTTCATCAGGCAAGATTTTCCCTCACGGAAACCATGCTGACTATGTCCTATCTTGTCCTGTGTCACCAAGTACTCCATAACCTTATCCTTAACAATTGACTCTAACATCTTCCCAACCACGGAAGTCAGGCTAACTGGTCTATAATTTCCTTTCTGCTGTCTGCCTTGTTTCTAAAAGAATGGAATGACGTTTGCAATTTTCCACTCCTCTGGCACCATGCCTGAGTCCAATGTTTTTGATGATCATTACAATTTGCTAACACTAAGTGTAAGACATCTTTCACCATCCAAAAGCATTGACAACACTGACAAGAAAATCAACTGTTCCAGGTTCCTTATCAACTGCTCTGGTTGTCTGTGTGCAAGTGTTTTTGTTTCTGTGGTATTTCTTTGCAAAATGTTTCTTCTCTCTGCACTTGTTACATGATTTACTGAGGTGAACATAATTCTCTCCTGTGCAACTTGTGATTCCTGCCACTCTTGTACCCTCATGGTTTATTTTTGCTTAGCTGAAAGATTCTGTCATCCGTAAAACTTTTTATGGGTTTATCTTGCAGGTATTCTGTTTAGTGGTTATTTACTGTTAAGTTGAACTGCATACTCTCTCTTACATGAGAAATTTCATCTGTTTTCTCCAAGGGCACATTATGTTTCTGTAACAATCTTTCTGACTTCCTTGAATTTCCTATTCCATACAAGTCTGTCTCTCTGATTACTTCTGTTGTAATTGCAGGCGATTAATATACTTTGGAGAGTTTTCACTACCCAGTTCTACACTAGTAACATGATTTACTCACTTCCTGCCTTATCTTGTTAAATGCGTGCCTCTTGAAGACGATGTTTTTATGCAGTTGGCAAGTACTTGTATATATCCACTCTTTAACCCAATCTGACCAATTAGAATAAACTTCACAAACTTCTGCCCTTTTGCATTAAGTTTGATGGTCTTATCCTATTGCCTACTCTAATTTCATTGCTGCAGGATAGTTTTAGCAAACTAATTTGAATGACTTCCACATTCCTTCAATGTTTCCTTCACCTGTTTCAGGAGCCAGCAATGTTACTGGAGTATTCCACCAAGCAGTTTAAAAATGTTTAAAAAAAGACCCATCTCCAAGATGTTCACCAAAAGGGCATGTGAAATGCTTTAAATAGTCATTTCCATTTCTGCCATCATATACTGATTTATTTTTAATCAATCTTACCTGAGGATTGTATTAGAACACATAACAGTACAGCACAGTACAAGCTCTTCACCCCATGATGTTGTCGGTATTTAACCTAAACTAAACTTCAGGGTGGTTAGTCCACCTTTGGTCCCCACCTGGCACTCAGCTCTCACCTGTGGCTCCCCATAGCTGTTTGCATGCGACAGCGGCCACACCCCGGGCAACGGCTTCGACAAGCTGGCTAAACCAGGTGAGGCTAGCCGACGGGTCTCAAACCCTCGGTGAGATAGGGAGTTGTCTATCCCAGCATGTGAAGACAGACTCCGGCGGATTGAGCGGACGAGACCAATGGAAGGTCCAACGGTCAAGAAGGCGGTCTCTGCAAGCGTCATGGAACGTGTAGAGCAGGACAAGACACAGAAAACGTCCTGGTCATCCACTGCGCCTAGTCCCATCTCCAGCCGTCTCGACTCTGTCTTGCCACTGGATCCAGATGGGAATTGGGAAGAGAGAGTGAGGCTGACGCTGCGCAACTCTCCCTCACTTAAATCCAAATCACGCGCTAGTCTCAACAGCATCATTATGGTGTCGAGGTCCTCATCAACGTCAACAATGGACGAACAACAACAACATTTAACCTACTCTGAGATGAATCTAACCCTTCCCTTCTACATATCCTCCATTCTTCTATCACCTAAAACAAAGAAACAAAAACTTATTATGAAGCAGAATAAAGGTTTAGATTGAATGTTCTACAGATTTGGATTACGGAACTGCCAACCTTTTGATCTCATCTGCATTAATAGAGGGGCAGGTAAAGCCCTTTGATCTATGAAGCCAACAGTGGCAGTTCATTTTCCTGACCTGTGAATCAGTAGGTGGTATTCATTTTTACGGTCCAATTTCCCCAAGGTTTTGCAGGCTAAAAGGACTGCCAATTGGATAGAGATCTCTGACTGAGTGAGATGTCAGAAGAATCTCTGGAAATGGCCCATTTTGGGTCTTAGTGGGTAGAATGAGAGAATATGCAAGTGTGAGGATCTGGAAAGTGAGGGTTTGGTATGGAGGGGGGGTTTGAAGATTAATAAGCCAAGAAGAGAACATAGTACAGAGCTGTGGTCTTCTGTTGGGGAACAGTGAGGGTGGAAAATAAAGAAGGCTGAAAGTTTCATTTTTTAACATTTTAAAAATGTTTTCTTATTTCCAAATAGGAAAATCAGTATGGAATTCAGGAAAATGGTTTTGTTGAGTCCATGACCTGGTTTTTCTGAAATGAAGATAAATGTTTTGACATGTTGTCCAGTCACCCTGAATGCTGATTACTGTCTCTTTCACCACATGCATTTTCAAAGTATTTTCAAAGGGAACAGTTTTTCCTTTGCTCCGTTCTCCACAAGTAAGTCTCGGTGTTTGACCTGCAGTGATCCAAAGATCCCAGTGTGGCGCTGGCAGTGGATGATGATCTTCATGCTGGCCAACACCATCTGCTGTTTCATCACTTCCATCATTCTCAATGTACTGGACACAAGACAGGTAAGGGTCTCACTTTAAGGCAAAGACTTAAATGGAGAGAAATATTCAGCTTCTGATACTGATTCATATTTATTTATTTATCGCATATTCTTAAAACATTCAGTAAAATGCATCCATTGCATTAACAACCAACACAGCTTACGGTATCTGGGGGCGGCTCACAAGTGTCAACTCACATTCCGGCACCAACGTAGGACGCGCTCAATCGCATTATTTATTAAATGATGCGCCAGATAGTCATGGGGCAAGCTGTTACATGGTAACCCACACTACACTAATTTGGTTCATGCCTTGGGAGGGGAATTGTATGGTTCTGTTCATATTTCAGTCCTCAGAATGGGGCTGCAGCCTGCCTCCCTGCTTCCTCAACACTACCAGCCCCTCCAACTATCTTTGCATTGTCTGTAAAATTGGCCACAAAGCCATCAATTCCTTCAACCAAATCATTGATATACAATGTGAAAAGAAGCAGTCCCAACACAGACCCCTGTGGCACACAACAAGTCACTGGCAGTCAACCAGAATAAGCTCCCATTATTCAGGCTCTTTGCCTCCTGCCAGTCAACCATCTTCTATCCTTGCTGGTGTCTGTCCTGTAAGATAATGGGTTCCAATCTTGTTCAGCAGCCATATGTGTGGCACCTTGTCCAAAGCCTTCTGCAAAGCCAAATTAACAACATCCACTGACTCTCCTTTCTCTATCCTGACTGTTATTTCATCAAAGAATGCCAAGGGATTTGTCAGGCAAGATTTCACCCAAAGGAGGCCATGCTGACTTTGGCCTATTTTGTCATGTGCCTTCAAGTTCCTGAAACATCATCCTTAATAATAGACTCCAACATATTTCCACTACTGAAGTTAGGCTAACTGGCGTATAATTTCATTTCTTCTGCCTCCCTCCCTTGGAATGACATTTGCAATGCTGTCACACTCAAGATCCATTCCAGAATCTAGTGATTCTTGTCGGAACATTACTAATGCCTCCACAATCTCTTCAGCTGCATCTTTCAGAAACCTGGTCCATCTGGTCCAAGTGACTTATCTACCTTCAGACTTTTCAGCTTTCCAAGAATCTTAACCTTAGTAATAGCAATGACACTCACATATGCCCCCTGACACTCACTTATGCTGTGAGTTGAAACACCCACACCAGGGGTGCGTAAAAAGAATTTATTTTTAATCAGGAAAGTGATTGGGATTTTGAAGGCAGAGATTCATGGCAGTTTTTCTGATTTTAGGAGTGACCAATCAGCAAGAGACATTGGTAAAATGAGCTACCTTTCAGTCAAGTCCATGTTCCAGATTTAAAAAGCAGAGCTTCGAGCCTGTTTTCTGAGTTGGACAATCCACACCAGGGGTGCGTAAAAAGAGCTACTTTTTCATTAGGAAGGCGATCGAGGTTTTGAAGGCAGAGTTTCACGGTAGTTTCTCTGAGTTGATGTGCAACCAATTAGCAAGAAGGATTAATTATGAAGGGCCAATAAGAATAATTCAAGTGCAAGTGGAGTGGCCATTCTTGTGAGTGTTCTTGCCTTTAGAATGGCTTTGGCTTATCAGCCTTAGGCGAGGTCAGGCTTGGGTGAGCCAGATTGACTTGTAAGTTACTTTTTCTCTTCCTCTCCTTCTTCATTTGTTCATTCCTCATCTATTAGTGCATGGTATACTGAGAATGGCTCCAGGGCAGTGTTTTGTACTGTGTGTAGGTTGTGGGAAGTCTGGGAGAACTCTGCTCTCCCAGGTAAACACACCTGCACCAGGTGCAGTAGCTGCAGCTCATGAGAGAATGCATTAAGGAACTGGAGCTGCAGCTTGATGACCTTTGATTCATACGGGAGAATGAGTAGGTGATATACTGGAGCTACAGGGAGGTAGATAGTAGGAGACCGGTAACTGGGTGACTGTCAGGAGAAGGAGGGGAAATGCATAGCCAGTGCAGAGCACCTCCGAGGCCATTCCCCTCAGTACTGAGGATATAACTTTAGATACTATTGAGGGGGATGATCTACTGGGGGAGCTGCAAGGACCAGATCTCTGACACTGAGTCTGGTGCTGTGGCTCAGAAGAGCAGAGAGGTGAAGAGAACTTCAGAGCTGATAGGAGATTCCATAGTCAGAGGAATAGAGACGGGGTTCTATGGGCATGAGAGAGACACCTGGATGATCTGTTCCCTCCCAGGTGCCAGGATCAGGGATGTCTTGGATCGTATCCATGGCAATCTCAAGAGTGATGGTGAGCAGCCAGAACTCTTGGTACATACTGGCACCAATGACTTGGGTAGAAAAGGTGAGGAGATCCTGAAGAGAGATTTTAGGGAGCTAGGTAGAAAGCTGAGAAACAGGACCTTCAGGGTAGCAATCTCTGGATTGCAGATTGTGCCAAGTGCCAGTGAGGGTAAGAATAGAATGGTTTGGAAGGTGAATGTGTGGCTGAGGAACTGGTACAGGGGGCAGGGTTTCAGATTTATGGATCACTGGGATCTCTTCTGAGGAAGGTATGACCTGTATAAAAGAGATGGGTTACACCTGAACCCAAAGGGATCTAATATCCTTGTGGGCAGGAAGGCTGGAGTTATTCAGGTGGGTTTAAACTAATTTGGCAGGGGGATGGGAATCAAAGTGATAGTACTGAAGATGAGGTACTTGGTTAACAAACAGTGGCAATGTGCAGTGAGACTCCTAACAAGCAGAGGTTGATGATAGGGCAAAATTGCAGTCTGCAGGATGAGTTGCAATGTAAAAAGCAGGCAAAATCACAGAAGAATGCCAAAATACAGGGCTAAAGGTGTTATATTTGAATGTGAGCGGTTTATGGAATAAGGTAGATGGAATTGTAGCAGAGTTACAGATTGGCAAGTATGATGTAGGCATCACTGAATCATGGCTGAAACAAGATTATAACTGGGAGCTTAATGTCCAAGGATACACATTGCATTGAAAGGAATGGCAGGAAGGCAGAGAGGGTCAGGTGTCTCTTGGAAAAATGAAATTATATCATTAGAGAGGTGACATAGATTCAGAAGGTGATGAATCATTGTGGATAGAGCTAAGGAACTGCAAGGGTAAAAACACCCTGATGGGAGTTGTATACAGGCTCCCTAAATGGTGGTAAGGATGTGGCCTACATGTTACAATGGGAGATAGAAAATGCATGCCAAAAGGGCAATGTTACAATAGTCATGGGGGATTTCAATATGCAGGTAGGTTGGGAAAATGTGAAAAAGACTAAGGAGCTGGTGGTAGACCTGAGGAGAGCTAAGGTACCAGTGACCCCTATTTCCATCCAGGGGGTCAGTGTGGACATGGTGGAGGATTACAAATATCTGGGGATACAAATTGACAATAAACTGGACTGGTCTAAGAACACTGAGGCTGTCTACAAGAAGGGTCAGAGCCATCTCTATTTTCTGAGGAGACTGAGGTCCTTTAACATCTGCCGGACGATGCTGAGGATGTTCTACGAGTCTGTGGTGGCCAGTGCGATCATGTTTGCTGTTGTGTGCTGGGGCAGCAGGCTGAGGGTAGCAGACACCAACAGAGTCAACAAACTCATTCGTAAGGCCAGTGATGTTGTGGGGATGGAACTGGACTCTCTCACGGTGGTGTCTGAAAAGAGGATGCTGTCTAAGTTGCATGCCATCTTGGTCAATGTCTCCCATCCACTACATAATGTACTGGTTGGGCACAGGAGTACATTCAGCCAGAGCCTCATTCCACCGAGATGCAACACAGAGCGTCATAGGAAGTCATTCCTGCCTGTGGCCATCAAACTTTACAACTCCTCCCTGGGACGGTCAGACACCCTGAGCCGATAGGCTGGTCCTGGACTTATTTCATAATTTACTGGCATAATTTACATATTACTATTTAACTATTTATTACTATTTTTCTATTACTATTTATTATTTCCATGACTATTACTATTTACTACTTACTAATAGTAGTATTACTATTACTATTTATTATTTATGGTGCAACTGTAACGAAAACCAATTTCCCCCAGGATCAATAAAGTATGACTATGACTATGAAAATCAGGTTGGTGCAGGAATCCAGGAAGGGGTATTTCTGGAATGCCAACCAGATGGCTTTTTAGAGAGGCTCGTGGTTGAGCCCGCTTGGGGGATCAGCTATTCTGGATTGAGTGTTGTGCAATAAATCTGAAATAATTAGAGAGTTTAAGGTAAAAGAAACCTTAGGGTAAAATGATCGAAATCACCATGCAATTTGAAAAGGAGAAGCTAAGGTCAGATGTCTCAGTGTCACAGTGGAATAAAGGGAATTACAGAGGCATGAGAGAGGAGTTGGCCAGAATTGATTGGAAAAGAACACTGGCAGGGATGACAGCAGAGCAGCAATAGCTGGAATTTCTGGAAGCAATTCAAAAGGCACAGGATATATACTGTACATCCCAAAGAGGAAGAATTATTTTAAAGGCAAATGACACAACCATAGCTAACAATGGAAGTCAAAGCCAACATAAAAGCCAAGGAGAGGGCATATAATAGTGCAAAAAGTAGTGGGAAGGTAGACGACTGGGAAAGTTTAAAAAAATCAATAGAAGGCAACTAAAAAGTCATTAAGAAGGTAAATATGGAATGCAAATGTAAGCTTGCCAATAATATAAAAGGAGAATCAAAAACAAATTTTAAGATGTATAAAGAGTAAAAGAGAGACAAAAGTGGATATTGGACTGCTAGAAAATGATGCTAGAGGGGTAGTAATGAGAGACAAAGAAATGGCAGATGAACCTAATATGTTTTTTCTATTAGTCTTCTCTGTGAAGACACTAGCAGAATGCCAGGAATATGAGAATGTCAGACCATAAGTATTTCAGACCATAATATAGAGGAGCAGAAATAGGCCATTTGACCCATCGAGTCTAGTCTACTATTTCATCATGGCTGATCCATTTTCCCTCTCAGCCCTGATCTCCTGTCTTTCTCCTGTATCTCTTCAGGCCCAGACCAATCAAGAAGCTATCAACCTTTGCCTTAAATATACATAAAGACTTGTAAATATACATACAGCTGCAAGTGGCAAAGAATTCCACAGATTCACCACTCACTGGCTGAGGAAATTCCTTCTCATCTCCATTCTAAAAGGATGCCCCTCTATTCTGCAGCTGTATCCTCAGGTCTTAGACTTTTCTACCATAGGAAACATCCTCTCCACATCCACTCTATCGAGGCCTTTCTGTCATAAGTGGGGTGCTGGTGGCGGGCCCAAATGCAAGACACAGACACTGAAGTACTAGGAACAGGACTTGACTAGAGAGCTGGGAGAAGAACACAGATTTGGGCTAGGATATTGGCTAGGCAAGTGGGACCAGGACAAGGAACTGGGAACTAGGAGCCTGGGCTTGGACTCTGAGCCAGAGACTGGACAAAGACCCAGAACCTGGGTCTTGACTCGGGCTTGGACCCCGGAACTAGGCGAGGATATGATGGGGTCTTGGGAGACAGGACTAGGTAAGGCTACAGGACAGAACGAGAGACTCCTGGGCAAGACAAGGGAACTCCAGTACAGGATGAAGCACATGGACAGGAGGAGAACACGAAGCCTTGACTTGGTACTCAGGAACAGCCGAGCCTTGGACTTGGGACGACAGGAACACAGAACACAGAGCCTTCGTCTCAAGCACGGGAACATGGAGCTTTGGATTTGAGAGACAGGAACATGGAACACAGAGCCGGGACCCCTCCTTGGGAACAGGACGTACGGCCGGGGCTCATACACAGAATGCTGAACACGAGACGGTTCCCAACAGTAGGTAGCGGCAAACAGCCAGACCTATCTAGCGAAGGTGTGGACACAGAGACAGTTCCCAACACTAGGTACCAGCTAACGACCGGACCTACCTAGCGAAGGCGTGGACACAGAGACAGTTCTCAACACTAGGTAGCGGCAAACGGCCTGACCTACCTAGCGAAGGCATGGACACAGAGACAGTTCCAACTCAACGATAGACAGTTCCTTATCTTGATACGGCAAGACTCCGGTCTCAATCCAGTGGTTGAATTTGACAAGGTTGCAGGCAAGGCTCCAGACACAGATTGCAGGCAAGGCTCCAGAAGGAAGGGGAAGGGAAGGGAACAGTCCAGCCTCAGGGTAACAGCAAAGACAGCCTGGCTTACCCAATGGAGGCAAGGACAGGAAGGGATCGATCCAACTGCAGGGTAATGGCAAAGATGGCCTGACTAACCCCACAGAAATGAGGACGGGATACTGACAAGACAAACCAGCCACCACAGTCGAACCCAGGGCCACTTATATTCCCAGCCCCAAGACAAGCATCAGGTGCCTATGATTAAGCCCAACTGAAACGAGGGACAGCCGGAAGACCCGAAGTCTGGAGTCCATGAACCAGACCATGAACTTCACGGACCAGACCATGACACTTCCAGCTTTTGATAGCTTTCAATTAGGTCACTCCTTGTTCTTCTAAATTCCAATGAATACTGGCTGCCCATTTCATTTCCATATCTTGACAAGTCTCCCAGGCACCTGCCTTCTGCAACTTAGGGCTGACTACCTCCCTGTAGCTCCTATCTATCACCTCCTCATTTTCCTGTATGAGCTGAAGGTCATCCAGCTGCAGCTCCAGTTCCCTTATACAGACTCCAAGGAGCTGTAGCTCAATGCACTTTGTGCAGATATAGTTATCATGGAGACTGGAGATCTCCCAAATTTCCCATATCTCGCACAAGGAAGATACCACTAACTCTGGACCCATTCTCAGCGGATTAGCTATGTACTAGCAGAGAAAAGAAACTTACAGACAATTTACTTAGAATCTCTGCCTGTATTTTCCAAAATCTGCCCTTGCCCAAGCCTGATTACTCTTACCACTGTCCACTCACACAATTGCCACTCCTGTTACAACTCACTTTTCCTTATTGGTCCCTGCCGAGTGCCTAATAGATCGTTATGATTACAGCCCACCGAAAAATCTTATAAGCACCTGAGTTCTTTTAAAATCTCACGCTGCATCACCAAGGAATGACTTCTCACGATGATTGCAGCACATCTTGTTTTTCTTTTGCAATACCTTTTAGTATTCGCTATAATCGAAGTGATTTCAGTTGTGTTTAATTCACACCTACTCTTACCTATAACCTTGGAGATTTCGACTCTTTGGTAGCAAGTCCACAGGTGATTTCCCAGAAGGCAGTTGCTGGCATATGTACTGCCAGTCTTACATCTACAATATGGGGCGATATGGGGTGTTTTATAGAAATACAATCTCTGTTCCCTCTCCTGGATCACATAAGTCTTCCTGTATCAACAGCTGTCAGTTAACATTGATATTTCCTTCTATCTTTCCTTTCAGGGTAACACATTGAACAAAACCACCAAGCAGCTTGAAGCTACAAAAGAGGAAAACCAAACAGCATCAGAGACATCTCCCCTGTTAACAGACAGAGACAATGACAACTGAGGAATGATTTAGCTGTTTTGGTTTGAGAAACTGGACAATTCTCCAGATTAACTGGTTTCTTTTCTTTTATTGAAGTGTGATTCTCCCAGTATAATCAATTGTCACATCATATCAAAATCAACATTTTTTAACTGAACATAGATCATATGCTCCTATGGCCCAAGATATTGTGCCGACCTTTTAACAAAGGTTAAATTATTCTAACTCCTCCCTCCCACATAGTCCTCCAATTTTTTTCAATCCAAGTGTTTCTTAAGTGTCCCTCACAAATTTGACTCTTATGGGTAATTTATTTGTTGCAATTGCTGCAGATACAAGGTTTTTTGCTGTAAGATTACAGATAGTCTTTTTGATCATTCTCAAGGAATAAAAGAAGCTTAGAGTTTCTGTTCCTCTGTTTTGAACTCACTCTTGGGATTGATGCACATAGATTTGCAAAAGGGAATGTTTTACAATCCATAAGGACTTGTCAGGTAAATGTGCAATGTCATGCCATGACATAGCCTTAATCTTAGGCACTACGTTAAAGTATATTTGCTTTTAGTGATTATATGGTGATTTAAGAGAAACATAGTTTTATGCGAGTGAGAGAGAACTGTGTGTTAATGTGTTTGGATATATTTTTCTAATTCAAGAGTGTTCTAGATTTTACACAAGATAAACACTATTACTTGGACTGGTTTTATAAGTGGTTTGGTCAAGCTGTGATGATGGTTGTAAGTCAATATTACACTGAAATTATAGAATTGTCAATATATATGTTAGTTTGATAATAAAATTTAGCTTCAGAATCCGTCATTTCTACCCTCATTTTGTTAATGAGCTTCCTATAGTTTGTGGTGTGCTGATATGTCCTTATCTTGCAGACCATTTTGTCTCTAGCTGAGAAAGCAATCATTTTCATGGCTGCTTTTTGTTTCTCATTGAAATAGTGGACAATTATTGGTATCTCTTGAAGCACAGAAACAAATGTGACATACTGAGTTTCCTCAAACTCCCACTGAAATGCAGCCACTGAAGTGCCTTCTTCGTAATTGCAACAGTATGTTGGACCCGGGATAGATCCTCAGAGATGTCAATACCCAAAAACTTGAAACTGTTCACTCTTTCCACTTCTGATCCCTCGATGAGAACCAGGGTGTGTTTCCTCAACTTCCCCTTCCTGAAGTCCAGTCTATTCCTTGGACTTCTTGTTGAGTGCAAAGTTGTTGTGACACCACTCAACCAGCTGATCTGTCTCACTCCAGTACGCCTCGTCATCACCATCTGAAATTCTGCCAACAATAGTTGTGTCATTGGCAAATTTACAGATGGTGTTTGAGCTATGCCTAGCCACATAGCCGTGGGGTTAGACAGAGTAGAGCAGTGGGCTAAGTATGCATCCTTGAGGTGTGCCAAGGTTGATTGGTAGCCAGGAGGAGATGTTATTTCTGATCCACACCCGAATAAGCTGTCCCTACAACCTCGCACTGTGGACACTGGAAGAAGGACAAAGTGTTTTCTTCATTGAGTTCATCACAGGGCAATGATGTTGACCTCAGTGTGCGGATGTGGCAAGAGTACAGAACAGAGAACATAGAGTCCTGAGTTCGCACAACTATGTAAGATGAACCTTGCCAATGGCCACTGCATACATTTCCAGAGCTTCTTAGCAAATCTATATTCCAGGAGATGGACCAGATTTCATCCCCCCACCCCCTGCTGTCACAACAAAGGCTGTGGCTGGTGGGACATGAAGAATCTCTTGGAGAAATCCCTTCAAATTCAACTCCATCCATCTTGGTGGATGTAACCTGGGCCAATCATGACAAAAGTGCATTGTCTCTACTTTCTGAGAAGTTTAAGGAGATTTGATATGTTATCAAAGACCCTGACAGCCTTTTACAGATGTACAGTGGTAAGCATTCTGACTGCAACATGGCCTGATGCTACAGAAAATCCAATGCACAGGAATGCAAGAGGTTACAGAGGGTAGTGCTCTCAGCCACTTCTGTCATGGGTACAGATCTCCCCACCATCAAGAACATCCACAAGAAGCAATATTTCAGGAAGGGGATACCCATCAGGGGCACTCATGATCCAGGCTAGGTCTTCTCAACGCAGTCGTCAGGCAGGAGGTACAGGAGTCTGAAGACCTTAAGCCATAACAGCAGGATTAGGCCACTTGGCCCATCAAGGCTGCTCTAACCATGTTAGTAGCTTTCCTGTAATACCATGGGCTTGTAACTTAATAAGCAACCTCAGGTTTGGCACCTTGTCAAAGGCCTTCTAAAAGTCCAAATGTACAACATCCACTGCATTCCCTTTATCTATCCTACTTGTAATCTCCTCAAAGAATTCCAACAGGTTCATCAGGCAAGATTTTCCCTTACGGAAGCTATGCTGACTTTGTCCTATCTCACTAAGTACTCCATAACCTCATCCTTACTAATTGGCTCCAACATCTTCCCAACCACTAAGGTCAAGCTAACTGGTCTATACTTTCCTTTCTGCTGCCTTCCTTCTTTCTTAAAGAGTGGAGTGACAATAAACCAATACATGATTAATTCCCCTCACAGAAATGAAGAAAAAATCCCTGGATGGCCGGCTGATATACTTCTTACATCTTACGAAACTCAATTTTCTCTCTCCATCACTTCTTGATGCTGCAAAGTTTTTTTTCTTGGAAAAGTGAAAGTTGAATTTAAGCCATCTGGTGCCTAGTCCCTTGCAATGCTCCTACCACTGAAGCATACATCATGGTAAGCACTGGTTGCATGCATCACTCACATTAATTGGAAGCTGGTATATTTGATGAGATCAATCATGGGCTATGATCTCTACCTACTCTAACAGCTAATCTAGTTTAAACTGCATTTACTGTACTTCCTGTACTCAGTCTTTCCCAGTTTACACTAATGTATAAATCAGCCAACTCTGCCACAATCTGTACTGCCCAGATAGCAAATCTGTATTATACTCGCAGCTCTAAAGGTGTAAAGCAGGGTGACTGCTTGCAATATTGGCTTTATTGGTATTGGAATCTTACTATTTCCTATTTGTTTAAGTGCTTCCATAAGCAATCTTCTATTCCAAGATCTTACACTCAATAAGCCACAAAACCTTTTAAACTAGCAAAATGGAAATTTGATACCAGCCCTCACAAGCAGGACTGTGTCTAGGAATCATATTTCCTGCCAACCCAGCTAAATATGACCAGAGGTCATGGTTTACATTTACCTTCTTATCCAGCTTACTTTCTGGCTCCAGTCAGATCCAGATTGAATTTCTGTTTATGTATCCAGGATAAGCTATGGCCAGACTTGCGTGTTCATCAGCATTCACTCCAATCTCCACCTCCATTACATCTACCCCCTGGGTAAAAGGTTATAGAGAGACAAGACCATAAAATAGGAGCAAAATTAGGGCATTCCATCAAGACTGATTTTCCCTCTCAACCCCACTTCTCCTGCTTTCTCCCTGTAACCTTTCACACCCTCACTAATCAGAAACCCATCAACCTCCACTTTAAATATGCCCAATGACTTAACATGCACAGCTGTCTTTGCCAATACCTTTCAGAGATTCACTACTCTCCAGCTAAATAACTTCCTTCTCACCTGCTCTAAAAGGACAGCCTTTGAGTCTGAGGCTGGCCTCCGGTCTTAGACTCACCCACAATAGGTTTCAAAGAGATTTCCCCCAACCAGCTCCTTCTTCTAAGCTCTAGCAAGCAGAGTCTCAGTGACAAACTCTCCCAATATATTAGGTTCTCATTTCCAAACCTACTAATTCAGGATCATTTTATTAATATTCAGGGGATGGTGTTTGGCTGATCAACTATAATTGCTGTCAATAGGCATCATACTTTTAATGAGCTGGAGCTCCCTTGTTTAAAGTTTTTGAAGAAATCTCTAAAATGCTCATAGGCTTTTCTGTTTCCTGTTTTGATGTTGATCACATACTGGGGTAAAAGAAAAATGCTTTTGAGCAACAAATGGCTTCCGCAGGACCTCAATCACTTCTTACTCAATACCTCAGCTCAATAGAAGGACAGATCCCAAGTTTCTATTAGCACCCAATTGAGGTATGTCTATTGTATCATCTCATCTACTTGAGACTCAAGATACAGCAAAAAAAATACACTAAGAGATACTCTACATCAAGACCAACACAATTGAGACAATCTTTAGTTTTGTATTCCATTGCCCTAACAATAGCATACTCAAATCCTCTGTACTCAAGCCTTCCTTGTGCACGAAGGTGACACCAAACCCTCAGCAGCTCCAAGCTCCAACCTCAGCGCACTCTCACTTTTCCCACAACCAAAAGAACAGCTTTACCTTTCCCCCCACATTATACTCTGTATGCCTGGTGTTCATGTCACAACTTGCTCTGTGACACTAGTAAATCTAACTGCCAGGTTCAGGGCCTGCAATTCATACAAATTTACTTCAGATGGAGAGTAGAATTACAGCACCAATCCCTGTATAAATCCCTGTAGCACAACCAACTGCAGATGTTGCACACCAAACTACATTGCTCAAGAACTCAGAAGATATAACTTTAGCTAAAAATATTTCTAAATCTTTCCCCCCTGGAATTAAAAGTAATGCACATACAAAACTTAAGATGCCATTTCAGGCAATTATTGACAAGGGAAAATAGCTAAAGAGACTTTACTCTTGGACCCTAAACATTGTCAAATTACATGTGTTATGTTGGTTCTTAACCTTTAATTACACTATAGAAAGTAAAGGAAATGCATCACCTATGCAGATCTAGGAGTGGAAGTCAGCAAATTTACTTTTAAAGATGCCCTGTTTGTGGATTTACATCTAACCCAAAAACAAATTGAGAATCAGATTTACAAACACCAAAAAGAAAAATACAATTTTTATTGAGGTAATCTTATTCTTGGCCATTACCATCCAGTTATCTGCACCTTACAGACAGCTGCATTAAAAATACAAAGAAACAGCTCTTTCATTAGCAATAACTAACCTACCATGAGCACACAACTTGAGTGAATTAAAATATTCGAAACTCTGCAGCAGCTGAAGTCCATGGCACTAATGAGCATGACAAAATATTGAGTACAGTATTGGATGGAAGAGAAATAACATCTATTTAATACATTTGTACCATCAAGACTGTTTGGAAAAGTATGAGGATCACTGTAACAATCTTTCAGCACATCATTAACTTCCGTATAGATGTGATAGTCATTTCAGAATATCCTGTATAATTATAAATACTTCAACAAAAGAAACCTGTTTATAAATGGCTTGGCCAAGTCTACAAAGATTCTGTCCAACATATTGCAGGAATAAATATTTCAGAACTAAATCTTCCAGTTTACACACATTAGCAGGGGGTATTTAAACTGTATTCAAGACAGCTGAGACAACCAAGTTGCTTATAATGTTAACGTCAATTAATTTTATGAAAAGGAAACAATCCAGATTTCACACTGCCTTGCAATCTTGGTGAACAAAGGCCTATTGTTACACGATTTATACATCCATGCAAAAAGTGCATTTGATCAGCATGTAACCAATTACAGAACCCAATAAATGTAGCCATTAAAAGAAACAGGTAGTTAAAAAAACTGATCCTTAGCAGAGGACTTGTATAACATTGAGGCTCAACATACAGTAGTTATCAATATCTTGTCTGGAGAACAACTTTAATACAAACAAATTTCCACATTTGCAGAAGGTACAAATTTAAGTTTTAGAATACGTCAGAAACAATAGGCCATAAAATTCTGGTTGAAATGAAATGAGCAGCTACTTTTGGGGGAAAAAAAACCTCTTTGAAAGAGAAAAGACAAGAAAATGCTATGTAAATCAAATGCTGTTCAGCAAATATTCTGGGCACAACTAAGTGTACACAAGGGAACGTTGTGTTCCAAACAGAATTTTGGAAAGCTGGAGAGGGTTCACTGGGCATGGAGAATCCCTAGAACAATGAAAGTGTGGATTTACCACCAGGAGGCTGAGTGACCTTGTTGTGGGATCGTGGGCGTGGACCCAGATGAGGTTCGTGATCATCCACTGTCGGCTCCTTTCGTTTCTCTTCATCCTTCTTTTCACTTTCTTGTTCTCCTTGATCTGCAGCAACAGCACAAGTATTATTTTCCTCCCCCATAAACTTAAATCTTGAATTAAATAAGCAGTTTATCACATGTACATTGAAACAGTGAAATGCACCATTTGTGTTAAGAAACAACATATCCAGCGGTGTGCTGGGAGCAGCCCGCTCGTGTTGCCACACATTCTGGCCCATCAATCTTGCCATTTAAACTCAAAGCAAGATGAGTAGATGAAAGACTAATTAAAAAATATATGACTATGCATACCCACTGGTATTTATTGTCCACCTCTTAAACACTTTCTTACAGACAGTAGTAAAATATACTAACTCAAGACAAACCACAAGATTACTTATTCCATTATATCATGGATGTTTCATAACAAAATCTGCTTCATTTCAATGGTTAAGTCTAGTCCAACTCTTTGTGACCTCATGGATCATAGGGTCCATAGGGTTTCCATGACAAGATACGGAAGTAGATTGCCAGGCCTTTCTCCTGCACAGCTGCTGCTGTTGCCCAGGTTGGAACCCGGCTGGGTTTGAACTTGAAGTCCAGCGCTGATGCCACTACACCATCAAACTGGCCCAAGTCTTCTTCATACAATCTACTAAACTTCAATTCCAGATTTATCAACTTGTAGTTAAATTATTCATCTTCTGTATTTCAATCACTCATCTCTATATTAAATAGCCCAGGGCTCTGGATACTAGTCCAGTAATTTAAACATGCCATTGCACTCAAAGAGTGGTCTCAAAGACTCAAAACAGATCCCTAGAGCACAGTACAGGCCCTTCGGTGCACAATTGTTGTGCTGACCTTTTAACCTACTCCACGATCAATCTAACACTTTCCTCCTTCACAGCCCTGCACTTCACTATCCTACTCCGGGAATTAAACATCCTCCAAACTTGGAAAAAATGCCTGGTGCACAATTCTCAAAACAGCAGCAGCATCTGGGCAGTCAAGAGTACTCCAACCGTCACAAGGGAACACGCATGGCTTCATGTGAACAGGAGTAGTGCAAGATCCCAACCACCCCTTCCCCCACCAAGTAACACCTGCCCCACCAAACGGAGTCTGCAATTTGCAGACAGGACTCAGAAACTGCAGGACTAGAGTGGAACAGGTCATCCACAATCCCAAAGGGCTGTCGAAGTGAAATTCATGCCAACATCTCACCTTTCATTTCATTTTCTTCATATGCAGAGAATATGTTGGTGTCCTGTTTAAAAAAATGTACAAATCAAATTAAGGTATTGTAGCACAAGAGTATTAAAAGAAAACTGAAGCTTCAGTCAGTTTATTCACAGAAATAATTTTAGTCTTGATTTAAAAATACTAGTAGATTTGATGAATAGAAATATTGAGGCTCAACTGGTCTCCTTTGATTGAAAGACAAGGTTCAATTGATTGTGCTGCAGGCTCTCCGGGCAACAACGAGAAGCATTCCTGCTGTACACTACTCACTTCACCCAGACTCCTGCATTATTCAAAAGTTGTATTATTGATACTGTTTTATGTGATGAAAACCACAATTAACTGAAAATGAATTTTTAAATTACTCAGTAGCACACAGCAATGTGATTGTTTAAACAATGCTGTGCACTGAAATTTGACTTTCAGGTCACAGCAAAAACTTCATGATTTGTAGTAAATATCTGAAAGTTTGGAATCTTTCCGGCAAGCATTGAATGAAAGTTAACATGCTTATGAAATGTACCTTTGGTTTGTTTGGGTGAGTACGAACTGAAGTGGGAGGAGCTGGCTCTCCAAAGATATCAATACTTCTCCCACCAGCTGGAATGGTGCTTTGCTGGGAAGGAACAGGACTGGGTTCACTGAAAATCCCACTGTCTTTTCCACCTAAAAGAGATTTAGCAAGATGTTAAATCAATGTCTAGTTTATAATCAGAATCGGGTTTATTATCACTAACTTTCAGTACATCAAATTTGTTGTTTTGTGGCAGCAGTAGAGAGTAAGACGAAAAAAATCACAAGTTACATTAAAATAAATAGTACAAGAGACCTGCTAAGGTTTACGGACAATTCAGAATCTGATGGCAGAGGTTATGAACTATTAGAGATGTTATAAAATTAAAATAGCAAGTTTATGATTTAGAATCCATTGTGTCAAAAAGCTGGGAAATAACTTAAGTAATTAATAATGTCTTCACCAAGGAGTCCAAAGACAAGTCGAAGTACATGGTATCCTTTTGGTGCCCTATATTTCTATGATAGGGCAAAATGAAGGGGACTGAAGAGTTCAAAATGTTCCACTGCCAAATACAACTGGTTCTTAAATCCTGAAATGTGGAAAGGGAAAAGTATCCCAAGTTAAAGCATCCCAAGTTAAAGCAGCATGAGCTTCAGTATTTACAAACAAATTTTCAGCTGGAGTGGGAATATTTTAAGACACACATCTGCAATTATTTTACTGACCCTCAGTGGTTAGTACCGAACATGCAAGGCAGAACAGTGTGATTAAGTAACAACGATGCTCACAAGTCCACTTGGGGTGCTGCTGCACTCTCCAGGGAGCGTCCCTTGTTCTTAAACACCGAGAATCAGGCTCAGTATCACTGACAAAACGTCATGAAGTTTGTTCTGTAGCAGCAGTACTGCGCTAGACATGAAGGATAGAGTGTGGAAATAAAGTTCCATTTGTCTTCCTTACCTGGAGGATTGGATCTTTTTGGCACAGAGATTTCTTCTGGTGGTCCAAAAATATTAGATGCCATCTTGTGAGGTTTGCTGGCTAGTTGTTCAGGGGCACCAAATATGTTGCTAGAGCCACCACCAGGCGGTTTAAGCACTCGGCTAACAAGGAAAAGGGATTTATTAATGCAACACAGATTTTCCATTTCAATTAACCTCTTTCTGTACAAGTACAACTACCTTAAAATTCGTTACCAAGACGAATACCCATTGTCAATATTAATTCTCATTTTAGCATGCGCGAGGCCACTGAATCTCCATTTTGCTTCAACGCCCTTGAGCAGGGGTTTCCAACCCCTTCTATGCCATGGACCAAAAGGTGGTCTGTGGAGCCAGGCTGCGAACCCCTGCCCTAGAGGCTGTTTAATGGTTCAGAGAAACAATCATCTTTCTTGCAAAATAAAATGTTCCATATTAGAGAAGCATTTTATATAATTTGTTTTTCGGCAAATTGATGCATAGATAAAACTAATATTTCTCAATTGTACTGCTTAGTACCCAAATCACCTGTATGCACAAATGTTTCATTGGACATTGGAACACAGCTGGTACAACTTGCATCCAGTAAAAAGAAATCTGGGCCCATATGGCAGGCACACACTCTACTTTTCCATTATCATCCTTATCCACTTAGAATTTTCCACAAGCTTATAAAGCCAACTTCACTAGCAAATTCTGCCACTGTCTTGCCCATTGGAAGGGGGCTGGAGTGTTCACTATGCACAAAATTAAACAAACTCATACAAATCATTTCCATGAATTTAAACAAGATATTTTTTTTTGTGCTCACCTCCAAGATGGGGAAATCTCAATATTTAACACGGCAAGTATTTTCACTTAATTGTACTGTTACCTAACCAACCATCCCCTCCCTTTTAGTGGATCTGAGTTACTTATTTTCACTCTGGTGCTCATATTACCCCCAGGCAGGACTGGATGAGGGAGAGTAGTTTGGGAGCTGGTGCACGGCTCATGCTAGCCTCTGCACTGCCCACTTGTGTGCCATCTCAAATCCTCTTCCACTGAGCTGTGGTAGGTCACTAGTTCCCAGGAGATGGGGAAATATTGCTTCCTTTCTCTGCCCTCAGAATCCATTTGGGATCTCTCGTCAATTAAAGCGTGCATCAGGCAAGCAAGTAAAATAGCCAGCCTCCTGGAGTTAGAAGCACAATACCAGGGAGGTTGGGATGGGACAAGTTGCCAATGTTGGAGCATGGATTTGGAGAGTTTTGTATCTGTCATTGGCTGTTGGTCTTCAGTGCATGAGTAGGTTGTCCAAAGATCACTGTTGCCATGGAGAGCTTTGGAGTTTCTTTGCTTCAAACCTAGTGTAAATGGATCTTTTCCTACTGCTATTCCTAGATATTACTGATTATTTGTTCCTGCTCTGGTTTTGTGGATTCTGAGGTGATTGCTAAGCCAATGTGGGATGCTCAGATTTTTCCACAGTCGGAAAAACTAGTTGTGAGGTAGCAGGATCCTTAAACTATTTAAACATGTTGTGTGCTCCCCAGTGCACTGAGAACTCAAGTCAATACGATTCTGGTTGCTACTTCAAACTAGGTCAAGCAATGCTGGGAAAGGTCAACTGAAATGAAGCCTTCTCCACAGATGCTGCCTAACCTGCTGAGTATTTCCAGTGATTTGTTTTGATTCTGCATTACCCTTGTTTTTGCTGTACAGAAATGACTAGTTTCCAAGTCAACATGTTATCTCTTAATTGATAGCACGTGATATTACTTCACCTTTGTCAATTCTGACCATTTGTAAACAATGGTCAGCTTCCATGTGATCAGAATCAACTCAAGCACAGCAGTTGTGTCAGAGGCAGGATAAATTGCTTACTCTTCTCACTCATCCTGGTGAATAGATTCACATAGGCAGAGGATTTTGAGAGAAGTATATGGTTTATTTAAAACAAAAAAGGACAAGTTTTGAAGGGCTTCTGAGGCAAACTTTTTTTTATATAAATGTTGGTGCCTTCCAATATTATCCAAACCATTTTTAAAAAATGGTCTGGATGATATTGGAAGTCACCAACATAGGTGGTCATTTAAGAGGCACTTAACCAGATACTTAGGAGTGAAGCAGTCCAAATAAGGAGCAAGGATTAAATTTGCTATATACATGCAAATTTATTAGAAATTTAATGTGGTGCTGGTCAGGGCATGACATGCAAAAAAAAAAAAAAAATTGTATAAAGATAAAGCTAAGGTTAAAGTATAGACAAAAATGTGCATAAATATCATTTATAATGTAAACACCATTATAAAAATGACTTGCTTACAGTGCTGTGACAGGGTAATAGAATGTGTAGGGGCTAGTTAGAATCGTCGATTAGATTAACTGCCAGGGGAAGAAATTTAAGGTGTGAAGCCTAACATACTTTCTAGAGGTAGTTTTTGGAAAAGGCAGTTAGCATAGAACTTTGTCATTGCTCAAACCAGATTGTGGTGCTTAGTGCAGACAGACAAAGGTCAGCATGGATACAATAGACCAAAATGTACATTTGTGTTGTATGACCAACTCCATTACAAAAACTGCCCATCTACTACAAAGTACACCACAATTTGTAGGTGACCTTTCTTCCAAATCTAAAAAGTCTGTCTTAAAAGAAATGAACCCCACGCCAAAAATCTGAAGAACAATTTTAAAATGTGACAGCAGTCTAAGCAGTTTCACTTCTCTTCAGTTTTGTTCTTGGAATATCTGCCACATTTCAACAAAGCTCACAGGCAGTGGAACTACAAAATTGATCATTTAAGATTGCACAAGGTAATTAATATGAAGTGACCAGCAAACTTAATGAACCATAATGTCACTAAACTGGTTAAAGGTTACTTCAGTCCCTATCAATAAGGAAAATGTACAACCTTCACTATCCACTTATTTAAGGATACCTTCAATTCAATTTGAGCTGCCCCAATTGAATCGAATTGACTTTATTAGAAACATAGAAAACCTACAGAACAATACAGGCCCTTCAGCTCACAAAGCTGTGTCAAACACGTCCTTGCCTAAGAAATTACCTAGGGTTACCCATAGCCCTCTATTTTTCTAAGCTCCATATACCCATCCAGGAGTCTCTTAAAATATCGTATCCGCCTCCACCACCGTCGCTGGCAGCCCATTCCATAGTCACCCCTCTGCATAAATAAAAATTTACTCCCGACATCCTTAGCACTTATATCCTTCATACACAAGTAAAAATCTGTTTTTTTTCTAAATGTGCAATTTATAGTAATTTATAATAAATAGTACGTACAACAGGACAGTCAATATAACATAGAAGTACTATTATATCAGCATGAATTAATCAGTCTGATGGCCTGGTGGAAGAAGCTGTCCTGGAGCCTGTTGGTCCTGGCTTTTATGCTGCAGTACCATTTCCTGGATGGTAGCAGCTGGAATAGTTTGTGGTTGGGGTTACTCAGGTCCCCAATGATGCTTCGGACCCTTTTTACACACCTGTCTCTGTCAATGTCCTGAATAGTGGGAAGTTCACATCCACAGATGCGCTGGGCTGTCCACACGACTCTCTGCAGAGTCCTGCGATTGAGGGAAGTACAGTTCCCATATGAGGCAGTGATGCAGCCAGTCAGGATGCTCACAATTGTGCCCCTGTAGAGAGTTCTTGGGATTTGGGGGCCCATACCAAACTTCAACTGTGAGGTGAAAGGTGCAGTTGTGCCTTTTTCCGACCACACAGCCAGTATGTATAGATCACGCAAGATCCTCGGTGACGTTTATGCCAAGGAATTTAAAAGCTGTTCACCCTCAGTCCCAGATCCATTGATGTCAATAGGGATTAGCCGTCTCCATTTCTCCTGTAATCCACAACCAGCTCCTTAGTTTATGCAACATTGAGGGAGAGGTTGTTTTCTTGCCACCATTGTATCAGGTTGATGACTCCTTCTCTGTAGGCTGCCTCATTATTATTTGAGATTAGGCCAATCAATGTAGTATCGTTAGCAAATGTGGTGACAGTCATGGGTGTACAGAGAATAAAGGAGGGGGCTTAGGACACCGCCCTGAGGAGCACCTGTGTTGAGGGTCAGAGGTGAGGGAGCACACTCTTACCACCTGCTGGTGATCTGACAGGAAGTCCAGGATCCAGCTGCACAAGGCAGGGTGAAGATTGAGGTCGGAGCTTCTTGTAGAGCCCGGAGGGAATTATGGTGTTGAATGCTGAACTGTAGTCCAAGAACAGCATTCTCACACAAGCATCCTTCTCCAGATGTGCATAAGGACTGTGTGTAGGGCTGTGGCTCCACTTCATCTGTCGATTGGTTGTGTCGGTGGGAGAATTGTAGGGGGTCCAGTCTGGGTAGTAGCATGCTGCAGGTGTAGCAAGTTTGCTTTTCAGCTGAAGAGCAGAGGGAATTCAGAAACTCAGGAGAAAGTTCAGGCTATCATTGTAGCACAAGGATGACTCTAAATGAAAAAGCAACATCTTCCGGGTACGCAAACACCATTTCCAGCTGAGGCAACAATCGCCTCATACTCAGAATACTGCACTTAGTACTCAATGTGGTCAGCTCTGCACAGGCAAGAGCAAACTGCATTGATAGCACTTGTACAGCTCAAAGGGTGACCAACCTTTCTGTTGCTTATCAATAATTACACTGGACAACAATTTTTTTTTTTGGAAGTTACTTCCTCAGGATGTTTTTGTTTACCACTTGAAGTGCAACACAATTTCAAACTACTTGTATCATGTAGGAATTGAGAAACAAGTTAAATTTCATTGAATATGATGTGTTAATTGCATAATGGTGCTGAAACTTTGCAAAAGTTCAGCCAAGCTAAAAAAAAGTTACAATTTTTATTTGTACTGTGTCTCACTTAAGAGTCCAACAATAATCAGCCAGCACTTATGATTCCAGTTGCCCCGATACTCTTTCTCCATGACCAAAATATCCTGGTGAAACCTTTCATCATGCTCGTCACTGACAGAACCAAGATTTTCAGGGAAGTCTAAATTGGAATGCAGAAGATGAATCTTTAGTGACATGTTGCACTTCATGGTTTTGTATGCTTGAAACATGTTGTCAACCAGCTGCACATAGTTGATGATCTGTAGTTGCCAAGAAAATTTTCAATAACCCTGAATGCCTTCCATGTGGGACCAGATAAAAATCACTAGAAGTTCTTTGAATTACCCATCATTGATGACCTGTTTGATTTGTGGACCAACAAAAAAATGCCTGCCTTAATCTTGGCATCTGTTATTCTCTGAAATATGTCTCACTGAAATCCTACAGAAACTTATAGCCTTTCTAAAACCTCATCCTGCCATGCAGCATTTACCCCGCCTGAGCACGTCTGGACAAGAGAGAAAACTTTTCAGCTTACATTGTGGACAAAATTTTAAATTGACTTGAATTATGAATTGAAACAAATATAGGCTATTTCAAAGAAAATAGTGCATGATAGGAAATTTCATAGTGATTGTCATGATCAGCAGCCCAAAAAACCCGATTAGATACACCCGAAGTATTCAGGAAGTAATATCTGTTGTCTAGTGTTATTCATCCAACTTCCAGACTTAGTTCACACTTTTGATCTTCTACACAACACAAACCCGAGGAGCAACAACTCACTTGGCCACTTGACAAAGCATTCTTCAGGGCACTATATTCAACCACATCTTCAATAGATAATTGGCCACTCTAACTTTGTCCCTACAGTTTGTGTAGAGATTTCTTCCCCTCCTCTCCCTTAGGAAATTCAGATTTCATTCCTCACCACCTCCTCCCTTCATCCAGGCATGTGTCAGCACCACCTCAGCTCATTCAATTTCTCCTAGTTGCTACCTTCCAAACCAATGTTTTCACCATCCTCTATCCCCTTCTCTAATAATTCAACTTTAAAAATATAAACTCCTTCATTAAGGATGCTCAATCTCGGACATGCCCTCTTCTTGTTACTATCATCAGGGATGAGATACCAGAGCTTGATCAACGTTGCCTTCCCCTCTACCATCAAACTTCTGCATGGCCACCATTGCAGCATTCTTTTTGTCACCAAGAAATTTATGTCTTACACGACACTGCTCCAAAAACAAATTTCACATGTCAATGATAAACCTGTTTCAGAAAACTGCCAGTTCTGACACAAGGTCAGTATGAAATTTTATATCATTTAAAATCAAATGTAACATGACCAACTTGCCTCCTCCCTCACCATTCCCATTCACTCTCACCTTGTCACCTTACCTGCCCTATCACCTCCCTCTGGTGCTCCTCCCCTTCTCTTCCATGGTCTTCTGCCCTCCATCTGATTCCCCCTTCTCCAGCCCTTTATCTCTTTCAACTACCAGCTTCCCAGTTGTTTACTTCACCCTTCCCCCAGCATCACCTTTCACCTCCTCCCCTTCCCCACATTGCTCCACCCTCATCTTTTTCTCCCGATGGAGCCTCAGCCTCAGATATCAACCCATAATCTTTCCATAGATGCTGCCCGGCCTGCTGAGTTCCTCCAGCATTGTGTGTGGGGCTTGGATTTCCAGCATCTGCAGATCTTCTTGTCATTGACCAACTATTTCCAGCATTTCAACATACTTGAATTGCTAAATTTCAACAAGTACAAAAATAATAGCCCCAAGCAACAACTCAATCCACATCATTTATACAGAGAAGGTGAGCTCAAGTTCCATAACATGATGCAGCCCTGACTATTTGAAGGCTCTCAACCTTTGACCACAAATCAAGGGGTTGTCACGAATATGTTCGGGGTCCATGCCATCTTCAATACAAGGTCTTTTGTGACAATTGGGCAGAGGGAAAAACATCTAGGACTACTTGGCCCAACAAAATATTTTAAAGGAATCTTCAAAGAGCACAGAAATTTCGTGTCTTGTGAGCAGAACAGAATTAACTTTCCTCATCAATTCAAAATTACATCCTCGATTTCCAATATTACTGGCTTCAGCTTTATTTTGTAATCTTTGGAAGCTCACTGAATACCAAATCCTTTGAGAACCCTTCAAAACAAGATACCAATTACTTCAGCATACATGGCCAAATAAGATTATAGCTCATGGTCAAAAGTTCAAAGTTAATAACTGTTGAAGGGCCTCAGCCCAAAACATCAACTGTAATCTTTTTCATAGATGCTGCCGGACCTGCTTAGTTCCTCCAAAATTCTGCACGTGTTACTTGGATTTCTAGCATCTGCAGATTTTCTCTTTTTCGTGATAAGAAACAGTCCTTGACAAGATTATCAGCTCTTGCAGAAAAGGTGTATTAGTGTTTACTACACCCACAAACATGAAACAAGCTTGGCATTTTCACAATAAATCCTCCCTATCCTTCTGAATCTAGAGATGCTTGCATTAATCTGAGCAGAGAGTGAGAGTTTCAACACCTAGGTTAAGAGTAACAGTTCTCAACAATCAGAATCCAACCACGAGGTTTCCCTCCATTTACATAATTCTTGCAAAGGCATCGAAGACACAAGAATGTCACCAGTGTGACGAATCAATCACTTACACATCAGCTACAGCTCAGTTGGTAACACTCAGTCAGTTCAGGAGCTTGGGGTCAAACTCAAGAACTAAAAATCTAGTTTAACATTTTAGAACTGATCTGAAGGAACACTACTGATGGCACCATGTCAACAGCCCATTTAAAAGGATTCCCTACATGTGCCCCCAACCACCCAAAAGTTCGGAGATAATCCTGGCCTTTTGACCATTTAACCCTCAGCCAGGTCAAAACAAAAACAGAAAATGTTGAACACAGAAGTTCAACATCCTTAACCTAACTTGGGGGGGGTGGGGGAAGAGATACAGCAGCTAGTTGAAAACCTATGACTTCATACTTTGAAACACTCTGAAAGAAAGATACAAGGCATTAAAAACCTCAGATGACCTTCACATACAATAAGAAACGCAGAATACTTTTATTACATCATGGTGGCAAATACCAACAAGTCCCCCCCACCCTCCCAGATAATCCATTTGTGAGCATCTGCAGTGAAGCACATGTGGCTATTTCTAATCAGGATTGCTCAAAAGACAACTCATTTACTGAGGTTCGCACTTGCCCAATCTATTATCAACTTTGCTCAAACATACAAATCAACCCCATCGAGCCCTGTCCATCATTCGGTAAGATCAAGGTTTCGGAACACATCCTCAACTTTGCATTCTCATTCACCTAGACAACCTTCCAGCCCTTTGCTCTCAAGTAGCTAGCCACCTCTCCCCAAAAGATAGTTAAGATGGTTTCAAGTGTCATTTAAGGAAGAAATATCACAACGGGGGGGGGGGGGGGGTGAGGAGAGGAGAAAAATCACCGATTTAAATGGTGACCCTTTAAAGGTCATTCTTTTATGGTCTCCATTCAGTCTCTGGACACAAGCTTTTTTTAAACCCACAGATTTCCTCAACTATCTTGATCATCTTTTCTCACCCCGTCTCCTACAAAATACTATTCCTTTTTCTCAATTCTGTTCCCAGATTAGGTTTCCCTTTCCAGAACAGATTTCCTATTCTTTCAAAGAATGGGGCTTCCTTCTCCCACCATTGATGCTGCCCTCAACAACACCTCCATTTCCTGTACATCCACACTCATCCCATTCCCCCCACCTTTAACAGGGATAGAGTTCCTCTTGTCCTCACCTATCACCCCTTGAGCCTCCACATCCAACACATCACTTTCTGTAACTTCGACCATCTTCAACAAGATCCTACCACCAAACACACTTTACCTCTCCTTCCCCTCCCCCACTCTTTGCAGGGACCACTCCCTCCATGATTTCCATGTCCATTTGTCCCTCCCAGCACATATCCCTGCAAACACCAGAAATGCTACATCTGCACATTCACCTCCCCCCTTACCTCCATGCAAAGGACCAAATAATCCTTCTAGGTGAGGCATCACTTCACCTCGAATCTGCTGGGGTTCATCTATTGTATCTAGTGATTCTGATGTGGCCTCCTCCATGGTGGTGACACCTGGCTTAAATTGGGGGACCACCAAAAGCACAACTTCCCCGTGGCCAAACATTTTGATACCTATACCTATTCCGACACACCAGTCCATTGCCTCCTCTTTTGGCACACTCTCAGGGTAGAGGAGTCATTCTCTAGGTAGCCTCCAACTTGATAGGATGGATAGTGATTTCTCCTTCCAGTGTGTTTTTATTCCCCACTCTGGCTCCTTACCTCCCCCTGACACCCATCCTCCTTCCCTTTCTCCCATGGTCCACTCTCCCCTCATCAGATTCCTTCCTCTCCAGGCTTTTACTTGGCTCACCCACCTGGTTTCACCAGTCACTTTCTACCTCACCCTTCTCCCACTTTTAACCCGGCATCTTCCCCTTTCCTTCCCAGTCCCCAAGAAGGGTCTCAACCCGAAACATGGATTGTGTATTCATTTCCATACACACTGGCTGAACTGCTGAGTAACTCCAGGAATTGTGAGATCCTTTTTAAGGGAGTGACTACTAGCTCCAGACTCGTCCACAACAGGAAACATCTTCACTTCCACCCTGTCGAGATTGAAGAAGGTCTTATATTTCAATCAAGTAGTTTCCCGCCAGGCTGAAAGCAAATATAGACTTCATGGCCCCACGGGCTCAACTGCCCTTTTGTCCACGGAATAGCAAATAACACCAGGGTAGAAAACCAGAAAATTCATTTTCTACCTCCCCCCCCCCAACACCTCAAGAATTGCTCCCATTTTCATCCTTAAGGTTTAAAAGGTTCGAGGTCGACGTCAGAACGGTTGTCCGCAAATTCAGACCATCACAACGTCCCAGCAGCGCCAGACCAGAACTTGGGCAATGCCAACCCTCATCTAAAGGAGGTGACAGCAACACACATGCAGAATTTTCGATCCTAACCGTGCACTTTCGTCTCCTCGCTGTTCTTGAAGGCCGCCGTTTATCAAATGCCAGAGATTCCAAAGTTGAATAGCCAACGACCACACATACATAGCAGACAGCAAGAATGTGTTGGGAACTCGCCATTAGATGGGTGACAAGAGAACCTCAAGCCTACGATCTCAGTGGAGTTGGCGTGCTTTTGTGAACACTGGAGCACAGCGACACTGTACATCGACAGGCGGAATAGAGACTCCGTGAAACGCAGTATGTGCGACTAGTGATTAAGGCGAATTACAGATAGGGAGAGACGCACTGAGCTCATACACCGCGGTTGAGTCACCGTTCTTAGTTTGGCTCAAAGGATGGCACCACTTGGAGAGGGACAAACGCAGCGGCTAGTAAACTTCGAGAAAGTTCGGACAGGGAACGGGCTATATAAGGCCTCAGCTCTCGCTTCCCTGGATATACACTGTGCTTTCGGCCTAACTTTCCGGGGAACTCCCTGGGTTAGGAAAGGAACCCGCCACTGTCCGGTCTGGGTCACCAAATACGTTCTGCTCTTACCTGGAGTTGGGGCGGTTCTCCAAACCCTGAAAAGTATTGGTCGAAGTCATGCTGCTAAACTACTATCACCACCACTACCCCGCGTCTCTTATCCAAGCGCCTCCGGACACAACGTCTGAACCACCCGCTCTACACTAATCCTTTAAAGCCGGCTCTGAGAAACTTCTTCCCCGCGGTGATCAGTATAACCCCGCCCTCAACTGGCTTGTTTCACTTTTCATTGGATAGTTTGCGAGCAGGAAGCAAATCCTACTATACGATTGGACCATTTCCTCTTCAATTAATGACGGCCGCTACCCAATTAAAGTTTGGTATCGGTCGTTTCCTGCCAATTAGTCCCGCCCATCCAGCACAATCTGCATTCGGATTGGATAATTTCGAATCCGGTAGCGTTTCTTTGAAGTAGCACAATGACTACTAGTCATCGATAAGGAAGTAACGTTAGACGCATATTGAAAATGATTTTTATAGTGCTGTCATGTGCCAAATGTTGTTGCTAAAACTGTGAATTTATCATAGTTCTATTATTGTTTCTATTATTATTTTAAAAGGACTTTTTTTGTATAATATACCCGCGATTTTTTATAATCCGCGCCAAAGTGTACATGTGCTGAGACCCAATAAACCATCTTTAAAAAGTAGGCCTGTAATCAGATCATATAACCAAGTGAAAATATTTTTAAAAATACGACAAATGGAATAAAATGTAGAAAATTTCCTTTGTCACTATTAAAGGGGAAAAACAGAATAGAAATGATGACAAATTGAAAAATCTTTACATTTTACTGAAAACATCCCAGTGCAAACAGTTAGTCAGACAAATAGTATGTTGGCTTTTACTGCGCCTTAGTAATATCAGTATTGCGTGGTTTTCATCTCTCTATCGAAAATAAAACATATACTTTTGGACGAAACATACTACTTTCTGAAATGGTAGGTTTGTTGTACAAGAAGAGATTGCCAATCTCTTGTTGAGTTTAGAAGAAACAGAAACATAGAAAATAGGTGCAGGAGTAGGCCATTCGGCCCTTCGAGCCTGCACCGCCATTCAGTATGATCATGGCTGATCATCCAACTCAGAACCCTGCACCAGCCTTCCCTCCATACCCCCTTATCCCTTTAGCCACAGGGGCCATATCTAACTCCCTCTTAAATATAGCCAATGAACTGGTCTCAACTGTTTCCTGTGGCAGAGAATTCCACAGATGACAGGCGATCCTATTGAAAGCTGAACAAGCAAGCATCTCTCCTAGCAGAGGAAGGTACGACCAGACCAGAATCACAGTCTCAGCATGAGAGGTAGAGCATTCAAGATGGATGAAATGAAAATTCTTCATTCAGTAGTGAATTATTGTAATTTTTGATTTCAGATGATTACAAAGGCAAACAATATAGTGAGTACAGGGAAAGTGGAACTGGGGTTGATAACCCATGATTTTGATGAATGGTGGTGCAGACACTTGCCTGTAGGAGTTTGTACTTTCTCACCGTGGCTATGTGGGTTTTCTCTGGGTGCTCAGGTTTACTCCCACAGTCCAAAGACGTAGCAGTTGGTAGGTTAATAGGTTTTTTTTTAAGTTGTCCTGTGATCAGGCTAGGATAAAAATCAGGGACTGCTGGGTAGTGCTGTTCAAAGGGTTGGAAGACCCTATTCAGTTCTGCCTCTCAATATATAAACAAACAAAATGAGGCTGATGGCCAACTACTGTTCCTGATTCTTATCTAACTGTAATAGGACAAAAATATTTTTTAATGAAAATTAAATAATATAGAAGGGAATGAAGTCTAGTAAGATTCCCATATATCCCTGGATTTCAGGTTTAACCATGAGATGCAATACCCATATCACTTTCCTTATTATATTCAACACTTCATACTTTCCTGCATTAAATATCAGCTTTGCTATCCTTGCCATAAACTCTCAGTGTCTAGTTCTTCTGCTGTTCGTTATAATGAGCAATCTTAATTTATTTACATTCCGTACATCTTCCCTGGAATTCTGATTTAACAAATATCCAGTAGCTTTTCATTTGGAATTTTGACATCTGCCCTTCTAAGTGCAAGGTGAACCACACTTAAGGGCTCAGTTATGATTAACAACTTTTGGATGGTCTCCAGCTTTCAACTATGTAAGGTTTGCCAGAGTTCTGCATAATCTTCATTTTCATTTACCCCAATTCATAGACCTCCTGCCACTACCATGTCTGTTTGCACACCCATTTATGGCATCATTAGTATTTAATTGCAAATTATTCTGTGATGTATTTCATCTAGTATTTGATTTCAAGTGTCTTTATTCTGCTTTGGATGGGCAAGACTGCTCTTATATCTATCCCTTTTTTCAACTACCTTTATTTCCTAGCCCCACACCATGATACTAATTACCAATGTGCATCGTGTTTTTTTTTAAAATGGGACCTCCCCATCTTCCATTGGCTTCAAGCACTCAAGAATCCATGCAGTTGTTAACAAGATGTTAAATTGCAAGATACACTTAATTGCCACTGAGTGTATGTTTGTGGTCTTCTACTGCTGTAGCCCATCCACTTCAAGGTTTGATGTGTTGTGCATTCATGAGATGGGTCTTCTGCACACCACTGTTGTAACACATGGTTATTTGAGTTGCTGTTGCCTTTCTGTCAGCTTGAACCAGTCTGGGTAGTCCTCTGACCTCTCTCATTTTTATATATTTTGCCCAGATCTGCCACCCACTTTGTTTGTTGTTATTCAGACCATTCTCTGTAAACTCTAGAGCAGAGATCCCCAACCTTTTTTATGCCATGGAGCCTTAACATTAACCAAGAGGTTTGTGGACACTAGGTTGGGAATCCCTGCTCCAGAGAGCAGTGTTTGTGCGTAAAATCTTCAGATCAGCAGTTTCTGAGTTACTCAAACCACCCCATCTAGCACCAACAATCATTCCATTGTCAAAGTCAATTAGATCACATTTCTTCCCCATTCTGATGTTTGTTCTGAACAACAATTGAACCTATTGACCAATGTCTGCATTGCTGCTATGTGATTGGCTGATTAGATATTTGCATTAACGAGCAGATGTACAGGTGCATCTAGTAAGGTGGCTGTCACAGTTTAGTTTCTGGATAATGGCAACTGAATAGCACCATTATCACCCTCTGCACAACTAAAACTCTGTATCTTTTCATGTTTGAATCAGTCATGGTGAGGTCTATAGCCAGATAGACCCCTGCAATTTATTTATTTATTTTCCTTCTGCATTATGTATTGTATTGAACTGCTAACAAATTTCTCGACAAATGTCGGTGATAATAGATCTGGTTCTGATATATTCCTGCTGAAATCCATTATTTGCATCGGGGAACTATTTTTGATAGCATTGTCCACAACTCCTTCCATCACACTGTTGTTAGTTGTGATCTGCCATGATAATTGTGTGGGAAACAGAGATGTGTGTCTAGTAAACTAATAAAGTGGACACTGAGTGCATATTAAACTGAAGTAATGAGTGCCTATTCTGGTAGTTTGGGTGAAGCTGACTGAATTTGCCAACAATAAAAGCCAGCATTGAAATCACCTGGAGGCATCCAGAAATATACTAAATGGATGGGAATATTAAGAACTGCAACTGAATTCCATGAAACTTGATGGGTAGAACAAAATTTTGCAAGCAGAAGAAAAATGCTAAACATCTCAAATAACTTTTATTTCTAAGTTTCTTTCATGCATTTCTCAAATGTCAATCAGGAATTACTTTACAGAACAATGCAAAACAAAGAAAATAGTTTATTTTTAACAAAATCAAAGAATCTCCCAAAAGAACAGAAAAATAATGAAAACAATAACCTAATTGGATAGAGAGAATCATGACTACCAAAGTTAGAAACTAATCTGATGAAATACAGCCTTAAAAATCATTCCAGTTTATTACAAGCCTCAGAATTCTCAAGCTTTTATCCTTTCATCAATAGAGAAATCAAGACTGGTTATCTTTTTCACGCAAGAACTTTTAACAAATTGTGCCACAATGATTTTGCCGAAGTTAACCAATAATTATTTTACCAGTGGTTGATCAGCTCTCTGTAACTCTTTATAATGCTCCTGCTGGTAGCCTGACAGAATTGACTGACTTAATATAAATCCAAAATCTTCCAGTTTTGTGACTAACTATAGCATGTATACCAGAGACATATTTGTCTTTACTTTTGCACATTTTGCTGAAGTTGCAGTCAAGTATATTTTGTAAATAACTTCATTAAATTTTGTCAATGAAAAGTCCTAATACTTTTCAACAACTATGAGAAAAATTTACTGCAAAACTATGAAGAAATCACCAAATTTGTCCAGAGTGTTTTTCGAGTTAGTTCATGACAGCCCAGTCTGGGTCACAGATCACTCTCATGTCTACTTCCATTGAGGACACAGAAGAGACTGCAGATGCTGGAATCTGGAGCAACAAACAATTTGGAATTTGGGTCCCCTGATGCATGGTCTCGATAATTGAAATATGGGCAATTCCTTCTTCTCCCTCCCATAACAGATAATGTTTGGTGAATTCTGGTGAATTTCCCCAGCAGACTGTGTTTTGCTCTATTTACTGCTTCACATTTGGATTTTGTGGCCTAGTGATTTGGAAAAGGATTAGTTTTAAATACTGCTGAATAAATTTAAAGTCAGAATATAAATAATTAAATACACAATTTGAAACATATGGAAGCCAATGAAGAATTGAGTTGTGGTAAGGGTAAGTACTACAATATTCATTGCGTCACAGATTATCGCCACATGATGACAAAAACTTCAGCACATTTGCTTCAGAGCATTTTATCAGTTCCTTAAGAAATTACCCTTATTTACATAGTATTTTCAACTTAATAGCTATTGCAGTGTGTTTACTATTGTAAAGAAGGAAACACAAGAGATCCCATACCAGGTTTTATACATTCCTTCCTCAGCCAATGACTTATATGAACAACCTGGCCATCTTTTTGCTACTATTAATGTCATGGAGCCAATCAGCAGGGAGAGACCCTTCCTGACCATCAAGCACCCATTTACACGAATCCCATTTTATTCTTCCTACATTCGCCTCAACTACCTTAGATTCTACCATTCACCACCACACTTGGGCAATTTACAATGGCCAATTAGCAACCTGCACGTCTTTGGGATAAGAGAGGAAACCCACGCACCCTGATTACACCTCAAAAATGTAGAACTAAGGCACTTAGGATTTGAAGAAATATGTTTTGTGAATGATCATGTGGCACCATCTGTGGCTTAAAGAGTTTAGTTCCAATGCTTCAGGTTCCAGGTTCCATTCCAAAAATTTGAACAAAAAAAAAAATGGGCTACTCTCCAGCAAAATACAACAATATTACAACAATAAAGTGACAATACAATACATTGCCACTGCACTTCAAAGAAATATAAAAATAAGTGGTAGAAACCTCTGATTCAAGACCACCAGTGGCTTCCTATCTCAAATTTTTGGTGAGATGAAATTTGTCTTTTTGTGGACTGATTGTAACTTGCTGCCATTTATGTTCAATCTGAGCACTGCAGATGGCCTTTGAGGAGAAAATTAATTTCAAGACATTTTGTAGGTTACTGGTGGTCTGCACAGACAACATTTCTCTCTTCTCCACAATCCATGCAGCAAGTTATTTTAAACATTTACTACTCTGGATCTGGGGACTGTAAACTTTTCTTTGCTGGCAGCCATGCTAAATGATGAAGAGCTCCTGCCATGCGTGCAGAAGGACCCAAAGCTGCAGATGAACAGCTGAGAGCCAAGCGAAACGCACTCTGCCCTGATAACACAGGCGAGATCAAAGCAGACTTTCTTGGGACATCACTGAACAATGAACAAGAGCCTGTAGTGGTCTGGACAGATTCCTTTTGCGGAGTTTCACAAATATAACCGAAAGCTATTTAAAAACAAACAGCATTTTTCTAAATTATATCTGGTATCATACAGCAATCAATATGCTAAAATCTCTCCAACTTGTGTTGGGTAGTTTCTTAATCATTGAATATGATACACTCAGTTAAACACAAGGCTAATAGTAATAATCTGTCTGACTGCATCCAGACCACTGATTCAATTATCTCTAGTTTCCAGATCTGATATATTAAATTTTTAGATTTTTTTGATTCATGCACTTGGTGCACTATCATTTAAATTTGCCTTTCACAGACTTCCTCTTTCTCCATTCGTAGCCATTTCCTTCACTGCTTGTGGTTTGTGCAAATTCTTTAATCAGCAAGTCAACCCTTGCTAGGGATGAAGAAAATGATACATTGAGGGGTAACTATATAGAATTTTTAAAAATATGACAGATATAGATAAGATTAGGTTAGGGGAGTCCAAAACTGAGATAGATTTAAGGTGAGAGAGTGGTGAATCTATGGGTGGGTATTGTGGTTGGCAAGGACTCATTAGGCTGAAGGGCCTATGCCCATGCTGTATTGCTCTATGACTCCAAATACAATGCCAGTTGAATATTTCAATTGTTTCTCTGTGACCACAATAAGATTTAGTATACAAAATCAAATTCAAACACAACTCACAACTTGCTTTTTACGCACCTGTTTATCTTCTCAAACTTACATATTTAACTTTTGGTTAAAATTAAATGGGACAGTGCTAAAATTGATTCTACTTTTGGGAAGATGAATCTCAGGGTTGTATACTGCATACACACTTTGATAACAAATGTACTTTGAATCTCTGAATTTTCTTCTTTTTATATACACCTCCACTTCTATTTTCTTGAATACTCATTTACATTGATTACTTTATAAAATAGAGGCAATAACATTATGTTACACAGCTTAACAAAATTAATAATTGACTACTAGTAAAATAGTAACTGAAAGCCAGAAATGTTATTTACATCACTTATTTCCAATATACATTGAAATACATTATGTAAACTTTTGCCCTAATGAAATTTAGAAATGTAAAACATGAGTTTAAACTCTAGAAACCTGCCCTTCCTTATAGAAAATAAGATTGCTATAAATAAGCCCCAAAATGTTGTCAAAAATATATTCTAACTTTGTTATACTTTACATGGAGGCAACCTTCCTTTTACAATATTTCCTAGGTAGTAATTCTGCCCGCACTCAATGTCTGTCTTCAAGCATGTCCAGATGACCATCAATGTGATCACGGGACCATCGCAGCAGGAGGAGGAGGAGCGAGGGGCTCGGGAAAGTGCTGAGTGCTGGGAAGCAGCTGAGGAGCTGAGGTGAGTTTGCTTTAAAAGGAGCGCGGAGGGCAACTGAAGGGATAAACAGAGTGTTATTCAATTGATTAGAGGGAGTGAGTACTTGAGATAATTGGCAGGGACAAATAAAAGGAGGGGTAACTGAAGAGGAGTGGCCAGGGTGGATTGAATGAGTTTGATCACATAGCAAGAGTTGATTGTGGAGTTCACTGGAAAATGGTGGAGGGAGAGAACATCAAGGAAAGAGCCAAGCTGTTGAAGGAAGTTTTTGGTGAGAGTGGAAGTGAACTAGAGATGGAGGTTGGCAGGAAAGAGGAATGGAATAGAAAGAGAAAGAAAAGAAAGCAGAGGTACAGGATATCAAACTCTGAGGAGTCAGTGGATGATCAAAACAGGACAGCAAAACAATGGAAAGAAAATGAGATTAAAGCAATTATAAAACTAAGTGAAGATGGGGTGCCTTTTGGTGATTGGAACCTGAGTTGTTTGATGAAGATGCTCAACAAAATTATAGGTGAGATTAAAACAGCAAAGATTTTACAAAATGGATCGCTATTAGTGATTTGTTGGGATAGAGCTCAGCAAGGCAAAGTGATAAGATTAAGTAAAATAGATGACAAAGTAGTACAATGCTCAATACCCAACAATAGAAAGTGGACTAGAGGAGTTATTTTGGGGATACCAACAAAAGTTACTATGGATGAGGTTAAACAGAACATAAAAGGAGCAAGAATTATTGAGGCCAAATGTTTGAAAGTTACAAGAAATGGGGAAAAAAGTGTGATGGTTTATTGGTAATGATTAACTTTGATGAAGAGAGATTGCTGACTAACATTTACTTAGGGTATATGTGTTATGCGGTTAGAATATATATACCACTGCCTTTAAGATGCTATAAATGTCAGAAATTTGGACACATTGCAGCAGTCTACAGAGGAAAACCAAGATGTGGGAGATGCACTGGAGTGCATGAATATGGGAAATGTGAAGTGGGAGCGGGGCTGAAATGCTGCAATTGTGGCGAGGAACACAGCGCAGCTTATCGAGGGTGCATTTATAGCAAGAAGGTGGCTGAGATACAATATGTAAAAGTAACTCAAGGAATCGGTTATGCAGAGGCAGTGAAAGAATTTGCTGAAAAAAGGCTGTCAAGCAAATAAATACAGGGAATAATAAACTGGTGAATTGTGAGGGCTGTAATATGAAAAATAAGGATATACTATTAATGAATATAAAGGATTTCGTACTTTATATGGTGGATGTTCAGTGCAAACAAGCAAAAGAACTGAGAAAATTAAAATTATCCTCAAGTCTGCAGAAAAGTATCTTGGTATTAAAGGGATTAGGTGGGAAGAAGTCAAAGAAACGCTGAATGGAGGATCCAACAGTTCACAGGCAGGGGAGATGGAATCTTAACAGCAGTATATTTGTCGCAAATGGTCAAGAATTGAAGAAATGTGTTTCAGAACTTAAGGAAAATCCTCAGATTTTATGGTTGAAGCCCAAGGTAAAAGTGTAGAACTCCAACAACAAATAGAAGTACCCGACAAGAACATCTGTGAGTTGGAAAAGAGATTGGAAAATGGAGGAAATTATTACAAGGATACAAAAGGAAAAGGAATTTGTTGCAAAGTGAATTATCTACATTCAGATTATAAAATGAAAACATGGAAGCAAATGACCAACTCCGAGGTCTCAGTAAACAACTGCAGGCTATGATCCAAGAAAAGGAAAACCTGAAAAAGCAGATAGACTTGGAAAAGCAGCAATTTTAAAACTATAACGTGCAATAATTACTATTCTTTAACAAGACTATTTTAGTCTTATAAGTGATGTAGATAAAATCAATGTAATCGAGGTAATGCAACTACATGAAAACGTGACAAAATTAGGGAAGAATAGCAGTTTGCGGCATTATCTAATGAGCACATTAAGTACTCACGAGGAATTGCAACTACAGAGTGATGCTAATAGAGAACTGTAGGCTGAACTAGATTGTCTAAAGTAGAGAACTCCAGGACATATTTGCTTGGAACACCACAAGCCTAGCAGGTGGGGGTAATACACTAAAAAAACTGGTTGTCAACTGCCATAAAACAAAAAAGAAGAGGAGTGGCCAGGCCCCTTTTGAGTTGAACTGAGGGAGAGAGGTGAAGAAGGAACTGCTAGTGAGAAAAGACCATGGAGGCCGCAACTGCTGAGTTGATAAAGAACGTATCCTGCAGGATGAATTGCTGGTTGACGGAGTGGAAGTGAGTTAGAGATGGAGGTTGGCTGGAAAGAGGAATGGAGTGGAAAGAGAAAGAAAACAGAGGTATGAGATATCAAACTCTGATGAGTCAGGGAACAAACAAAATAGGATAGCAAAACAACGGAAAGATGAGATTAAAGCAATTATAAAACTGAGCGAAGACGGAGTGTCTTTTGGTGAATGGAACCCGATTCATTTGATGAAGATAATCAACAAACTTATAGGTGAAGTCAAAAGAGCAAAGGTTTTATGAAATGGATGGCTATTAGTGATTTGTTGAGATAGTGCTCAGCAAGGCAAAGTGATAAATAAAATAATTTGCAAAAAAGTACAATGCTCAATCCCCAAGAACAGAAAGTGGACTAGAGGAGTTATTTTGGGGATACCAACAAAAGTTACTATGGATGAGATTAAACAGAACATAAAAGGAGCAAAAATTATTGAGGCCAAATGTTTGAAAGCTATAAGAAATGGAAAAAAGTGTTATAGTTTATAGGCAAACAACAGGAATTCTGCAGATGCTGGAAATTCAAGCAACACACATCAAAGTTGCTGGTGAACGCAGCAGACCAGGCAGCATCTGTAGGAAGAGGTGCAGTCGACGTTTCAGGCCGAGCCCCTTCGTCAGGACTAACTGAAGGAAGAGTGAGTAAGGGATTTGAAAGTTGGAGGGGGAGGGGGAGATCCAAAATGATAGAAGACAGGAGGGGGAGGGATGGAGCCAAGAGCTGGACAGGTGATAGGCAAAAGGGATACGAGAGGATCATGGGACAGGAGGTCCGGGAAGAAAGACAAGGGAGGGAGACCCAGAGGATGAGCAAGGGGTATATTCAGAGGGACAGAGGGAGAAAAAGGAGAGTGAGAGAAAGAATGTGTGTATAAAAATAAGTAACAGATGGGGTACGAGGGGGAGGTGGGGCATTAGCGGAAGTTAGAGAAGTCGATGTTCATGCCATCAGGTTGGAGGCTACCCAGACGGAATATAAGGTGTTGTTCCTCCAACCTGAGTGTGGCTTCATCTTTACAGTAGAGGAGGCCGTGGATGGACATGTCAGAATGGGAATGGGATGTGGAATTAAAATGTGTGGCCACTGGGAGATCCTGCTTTCTCTGGCGGACAGAGCGTAGATGTTCAGCAAAGCGGTCTCCCAGTCTGCGTCGGGTCTCGCCAATATATAAAAGGCCACATCGGGGCACCGGACGCAGTATATCACCCCAGTCGACTCACAGGTGAAGTGTTGCCTCACCCGGAAGGGCTGTTTGGGGCCCTGAATGGTGGGTAAGGGAGGAAGTGTAAGGGCATGTGTAGCACTTGTTCCGCTTACACGGATAAGTGCCAGGAAGGAGATCAGTGGGGAGGGATGGGGGAGACGAATGGACAAGGGAGTTGTGTAGGGAGCAATCCCTGCGGAATGCAGAGAGAGGGGGGGAGGGAAGGATGTGCTTAGTGGTGGGATCCCGTTGGAGGTGGCGGAAGTTACGGAGAATAATATGTTGGACCCGGAGGCTGGTGGGGTGGTAGGTGAGGACCAGGGGAACCCTATTCCTAGTGGGGTGGTGAGAGGATGGAGTGAGAGCAGATATACGTGAAATGGGGGAGATGCGTTTGAGAGCAGAGTTGATAGTGGAGGAAGGGAAGCCCCTTTCTTTAAAAAGGAAGACATCTCCCTCATCCTAGAATGAAAAGCCTCATCCTGAGTTTATAGTTTATAGATTATGATTAACTTTGATGAAGGGAGATTTCCGACTAAAGTTTATTTAGGGTCTATGTGTTATGAGGTCAGAATATATATACCACCGCCTTTAAGATGCTTTAAATGTCAGAAATTTGGGCATATTGTGGCGGTCTGCAGAGGGAAACAAAGATATGGTAGATGCGCTGGAGAACATGAATATGGGAAATGCGAGGTGGCAGCTAGGTTGAAATGCTGCAAGGAACACAGTGCAGCTTATCGAGGGTGCATTAATAGCAAGAAAGAAGCTGAGAATTGGTTATGCAGAGGCAGTGAAAGAATTTGCTGAAAAAAGGCCGTCAAGCAAATAAATACAGGGAAAAATAAACTGGTGAACTGTGAGGGCTGTAATATGATAAATAAGGATACACTAATAATGAGTAAGAAGGATTTCATACTGTTTATGGTAGATGCAATTAACTGTTCAGTGCAAACAGACAAAATAATCAAAAAAATTAAAATTATAGTCAAGTCTGCAGAAAAATAACGGTATTACAGGGCTTAGGTGGGAAGCAGTCAAAGAAACACTGAATGGAGGATCAAACAGTTCACAGGCAGGAGAGGCGGGAAATTAATGGAGATATATATATATATATATATATACACATACAAACACGTATATATTACAATGGTATGCAAGAAGTCTTATCACAAATGGTCAAGAATTTACGAAGTATGTATCAGAACTTAAGGAAAAACCTCAGATTTTATGTATACAAGAAACATGGTTGAAATCCGGGGTAAATGTGAAGAACTCCATCAACAAATAGAAGTACTCAATAAGAACAACTGTGAGATGGAAAGAGATTGGACGAAATGGTACTGCATTTAAAGGAGAAGGTTTCTGAAAAAGATGCTTGTTGTCAAAAATTCAGTGACAAGGAAAACAGATTTAAAAAATGGAGGAACTTATTCCAAAGTTACAAAAGAAAAAAGGAATTTGTTGCAAAGTGAATCATCTACATTTGGATTATAAAATGAAAACATGGAAACAAATGAGGAAGAACTTCAAGATTTCTGTAAACAACTACAGGCTTTGACTCAAAAGGAGAACTTGGAAATAGCAGATAGACTTGGAAAACAGCAATTTTTAAATGTTAAGCATGTGACAATGAATATTCTCAAACAAGAAGCTTTTAGTTTTACAAATATTCAGATGAAATTAATGTAATTGAGGTAATGCAATTACTTGAAAACTACGTGACAAAATTTGGGAAGAAAAACAATCTGTGGCATTGCTATCTAATGAGCACATACAGCATTTGCAGGGGGAATTATAATTAATTGTACATCCTGCGGAGGGCTGTAATACGCCTAGATGCATCTAAGCTTCCAGAAGAAGAGGAGGAGGAATGGCCAGTGAGGAACAGCCAGTGTGTGAGTGGCTCAGGGTAGGAGTGGAACTTTGAGGCTTTGGCTTGCAGAGGCTGAGGACGAGCTTGCTCCCAAGTGAGGTTTGGCTGGGTAAGTTCCCTTAATTAAATTAACTTGGGAGTAGGTAACGGAGGCAGCAGTTAGGGCAGTTGAGTGCTCTGTATGCAGTATGTGGGAAGTCAGGGACAGCACAATTGTCCTTGATGACTACACCTGTAAAAGGTGCATTCAGCTACAACTCCTGACAAACTGAGTTCGGGAAATGGAGCTAGAGCTGGAGCTGGATGAACTTTGGATTATTCATGAGGCAGAAGTAGACAGGAGTTTCAGGGAGACAGTCACCCCTAAAAGTCAGAAGACAGGTAGCTGGGTGACTGTCAGGAGAGGGAAGGGGAATAGACAGAAAGAGCAGAGCATCCCTGTGGCTGTTCCCATCAACAATAAGTGTACTGTTTTGGATACTGTTGGTGGGGACAACCTACCAGGGACAAGTTGTAGTGGTCGCATCTCTGGCACTGAGACTGGACCCTCGGGCCGGCTGGTGGCGCAATGACATCGGCGCCGGACCCGGGAGCGGAGGTTTCCGGGTTCGAAACTAGTCAGGTCCGCTCCCGAGTACACTTTCCATCCGTGCCGGGCTGAGTGTTGAGATCGCAACTCAGCCTCGTAAAATAAAGGGAAAATACTGCGAAAATGTCTGTGAGGAGTGGCACTCCACACAGTCTCTCTCTCGCTCCACGCCTTGTAAAAAGCCATGAAAAAGACATCATAGACGCATGCATGGACACGCAGACACACACACACAGACTCGCATGCATGCAAGCACATGCCAACAAAAAAGAGACTGGACCCTCAGCTCAGAAAGGAAGGAGGGAAAAGAGGGGAGCAGTAGTGATAGGGGATTTGATAGTTAGGGGGACAGATAAGAGGTTCTGTGAGAGAGATCGAGAATCCCGGATGGTCTGTTGCCTCCCTGGTGCCAGGGACTGTGATATCTCGGATCGAGTTCTCGGTACTCTCAGGAGGGAGGGTGAGCAGCCAGATGTCATGGTCCATGAAGGGACGAATGACATGGATAGGAAGGAGGAGGAGGTCCTACAAAGAGAGTTTAGGGAGTTAGGTGCAAAATTGAAGGACAGGACCTCCAGGGTTGCAACCTCAGGATTGCTACCCGTGCCACGTGCTAGTGAGGCAAGAAATAGGAGGTTAGTGCAGCTAAATACATGGCTAAGGAGATGGTGCAGGAGGGAGGGCTTCATGTTTCTGGAAAATTGGGCTTTGTTCCAGGGAAGGTAGGACCTGTTCCGACGAGATGGTTTGCACCTGAACTGGAGGGGGACTAACATCCTTGCCAGTAGATTTACTAGTGCTGCTCTGCGGGGGGTTATACTTTATACTTTATTGTCGCCAAACAATTGGTACTAGAATGTACAATCATCACAGCGATATTTGATTCTGCGCTTCACACTCCCTGGATTACAAATATTAAATATTAAAAATAGTTAAAAGTAAATATTAAAAATTTAAATTATAAATCATAAATAGAAAATAGACAAATGGGAAGTAAGGTAGTGCAAAAAAACCGAGAGGCAGGTCCGGATATTTGGAGGGTACGGCCCAGGTCCAGGTCAGGATCCGTTCAGCAGTCTTATCACAGTTAGAAAGAAGCTGTTCCCAAATCTGGCCATATGATTCTTCAAGCTCCTGAACCTTCTCCCGGAGGGAAGAGGGTTGAAAAGTGTGTTGGCTGGATGGGTCGTGTCCTTGATTATCTTGGCAGCACTGCTCCGACCGTGTGCGGTGTAAAGTGAGTCCACGGACGGAAGATTGGTTTCTGTGATGTGCTGCGCCGTGTTCACGATCTTCTGCAGCTTCTTTCGGTCTTGGACAGGACAACTTCCATACCAGGTCATGATGCACCCTAGAAGAATGCTTTCTACGGTGATTCTATAAAAATTAGTGAGGGTTTTAGGGGACAGGCTAAATTTCTTTAGTTTTCTCAGGAAGTAAAGGCGCTGGTGGGCCTTCTTGGCAGTGAACTCTGCTTGGTTGGACCAAGTCAGATCATTTGTGATATTGACCCCAAGGAACTTAGAGCTTTTGACCTGTTCCACTTGCGCACCACCGATGTAGATTGGGTCGTGCGGTCTGCTACCCCTTCTGAAGTCAACAACCAATTCCTTTGTCTTGCTGACGTTGAGGGATAGGTTATTGTATTCGCACCATGCCACCAAGTTCTTAATTTCCTTTCAGTTTAAACTAGAATAGCAGGAGGAGGGGAACCAGAGTGTTAGAGCAGACAGTGAGGTGGAGGAGGATAAAGGTCATGGGAGGACTGCATGTATGGACAGAAATCAAAGGTTTGTACATGATAGAAATGTTCTCAGGTACATCTATTTCAATGCAAGGAGTATTGTAAGTGCTGATGAGTTTAGGGTGCGGATTGGCACGTGGGATTACGACATTATTGCTATTAGTGAGACTTGGTTGCAGGAGGGGCAGGACTGGCAGCTTAATGTTCCGGGGTTCCGTTGTTTCAGACGTGATAGTGTGGGAGGGATGAAAGGGGGAGGAGTGGCATTACTAGTCAGGGAAAATATCACAGCTGTGCATAGACAGGACAGCTCGGAGGGCTTGTCTACAGAGGCCATGTGGGAGGAGCTGAGGAATGGGAAAGGTGTGACCACAGTAATAGGGTTGTATTGTAGACTGCCCAATAGTCAGAGAACTGGAGGAGCAAATCTGTAGAGAGATAGCAGACCGTTGTAAGCAATAGAAAGCTATAATTGTAGGGGATTTTAACTTTCCATATATTGACTGGGACTCCCACACTGTGAAAGGGCTAGATAGCTTGGAGTTTGTCAAATGTGTTCAGGAAAGTTTTCTAAATCAATATATAGAGGTACCTGCAAGAGATGATGCAATACTTAAACAACAGGAATTCTGCTGATGCTGGAAATTCAAGCAACACACATCAAAGTTACTGGTGAATGCAGCAGGCCAGGCAGCATCTCTAGGAAGAGGTACAGTCCTGTTGAAGGGTCTCAGCCTGAAATGTCGACTGTACCTCTTCTTAGAGATGCTGCCTGGCCTGCTGCGTTCACCAGCAACTTTGATGTGTGTTGATGCAATACTTGATCTCCTATTAGGGAACCAGACAGGTCAGGTAACAGAAGTATGTGTAGGCGAACATTTTGGGTCCAGTGACCATAATGTCATTAGTTTCAAGTTAATTATGGATAAGGATTTGTCTGGTCCTTGAACTGAGGTTCTAAATTGGAGAAGGGCCAATTTTGTGGAATTGAGCAAGGATCTAGAAAGAATGGATTGGGATAAGTTGTTTTCTGGCAAGGATGTATTCAGTAAGTGGAAGGCCTTCAAAAAAGATATTTTGAGGGTGCAGAGTTTGCATGTTCCTGCCAGGATTAAAGGCAAAGTTAACAGGCATAGGGAACCTTGATTTTCAAGGGATATTGGTGAGCTGGTTAAGAAAAAGAGAGAGGTGTATAGCAGGTATAGGCAACAAAGAACAAATGAGGTACTTGAAGATTATAGAAAATGTAAGAAAAGAAGGAAATCAGGAATGCAAAAAGACATGAGGTTGCTTTGGCAGATAATACGAAGGTAAACCCGAAAGTTTTCTACAAGTATATTAAGAGTAAAGGGATAGTAAGGGACAAAATTGATCCCCTAGAAGATCAGAGTGGTTGTCCATGTGTGGAGCCTCATGAGATGGGGGAGATCTTAAACAGTTTTTTTGCATCAGTATTTACTCAGGAAACTAGCATAGCATATATGGAAGGAAGGGAAACAAGCAGTAGTCCCATGGAATACAGAGATTAAAGAGGAGGAGGTGCTTGCTGCCTTACAGCGAATAAAGTTAGATAAATCCCCCGGGCCTGACATGATATTTCTTTAGACCTTGAGAGAGACTAGTGTAGAAATTGCAGGGGCCCTGGCAGAAATACTTAAAATGTCCTTAGCCACAGGTGCAGTGCCGGAGGATTGGAAGGTAGCTCATGTTGTTCCGTTGTTTAAAAAAGGCTCCAAAAGTAAACCAGGTAATTTCAGGCCAGTGAGCCTGACATCAGTAGTAGGTAAATTATTGGAAGGTGTTCTGAGAGATTGGATATACAAGTATTTGGACAGCCAAGGGCTGATTAAGGATAGTCAGCATGGCTTTGTACGTGGTAGATTGTGTTTAACGAATCTTGTAGAGTTTTTCGAGGAGGTTACCAAGAAAGTACATAAAGGAAAGGCTATGGATGTCGTCTACATGGACTTTAGTAAGGCTTTTGACAAGGTCTCACATGGGAGGTTAGTTCAGAAGGTTCAGACACTAGGTATCCATGGAGAGGTTGTAAACTGGATTCAAAATTGGCTGTGTGGGAGAAGACAGACTGGTAGTGGATGATTGCTCATCAGACTGGAGGCCTGTTACTAGTGGTGTGCCTCGGGGATCTGTGCTGGGACCATTGTTGTTTGTTCTCTATATCAATGGCCTAGATGATAATGTGGTAAGTTGGATCAGCAAGTTTGCTGATGACACTTAAGATTGGAGGCGTTGTGGACAGCAAGGGAGGCTTTCAAAGCTTGCAGAGGGATCTGGACCAACTGGAAAAATGGGCCAAAAAATGGCAGATGGAATTTAACACAGACAAGTGTGAGGTGTTGCATTTTGGAAAGACAAATCAAGGTAGGACATACACAGTAAATGGTAGGGCACTGAGGAGTGCGGAGGAACAAAGGGATCTGGGGGTTCAGATACATAATTTCCTGAAAGTGGCGTCACAGGTAGACAGGGTTGTAAAGGCGGCTTTTGGCATCCTGGTATTCATAAATCAAAGTATTGAGTATAGGAATTGGAATGTTATGGAGAGGTTGTATAAGACATTGGTGAGGCCAAATTTGGAGTATTGCGTGCAGTTCTGGTCACCTAACTATAGGACGAATATCAGTAAGATTGAAAGAGTGCAGAGATGATTTACTAGGATGTTGCTGGGTCTTCAGGAGTTGAGTTACAGAGAAAGATTGAACAGGTTAGTACTTTATTCCTTGGAACGTAGAAGAATGGTGGGGGAGATTTGATAGAGGTTTACAAAATTATGAGGGGTATAGACAAGAGTAAATGTGAGTAGGCTCTTTCCACTTAGATTAGGAGAGTTAAATACGAGAGGACATGGCTTTAGGGTGAAAGGGGAAAGGTTTAGGGGGAACATTAGGGGAACTTCTTCACTCAGAGTGGTGGGAGTGTGGAATGAGCTGCCATCTGAAGTGGTAAATGCGGGCTCACTCTTAAGTTCTAAGAAGAAATTGGATAGATACATGGATGGGAAAGGAATGGAGGGTTATGGACTGGGTGCAGGTCAAAGGGACTAGCAGAATAAAGTTTCTGCACAGACTAGAAGGGCTGAATGGCCTGTTTTCTGTGTTGTAGTGTTCTGTGGTTCATTTGAGGTGCAAGGATTATTTCAGATAGTGGATTTATGCTGTGTGATTATTTCAGCAGGAATTTATATGAACAAAGGAAAAATGTCACTTCCAGATAGCTAATGCCATTCAAGTTATTGCATTATTTTAAATAGTAATCTGCTTTTCTGTCAGAGGACAAAGTTTTGTTTTAAAAATGCATTTGTCTGGCTTAACCGGTTTTCAGATGAACTGTTAAAGTCGATTCCCTTAAAGCTTTCCAACCAGAGTACTTCTACCAATACAAAAGATTCCATGCCATTATTAAGAAAACAAAATTCAGAATAACATTCCTCCTTCAACAACTTTCATAGAAAATACCTGTATATTCAACTGATAATATTTTTGTCTGTATAAAATTTCAAAAATAGCAAACTGTTAATTTGCCAATTATTCTAACGTGCACAAATTATGCAAGTTTGGCCTTTTCAACTTTCTCGCAAATTCCCAATCACAGACCAACAGAAATAACTCATTGAAGATGACATACTCTATATCACTCTTCAACCGTCAAGTGGTTCATTTACAGCAGGATTGCCTGGATTCGAATGCAGTCTCAGCAAAAGAGTGATAGACCGAGAATACAAATGAGAATTAAATTGAATTACTTAATGCAAATAAACAGAATTTTCAACACTTCTGATGCTTACCTTTCTTGTTATTTGTATTTGCACGGAGCTGAGCCTCTCCTAACTTGGAAGATTCATCTACAATATGATGAAAGCAGAATTAGCTAAGACCATTAAGAATAGAATAATATCCAATAATAACTGCAAGTATACAAACACCCCTAGCATAACACATAAAGCTAGGTCAAAATTTGAAACTAAAGCTTGAAATGCAAAATCTACAGCCATGATTTTTCACTCCAGCCAAGTTAACAACACACTCATCTTTCAGATCAAGGACAGGTTGATTGAGATTGTTACTCCCTGTGAGGATGATGATGACAATGGACACTGCAGGAAGGATATTCCCTGTGAGGATGAGAATGAGGATGGGACACTGTAGGAAGGATGAGGGACAACAGTGATTCAGGGAGTTATTCAAGGTGGGGGGGGGAAGAGATAAATGTAGTTGTGATTGGAGATAGTAGAACTAGGGGAATAGACACTACGTCTCTCTTGCAAGAATCGAGAGTCGCAAAGGCCATGTTGTCTGCATGGTACCCAGGTTCTTACAGAGGAGACAGATTAGCTTTATTGTCACAAGTACATCGAAACAGACAGTGAAACAAGCTGCTGGCATCAAATCAAAATATGAGGATTCTTCTGGGAGATGCCTGTAAAAGTCACCATGCTTCTGGTGTGAAAACAACATGCCCACAAGTAACTAATTCTAACCATATTTGGGAAGAGACTGGAGCACCTGGACAAAGCCCAAACAGTCATGGAGAGAACGCACAAACCGCTTACAGACTGCCGGCGACAGGTGGTATTCAGCAGGGGTCAGTGTTGGGTCTGCTATTTTTCAAGTTTTAAGTTGATGATGACTTCATGGTCAAGTTTGCAAATGACACAAAGATAGGTGGAGGGGCAAGTAGTGTTGTGGAAGAAGGAGTCTGCAAAGATTAGAAGGATGAGCAAAGAGGTGGCAGATGGAATACAGTGTAGGGAAGTGTATAGTAATGCACCTTGATAGAAGGAATAAAGGCATACACTATTTTCTAAACAGGGAGCGAATTCAGAAATAGTGCAAGGAGACTTGGGAGTTCTAGTGCAGGATTCCCTGAAGGTTAACTTGCAGGCTGAGTCAGTAGTAAGCAAGGTAAATGCAATGTTGGAATTAAAGAGGACTAGAATATAAATAAACAAGGACATAATGCTGAGGTTTTATAAGGAATTGGTCAGACCGTATTTAGAGTACTCTGAGTAGTTTAGGGGTGCATATCTTAGAAAGGATTTGCTGGCATTGGAGAGGGTCCAGAGGAGGTTTATGAGAATGATTCCAGGAATGAAATGGTTAATGTATGAGGAGTGTTTGATGGCTCTGGGCCTGGGCTCGCTGGAGTTTTGAAGAATGAAGGGAGATTTCATTGAAATCCACTGAATATTAAATGGCCTAAATGGAGTGGGTGTTTCCAATAGCGGGAGAGTCGAGGACCAGAGGGTAGAGCTTCAGAATAGAACGGTGACCCTTTAGAACAGAGGAGGAATTTCTTTAAGCAGAGAATGGTGTAGCTGTGGAAGTCATTGCTACATACAGCTGTGGAGGTAAAGTTATTGAGTATATTTAAAGCAGAGGTTGATTAGTAAAGGCATCGAAGGTTACATGGAGAAGGCAGCAGAATGGGGCTGAGAGGGAAACTAAATCAGCCATGATGGAATGCTACAGCAGATTCAATAGGTCAAATAGCCTAATTTGCTCCTATGCCTTCTGGTCTATACTTCCTCTACAGATTTTTGGGCTTTGAAATGACTGATGATCCCAACATGGGAACAACAGATTCCTGCACAGATGGGCAGAAGGTGCCTAAAGGTGGCTTTTCAGCTGCTCACCTTTTTTTCGCATTTATGTAGGACTTCCATGTGCTCCTGATCTATAGTCCCAAGGCTCTTAACAACATTCTTCTTTTCCACTTTGAGCAGAGGACGTCAGGGATTCCTGACAGGCTGTGAGCAGATTCTTGCATCGCTTCCTCTGTGAACCTAGTCTTTTCTTCTTGTGACAGGATTTTAAATTGTTTTGTCTACTTTGGGAGTCTCCTGTTGGGCACAGGAATGATGTGGCTTGCTTAACCCAGCAGGCTCAGTATAACAAGGGTCTCAATACAAAGGATGTTGGTTCCCTGTCCTTCAATAAGTTGAGGATTATGTTGAGACAACCTTAGTTGAAACCTAAGTGAGCAGAGTTAAGATCGTGCCAGTTGCTGCCTTTTCGAGCTCATTTGTGGAAACAGCTTAAATTCCTCTCTTTTAATGTCTCTTTTTTTCTTTTTCAAGGCAGCTGGGTTCTATCGAGGTCCCTGATCCGCAATGTCGCTCAAACTACGGTTTTTCACGGCAGATGTGTTCCCGCTCCTGGAGCTCATCGACTGACTGTTTTCCGATATTCTCCAGGTGCGGCATACAAGACGTGCCTCCGGGATGTGACCCTGCATGGTCCCATGGACGACTGAATGCGGCAATGCGGGAGAAACATCAGGATTTCGCGGACAGAGGTCTCTGTGTTCAAGCGACCACTCTCTCTCAATAGTGGGGAGAGTTTGCTGGCGATTCTTGAGTCAGAGAACCTCAGAATAAAAAGCGACGTGGCCGAATGTAACGTCATAATAGTGACTGTTGGTCTCACCTTTCCCTGTGGAATGGGTGAAATCTCTGTCCTTTGTTAGTGAGAGGGACATCTTGTGGCATGTTGAACTGTTGGGTGAATTATAGTTTTTGTTGATTGTAGATCATGTTCTCTCTTTGGGTGCTTTGCTATTGGTGGGTGGTAGGTGCTGACGCTTTTTTGCTGAATGGGTGGGGGAGGGGAGGGGGAGAATTGATGTTCTGATACTGCTCGCGTGGGGGAGAGGGACTGGGATTTTAACATTATTCTGTCATTCATTCTTCTGAGGTTTTTCTGTTTTTCGTGGATGTCTGCAGACAGAATTTCAGCTTGTATACTGTGTATATTCTCTGATAATTAACAGAACCATGTAACCTTGAGATGTCTGATGTAGACAGGCAATGTCTCAGAGTATATAGGAAGGCATAGATTACTGCTACTTTATAGAAATTGAATTTTGTGACAGATCTGAAATCTTCAAACTACTTTTTCCCCTCATTCCAACAAATAAAAACCGAAGGCTGTGCTGGTATTCTGAAGGTAATGGTAAACTTCATCATTGATATCTGCCTTTTTTTTGAGAAGTGGTTCTTGAGATGTGGAAAGCAGCACACATTTTCCAGGGTAACACCATCTCATATATGAGAGGCCTTTCCTCTCATACACTTTAATTAACAAATTCATGATAGTTGGGAGCGCAGATTAGTAGTGCATGCAAATACATGCGTCATCTGCACACCACAGATTGACTATGGAGGATTTTGGAGTGTAGTTGCCATAGATTTAAAAGCTGGAGGTGAGATACAGCTTTAGCTCAAGAAAGACTGAAAATCAGAAAATGGTCCCAGGTCTTGGTTGTTTTGTACATCAGTCCTGACGAAGGGTCTCGGCCTGAAACGTCGACTGTACCTCTTCCTAGAGATGCTGCCTGGCCTGCTGCATTCACCAGCAACTTTGATGTGTGTTGCTTGAATTTCCAGCATCTGCAGAATTCCTGTTGTTTGTTATACATCAGTTGTTTGGGATCATGGCCCCCTTGCCATCATAAAACAAATGTAAAATGGAGATGAATTTTTGTGGGCAGCCAAAAATGGACTGTTTTTCAAAACCATTCAAGTCAACATTTGTTTCTCAGGATTTGCAGACTGATAGCACCTCCCATGCTTGTAAAATGAAACTAAAAACAATTTTTAAATTAAGAAAAAACTCTTTGTATTTATAACTTTTCTTTACAGTCAGTTGTCCAATATACACCCATTTGAGGAGGCCATTGTTTGCCAGTGTGCATCTGTGAATGTGACCATCTAAATTCTAATCTTAACCTTCAAGTGATGTTTATGTTCTGGTCAGAATCAGAAGCAGGTTTGTTGTCACTGTCCTATATAACGTGAAATTTGTTTTGCAGCAGCAGTACAGTGAAAAGTCAAATTACTATAAATTACTAATTGAATAAATAGCACCAATAAAAGGAATAATCAGGTTCATGGATCATCCAGAAATCTAATGACAGAGAGGAAGCTGTTTTTGAATTGTTGAGTGTGGGTCTTCAGGCTCTGCACCCCTTCCCTGATGGTACAGTAGTAACAAGAAGAGGGTATGTCCTGGATAGTGAGGATCCTTAGTGATGGATGCTGTCTTTTTAAGGCAATGCCTCTTGAAAATGCCTTCAATCGCAAAGAGGGCTGTTCCCATGATGGAGCTGGCTGAGTCTACAACCCTCGACAGAGTTGTGCATTACAGGCTCCATATCAGGCTGTGATGCAACTACCTGGTAGTTAAAATGCTCTCCAATGTACATCTGTAGAAATTTGAAAGTCTCTTGTGACATACCAAACCTCCTCAAACTCCTAACAAAGTAGGACTGCTGGTATGCTTTCTTAGTGGTTGCGTCAATGACTGATCCTCCGAGCTGTTGACACCCAACAGCGAGAAACTTAAAGCTGCTCACCTTTTCCACTATTGACCCTCAATGAGGACAGGTGCATGTTATCCCAACTTCCCTTCCTGAAGTCCACAATCAATTTCCTGGTCTTACTGATGTTGTGCAAGTTTGTTGTTGCAACGTCACTCTAGCAAGCCAATCTACCTCACTCCTGTACGTCTCCTCAACATGTAGTGCTATCTGCAAATGTACAACTTCAATGATATTCCAGCTGTGCTTAGCCATAAATGTAGAGAGTAGAGCAGTGGGCTAAGCACAGCTCCTTGAGGTGTACCTGTATTGACTGGCAGCAAGGAACAATTCATTAATGAACATGCAATAATATGCTGCTATTAACTTGGCTCTCTTGTGTTATTTGGTTCAGTATTAACAGCTCATTCAAGTCACTGATTATGAAAACAGTTTTTTTAAAGAATTAAAAAATTAATTCCTGTATAACCTTCATGTGTACAATTCAAAAAATGTTAGCCTTTCCATCCATCATTTTCAAAAGTACACTGTTACACTCACCAGGCTGGGCAATTGGAACATCAGCACTGGATTGCTCTGGTCTGGAGTCAATTATTGAGAAGTAGACATCATCTTGTGACTTTACCCCTGCCTCAGAATTTTGGAGACAATCCGCACTGTTCAATGACTCAGAACAGAGGTCTTGCTGCAATTACACACAGAGTAAACGGAAGGAAAACACAGAACCAATCTTGTTAAAAGAAAGTGGCGACAAACTAAAATACACTAACTTTAACCAATGTTTCTTGCAATTTTAATGTATCTCATTTTAGGTTCATGGTTGCTCTAATACAGATTAGATGATTGGGAGTTTGAAGTTTGAGAAAGATAGTTATTATGTTCCAGCATTTCCTGCAGAGTTAAAGTGGTAGAAGGAGCAGCAATACTGACAGAAGAGTAGGTGGTCAATGAGATTGTTAAATCTGGAAACACTATCTGACCCAGTGATCAAGGGTCATTCCCAGTGACAAACATTATTTTATGTTAAATGGCAGGTTTTCCATTAATTACTTGTAAAACCATAGAAGGCACGTGATGTATCTTGAGGCAGACAAGTCTATCCTTAACTCAGAAAGAGATAATACCGATTCTAATTATTCAGAAAAGGTCACAGAGACAGCTGCTAACAGTTTCTAGTTATTAATGTTCTACTGAACAACACTGAGAAAACCTACTCGTGTTTTCTTTTTTCCTTTTTATCTAATTAATAGCTGAAAGTCCATTGCATTCAGTTTCTTCACTTGATCCTATGCAGATGCTGTCAAAGATTTGGGAAAATCTTTAACTGTAATAATGGAACAAACTGGATGTGTGGTAAATTTGGTAAATCAAATACAAGCTGCTGCTATTGTGTGGTAACCGGAATCTCCGGAGCTCAAGGCCCTGAAATCCTCGGCTTTGCGTGTTTCAGCGGCCGGGGAGAGGTCGAAGGTGCTTGGCACAGGATGGCGCTCGGGAGGCTGTATCGGAGAGGCTGGTCGGAAGCTCAAAGTTTTCGGACGGATGGACTCAGTGTTGGCTGTGGTCAGCTGCTTCCAAGGCATCGGCAAGTTGACGGTGCCTGGAGGTTTATGGCAGGGAGTTTCTCCCTTTTGCCGCCTGCTATCGGGGACTCGGGAGTCGATCGACTCGGGACTGAGACTTTTTTTTTACTGTGCCCATGGTCTGTTCTTCATCAAATTATGGTATTGCTTTGCACTGCTGTAACTATATGTTATAATTATGTGGTTCTGTCAGTGTTAGTCTTTGGTCTGTCCTGTTTTCTGTGATATCACCCTGGAGAAACATTGTATCATTTCTTAATGCATGTATGCATTTCTAAATGACAATAAAAGAGGACTGAGTGTTCTCATAATCTAATCTAAACAAGCAATTCCAAACCTTATAAAAAATTAAAATATCGTTTTCCCCCTTGCAGGAGTTACATTGGAGTGCATTTGGTTGCTTCAAGTAGCATTTCAATATTTACTAATTTTACTTTGGAATGGCTAATTTGACAAAATATAGACTCAATGTTTTCAGGTTAGAGTGCAGGCTTGATACAATATTACCATAAAAAGCCATTTGCGACAAAGGTCATGTAGCCACGTCAACTGTTTATTCTTTTGCCCCTCTTAAACCACAAGTGTGCAAACCCCCACTTTCTCCACCAGCTGAAGTTATTTCTTCCCATCATCATTCCTGCTGAGAACAAATTTGAGTTTAGAGCAAATCCTAGTCTTCTACAAACAATAATTTTTCTCCATTCTATAAGAAAATCAATTTCAAGATGACAAAGAGCTACTTCTCTTGCAGCTTTCTACCAAAAGCAAATCTGCACCCTGTACAAATATTCAACCTCTGCTGGCAACTGCACTTCTCTTTCCATCTGGAGGAGGAGTTGGCTCCTGATTGTGCAGTTTCTCACTACTGTGGTCAATATAATGATACTCAACTTTTTATTATCCATCTCTTCTCCACTATTTTCCATCATCTCATTCAACCTTCCACTGCAATACAAGCACCCTTCACATAATCCTCTCCTCCTGTTTTATCAAACATATCCAATCCTCTAAGATCAAAATCTTTTATCTGCCTATCTTTCTTCCTCATATCACAGATATCTTTCAGTAGGTTCTGTTGTTCCAGTGTAATCTGATCTGGAACAGGATTTGGACCAGCTGGAAAAATGGTAGATGGAAATTAATGCAAACAAGTGTGAAGTGTTGCACTTTGGGAGGGCCAGCCAGGGTAGGTCTTACACAGTGAGTGGTAGGGCACTGAGGAGGAGTGCAGTAGAATAGAGGGATCTGGGAATACAGATCCATAATTCTTTGAAAGTGGCATCACAGGTAGAGAGGGTCATATAGAAAGCTTTTGGCACATTGGCTTTCAAAAATCAAAGTACTGAGTACAGGAGATGAGATGTTATGTTGAAGTTGTGTTAAGACGTTGGAGAGGCCTGGTTTGGAGTATTGTGAACAAGAGAAAATCTGCAGATGCTGGAAATCCAAGCAACACACATGCAATGCCAGAGGAATCAGCAGGCCAGGGAGCACCTATGGAAAGGAGTAAACAGTCAACGTTTCGGGCCGAGACCTTTCGTCAGGACTGGAGAAAAAAAAAGATGAGGAGTCAGAATAAGAAAGTAGAGGGAAGGAAGGAAGAAACACAAGGTGGTAGGTGAAGCCAGATGGAGGGAGGGGTGAAGTAAGGAGCTGAGAAGTTGATTGGTGAAAGAGATACAGGGCTGGAGAAGGGGAAATGTGATAAAAGAGGATAGAAGGCCATGGAAGAAAGAGAAGGGAGATGAGCACCAGAGGGAGGTGATGGACTGGTAAGGAGATAAGGTGAGGGGTGGAATGGGAATGGTGAAGGGGGCATTACCAGAAGTTTGAGAAATTGATGTTCATGCCATTATTGGAGGCTACCCAGATGGAATATAAGGTGTTGCTCCTCCAACCTGAGTGTGGTCTCACTGCAACAGTAGAAGAGGCCATGGACTGATATGCCGGAATAGGAATGGGAAGTGGAATTAAAATGGGAAGCCACTGGAAGATCCTGCTTTTTCTGGTGGATAGAGCACAGGTACTTGGCAAAGGAGTCTCCAAATCTACATCAGGTCTCACTGATATACAGGAGGCCACACCGGGAGCACTTGATACAGTAGATGACCCCAACAGACTCACAGGTGAAGTTTTGTCTCACCTGGAAGGACTGTTTGGGGCCCTGAATGGTAGTGAGGGAGAGGGTGTGGGGGTGTAGGGGCAGCATAGAAAAAGCTGGAGAGTGACATTAGTGTAGGCTTGGAAAATAGACAGTTCCATGTAGTCAACAAAAAGGCAGGCATAGCTGGGATCCATGCAAGTGCTCATGGCTACACCTTTTGTTTGAAGGAACTGAGAGAAGCCGAAGGAAAAATTATTCAGAGTGAGCAGTACGTGGAACAGTCCAAGTTCCAAGCCTATACTGGTATCACTTCACAACTTTTCCTACGCTACATCGAAGACTGCATTGATGTTGCTTCCTGCACCCATGTGGAGCTCGTTGACTTCTCAACTTTGCCTCCAACTTCCACCCTGCGCTGAAATTTACGTGGCCCATTTCCTGCACCTCCCTCTCCTTTCTCGATCTCACTGTCTCTATCTCTGGAGACAACTTATCTACTGATGTCTATTATAAAGCCACTGACTCTCACATCTACCTGGCCTGTACCTCTTCCCACCTTGTTACTTGTAAAAATGCTATCCCCTTCTCTCAATTCCTCCAACTCCGCCATATCTCCTCTCAGGACGAGGCTTTTCATTCTAGAATGAAGGCGATGCCCTCCTTCTTCAAAGAAAGGGTCTTCCCTTCCTCCAACATCAACACTGCCCTCAACCACATTTCTTCCATTGCACGCATGTCTGCCTTCGCCCATCCTCCTGCCTCCCTACCAAAGATAAGGTTCCCCTTGTCCTCACCTACCACCCCACCAGCCTCCACATCGAGCACATAATTCTCCGTAACTTCTGCCATCTCCAATGGGATCCCCTGACCAAGGTTATCTTTCCCTCCCTCCAAATTTCTGCTTTCCATGAGGATCACTCCCTCAGTGACTCCCTTGTCCATTTGTCCCTCCCCACTGATCTTCCTCTTGGCATTTATCCTTGCAAGTGGAACAAATGCTACACCTGCCCAGAACCTCCTCCCTCACTACCATTCAGGGCCCCAAACAGTCCTTTCTGGTGAGATGAAACTTCACCTGTGAGTCTATTGGGGTCATCTACTGTACCCGGTGCGGTCTCCTGTATGTCAGTGAGAATTGATGTAGATTGGGAGACCGCTTTTCCGAGAACCTACACTCCATCCGCCAGAAATAGTAGGATCTCCCAGTGGCCACCCATTTTAATTCCACTTCCCATTCCCATTCTGACATGTCACTCCATGGCCTCCTCTACTGTCGCGATCATGACCTGATGGCATAAACGTTGATTTCTCCAACTTCTGGTAATGTCCTCCACTCCCTCTCCTTTACTATTCCCCATTCTCATTTCCCTCTCTCACCTTATCTGCCTATCACCACTCTCTGGTGCTCCTCCCCCTTTTCTTCCTTCCATGGCCTTTTGTCCTCTCCTATCAGATTCCCCCGTCTCCAGCCCTGTATCTCTTTCACGAATTGACTTCCTAGCTCTTTACTTCACTCCTCCTCCCTCCTGGTTTCACCTGTCACCCATGTTTCTTCCTCCGACCCCCCCCCTCCACCGATACAGGTATACAAAATTATGAAGGGTGTAGATAGGGTAAATGCAGCAGACTTTTTCCACTGTGGTTGGGTGAGGCTACAACTAGATGTCAGGGTTAAGGGTGAAAGTGAAATGCTTAACAAGAATATGAGGGGGCACTTCGTCACTCAGAGGATGGTGAGAACATGGAATGACCTGCCTGCGCAAGTGGTGGACGAGGAGTCAATTTCAACATTTGAGAGAAATTTGGATAGGTACATGGGTGAGGGGGATATGGAAGGCCATGGTCTGGGTGCAGGTCAATGGGACTAGGCAGATTAATAGTTCAGTACAGACTAGAAGGGTGAAGGGGCCTGTTTCTGTACTATAGTGCCCTATGACTCTATGATCTGCTTAACCTGAATGTGTGGTCCGAGTGCACCTATGTAATTTTAGGTTATTTTAAAACACAAATAGATCATTACATAGAGTACATAAATAAATAATTTCACCTGCATATTCTTCCCATTTATTGAGGTGTCTAAATTTTTGGGGTATTCTTCTGCTGGGGAGGATCTAGACTTGCTTTCAAGTGAAATTGTCGTAGGCTCCATTTTTGATGGCATATTTTTCAAATACTTTGTAACTGGATTAAATCGCCCAAATCCCTAAAAAAAAAGCAGAAAGAAACTATAACCAAAAGACAAAAAATAATTTGTTGTTACTGGAGCTGCATCAAAAGACTTTTTTTAAAAAACTTTGTGCATAATCAATTTGAGAGATAAATTTCTCTTTTTTCATTCATTTTAAAGTCAACACCAGTATATTTTACGGTAGCAACACAAAATGCCGGAGGAACTGAACAGATTAGGCAACATCTATGGAGAAGAATAAACAGTTGACATTTCAGGCCGAGAGTCTTCATCAGTCCCGACAAATGGTCTTAGCCAGAGAGTCAACTATTTATTCCTCTCCATAGACGTTGGTCTAACCTGGTAAATTCATCCAGCATTTTGTGTGGGTTGTTCCGGATTTTATAGCATCTGCAGAATTTCTTACGTTTCTGTCTTTCATGGTGATCTTCAAAATCCATTAAAAAAAATTATGTTGAGCAAATACAGCATATGAAACCTAGAATATTGAGTCAGAAGAAACTCCTAAAACGATGGGAATACAAGTGGCATTTAGAACTATGTGTTTTTAAGAAAATATATTATCTTACTAAGTTATTTATAGATAAGTTATAGACTATACCTCATTCGTGTTGTTTGTAAGGCAGGGTTCAGCATGACCAGTTTTCTTAAGAACATCATTAATATAAATATCTTCATCCGTGGAGGTATCACAAAGGAATAGGTGCAGTACGTCATTAATGTAACCATATATCAAGGCCACTAATGGTTGTTTTCCACAAAATTTCAGGAACTGATTTTTAGCAGCTGTGCTCCAATCATCCTATCAAAGGAAAATTAACTCTATTAAAGTATGAATCTGGAGAGGCAACATGTCTAATAGCACTAATTTCCAGTGCAAAATATTGAAATTCATTAAAATGAGGTTATATTTTAGATTAGATTCAACTTTATTGTCATTGTGCCGAGTAGAGATACAAAGCCAATGAAATGCAGTTAGCATCTAACCAGGAATGCAAAGAACAGTGTTATTTACAAAGTAACTGCAAATAAAAAGTAAGTGCTACAGCACTGTCTGTCTGTCTAGGTACCACATCCGATGCAGACTTCGGTGACCATGGTTTTCCATATAGATCTATCCTTTGTTTTTTGGATGACTTCCATTTCCTTGATGTGTAGCCACCTGGCTATGCTTTTCATGTACATAAGCCAAGGTCTTCTTCCAGGTTTACTCCCCTCAATCTTTCCAGAGAGTATGAGTTTTTCTAGTTCATTTTTCCACATGATGTGTCCTAGGAATCTGAGTTGTCTTTCTCTTATTGTTGGTATGAGTGATCGAACTGCTTGGGCTCTTCTGAGAATTTCTTCATTTGATGTGTGTGTGGTCCATGAAATTTTTAACATTCTCCTGTAGAACCATAATTCAGCTGCTTCTAGTCTCTTTTCTATTGCTGGAGAAATGGTCCAGCATTCACTTCCATAAGTCAGGATAGAATAAATGTAGCACTGCAGTATTCTGTTTTTAGTGTACGTGCTCATCTGTCTGTCTGTTAATATGGTCTTCATTTTTTGGAAAGCTTCTTTCGCCATTCTATTCTGTATTTGATATCTGTGTCGCACCTGGAAGTTATTAGGCTGCCAAGATATTTGATTTTGCTGACTTGTTTGATGTTTGTATTTCTGATCTTGATCACACATTGTGGGATGTTTGTCTTTCTGGAGATGACCATGCTTTCTGTATTCTTGGTGTTGATTGAGAGGCCTCTGCGATTACTTTCTGCTGCCATTATAGTGAGTAGTTCTTGAAGTTTTGTTTCTGAGTCAGCCATTAGTACGATGTCATCAGCATATCTGATGTTATTTATATTATGGCCTCCAATTGTGAATCCTTTGATGTCTTTGATACTTCTCAAGATATTTTCACTACACAGGTTGAATAAGTCTGGAGAAAAGACACAACCTTGCCTGACTCCTCTCATGATATTCACATATTCACACACTTCTCCTTCTATTCTGATGGATGCTGTCTGGTCCCAGTATAAGTTTCTTAAGAAACGTATATCTTTCCCATCTATGTCAAGATCTTGAAGCATTTCCAGAAGATCTTGCTGTCTGACAGTGTCAAAAGCTTTTGTATACTCAATAAAACATAGGTAGATGTCTTTTTGTACCTGGATGGCTCATTCACAGATCATCCGTAGCATGAAAATTGCATTTCTGGTTCCAGTGTTATCCACAAAGCTGCACTGTTCTCTACTGATTTCTGGTTTGATACAGCGTTTTGCTCTCATCATGATTACTCTGAGAATAATTTTTGCCACGTGGCTCATCAGGCTTATTGTACAATGTAACTCATATTCTGTTGCTCCCTCTTTCTTTGGAAGTGTGATGAACATTGATTTACTTAAATCATCAGGTATCTCCCCATGATCATAGATTTCATTTGCTATTTCTGTTATTTTTTCTATTCCAAAATCTTCTAAGGCCAGTATCATTTCAACAGTGATGTTGACTGGACCTGTTGCTCTGTTATGTTTTGTTTTATTTACGGCTGCTCGAATTTCTGATTTTAGAATGCTAGGTCCTTCAAGATTCTTTTATATATTCTGTCCATCTGTTCAGGATTTCCTCTTGGTTCATAATTAAGCTGCTATCTTTTGCCTTGATGCATCCACTTGCTGAGCAAGGTAATTTCCCTGTTAGTTCTTTAATCTTATTGTGCATCAACTTTGTTTCAGGGTTATGGGTTTGTAGCATTTTGCTACAGCACACAAATATAAAAGTACTGAGACAGTACAATATGGGTGCAATACTGCTACGCGCTGTGATGTGAGGTTCAGCAGAGTCACAGCCTCAGGGAAGAAGCTCTTCCTGTGCCTGCTGGTGCAGGAGCAGAGGCTCCTGTAGCGCCTACCGGATGGGAGGAGAGTAGAAAGTCCATGGTTAGTGTGAGATGCATCCTTGATAATGCTTTTCGCCCTGCCCAGGCAGCGTTTATGGTAGATGTTCACAATGGTGGGCAATTGGGTGCTGATAATCCGCTGGGCAGTTTTCACCACATGCTGGAGTGCTTTGCAGTCCGATACGGGACAATTACCATACCACACTGAGATGCAGTTGGTGAGTATGCTCTCAATGATACTGCGGTAAAAGTCCGTTTGTAACCTGGGTCAGAGGTGAGCTTTCTTGGTGCTCCACAGGAAATAAAGGCACTGTTGCACCTTTTTGATCAGGATGGAGGAGTTCAGGGACCAGGTGAGATCCTCGGAAATGTGGACACCAAGGAATTTGAAACTTGATACACATTCCACTACAGCTCCGTTGATGTAGATGGAGACGTGAGTGTGGCTCCTAGCATGCCTGAAGTCCACAATAATCTCCTTGCTCTTGGTGTTAAGGGCAAGGTTGTTGTTGGCACACCACGCGGCCAGGTGGTGGACCTCATCCCTGTAGGCGTTCTCGTCATCCCCTCTGACCAGGCCAACCACCGTGATGTCATCTGTGAACTTGATTATGGAGTTAGAACCACATACAGGAACGCAGTCATAGGTGAAAAGGGAGTTCAGAAGGGGGCTCAGCACACAGCCTTGAGGCACACCAGTGTTCAGGGTGAGAGTGGAGGAGGAGAGGTTGTCTAACTGAACTGACTGGGGCCTGTTAGTCAGAAAGTCCAAGGTCCAATTGCAGAGGGATGAGCTGATACCAAGCTGGCAAAGTTTGGCAATCAGCTTGTAGGGGATCACAGTATTGAATGCTGAACTAAAGTCAATGACCAGCATTCTGATTTAAGAGTTAGGGCTGTCCAGGTGGGTCACGGCAGAGTGAAGTGCCATGGAGGTGGCGTCCTCTGTTGACCTGTTGGTGTGATAGGCAGATTGATGGAGGTCCAGGGTAGTGAGCAGACAGGACTTCAGATGTGATAGAACCAGTCTCTCAAACCACACTGCAATGATGGGGGTGAGTGCAACTGGGCGGAAGTCATTCAGGCCCGTGGCAGTGGAATGCTTTGGCACTGGCATGATGGTGGCAATCTTGAAGCTTGTGGGGACAACTGCCTGGGCCAGGGGCAGATAGAAAATGTCCGTGATTTGCTCAATTAATGACAACATTGTATTTATTTATTGCTTCCAATGTACTAAATGTCTCCTGCATTTAATTGAGATGATACCAAATGAAAATTTTAAAGTTCAACACTATGTCACAATAACTGACATCGGACAAATGATGAAAGGCTTCATCGAAGAAGCATAATCAAAAATCTTCTTAAAGTACAACAGAAAGGTGAAAAGATGAAGGGAAGGAATGCTAGAGCATGCAACGAGTCAACAACAGAGGAGGATCCAATAGTGGAGAATTTAATTAGAGGAATGAAAAACACTCAGATGGCATATTGGGACTGGAAATTGTTGAAGAGATGAGTAATGCAGGAAATCAAAGATTATGACAGGTCAGACTGTGGATGGACTTAAAATTAATCAGAGTGGAAACAACACCTACAAGCATAATGAGTAAGTTAATCTTGAATCAAGCTGCAGGCGCAATGTTTTGGACAACAACATCTTAGTAGAAATTAGGCAGCCAGACAGTCAAATATCTGAATAGTCTGAGATTAAAAAAAACAAGCATTCATCAGTAGACAAGGTAAGGCAGAGAAAGTATCAGTGTTACAGAGGGGGGAAAAACAGATTTACTGATGGAGGAGATGTGGTCAGAAACCCTGCTCTGTACACATTTTTATTAAAAATTACTATAGCCATATTCATTATGTATTTTATCATACTACAATTTCACCAGCCAGCATCGATTCAACATAAGTGCTTTCTAAGTAGCTATGTTTTGGTATTTAACTGTAACTAACAGAATAACTATTATGCAAAAATAAATGAAAAAATAACTTTACAATGACATCATGTTACATTTGAGTTACTTTGTAGAACAGTATCCCACCTTCTAAACCTTCTTTGCTTGAATCAGAATCAGAATCAGGTTTATTATTACCGGCACTGGACAATGTCTACATAATGTACTGGTTGGGCACAGGAGTACATTCAGCCAGAGACTCATTCCACCGAGATGCAACACAGAGCGTCATAGGAAGTCATTCCTGCCTGTGGCAATCAAACTTTACAACTCCTCCCTTGGAGGGTCAGACACCCTGAGCCAATAGGCTGGTCCTGGACTTACTTCCTGGCATAATTTACATATTACTATTTAAATATTTATGGTTTTATTACTATTTAATTATTTATGGTGCAACTGTAATGAAAACCAATTTCCCCCGGGACCAATAAAGTATGACTATGACTATGGCATGTGACGTGAAAATTGTTAACAACAGGAATGAAAGCTATTGAGTGAGTTATTAAGTCACTCAATAACCTATTTGGACTTAACAAATGCAGTGCATATCAATTTAAAAATAAAGACAGAATTGATACAGCTTCTGTTCTTTGCTGTCCTACCTCAACTGGTTGCAGCCACATTAGGGTTGATGGAACTCCTTGGGCAGGAAGCTTTGAATAACAATGTCTAAGAAAGATATAATGCAACATTACAATTGGGAATAGAAAGGTTCTGTTAATTTTTAAAAGTGTACTTGTAAAGTACAGAGGCATGAGAAAGTCATGAGACTGCAAAAGCATGAGGAAGGAGCTTGCCAAAGTTGACTGGAAGGAGACATTAGCAGGGATGACAATAGAGCAGCAATGACTGGGGTTTCTACCGATAATCTGGAAGACACAGGATCGGTTCATCGAAAGAAGTAGTATTCTAAAGGGAGGATGTAAGAACTGTGACTGTCAAGCAAAGTCAAAGCCAAAAGAGCATAAGGGATTGCATACAATACAGCAACAAAATATTGGAAAGCTAGGGGATTTGGAAGAGTTTAAAAAAACAACAGAAAGAACAAGATGAGAGAAAGTATATTTAAAGCAGAGGTTGATAAGTTCCTGATTAGTAAAGGTGTCAAAGGTTACGGGGAGAGCAGGAAAATGGGGTTGAGGGGAAAATAAATCAGTCCTGATCAAATGGCTGAGCAGACTTGATGAGCTGAATAGCTTAATTCTGCTACTATATATATTATGGTCTTATTCCCAGAAGAAAGAAAAGCAGATCGGTAAGTATTGTATGTGTACATATCTACACCATTAACTGATTACAAATGGGAGGTGATTCAATTTATATATAATATAAAGGTTATATGCCTGAAGTCCAAATAAAAAAGCTGCATACAGTATTACAACATACAATTCACCTATTAAGCCCTAAAGCTTGTTTCATACAGTTGTTTACATTTTTTCCTCACTTTTTGAATGTTAGCATTCACTGAAACCATAATGTACACAACATTAGGTTGAACTTGATTGGACAATTACATCCAGTGTATAATTTATTCCTTCAATATCAAAAATTCAGTGATTGGAAAGAGGTTTATTTAAATATGCAATGCTCTTCTTAAAAGGTGGAAAGAATTCTACAAGTATCCAAATGAAGACAATCTAAAGTACTGTAAATGGAACCAGTCAGATCAAATCAGTAGCACAGAGGTAACTCATGTAAAAGAGGAATCTTACTTGAGGAATCTCAGTCTGGATCTCTCCACAAGAGAAATATCACCAAAGTCTACATAGAACACTTCCACCCGTTTTTCATCCAGCACCTGATGGATAATAATACGGTACCACCATAGATCATCACTATTCCGCACACAACAGAGTTGCCCTGGCTGAATAAATGAATCTGGCATCACATAGCGTTCAGAGACCTCCTCATAGGAATAGCATCGTCTGAAAAATAAACAAAATTTCACCAAATGGAATGACGCTTATTCTGCAGTTTTGCCTGCAGCATATGGTCATCTGTTGCTTGTAAGGGATTATTCAGGCCTTGTTACACAAATTTTAAAAAGCATTAAAGAATTGAATCCATTCTGCAATGGGTAGATCCAGTTAATCCCCCCCAAGTACTATATTTGGTGGGTAACAAAGGAATCAGAAGCAGGTTTAGCATATGTCATGAAATTGTTAACTTTACGACAGTGGTACAATACATGATAAATAAATATAAAGAAAAATCTGAATTACAGTAAATATGTGTCCATTAAATAGGAAAGGAAAGGTACGTCGCACCCGGAGTTTCTCCGTTTAGCAGATGATTTGCCTCCATGCCTCCCTGACGTAGTGGGGAACCGCGTATGAAGCAAGTTACAGCAGTGGTTTGCCATTGCCTTCTGCCGGGTGAGTTTCCAAAGAGATCACCAGCTTGTAACCCAGCACGGATGGAAAGCGTGCAGGGGAGCCGGCTGAATTCGAACTCGGGGCCTTTCGTCCCGAAGTCTGACGCTGATGCCACTATGCCACCATAGTTAACTTAAAATATGTGTTGCAAAAAAAAGTGAGGTAGTGTTCATGGGTTCAATATCCATTCAGAAATCGAATGGCAGAATGAATTGCTTAGAAACCTCTGAATTATTAGCAAAGAAACACTTTAATTTATTCAGCCATCTTCTGCCACAAAGGCATGAATTAGGAAACCTAACTGGCAATCACATTTATCATCCACTTTTCCTATGAAATATCAGTGTTCAAAATTCCAAGTGATATCATTGAATTATCATCTCATTTCATCTACGTTAACCCATTAATCAAATTTCTTTTTCAGAATACTCGGACACATCCTGGTTTTGGTTTTAAACAGGCTATTTCCCATATCAAACTATCCAAAGTCAAAATAAAACTTATTATCAAAGTACATATTTGTTACCATTTACTAACTTGAGTTTTATTTTCTTGCAAAGATTTGCAGCTGAATAAATACAACAGAATTTATGAAAAACTACACATAAACAAAGACTGACAAACAACCAATATGCAAAAGACAAATTATGCAAATTTAAAAAATACTGTGAATTTGAGTTATAAAAAGTCCTTGTCTGCAAGTTGAGTTGTAGTGAGTGAAGTTATCTACAGTGGTTCAGGAGCCTGATGCTTGTAGGGTAATTAACTGTTCCTGAACTTGATAAGGGACCTAAGTGTTGTGTACCCCTGTAAAGCATATTTTTGCATATGTGAACCAGTTTAATTTTACATTTGAATTCAGAAAGCTAATGATTAACTTTTTCCAAAATGAAAATTAGAGTTTTTATTTTAGATTCAAATCTAATTATGAAACACTTGTTACATTTAAATGTACTACTCAGTTTTAAATGTACTACTCATTTTTAGAAAGACGAAGATACAGTTGAAGTCAGAAGTTTACATACACAGGTTGAAGTCATTAAAACTCAATTGTTTAACCACTCCACAGATTTCATATTAGCAAACCATAGTTTTGGCAAGACATTGAGGACATCTACTTTGTGCATGACACAAGTAATTTTTCCAACAATTGTTTACAGATTATTTCACTTTTAATTGACTATATTACAATTCCAGTGGGTCAGAAGTTAACAAACAAAATCAAAAGAAATCAGCCAAGACCTCAGGAAAAAAAAAATTGTGGACCTCCACAAGTCTGGTTCATCCTTGGGAGCAAGTTCCAAATGCCTGAAGGTACCACTTTCATCTGTATAAACAATAGTACGCAAGTATAAACACCATGGGACCATGCAGCCGTCATACCGCTCAGGAAGGAGACGCATTTTGTCTCCTAGAGATGAACGTACTTTGGTGCCAAAAGTGCAAATCAATCCCAGAACAACAGCAAAGGACCCTGTGAAGATGCTGGAGGAAATAGGTAGACAAGTATCTATATCCACAGTAAAACGAGCCCTATATCCACATAACCTGAAAGGCTGCTCAGCAAGGAAGAAGCCACTGCTCCAAAACCGCCATAAAAAAGCCAGACTACAGTTTGCAAGTGCACATGGGGACAAAAATCTTACTTTTTGGAGAAATGTCCTCTGGTCTGATGAAACAAAAATTGAACTGTTTGGCCATAATGACCCTCGTTATGTTTGGCGGAAAAAGGGTGAGGCTTGCAAGCCGAAGGACACCATCCCAACTGTGAAGCATGGGGGTGGCAGCATCATGCTGTGCAGGTGCTTTGCTGCAGCAGGGACTGGTACACTTCACAAAATAGATGGCATCATGAGGAAGGAAAATTATGTGGATATATTGAAGCAACATCTCAAGACATCAGCTCGGTCGCAAATGGGTCTTCCAAATGGACAACAACCTCAAGCATACCTCCAAAGTCGTGCAAAAATTGCTTAAGGACAACAAAGTCAAAGGTTTTGGAATGGGTATCACAAAGCCCTGACCTCAATCCGACAGAAAATTTGTGGGCAGAACTGAAAAAGCGTGTGCGAGCAAGGAGGCCTACAAACCTGACTCAGTTACACCAGTTCTGTCTGGAGGAATGGAACAAAATTCCAACAACCTGTTGTGAGAAGTTTGTGGAAGGCTACCCAAAACGTTTGACCCAAGTTAAACAACTTAAAGGCAATGCTACCAAATACTAACAAAGTGTATGTAAACTTCTAACCCACTGGGAATTTGATGAAAGAAATAAAAGCTGAAATAAATCATTCTCTCTACTATTATTCTGACATTTCACATTCTTAAAATAAAGTAGTGATCCTAACTGACCTAAGACAGGGAATATTTTCTAGGATTAAATGTCAGGAATTGTGAAAAACTGAGTTTAAATGTATTTGGCTAAGGTGTATATAAACTTCTGACTTCAACTGTAGATATGAAACAATTAAAAAATTTAACCTCATCTCAATCATCAGATCTTCGAGCATCACAGAGGTCAATTTTCCATAGAAACGGATATAAAATTGACTGGGTGAAGTTACACATTCTACAAACACACATGCGAAGGAGTTTTCTTCCAACTCCGGTAGCTTGTAGAGAATTCCATCTTGTACAGCATCTGGTGGAATTTCAGATTCTGATGAACAATAATTCTCTGTGAGCTGTAGAAAGGATAACATATTAAGACAGATGCATTACCTTGTTAATAAAAACATAGCCTTCTGTATTTTTCCTTATAAATATTGTCAGAATTAAATGTCATCTCTATACTTGTTATTACTCTAATTACCTATTCTGATAATAGATTCCTCAGATAGTACAGGAATACATGTCCCAATTTACCTTTCCATCAAGCAATTAAATATTTCCAAAGTTTTTCAGACAGTAGAACCTTGCATGCTCTATAGCCACTGAGCTCTCTGATTTGGTGTTCGACATTTTACACTACTTATCCAAAGCTACTGATTGTGTGCCAAAGCTTCCTAGGCAACAAAGGTTTGACGTTGAGAAACTATATTTCCCAAGAATTACTGGATCTGGAATTGAAATTACCAAAACTATCAATTTATTTAGAGTACAAAGAATAAACTCAATAATTCTACCATATCCCAAAAACTGGAGTGAGAAATATATCAGAAGTACAGACGATTGATAAACACAAGAGATGCTGTAAACGCCAGAAATCCTGAGTAACACACACAAAATGCTGGAGGAACTCAGCAGGTTAGGCAGCATCTAGTGAAAGAAATAAACAGTCAACGTTTCTGGCCAAGACCCTTCATCAGGACTGGAAATGAAGGGGGAAAGAAAGCAGAATATGGTGGTGGGGAGGAGGGAAGGAATACAAGCTGAATGGAGATCGGATTCCGATCTTTAAGCTGTTGGGTCAAAAAACATCAATAACATTCTGATTGGTCTATATCTAAGTGATCAACCAAACAACTTGCACTAAGTGAAACAAATTTTCATCAAGCTTTACAAACCTGTTAGTTGGGTACATTTAACAAGCTGAAATAGTTTAAGTACGTAGTTCAGCAAGGAAATGTTTTTGGCACGTAATTTTCTATGCAAAGGTGCCCAGAGAATGGTGTTAAGATCCAAAGTAGTTAAGTGCATAACTATAACTTCCAAAAATCCTGTTCTTTTGCTATTGTCAATTGATCACTCTGTGCAAATGCAACAATATTCCTAATAATTCACATCTTATTTGCAGAACTCTGTCCTGGTTTTGTGTAATTGTTCATACTCACCATTCAGTTCATAGTAATCAGACTTTCTGATACTCCCATCACCTGCAGCTGGAGCATATCAGTACCTTCAAGAAATATTGAACCATTCTTGACCCATTTGTGCCGAACTTGCGAGAAATTAAGTTAACATTAGCAGAATAAGGATAGTTTTATAGGAAGGATACCGACTGAAGCACCACATGTTGAAACAACACTACAAATGTGATTACCAAAGAATACTGAAAGAACTCAGCAGCTCAGGCAACATCAATGGAGAGGAATAAACAGTTGACCTTTTGGACTAAGACCCTTCATCAGATTTTGAAAGGAAGGGGGGAAATGCCAGAATACGGTGGGGGGGGGGGGAGAGGGGAAGTAATACAAGCTAAAAAGTGCATGTCTGGGCGTGCACATGGTCAGAGAGTCAGACGGCAGCAGAGATCATTCTGGCATCTTCCCCCTTTCTTTCCAGTCTTGATGAAGGCTCTTGGCCCAAAACCTAGCTTATTCCTCACCAGAGCTGCTGCCTGACCTGCTGAGTTCCTCCAGAATTTTGTGTGCATCTGCAGAATCTTACATTTAACCAAAGAATATACAAGTTTCAGTATACATTCTTGATGTTCTCATCCCAGAATGAAATCCACGCTATTCCATGGAGATAGTTAATCTTGGCTGGTATGATGACGAATGTCAGCCAAGCACTGCCTGAACCATAATCTCAAAACTACAGTTTAACTTTCATCAAAAACTTCACAGCATTGATATGGTTGACCATTAACTTGGAGTCTCCAACTACTCTCTTGCAGGAAAGTTACTTCATATCTCAAAACAGTGCCCAAGGATTACAGAGAGACCATATCCACAAGAAGTTCCAATGTCAGAATTGATGCTTCATCAGACATTGTTACAGGCTGAAGAAGGGTCTCAGCCCCGAAATGTTGACTGTTTATTCTTTTCCACTGATGCTACCTGACCTGCTGAGTATCTTCAGCATCTTGTGTGTGTTGCTATAGACTTGTAGCTGAAAAGTCAAGCTCCACACTCTCAGCAATCGCTGCCAAACTTCTTCATGGGAGTCATGATAAGACCAAAAGATATAGGAACAGAAGTAGGCCATTCAGCCCATCAAGTCTGCTCCGCCGTTCAATCATGGCTGATCCAATTCTTCCAGTCATCCCAAATCCCCTGACTTCTTCCCATACCCTTTGATGCCCTGGCTAATCAAGAACAAATCAATCACTTGTGATAAGAAGAGTATTTCTGACAATGGAAATGGTGTACAAAATATGTCAAAAGGAATTTAAAGAAAATCTTTGTGGCAGTGAGCTACCAGTTACTCGCACTTCCTGAGCTCACACTTTAGTAAAACTCTCTTCCACCCCTCACCAGATCTGCCACAATCAGTCGTATACCCTTCAACCACTGAGACCACATTGTCACATCCAGATAATGTTGAACACATTGATTACAAAGATATAATTAGAGCAGCAAGAAATTTGAACATTATTTTCCACACCAAAAAAGAAAGGAAAAAGGAATTAATTTCAGGTCCTATTTCCATATTGCAAGAGAAAGGAAATTTTAGGTATTGAAGTAGTGACAGAACATGAGGGATTGAGAAATAGCATTAAAATTGGAAAGGTTTTAACTTTACCATTTCTAAGCTAATTGTTTTTATACCACTGTTCTTTTGAGGCTCCATATTTTCTTCAAGGTGCTTCTTCCAACCTCCATGCGTCAATGCACTGGTTTTATTAAACTGTGATTTCTGTAGGTCTAGAGAAAAAGTTAAAAATGCCTGTGTATAAGTGAATTTCAGAGAAAATTAGGAAACACTAATTTTCCAAAGCATATTATTACATAAAATAATTCAATCCCACCTGGAGTACTATAAGCATATGATAGTGCATGCTTCTTAACATTAAAAGATGAAGGAAAACTAAAATGATACTTTGACTTCTGGAGAAATTCTACCCATCAGGTCTGTTTATAACAGCATTTTAAAGTAACTGACATTGCTAAGGTTTCAAGGGACATTGATAAACATTGATGGAGATTTACCGAAAAATGTCATTTTGATTTTAGATTAAAACAGAGGTGGGCATATAAACATTAAAATAAAATGACTGACTTTAGGAATCCTAGGGGCATTTGCAGAATTTACTTCTTCTCAAAGCTAAATACTGAGCAATTAGCCTTTACGTTGAAGAACACTGGAGTGCCTGATGTCAAAGACTAGCCAGTCCTGATTTATGGAGTCACGTTCCACATAGAAGATGTCATTTAAGGCGCCAACAAGTTCAGTCACACTGTAGAAGCCCAATTCTTTTAAGGGAAGGTCCACTCCAAAAATATTCTGAAAGTAAAGAACAATATTTTTCAGATTGAAATATTCATTACATAATGCAACTGTTAAATCTGCTGTCTTTGGCATTTCTTTCCACTCAACAGATTATTCTAATTCAGCTTTCCATGGCTTATTCAGAACTGGAATATTCCCATGAAAAATTTGGTTGATGCGTACTTGCTGGTGGCACTTCTGGATTAAAAGTCTGACTGTAATTTGACCATTAGTAGAAGTTTTTCTCCTGGTTTAATCCTGTCAGAAATAAATTAAGTTCTACAAAATGAAATGAGGACAAACTTCTATAAGATGCTGAGGCAAGTTCATTGGGTACCATTTAAAATAAAACTGGAAAACACTTTAATGATGGCACTTTAAGATGGCGGGAGGAAAGAGAGCAGTGCACCTGTGCGTGCGCAGTCCTCCGGTGAAAAATGATATCGTATCTGTTAAATAGGGGCCGTGGACAATTCTGATTTGATGGAGAGGGACGTGAAAGCACAGAGGAACACCTGGAGAAATTTCTGAAACACTCGTTCGCTGTTGTCGTTACTGCAAGGTCAGGAATCTTTCGGAGGGTAGGCCTCAAAATCCCTGGCTTTGCCTGCTGTTGACGACCGAGGTTGAGGTTGAATCGTTCGGACAGAGATGGCGCTCAGTACTCGGTGTCGGAGAGCTGATCAGAGCTCAAAGTTTTCGGATGACTCAGAGTTGGACCGTGGTCGGCATCGCAGGGAGAGTTCTTCCTTCTCCCGTCTGCGTGAGATGTGGGACATTTGAGAGACTTTGAACTTTTATGGTACTCATGGACTTCTTCATCAAGTTATGGTATTGTTGCACTGTTGTAACTATATGTTATAATTATGTGGTTTTGTCAGTTTTTTCAGTCTTGGTTTGTCCTGTGTTTTGTGATATCACACTGGAGGAAATAATGTATCATTTCTTAATGCATGCATTACTAAATGACAATAAAAGAGGACTACATGTCTTCATAATCTAATACTAAATTCCAAATTGCATTTGTAATCAACGAGTTAGAATCTATTATAAAAATGTTAGTGATAGAAGTCTTTGACAAAAATAGATCCATATGGCAAAAAGGGCACATTCCAGAAGTGACAGTTCAAAATAGCTATTAAGATTTGTGAGGAAATTCGATACAACTCAGCAGGTATTCTTCAGTCAAGTGTAGAGTATTTCGGCCTTGGACAAATCAGACTTTCAATAAATTAGCATTTTAAACAATTTCGTTATTATGTTTCATATAAAGAACAGACAAACCAATGATGATTAATCTCTCTGTTTTATTCTCATATACAGATATCTATATGTTCAAAAAAATTCTCCAAGTTACCTTATATTCCATGGGAAGTCTGGATGCCAGTAATCCATTCGGTCTTTGTGCTACAGTCTAAAATAGCAACAGAATAGATTCATTAATGACTATGCTCCTAAGTGCTCTATTTTCTCAGCTCAAAAATAAATTAAAATAATAATTTGCAGCTAAGCACATTATTCAAGATCTCTCCTTAATAAGGATTGCATAGATTTGAACAAAAGCCTATCAACTTAAAGAAAAACTGAAAGAAACAAAGTACAGTAGTACAAAGTAGGTGTCACAAGCTTTTTACAGAAACTACTGTAAACTTTCAACTGTAATAAATCTTCTGCACCAGAATTTCCACAATACACTATATACTATAAGCAAAAATAGGCAAAAAAAAACATATCATTCTACCAATTTTAAATGCTATAATTCAGAACTATTGAACGTAAAATTATGCACAAAAAAGCAATAGATCTTAATAATTTTCCACTGAACAATGATAATTTTTCTTTAGTCAAATTGTAGTCTATGCCATACATCAAAATTGTAAATAAGTTTGGGAAATCTTTGAAGCCTGTACACACATTTAGCTTCCAGTGGTTTAAAGAAGTAAGCAAATTATTCCACTTTCATTCCACTGCTTCTCTCATGAATTTGCTGCATCCCAGTACTCCATGACATTCTTTCTTCTCCCCTCTCCCATCAGACAACAGATACAAAAGCCTGAAAGCACATACATAAGGCTCAAGGACAGGTTCTATTCTACTGTTATCAGGTCCTTAATCTTCTTGTACAAAAAGATGGACTATTGGCCTCAAAATCAAGACCAATACACATAGCAATAGAACTAAGTCATTCGGTCTATCAAGTCTGCTTCATTTCGTCAAGACTGATTTATCATCCTCACATCCCCATTCTCATGCCTTCTTTGACAAGAACCTATGAATCTCTGGTTTAAAGCTACTTAATGACTTGGCATCCACAGCCGTCCATGGTAATGAATTCCACAGATTCACACCCACTGGCTAAAGAAATTGTTTCTCATCTGTTTTAAATGGACGACCATCTATACTAAGGTTGTGCTCTCTGGTCCTAGGCTCCTCCACATCCACACTCTATAGGCTTTTCAATATTTGATAGGTATCAATGAGATCCCTCCTTATTCTTCTAAACTAAAGCGAGTACCCCCAGCCCAGAGCCTTCAAAAGCTCCTCAAACAATAACTATTTAATTCCCGGAATCATTCTTGTGAACATCCTTTGGACCTTTACCGATACCAGCACATCTTTTCCTAGATATGGGGCCCAAAACTGCTCACAATACTCCAACTGCTGTCTAACCAATGGCTTGAGTCTCCATATCACATCCTTGCTTTTACATTTTAGTCCTCTCAAAATAAATGCTAACATTGCATTTGCTTTTCTTACCACCAATTCAACCTGCAAGGTAACCTTTAGAAAATCCTGTACAAGGACTCCCAAGTCCCTTTGCATCTCTGATCTTTGGATTTTCTCATTTAGAAAATAGTCTACACCTTTATTCCTTCTATCAGGGTGTAAGACCATACACTTACCTACACGATATTCCATTTGCCACATTTTTACCCATTCTCCCAATTTGTCCAAGTCCTTCTACTGACTCCCTGCTTCCTCGGCACTACCATACTCACCACCTATTTGGCAGATAAATGTATGGTTGAGGAGCTGGTGCAGGGAGCAAGGCTTCAGATTTCTGAATCATTGGGATCTCTTAAGGTTATACCTTAACCCAATGGGTACCAATATTCTAGCTGGCAGATTTCCTGGAGCTGTTCGGGGGGGTTTAAACTAATAAACTCTTCTCAGATATCAATTATAACCGACACTTTGATGACAAACTCTGCATTCCTCCTCAGGGATGATGCCTGGGCATATCTAGACCAGCGTTACTTATACCATCATCCCTCCTGATTGGTTAATCCTCATTCAATCAAATTTCCACTCTCCCACCTTGTTTACAATTGAATTCCAGTTCTTACTTAGAGCGAGAACTTAGTCTATGTTAAAATTCTTTTCCTCTAGTTTTATTTCAATGGTTCCTTTACCAGACAGTCTCAAAAGTCACTGGCATGGCACAGCAGTTGATGCCGAAGTCAATCCAATAGCCATTGTGAATGTTGTGTTCTGCTACTCCTGATTTCTCTGTATAACCCAAACGGATACACCTCCTGTGCTCCTTGATGCAGGTTTCCACCATGCTTCCCACCTGGCCAGTGATGGGTTCCTCCTCATTGTTAGGTTTCCTGATTTCTGTCAGTCCTTTTAAGGGCCTGATTGATTTCTTTCACCTAGTAGCCATTTGGTAGGAACATAGTGTGTAATTGTCTAATTTCATTGGGGAGACTCTCTGGCTCCGAATTCATGATGTGATGCTCACAGCCCCCAACAAATTTAAAGGTAAAGGAAGCCATTGAAATAAAACTAGAGAAGAAGAATTTTAAAAAAGATGAAGGACCCACTCTAAGCAAGAACTAGAATTCAATTGTAAACAAAGTGGGAGAGCAGAAACCTGATTGGATGAGGACTAACCAATCAGGAGGAACAGACAACAGGGGTAGACATGCCCGGGTATCATCCCTAAAGGAGGTGACAGAATTTGTCACTGAAACGCCGGTTTTAATTGACACCTGTACCTGGCTGGAAGCCCAAGAAGAGTTTATTCATCATGTATGCTGGGAAGGCATTAGATCCTTTTTCAGGGTTTAACCTCATTTGGCAGGGGAATGGGAACCAGAGTGATATGCCTGAGGATGAAGCAGTTGGTATATAACTCGATGCAGTGAGACTGACAGGAAGGACAGGCAGTTGATAGGGCAAAATTGCAGTCAGTAGGATGAGTTGCAGTGTAACATGGGGACAAAATCTAAAAGGCTCATGAATAGAGGACTGAAGGTTTTATATTTGAATGCACACTGTATATGGAATAAGGTAGATTATCTTGTAGTGCACTTAAGTGGTTGGCAGGTTTGACTACGTGGGCATTGCTGAGTTATGGCTGAAACAAGATCATAGTTAACATCCAAGAGTACATACTGTATCAAAAAGAGAGGCAGGTAAGCAGAGAGGGTAAGGTGGCTCTGTTTGTATAAAGAGTAAAAGAGAGCCAAGAATGGATATTGGGGGACAGAGAAATAGAAGACAAAAGTAGTAAGTATTTTACGTCATCCTTCATTGTGAAAGACACTAGCAGTATGCTGCACGTTTGGGAGTGTCAAGCGGTCAGAAATGAGTGCAATTGCTATTACCAGGGAAAAGATGCTTCAGAAGCTGAAAGGTCTGAAGGTACATAAATCACCTGGACCAGATGCACTATACTCCAGGGTTCTTAAAGAGGTAGCTGGGCAGATTGTGGAGGCATTAGTAAGGATCTTTCAAGAATCACTAGATTCTGGCATGGTTCTAGAAGAATGGAAAATTGCAAATGTCACTCCACACTTCAAAAAGGGCAGGAGGCAGAAGAAAGGAAATTACAGGCCAGTTAGCCTGACCTGAAAAGTGCATCAGAATTCTTCAAGGAAATAATAAGCAGGATAGACAGCGGGGAATTGGTGGATTTTGGGGACTTGGATTTTCACAAGGCTTTTGACAAGGTGCTGCACATAAGGCTGCTTAACAGGATAAAAGTATTACAGGAAAGAAACTAGTTCGGATAGAGCATTGGCTGATTGGTAGGAGACAAAGAGTGGGAATAAAGGAAGCCTTTTCTGATTGGCTGCCATTGACTAATGGTGTTCCACAGGGGTTGTTATTGGGATCACTTCATTTTTTTCCACATTATATATCAATGATTTGGATGATGAAATTGATGGTTTTGTGGCCAAGTTTGCAGACAATACAAAGATATGTGGAAGGGCAGATGCCTCAGGGATCTGTCCTGGGACCCCTACTCTTCATGATTTTTATAAATGACCTGGATGAGGAAGTGGAGGGATGGGTTAGTAAATTTGCTGATGACAGAAAGGTTAGGGGCATTGTGGATAGTGTGGAGGGCTGTCAGAGGTTACAACGGGACATTGATAGGATGCAAAACTGGGCTGAGAAGTTGCAGATGGAGTTCAACCCAGATAAGTGTGAGGTGGTTCATTTTAGGTAAGTCAAATATGATGGCAGAATATAGCATTAATGGTAAGACTCTTGGCAGTATGGAGGATCAGAGGGATCTTGGGGTCCAAGTACATAGGACGCTCAAAGCTGCTACGCAGGTTGACTTTGTGTTTAAGAAGGCATACGGTGCATTGGCCTTCATCAATCATGGGATTGAGGTTAAGAGCTGAGAGGTAATGTTGCAGCTATATAGGACCCTGGCCAGACCCTACTTGGAGTACTGTGTTCAATTCTGGTCACCTCACTATCGGAAGGACGTGGAAACTATGGAAAGGGTGCAGAGGAGATTTACAAGGATGTTGCCTGGATTGGGGAGCATGACTTATGAGAATAGGTTGAGTGAACTCAACCTTTTCTACTTGGAGCGACGGAGGATGAGAGCTGACCTGATAGAGGTGTACAAGATAATGAGAGGCATTGATCAGTGTGGTAGTCAGAGGCTTTCCCTCAGGGCTGAAATGGCTAGCATGAGAGGGCATAGTTTTAAGGTGCTTGAATGTAGATAGAGGAAATGCCAGGGGTAAATTTTTTTTTCTGCATAAAGTGGTGAGTACGCGGAATGGGTTGCTGGCGGCAGCGGAAACGATAGGGTCTTTAAAGAGACTCCTGGATGGCTACCTGGAGCTTAGAAAAATAGAAGGCTATGTGTAAAGCCTTGGAATTTCTAAGGTAGGGACATGTTCAGCACAGCTTTGTGCATTGTGCTGTATGTTTTTTATGTTTCTCTGTATTGAGGAAGCAGGGAGTCTGCAGAAGCACTTAGAAGATCAGGAGAATGGGCAAAGTAGCAGCAGATGAAATACAGTGTCAGGAAGGTTATAGTCATGCACTTTGATAGACGGAACAAAAGCATAGACTATTAATGACATGGGCAGGAAATTCAAAACTCGGAGGTGCAAAGGGACTTGGGAGACCTCATACAGGATTCCCTGAAAGTCACCTTGCAGAATGAGTCAACGGTGAGGAAGGCAAATTCAATGTCAGCATTCATTTTGAGAGGACACCAGTGTAAAAATCAGGATATAATGCTGAAGCTTTATAAAGCACTAATGAGGCCTCACTTGGGAGTATTGTGAACAGTTTTTAGATTAGATTAGATTATGAGGACACGCAGTCCTCTTTTATTGTCATTTAATAATGCATGCATTAAGAAATGATACAATGTTTCTCCAGAATGATATCACAGAAACACATGACAAACCGACTGAAAAACTGACAAAAACCACATAACATATAGTTACAACAGTGCAAAGCAATACCGTAATTTGATAAAAGAACAGACCATGGACACACGGTAAAAAGTCTCAAAGTCTCTCGAAAGTCCCATCATCTCACGCAGACGGTGAACCTCCAGCACCGCAAACTTGCCGATGCAGCATCCTGGAAGCATCCGACCACAGTCTGTCTCCGAGTCCGTCCGAAAACTCCAAGCCTCCGACCAGCTCTCCGACACCGAGTGCCAAGCACCATCTCTGCCGAGCACTTCGACCCCGGCCCCGGCAACAGGCAAAGCCAAGGATTCAGGGCCTTCCCCTCCGGAGATTCTTGATCGCACAGTAGCAGCGGCAGCGAAGCAGGCATTTCAGAAGTTTCTCCAGGTGTTCCTCCGTGCTTCTCACGGCTGTCTCTATCAAATCAGGATTGTGCACAGCCCCCAGTTAACACATACGATATCATTCGGAACGGCCGCACGCGTTGCATCGCACCGCCATCTTCTCCTCCCTCCTTTTGGGCCCTTTATCCAAGAAAGGATGTGCTGACATTGGAGAGGGTTCCAAGGAGGTTCATGAGAATAATTCCAGGAATGAAAGGATGACCATACGAGGACTGATTGATGGCTCTGGACTATACTCATTGGAATTCAGAAGAATGAGGGGGGACGTCAATGAATCCTATTGAATGTGGAAAGGCCTCAGTAGAGTGGATGTGGAGAGGATGTTTCCTATGGTGGGACAGTCTAGGACCACAGAGCACAGCCTCAGAATAGAGGGATGTCTACTTAGAAAGGAGGTGAGAAGGAATTTGCAGAAGATGAGGAGGAAGTCGCAGAACCTGGGCCTCTGTACCTCCCTCTGCAACTGGATCCTCGACTTCCTAACCGGAAGACCACAATCTGTGCAGATTGGTGATAACATATCCTCCTCGCTGACAATCAATACTGGTGCACCCCAGGAATGTGTGCTTAGCCCACTGCTCTACTCTCTATATACACATGACTGTGTGGCTAGGCATAGCTCAAATAACATCTATAAATTTGCTGACGATACAACCATTGTTGGTAGAATCTCAGGTGGTGACAAGAGAGCGTACAGGAGTGAGATAAGCCAACTAGTGGAGTGGTGCTGCAGCAACCACCTGGCATTCAACGTCAGTAAGACAAAAGAGCTGATTGGGGACTTCTGGAAGGGTAAGACAAAGGAACACGTACCAATCCTCATAGAGAGATCAGAAGTGGAGAGAGTGAGCAGCTTCAAGTTCCTGGGTGTCAAGATATCTGAGGATCTAACCTAGTCCCAACATATCGATGTAGTTATGAAGAAGGCAAGAAGCGGCTATACTTTATTAGTAGTCTGAAGAGATTTGGCATGTTAACAAATACACTCAAAAACTTCTATAGTTGTACCATGGACAGCATTCTGACAGGCTACCTCACTGTCTGGTATGGAAGGGCTACTGCACAGGACTGAAAGAAGCTGCAGAAGGTTGTCAATCTAGTCAGCTCCATCTTGGGTACTAGCCTACAAAGTACCCAGGACATCTTTAGGGAGCGGTGTCTAAGAAAGGCAGCGTCCATTATTAAGGACCTCCAGCACCCAGGGCATGCCCTTTTTTCACTGTTACCATCAGGTAGGAGGTACAGAAGCCTGAAGGCACATACTCGGTGATTCAGGAACAGCTTCTTCCCTTCTGCCATCTGGTTCCTAAATGGACATTGAATCTTTGGACAGTATCTCACTTTATTAAAAATATACAGTATTCCCATTTTTTTAAAAACCTATTCAATATACGTAATTAATTTACTTGTTTATTTATTATTATCTTTAAAAATTTTATTATTATTTTCTCTGCTAGATTATGTATTGCTTTGAACTGCTGCTGCTAAGTTAACAAATTTCACGTCACATGCCAGTAATAATAAACCTGATTCTGATTTGGATTCTTATTCTTTAGCCTTACAGTGATGAATCTGTGGAATTCATTGCCACAGGCAGCTGTGAACACCAGGTCACTAGTTCTATTTAAGGCAGAGATTGACAGGTTCCTGATTAGCCAAGTTGTGAAAGGTTACAGGAAGAAAGCAGAAGAATAGGGTTGAGAGGGAAAATACATCAGCCATGATGAAATGGTGGAGCAGACTTGATGGGCTGAGTGGCTTAATTTTGCTCCTATATTTTATGGTCTTATCTTTGCAAACTTGGCCACAAAGCTATCAATTCAGGCCTTCAAAATGTTGACATATAACATAAAAAGCAGTCCCAACACAGCCCTCTGTGGAACACTCGCAGCCAACTAGAAAAGGCTCCCTTTATTCCCATCCTTTGCCTCCAGCCAATCAGCCAATGCTTTCCCCATAGTACTATCTTTCCTGTGATACCATGGGCTCTTATTTTGTTAAGGAGCCTCATGTGCAGCACCTTGTCAAAAGTCTCCTGAATGTCCAAGTAAACAACATCCACGTACTCTCCTTTGTCTACTCTGCCTGTTAGTCAGAGAGAAGTACAGCAAGAAACAGGCCTTTCAGCCTATCTAGTCCATGCTGAAACAATTTACACTGCCTACTCCCATCAACTTGCACTTGGACCATATGCTTCCATATCCCAACTATCCATGAACCCATCCAAACTTCTCTTAAACATTGAGATCAAAATCGCATGCACCACTTGTGCTGGCAGCTCATTCCACACTCTCACGGCCCGTTGAGTGAAGAAATTTCCTCTTTGTTCCCCTTAAACTTCCCACCTTTCAACCTTAGCCCATGATCTCTGGTTGTAGACACACCCAACCTCAGTGAAAAAAGCCTGCTTGCCTTTATCCTAGCTATACTCCTCATCATTTTGTATACCTCTATCAAATCTCCTCTCAATCTTCTACATTCTAAAGAATAATCCTATTCAATCTTTCCATATAACTCAGGTCCTCCAGACCAGGCAACATCTTTGTAATTTTTTTCTGAAGTCTTTCAACTTTATTTACAACTTTCCTGTAGATAGGTGACCAAAACTGTACACAATACTCCAAATTAGGCCTCACCAACGTCTTATACAAATTCAACATAACATTCATCTTCTGTACTCAATACATTGATTTATTAAGGCCAAAATGACAAAAGATTTCTACACAAACATATAGTATCTACCTGTGGCGCCATTCTCAACAAATTATGTACCTGTATTCCCAGATCCCTTTGTTTTACCACACTCCTCAGTGCCATTGTGTAATAACTACCCTGGCTGGTCCTACCAAAGTGTTATTTCCTCAAAGAATTCCAACAGAAACCTTGCTGACTTCGGCCTACTTTATCGTGCACCCCCAAAACCTCATCCTTAATAATGGACTCCATCATCTTCCCAAGCACTGAAATTTTAAGCTAACCAGCCTTCTTCCTCCCTCCCTTCTTAATGCAACAATTCCCGAATCTAGTGATTCTTGAAAGATCCTTACTAATGTCTCCACAATCTCTTCGGCTACTTCTTTCAAAACACTGAGGTGCAGTCCAGCTGGCCCATGTAACTTATCTACGTTCAGACCTTTCAGATTCCTAAAACATTCTCCTTGATAATAGCAACCACACTCACTTCTGCGCAAGACTCTTAAATTTCTAGCATACTGCTAGTGTCTTTCACGGGGAAGGATGACACAAAATACTAATTAAGTTTGTTTGCCATTTCTTTGTCCCCCATGACCACCTCTCTAGCATCATTTTCCAGCAGTTCAATATCTACTTTCACCTCTCCTTACTGTTTATATATCTGAAAAAATCTTTTGGTATCCTCTTTTATATTAATGGTTAACTTACCTTCATACTTCATCTTTTCTCTCTTCTGTTTATTTTCAGAAGCTTTCCAATCCTTCACTAATTTTTGCTGTTATATACCCATTCTTTTCCTTTTATGCTGCTTTGACTTCTCTTGTCAGCTACAGTTGCTTTATCCTCCTTTTAGAATACTTCATCTTAGGGATGTATCTATCCTGTACCTTCCAAAATGCCTCCAAAAACTCCAGCCATTGCTGATCTGCCGTTATCCTTGCTAGTGTCCCCTTACAATCAACTCTGGCCAGCTCCCCTCTGTAATTCCTCTCTCATTCCTCTGTAATTCCCTTTACTCTAATGTAATACATCTGACTATCTTCTCACTCTGAAGCTGCAGGGTGAATTCTATCATCTTCTAATCAATGCTTTTTACAGGTTCCTTTACCTTAAGCTCCCTAATCAAATCTGGTTCATTATTCAACACCTAATCCAGAATTGCCTTTCGCCTAGGGGGCTCAATCACAAGCTGCTCTAAAAAGCCATCTTGTAGGAATTCTACAAATTCCCTCTCTTGGGATCCAGCACCAACTTGATTTTCCCCAAACTACCTGCAAATTGAAGTCCCCCATAACTACCATAACATTGCCCTTATTAGAGGCCTTTTCTATTTCCTGTTGAAACATGCATCCCACATCCTGGCTACTGTTTGGGATCCTGGATTTAACACCCATCAGGGTCTTTTTATCCTTGTAGTTTTTAAACTTCACCCACGAGAATTCCGTATCTTCTGATCCCATGTCACCTCTTTCTAAGGATTTGATTTCATTTTTAAGAACAGAGCCACCCCAACCCCTCCGCCTATGTGCCTTTTGATGCAAAGTGTATCCTTGGATGTTAAGCTAACTATGATACTCACTACGTCATACCTGACAATCTCTGTGCTACAAGATCACCTACCTTATACCATGTACTGTATGCATTCAAATATAACACCTTCAGTCCTGTATTCATCATCCTTTTCAATATGAACCGTATGTTACACTTTAACTCATCCCATTGACTATTATTTTGCCCTATCATCTGCCTGTACTTTCTCCCAATCTCACTACACACTGCATCAACTTGTATACCAACAGTCCATCCTCAGCCTTATCACTCTGGTTCCCACCCCCACCCCCTGCCAGATTAGTTTAAACCTTTCCCAACAGTTCTAGCAGACATGTCCACAAGGATAATGTTCCCCCTTGGACTCAGATGTAACCTGACCTTTTCATACAAATCATACCTTCCCCAGAAGAGATCCCAATGATCCAGAATTCCGAAACCCTGCTCTCTACACCACTTCCTCAGCCACTCATTCATCTATACTATCAACCTATTTGTGCCCTGACTAGCATGTGGTGTTGGGACAAGAGCTGACTCCGCTTGATCTTTGTGAAGGTCATCTCCATGGCGCTGAAACTATGAAGACTGCCCTGGCTGCTATGCTCTGTGTCTGCTAATATGCTGAACTAATAAGCGAGGCTTTGGGCCTACTCCAGGCTGCCCCGGGTTCCAGATCTGAGGATTTAATTTTGGTTCGGAATGCTGCTGTTCATTTCAATTATTTGCATGCTTTGTATTTTTTTTTCTACTCTTACACGTTGAGTGTTGGTCTTTTTTAATTTTTTTTTCCCTTTTAATTGGGTTCTTTCGGGTTTCTTGCTTTGTGGCTACCTATGAGCACGCAAATCTCAAGGTTATATAATTTATACATTCTTAGATAATAAATGAATCTTGAATCTTAATACAGGGATTACTACCTTGGAGGTCCTGCTCTTCAGCCTCTAACTCTCTATACTCACTGCACAGGACCTCTTCCCCCTTTCTACCCATGTTATTGGTGCCAATGTGGACCACAATCTCTGGCTGCTAACCTTCCTTCTTAAGTATCTTCTGTAGCTGCTCTGGACCCTAGCACCTGGGAGGCAACACACCATCTTGGCTTCTCTTTTGAGGCCACAGAATCTGCTGTCCATCCCCCTAACTATCAAGTCTCTTATCACTGTCGCACTGCCTGACTTTACCCTTCCCTGCTGAGCCTTAGAGCCAGCCAAAGTGCCACTATGAGAGTGTGAACACTTCAGTAAAGGTTTCATCCATGAGATTTTCAACCTCTTGGAGTACATCCAGCTCCAGCTTCAGTTCCTTGACCTTTATCAGTCAAGAGCTGAAGTTGGGTGCACTCCCTGCAGATGTTTGGTACCTTGAAATGCCACATCTCATTGGAGGAGAATTCCACTGCCTGAACTACCATCCTCCCTACAGTTGTTATACCTCTAACTTTTAAAACTTAAGTACTAGCCTCCGCCTGTTCTTGCCAAAGCCTGACCACTCTAACACTGTCCATCACACAATGGTCACTCTGCTTAAACCTTACTTTTTAAAATCAGCACTTGCTAAGTTACTATTTACCCAAGCAATCTTCCGCTCTGCAGACAAGTCCCGACAGGCTGATCTTGCTTGTTAAAACTAGCACATAAAGTCTACAAGGAACTATCTTCAACTCACTCCACGATCTTGCGCTCTGCAAACAAGTCTCAACAGGTGCCACTCGCTTTTTAAACGTGGCATATAATGCTACATCATTATGATCTTGCACTTTATCATCACCTGAACCGCACTTTTCCGGTAGCTTCTACACTTTATTTTGCATTGTTATTTTTCTACACCCTATTCTCGCTCAATGCACAGTGTAAAGATTTGACCTCTATAAACAGTGAGACAAGCTTTTCACTATATGTTAGCACATGGAACAATGATAAACCAATTATAGTGATAATAATTTTTCACTTTTTAACTAGTTAATACACTTAAAGATGTCAATTAGCAGCTATTTCTTCTTTAGCACAAAAATTCACCTTCACTATTCTTTCTTTGTACATTAAATTTCAAGAACAGCTGAAAAGTCCTTTGCTGAAACATAATATTTGCCCAAAGTATTTTTGGACACCAACCATCTAGGCCATGGTCTCTTCTTGTTGCTGCCATCAGGAAGGAGGGACATGAGTCTCAGGACTCACACCATCACATTCAAGAACACAAAGACCAACATTGTTATCCATCTTGTCCAGAAATTAGTCTGGTTAAATTTCCTTTGATCTGCTCCAACACAACCATACCCTTTTTCAGGTATGTTGACCAAAACTGTGTACAGTATTTCAGGTATGGCCTCAACAATCCCTGTACAACTGCACAAAACCTCCCTAGGTTTAAACTCTAGCAACCTTACAATAAAGGAAAAAATACAGTTTACCTTCTTAATTACCTGTGGGACTGTCCAATAACTCCTGTGATTCATGCACTAGAACACCTGGATCACTTAAAAAACACGCATTTTCCCATTCAGATAATAATTCGCCTTCTGACTTTTTTACCAAAAAACATGGCCTCACACCTCCTCACAATAAACCATTTGCCAGATTTTTGTTCAATCTATATCCCATTACAGAAACACAATGCCATCATCACAATATTCCCATCCACCCATTTTCGTATCAGCAAACTTCTAAATATTACATATTGTTCCCTCCTACAGATCATTAATGTAAATAGCAAACATTTGAGGGCCAAAAACCAATCCTAATATATTCCACTTATATATGCTTCCAGCCTGAAAAGGACTTACTTTTTCAACCAATTTTTAATCCATGTTAACACACTTCTTCCACTACCTTGGGCTCTTACAACCCCCACAAGTAAATTTGTTTTAATAAATATGGTAATTTCAACACTATCTTGTGATTTCCTTGTAATGCATACAAGAAAGGACCCATCAAACAAATCATTTTGCTAAAGAACACTGTGCAGAACTTTTAGCACACAGTTTGCTCAAGAAACAAGGTGGCATCTTGAAGAGAACACTGAGCCAAAGTAAAGAATCACTCCAGTGAAGACTATACTTTCAGGAAGAGGAATGTCATTTACTGCAGCATCAAGGAGAAAGAACCAGATGATACAAGATTAAAAATCAGAAGTAACTTGCGTCTTGAATAATCACAGTTTTAGTTTTGCCAGAATTGCTCCTGATATACTTAACAAAACCTTTCTTGTAAAATTATTTATACAACTTTTTATGACATATTCTTTAGGCAGTTTCTGAAACAAAACTGCAAATTTAAGTACTTATTTTTATTTTGTCAAGTGAGATTTTAAATTTTGGCTGCATGTCTGATACACTTTATATTGCATGAAGAAATTATAAATAATTCCTAAAAGAACGCTTACAGTCAAAACAGAAATGCAGTATTTATATCATTTGTGCACTTTGCTTCTAAGCAAACAAATTATAAAGATCTTTGTTGGGACACTTGCTGTTCATAATTTATATACAGCCCCTTGTATTCAGCCCCCAACCCTTTGTTCACTAATCCTAATATATTCCACTCATTTATGAGTATTACAATTAGGGATTTTGATCAATTTAACTGTTAAAAATTCAAAATCTGAAATGTCAGCAGTTCAAAAATATTTATCCTCCTTGACTCAGTACTTAGTTAAACCACCTCATGCAGCTATTACAGCTAGTAGTTTCTGGACAAGTCTCTAATAACTATGCACAATGTGATGGAACAAGTTTTGTCCATTTCTCTTAGCAAAATTGCTCAAGCTGTGCCAGGCCAGTTGGGGAGCGGTGGTGGACAGTAATCTTGAGGTCTTGACAGGCCACTCAAGGACATCAGTTTTCTTCATCAGAAGCTTCTCCATGGTTGCTCTGGAAGTGTGCTTTGGGTCGTTGTCCTGCTGAAAGACAGACTTTCTCCCCAGTTTAAGCTTTCTGGCAGAGGCTAGCAGGCTTTTATCCAGGACCTCTCTGTATTTAGCAGCATTCATCTTCCCATCGATCCTGATCATAGTTCTAGTCCCTGCAGCTGAAAAGCATCCTCATAACATGATGCTAACCTCCATCATATTTTGTAGTAGCGATGCTGTTACCTGGCTGATGCACAGTTTAGATTAACACTACACACACCACTTAGTTTTGAGGCCAATAACCTTCACTGTAGTTTCATCTGATCGCAAGACCTTCTGACCGCAAGACAGTGTCTTCTAAGTGACCTTTTGCAAAGTCTTTAGAAGCAAGGATATGCTTTTTTAAAAAATATAGCCAGGGCTTCGTCCTTGCCACTCTTCCATAAATACCCTTTTTGTGTAAGGTCTTAAGAGATTGTGGAGCCATGAACTTCACCTCCAGTTGCAGCCACTGACTTCTGCAGCTCAGTGACTGTTGCTGTTATTGTAGAATTTCATACAAGTGCCATTGTTCCCCGGCAACTAAGTTTAGAGGGGTGGCCTGACCCAGGCAGTGTGGCTGTGATTTCATATTTTTTCTACCTTTCCACAAGGAACTCCACTGAATTCAGTGCCTTTGAGATGGTCTTGCACCCCTCCCCAAATTTGTTGTCATTTCCCTAACTTGTCTTGAATGCTCTATTGTCTTCATTTTGGTTTGGTCTGTTAAAACTCTACTATACTATTGGATCTTACAGAGAGAAGGGGGTGCTACATTGAATACATACTTATAAATACACTGAATCAGGTGATACCCTAATTTTCTACATCAGCAAACTGAGCAAGCTGGTAAGGTAATACATTATATTGCACCCAAGCAATGTTAACGCAGTAACTACAAAGGGGATGAATACTTTTTCAGAGAACACAGAAAACCTACAGCACAATACAGGCCCTTCGGCCCACAAAGTTGTGCCGAATATGTCCCTACCTTAGAAATTACTAGCGTTACCCACAGCCCTCTATAAGACTCTATCGTATCCACCTCCACCACCGTTGCCGACAGCCCATTCCACACACTCAATACTCTGCGTAAAAAACTTAACCCTGACATCTCCTCTGTACCTACTCCCAAGCACCTTAAACCTGTGCTCTCTTGTGGCAGCTATTTCAGTCCTGGGAAAAAGCCTCTGACTATCCACCCGATCAATGCCTTCCATCATCTTATACACCTCTATCAAGTCACCTCTCATCCTCCGTCGCTCCATTGAGAAAAGGCTGAGTTCACTCAACCTGTTTTCATAAGGCATGCTCCCCAATCCAGGCAACATCCTTGTAAATCTCCTCTGCACCCTTTCTATGGTTTCCACATCCTTCCTGTAGTGAGGCGACCAGAACTGAGCACAGTACTCCAAGTGGGGTCTGACCAGGGTCCTGTACAGCTGCAACAATACATCTCGGCTCCTAAACTCAATCCCATGACTGATGAAGGCCAATACATCATATGCCTTCTTAACCACAGAGCCAACCTGCTCTGCTGCTTTGAGCGTCCTATGGACTCGGACCCCAAGATCCCGCTGATCCTCCACACTGCCAAGAGTTTTACCATTAATACTATATCCTGCCACCATATTTGAACTACCAAAATTAACCACTTCACACTTATCTGGGTTGAACTCCATCTGCCATTTCTCAGCCCAGTTTTGTATCCTATCAATGTCCCGTTGTAACCTTTGACAGCCCTCCACACTATCCACAACACCTCCAACCTTTGCGTCATCAGCAAACTTACTAACCCATCCCTCCACTTCCTCATCCAGGTCATTTATAAAAATCACAAAGAGTAAGGGTCCCAGAACAGATCCCTGAGGCACACCACTGGTCACCGAACTCCATGCAGAATATGACCCATCTACAACCACTCTTTGCCTCCTGTGGGCAAGCCAGTTCTGGATCCACAAAGCAATCATATTATACCTCTCCAAATGTTCATAAATCCTGCCTCTCAGGATCTTCTCCATCAACTTACCAACCACTGAAGTAAGACTTACTAGTCTATAATTTCCTGGGCTATCTCTACGCCCTTTCTTGAATGAGGGAATAACATCCGCAACCCTCCAATCCTCCGGAACCTCTCCCGCCCCCATCGATGATGCAAAGATCATCGCCAGAGGCTCAGTAATCTCCTCCCTCGCCTCCACAGTAGCCTGGGGTACATCTCATCCGGTCTCAACAACTTATCCAACTTGATGCCAACTTGATGCAGAGCTCCACACAAATATCCCCTGAACATTTCCCATATTTCTTCCGTACCTTTCCCTGAGAACACCTGTTCCCACTTTAAGCTTCCAAGTTCCTGCCTGATAGCCTCATAATTCCTTACTCCAATTAAATGCTTTTCTAACTTGTCTGTTCCTATCTCTCTCCAATGCTATTGTAAAGGAGATAGTGATCATAATTCTGTCTCTCTCACTGAGAGATCTGACACCTGACCAGGTTCATTTCCCAATACCAAATCAAGTACAGTCTCTCCTCCTCTTGTAGGCTTATCTACATATTGTGTCCAGAAACCTTCCTAAACACACATAACAAACTCCACCCCATCTAAACCCCTTGCTCTAGGGAGATGCCAATCGATATTTGGGAAATTAAAATCTCCCACTACGACAACTCTGTTATTATTACACCTTTCCAGGATCTGTTTCAGCCTCACAATTTTAGTTTTTTATTTTTTGTAAACTGTTGACATGTTTTGGAATTTTTCTTATGATTTGACATGATGCACGATGACTTGTAGATTAGCTCAAAAAATTCCTACTTCAATATATTTTAACTTATAAAATGAGACAGTAAATAACTGTGGGGGTTAAATACTTTTTCAAGGCACTCTAAACTACTTGGATGAGAAAGTATAAGGCACAGTTAAGCAACACACACAAAATGCTGGTGGAACACAGCAGGCCAGGCAGCATCTATAGGAAGAAATACAGTCGATGTCTCGGCCCGAAACGTCGACTGTGCTTCTTCCTATAGATGCTGCCTGGCCTGCTGCGTTCCACCAGCATTTTGTGTGTGTTGCTTGAATTTCCAGCATCTGCAGATTTTCTCCTGTAAGGCACAGTTACCTATCTTGTGGATGATACTAAAATTGGTGGTATTGTTAGACAGTTTAGTAAGTTATCACAAATTACAAAGGGATCTTACTCAGCCAGGTAAGTGGACTGAGGACTAGCAAATGAAGTTTCATCTGGATAAGTGTGAGCTGCTGCATTTTGGTAAGTCAAACAAAATAGGATTTATACAGTGAATGGTAGCACCCTGCAGAATGTGTGGAACAGAGCGACCCACGAATCCAGGTACACAGTTTGCTGAAAGTAGTGTCAAAGATAGTTGGGATGACAAAGAAGACATTTGCTTTCATCAATCAGGGTACTGAGTATTATGTTGCATTTGTGCAAGATGTTGGTGAGGCTGCAGAGCACTATATACAGTTTTAGTGTTACCACTTTAGCACTACTCAGAAAAACAGTTGTGATACAATGTTTGAATTCTACTTACGAAAAGAATTTTCTCCTTTATTTTTGAATCCATGGTCCCTCCAACCCCTTTGTCTATAATTACAGTCCTCAAGTCTGCTTTAACCTTGAACACAAAAACAGAGGTTGACAACATGTCATTTCATATCATCAATTAAACGTCGAAGATAAATGTAACAAATAAAATTGTTATTCTTATTGCTCAATGCATTCTTGACATGTAGTCCTTTATCTTGTCAACAGTCATTTCCAAGATTAAGGGCTACCTGGTGTTTTAGTAAGCCGTCTTTTGGCAGCTGATTTAAATGAAAGCTGGTCATGATGGAACAGATTTATTTTTGCTTGCTTGAGATATAGCTATTTAGCTTCTCAAATATAATGCAATGAACACAAAGACAAAACCTAGTGAGATAGCTAATACCTGTAGAGAAAACAGATGATATGATGCTTAAGGTACATATCTTTCATCAAAACAGCAACAAAGGTTACATATAAAACAGGAGCAACAAATTATGACTGATCTGGGTGTTTCTAGCATTTTCTTTACCATAATACCCGATTTGCACAAGGCAAATTTTTAATTAATTTTACAATTTGCAAATATGTAAATCACCCTGATTATTTACTGGTGTGATGCTTCCAGTTTATCAGATATGTTTATATATAAATTTTAATCAAACAAGTAGGCTATTCAGCACCCCAAATCCACAATCTAATTGGATAAAATAGATTCAGGATGCTGATACAGGGGTACCTATAGCTCAAAGGTGAAAACAGGAAAAAATGACATTAGTTATCCAACGGTAAGAAAATACTGCAAAGAAAACCAATGTACTACAAGGAAAGTAAATATACATGCAATAGGGCCGACAATACATAACAAAAATCAGCAGAAAGTCTGGAGAAACAGAGACACAGAAGCCCTGATTTATGATAGAGAAAGAAGACACAGATACAAATTAAAAATATGGAGGAAGAAAATATTGTTAAACATAATGAAACATATCAACATCAATATATTGCCTTAAACAGCCAAAACATCAAGATATGAGTGAATGCTACACAATTCACTGGGTTCATTCTTTTATTTTTCTGCTCTCCAGTTATTTTCTTTACAACATTCTTTGATCAAAAGCACAGATAAACACCTAACTGTAAATGGCAGGATTAAATTTGTAAAAGCTATACAGGGCCATTCTCTCGTGCTTTCCAATTCTACATGGCAAAAACATGCAATTATTTGATCTGCAATTATGATGGCTATGTGAGGAACCATTGTTGTGTGTAACAACATAATGAAGCTCTATATGCGAAATATAGATTACAAACACCAAACTAAATGCTGACCTTTTTCATATCTCTCTCAAAATATTCTGGGTCTGGAGCAGTACCTGCTGTATTTTCCAATTTTGAAAGTGGCAAAACTGGTTTACTTGTGGGTGTTTTGCTGGGGTCTGGTTGCACAGTTATTGCCTTTGCTTGGGATTCATTGGTCTGGACGGACTGGTTAGATTGTTTACCTATATGAACAGCAAATAGGGGATTACAAGAAAATCACAGCAAAACTTGAAGAACCAAGTTCCAGTTTTATGTTACCATTCTGTGTAGTATCACACAACATCTAGTCTGTCATAGCAAATATTAATGTTACTTCATGATTCTTTGACAGGCACTTAATTTCAACAAGCTGAACAAAGGGGAAAAAAGATTTTCCCCCCAGTGGAATTCTACAATTTATCATACATAGTCAGCTAAAGAACAACATTAACATCTATGAATTTCAAAGTTTCTCTTGAATGTATGAACACTGGGAGGAATAAATTAACAACTGGGTAAAGTTGAGTCGTTTAAATCTTTAAAAAAGCAATATAAATCAAATTAACTTTAAAATTAATAAAACCAAAGTACACTCTTTGCAACTCAAAACACACCTTGTTTCAGTGGACTTCCTTTATTTTTGTTTCTCAGTAATAGCAGCGAACCCTGGCGTGTCTGTTGTATCTCAACATCTTCTGAAATTGTTTTGAGAACTTCGTGCAAGGAGAAAAAGCCATACTGTGTGTACTGAAACGGCTTTCCGTATTTTTCCAAAAAAAACCTGTCAAAATCAGACAGCAGAACGCCTTGAGGAAAGGATGCCACTAGTTCTCGAAGTTCACATTTCACCAATGCAGGTAAAACTGGGGTGGTATTGCACCTCCTAGGCAGGACATTCTGTTTTGGTTCATATTTAGGTCTTATTTTCCTCAAGGTAGTTTTAGTCTTGTTGGAAACCTTTGCTTTTGTCACCAATTCTTCAATTCCTTTTGTTGCTTCATTACCAACACCTGAGGTGAAAAAAGGCAGGATTATTACTGTATATACATATACAGAAAATCTGACACGATTCACATAATAAGTACACATTACCTTTCACCAAGTATAATGATTGAATGCCATTATTAAAATTTCACTTGATAATCATGATTTCAGGCAGTAGTACTGAGAACATTAAAAAAATCCATTAAAATGATAAATCTATATAAGTCCCCGACAGACATTTGCTTTAGATTTAAATAAAGCTCTTAAAGGCATAGAAGGTAGGAGCAATCTCACCAAAATTAGTAGTTTATTAATTCAGTTCCACTCCAGAGATTCTAGTACAGCATCTAGGCTAGCACTCCAGCCTGGAACTGAAGAAATGTTACGCAGAGAAAATTGAGAATTGAGGCTACGCCTCCTCTATTGGTAATATGTTAGCATTCTTTGGTACTACTTTATGGGAATGGTATTATCTTAGATAATTATCTAAGATACACTCCCTGCCAATGTCTTCCGTCAGGAACAATGACTAATTTAAGAAATAGCAGGAACAACCTTCCACATCTTGGAAGCCAAATATCTCAACAAAGAGTAATTTTTCTATCATCTAAAAAACGGAAGACTAGAACATGTGACACCCAATTGAGCAGCAATGATTCAAGGCTTATAGCAAAATTTCTGTTCTACCTTCTTAGTCAGAGATGGTGTTAACAAAGAACAGCCCATTTGACTGAATAGCAAAATAACAAAAATGTTCTAAATTAATTATTCTTCTGCATTAAACAAAGAATGAAGGCATACCTTTCAGGAGGATGATGTTGTTGGCAGGTGTGAGAACATTGATAGTATCTGGCATGCTTGAGACAAACTCCAGAGCAGATTTGTAACCTAAAGCATGCCAAGGTAGATGCTTTCCCATCATGGTCTGGTAATCCTTTTCAAGGTCAGCAAGGGTCAAATTATTTTTGGAAGAAATCAGCAGAGACCGCACCTCCTTCTTGGTAACCTCCAGCAGCTCCTGCTGGTCTGACATCTTCACACTACGATATTTATAAAGAATAAATAAAATCTGAACAACTTCTCTTAAATAAAAAATACTTGGCCGTTGAAAACTTTCAAGAGAACAATCAGGATTAAGAATTTGAATCTGACCTGTTTAGAGGATTTCAAAATAAAAGAACATTAAAAGTTTTATTTACTCAGGTAAACAACTACTCACGAATAACTGGAAGAAATGCATGTCTTTTTAAGAGAAATTTGCAAAAAGATAAAACAAATGAAGTATTTTGCAAAAAAGAATCAATCAATAAATCCAATTGCTGCACAGCAGCTATCCTTTCCTAGTTAGCAATTCCAAATTTTCTACCCCACCATATCCCACACAAAATAAAATGCAATTCTTATTCATCCATTATCCTATTAAGTACAAAAATATTAGCTTACAATTCTTAATGATGATGTGAAAGGGCTTTACAGCTGTTATATCTGTAAAGTGAGTGTGCCTGATCATTGTTTCCAGTGCTTAACTTATTTCTCCCCCATCTTATATCTATAATTCCAATATATTGAAAAGTTAAAACTGTAATTTTAAAATGATAGAAATATTAAGTGCTAGAATTATCCTATTTCTGCACTAAACTCAATGCTTGTGCAGATGCATGGATAGGATATGTGCTACATAAACCACAAATGGTTAACAGCAAGTGTAAATAGGGAGATGGCAAAAGCTTTAAAATTCCATTATGGGGTTGATTGAAGGGATGTACAAGAAGCTAATTAAACCTAATTGAAATGAAACAGAAAGGAGACCTTGCAACAGCCCAAGGAAGACAAACTCTCAGGAGTGTGAAAAGCAGGTATTTATAAGCAAACATGAGGCACAGTTTTATTCACGTGGTTAAGCTGTCTGCAATATATGGTCACAGGATATTGTAAGGATTAATGATACAGTGTTGTAGTAGAATCAGAGCTGGTAATTTAAAATTACAAAATATAATAGGAAAGAGAGATGGTAGGTAGGGTGCGTGGGGTGAAGTAGCAAACATTTTAGAAATTATATCTGCAATAGAGAAAAACTGAAAAAAAGGAAAGGGAAGACAGAAATAGATATAATGTGAAGGAAGAAATAAATGAATGAAACCCCCTTTTTCTCTGGAAATACGGCTCGTTAGCCCCTCGCTAACAGCCACTGGATTCCGCGGCAACAAACCCACCTTTCTCCGGCCTCATCCATCTAGGGCGTATACAACTTTGGTCCTGCCACATCCATGAGGTTGGGACATCTCGCCCACCCAAACCCCAGTTTGTGTGAATGTTGTGTGATTTACTGCCTCCAGCAAGAAATAACAGGTTGTACACTACACACAGTTATAAAGTATATTTTAAAATGTTAATTTAAGCAAACAGTTATTAAATGAAAGAAAGAAAAAAAAACAGAAAGTGGCCATTACTCTTAAACAGTCAAATGCGCACTCAAGCTGGCCCTCATCTTGAACCTGCCTTATCACTCATGCACTGGACCCTCGGTCTGCGTGAAAGCACACCACCTTCCAACTGTCACTCGAAATCCATCTCGAGCAAACTGGTCTCCCATGGGAGTACTGGTCCTTCTTCTTTGAGGGCATTCATCTGCACAAAGCACCTTATGCAACAGAACAGCATTCTCAGCCATCTTTTTTTCTGTCTTCTCCCAGCCCCTGGCAACAAAAACTTCTCCCCCTAATTCTACCATCCTCATTAGCTGACACACATTCCTAAGTTGAATAACAAGCATCTTATCATAATTCAAACCCAAACAAGCTGCTCTTACAGAACTGTTAAAAAGAAATACCTACAGCATAGCAGTAAAAATCTTAACCAGGGTGTTACATAAAAATAAACAGCCATAAATGCTGTCTGGCCTGCTGAGTTCCTCCAGCATTTTGTCTGTGTTGTTTTGAGTTCCAGCTTCTGCAGGTTTTCTCTTGTTTGTGAATAGAAACAGCGAAATTGTCATGGGCAATTTCATCTATTGTGAAATGACAGAAGAGAGCTCTACTTTGGTATAAAATTAAAACTCAAACCAACCAGGGCCATAGGTAAATGTTTTAAACATTGATCTATTTGAGATTATTTCAAATAAAATTATTTAATTATTAAAATATTGCTTAACAGAACACGCACATATAAACTGTTGAACTGGGCTGGCATAGCATTGATTGATCTAACCCAAACTTTTATTGCAATACAATATCCTCCTCACCGGAGCCAAAACAGACACATAAAGTCAGGGCTTTTAAGATAGCAAGACACAAAACCAGAGGACTATGAAAGAATATAGTCAAAAAGCAGTAATGTTTTTTCATTGATATTTGGCAAGAAATAAGTATTAAGACAATTCAAAACTGTTTCGCTCACTGTGGTTTCAAGCATTCCAGCCATTTGGCCAGGAGTAAAAATGAAACAATTTCACTACTTCAACAAGTTAGGAATTACAAAGGTATCAACAATCAACTTGAATATTAGAATGAAAATGAAGATTTGGAGAATGCAACCATCTAAAGCATTGCATGAAGGCAGTCCATTATCTGCCCTGGGAGTCTGCACTGATTTTGTTCATTTATAGTCAATCAAAGGAACATGTCAGATGAATTACTCCATTGATAACTAATAAGAAATAAAAGGAATTTTACAGCACTGTAGTGGTATTGGAAGTGTTCTAATTTATTCTGCATTTCATTTAAATGCATAAACCCTTAAACAGTAGATTGTCTTTTTTTTATATACACCTTCTAACTTTTTCCATGAAACTTTAGGTTAATTGGGACAGCTGCTTAAGTGGGCCTAAATGTACTGGTCCCAATGCATCCAAATTAACCAGAATCCACCGTATTATAAGACTCAGTGTGAAATCAAAAGTTAATTAGGAAAGCAACATGAAACTATGAAATAGTAAAGGTATGAATTTTCTACTAACGCCTAAATAAAGGGAATGTCTGATAGGGATTCAGGGAAATCTTGGATCCATCTTGGGTATTACCCTCTGTGGTGTCCAAGAGATCTTCAAGGAGCGGTGTCTCAGAAAGGTGATGTCCATTATTAAGGACCCCCATTACCCCTCATCATGCCTTTTTCTCATTGCTACCATAAGGAAAGTGATACAGGAGCCTGAAGGTACAATCAGCAATTCAGGAACAGCTTCTTCCCCTCTGCCATCTGATTTCTAAACGGACATTGAACCCATGAACACTACCTTACTTTTAAAGAAAATTATGTTTTTGCATTATTTTTAATTTAACATACATATATATACTTGATGTAATTGACTTATTTTTTCTATATTATTATGTATTCCAGTGTTTTCCACAAAGTCACATTGTTCTTTACTGATTTCTGGTTTGATACAGCGTCTTGCTCTCATCATGATTACTCTGAGAATAATTTTTGCCACGTGGCTCATCAGGCTTATTGTACAATGTAACCCACATTCCGTTGCTCCCTCTTTCTTTGGAAGTGTGATGAACATTGATTTACTTAAATCATCAGGCATCTCCCCATGATCATAGGTTTCATTTGCTATTTCTGTTATTTTCTCTATTCCAAAATCTTCTAAGGCCAGTATCATTTCAACAGCGATGTTGTCTGGACCAGTTGCTCTGTTATGTTTTGCTTTATTTACGGCTGCTCGAATTTCTGATTTTAGAATGCTAGGTCCTTCAAGATTCTTCTTTATGTTCGGTTTTTCTCCTCCTTGGTCTTCAAAAAGTTCTTTTATATATTCTGTCCATCTGTTTAGGATTTCTTCTTTATTCATAATTAAGCTGCCATCTTTTGCCTTGATGTGTCCACTTGCCGAGCAAGGTAACTTCCCTGTTAGTTCTTTAATCTTATTGTGTATCAACTTTGTTCCAGGGTTATGGGTTTGTGGCATTTCGATCTCTGAGCATTTCTCATTTAGCCATCTGTCTTTAGCTTCTCTGCATTTTCTTTTTATTGTCTTATCAAGTTGTTTGTCCTCTTCGCTGTCTCTTAGCTTGATGGTCTGTTTTTGTTGCATCAATTACAAATACAGCTTTTGACACTGTCAGACAGCAAGATCTTCTGGAAATGCTTCAAGATCTTGACATAGATGGGAAATATATATGTTTCTTAAGAAACTTATACTGGGACCAGACAGCATCCATCAGAATAGAAAGAGAAGTGAGTGAGTATGTGAATATCATGAGAGGAGTCAGGCAAGGTTGTGTCTTTTCTCCAGACTTATTCAACCTGTATAGTGAAAATATCTTGACAAGTATCAAAGACATCAAAGGATTCACAATTGGAGGCTATAATATAAATAACATCAGATATGCTGATGACATCGTACTAATGGCTGACTCAGAAACAAAACTTCAAGAACTACTCACTATAGTGGCAGCAGAAAGTAATCGCAGAGGCCTCTAACAGTCAACACCAAGAAGACAGAAAGCATGGTCATCTCCAGAAAGACAAACATCCCACAATGTGTGATCAAGATCAGAAATACAAACATCAAACAAGTCAGCAAAATCAAATATCTTGGCAGCCTAATAACTTCCAGGTGCGACACAGATATCAAATACAGAATAGAATGGCGAAAGAAGCTTTCCAAAAAATGAAGACCATATTAACAGACAGAAAGATGAGCACGTACACTAAAAACAGAATACTGCAGTGCTACATTTATTCTATCCTGACTTATGGAAGTGAATGCTGGACCATTTCTCCAGCAATGGAAAAGAGATTAGAAGCAGCTGAATTATGGTTCTTCAGAAGAATGTTAAAAATTTCATGGACCACACACACATCAAATGAAGAAGTTCTCAGAAGAGCCCAAGCAGTTCGATCACTCATACCAACAATAAGAGAAAGACAACTCAGATTCCTAGAACATATCATGTGGAAAGATGAACTAGAAAAACTCATACTCTCTGGAAAGATTGAGGGGAGCAAACCTACAGGAAGACCCCGGCTTATGTACATCAACGGATAGCGAGGTGGCTACACATCGAGGAAATAGAAATCATCTAAAAAACGAAGGATAGATCTATATGGAAAACCATGGTCACCAAAGTCCGCATCGAATATGGTACCTAGACAGATTATGTATTCCATTGTACCGCTGACACTAAGTTAACAAGTTTCATGACGCATGCCAGCGCTATTAAACCTGACTCTGATCAAGGGATTAAGACAAGATAAAAATCATAAAGTGACAATGAAAGAACAGAAATATTAAGTAATTTTAATAAATAATTTTAAAAAGGTGGAAGAGCAACACCTCATATTCCATCTAGCTATCCTCCAACTTGATGGCATGAACACTGATTTCTCCTTCTGGTAACTTTTTCTCTTTTTCTTTTCCCTTCCCCCTCTCCTCTTCTTCTATTCCTGCTCTGGCCTCTTACGTCTTCTCCTACCAACCTATCACCTCCTCCTGGTGCATGTCCTCCTTCCTTTTCTCCTATAGTCCACTCTCCTCTCCTATCAGATTCCTTCTTCTCCAACCCTTTACCTGTCCCACTCACATGGCTTCACCTATCACCTCCTTGCTTGTCCTCCTCCTCTTCTCCCCCCCGCGACCTTTTTACACAGGAGTCTATCCCGTTCCTTTCCAGTCCTAATGAAGGGTCTTGGCCTGAAACGTCAACTGTTTTCAACTGTTTATTCATTTTCATAGATGCTGCTCAACCTGCTGAGTTCCTCCAGCAGTTTTGTGTGTGTTGCTCTGGAATTCCAGCATCTGCAGAATAACTTGTGTTTATTAAATAATTATGTTGCATCAGTGATTACAAACAACACCAGTCAGGTAGACCAGAACACTTTAAAGTGTAACTATATAACTGAAAAAGAAATTGCCTTTAAACTCACGAGAGAGCATAGGCCATCAACTTTTTGCTGTTGATGTTTCTGCAGCAGGCAATTTCTTTTTTACAAGGTCGAGTTGCTAGCTTGACGCTCAACCCAGCATGGATGGACAGCATGCCAGGGGAGCCGGCTGGATTTGAACTCAGGAGCCTTTGCTCCGAAGTCCAGCACTGATGCCACTACGCCACCAGCCAGCCATAACTATATAAATGTACTTAACATAAAGTTAGGGAGAGGTATTAAACTAATTAATTTTAATAATGGCATAAACACCTAATTTAGATGGATTACTTCCATGCATTTATAGAAATCTGGAAACAATAGTGTCATATTTAGCATTTGGTTAGAGCACTAGTAAGTAATTACGGCCGCATACAAATATAAGAGAAGATATGCTGAGGCACCTAAAGCGGGTCAGCTGAACACCTGTTTGTAGAAGAAACACTAAAATGATACAGCAAAAATTTAGAACTCGACCCTAATGAAAAAAAATCAGAAAAAAGTATGAATTTCAAAAGAAATTGGTTTCACCAAGATATTTAGAGATAAACAGTAAATGATGGATGTTAACACTTGCCTTAAAGGATTCAAAGTATTATCAAAATATGCATGCAGTGCACAACACTGAGATTCAACTTCTCCACAAACAGCCACAAAACAAAGAAAACAATAGAACCCATTCAAAGAAAAATATTACCCCCACACACACATGCAAAAGAACAAATTGTGCAAACAGCAACAAAAAAGAATGAGCAAAAACACAGAATATAAAACACAATATCTAAAACACAACGTATTCAGTTCAGCTCAGTGTTTTTCATCTGCAAACTGTCCCAATTCAAAGTCGCCCAAAATAGCAACAGAAAAAGGAGTGACCGAGAACTACCGTCCAATCCCCAAACCACAGACCCACAACTTCAGTGTCATCCTCCAACTGCATCGAAGGAGAAAGAGACTGTCACATGCAGACACCTTCCTCTGGCAGCAGCGAGGCTGGTAGGTGGTGCTGAACAATCATTCACCTGTGTTTCAATCTTTCTTGAAGCTTCAATTAGTGTGAAATGGAGTCGAACACATGCACGCACCCCATCTCCAAGCTTCTTGGTCTCAAGGACGCTCGCCTCACAGAACCTTTTTAGAGTCAGCAAAGCGCCAGATTGCTCACTACTACTACTACTACTACTACTACGTTGACTCAGGCCCAGGGGGCCGGCATCGGGCACGATAACGGACTTTCCACTTCTCCCTCTGCCTCATCAGTGTGTTCACTTCATCTACATTAGCCGCACCGCTGTCTTCTAGGAGCGTGTTGGCCATAGTCTTGGGAGGGCACCCAGGGTTCATCCTCCCATGCTTGGGCTCCCATATGATGACTAGGCTGGCAGGTAGCTCGGGGTGGTATAGACAGTGCCCACTAGTTGCAGTCTTCTCGCTTCAATTTTAGTGGAGAGCATCTGTAGGTTGTTATAGAGCTCGATATTCGTCATGTGCTGTGGCAATCACATCAAGAGCCATCCGGAGCATTTGTGTATAGCAACCATCTAGAGACTTTCGCATCGTCTTAGTGTGTGTCCACGTCTCGCATCCGTACGTGAGAATGGACTCTATGACTGCTATGAAAATCCACTTTCTAAGCCCTCTTGTCAGGTTCGACTTCCAGATTTCCTTCATGTCGTTCATAGCCTTCCATGTCAGCGCCTTCCGTATCTTTATGTCCTTCTCCGAACTCATCATTCTTGACCCGAGGTACTTGTAGTCAAAGACTTTCTTAATGGTATCATTCTCTACAGTCTTGAGAGTACCTTCGTCGCAGTTAATCGCCACGTACTCTGTCTTTTTAGCATTTAGGTGACGTCCAACTTTATTGCATTCTATTTCCACTTCTGTCAGTAGTTGCTGTGCTTCCTCCATCTGGTCAGAGAGCAGATTGCTCAATCGGCCAAAAACTCGCTATTAAACTGTAGATCACAGGCTCCAACAGTACCAGAACCACATTTAAAAGAAAAAGACGTAAAAGGAAAGTGAAAGAAACAGTTTCATAGACCACCTGGAGAGTGTTATCCATGTAGCATTCTTCGCTGGCACCATCTTCCCAAGAGCCTTAATAATGAATTCAACAATTTCAGGTAGCCAGCCTGATATTCAGCTAGATATTTCAGTTCGTATTTTCTTCTTTTTCACTTCCAACAACCAATATTTATCTAATAGCCCTCTTGACAACTTTGGTCTACACCCTACAACGCATATTCCCTCAGTTCCTTCCACCCTCTCCCTTTCTTCATTTCTCAATTTTCCAGTTCTGATGAAGGGTTGTTAACGAGAAATATTGACTATTTCTCTCTTCCTGTATGCTACTTGACCTGCAGAATGCATTTGCTATTTCCTGCTTTGGTCACAGTTCAATAAATTTGTGAATGACATTAAATTTGAGGGAGGAAGGGGAAAATCACTCTGTAGAGTGGGCAAATGGATAATAAATGAATTGAAACAGACCCGTGAGGTACTATATTTTATTCGAAAAGGACGGTCACTTAATACTGAAATAACAATCTAAATTGACAGATCATGGGGACTTAGAAGGCCTAAATAAAAAGCATAGAGCTTAAAGTCATTAAAAAGAAATAAATTCCTAGAATTCATTTTCAGAAAATGAAAAAGCCATACCAAACCAGTACTAAATATGACCAAAAACTGTATACAGACCAGGACATTGTTAAAATATAGTGAAAAGCCTGTGACAAAGAGCTCCAACGGGGAATTAAAACTTATAAGTAATGTGCTAAGTTTGTTACTAGGGGAGTGATTAAGCTCTTGATAAATTGAAAGAGAATCTAGATTAATCAATGGGAGGAAGGGATCAGAGCGCTTTACTCATTTTTAGATGGATGATTTGAGGACAAAATTGTTACATAAAATGACATTTTTTTAAAAAGTCTGTCCCGAGCCTTATGCCTCGTGTGTTACCGCAAAACTCGGTCAAAACACCCCATCAGTTTGTTAAATTCTAATATGTCCTTGACAGTTGTTTTAACAATTTACGATTAGCTTGGATTATACGTCGCTGTAAATGTAAATATCAATATCATTACTAAGGAAAACCTGGTTACCAATTTTATCTGGGCCTTTTTTTGTAAATTGTTCCAGATCCGCTTCAGTCCCTATTACGCCCGATACACAACAATTTTGACATTTCTTTCACTTCGGGAACTGTCGACTGTAGTAACGCCGCCAGTGGAAGACTCACCAATTCTAAATATAAAATCGGATCCGGTAGTATCTGAAAAGCCATCAATCACCGTAGGCACGTGGTAAAAGCTATCAGTGAAGGCGTCACATGTCCACACCCATCACCGATTCCCGCTCCTATGGTGACGTGCCACAGAGAAACGCTTCCCCGTGGTGCTGTACACCCCGTTCCGCTCTCTAACAGCTCCCTGAAAGTATTAGGCAAACGAATTCTTTTGCACACTGCCACTTTTATCCCTAGAAAACTTCTCCAGCTTTAAATATGCCGTCCATCCCCTGAATTGTATCGATAAACAACGTTATTCTGCGTGAAATATGAATTTTTAAAGGTAATTCCTCTTAACTAATGAATATAATTACAATTTGATCTTACTTGAGCCTTCATAATTACGGTGCAATATCCCTCAACTTTTCCAACGCATGAATGTACAAGCATCGCTGAATGCATCAGAGCCATAAAAGTTAGGAACAGACACGGCCATTTGGCCCATCGAGTCTTTTCCGCCATTCCAGAATGGCTGATTTATTATCCCTCAAACCCCATTCTCCTGCTTACTCCCTATAATCTCTATTAATTAATTACCGCTCAGCTACCCACTTATTTAACCCTTGCCTAAGCACAGGACAATTAGGACGATCAAGTAATCTAGGTCTTTGGACTGTGGGAGGAAACCAGAGCAGTGAGAAAAGGGCATGCCTTGGATGCAGGAGGTCCTTAATAACGGACGCTGCCTTTCTGAGGCACCGCTCCTTGAAGATGTCCAGTGTACTTTGTAGGCTGGTACCCAAGATGGAGCTGACCAAACTTACAACCCTCTGCAGCTTATTTCTGTCCTGTGCAGTAGCACCCCACCCCCCACCGTACCAGACAGTAATGCAGCCTGTCAGAATGCTCTCCACAGTACATCTATAGAAGTTTTTGAGTATATTTGTTGACATGCTAAATCTCTTCAACATCCTAATTAAGTATAGTCGCAATCTTGTCTTCTTTATAACTGCATCAATATGTTGGGACCAGGTTAGGCTCTGCGTCAAGCTACCAAAGATCATGACAAGCTTGGTTTTACCATAAAACCAGGGTGAACCAAAAGGGTCAGACCAGTTACACTCACAGATCTTGATTTCGCAGATGACATAGTCCTGCTCTCTGATCAGTTGGAGGAAGCACAGCAACTACTGACAAAAGTGGAAATAGAATGCAATAAAGTTGGACTTCACTTAAACGCTAAAAAGACAGAGTACATGGCGTTTAACTGCGACAAAGATACTCTCAAGACCGTAGAGAATGATACCATTAAGGAAGTCTTTGACTACAAGTACCTCGGGTCAAGAATGATGAGTTCGGAGAAGGACATAAGATACGGAAGGCGCTGGCATTGGGGGCTATGAACGACATGAAGGAAATCTGGAAGTCGAACCTGACAAGAGGGCTTAAAAAGTGGATTTTCATAGCAGTCATAGAGTCCATTCTCACGTACGGATGTGAGGCGTGGACACTCATCAAGACGATGCGAAAGTCTCTAGATGGTTGCTATACATGAATGCTCCAGATGGCTCCCGACGTGAGTTGGCAACAGCACATGACGAACGTCGAGCTCTATAACAACCTACCGATGCTCACCACTAAAATCAAGGCGAGAAGACTGCAACTAGCAGGGCACTGTCTACACCACCCTGAGCTACCTGCCAGCCTAGTCATCATATGGGAACACAAGCATGGGAGGATGAACCCTGGGTGCCCTCCCAAGACTATGGTCGACATGCTCCTAAAAGCCAGCAGCGCGGCTAATGTAGATGAACTGAACACACTGATGAGGGAGAGGGAGAGGTGGAGAGTCCGCCATCGTGCCCGATGCCGGCCCCCTAGGCCTGAGTCGACATAGTAGTAGTAGGTTGGGTCCTCAGTGATCTTGACACCTACTTGAAGCTGCTCACTCTCCCCACTTCTGATTCCTTTATGAGGATTCGTATGTGTTCCCTTGTCTTACCCTTCCTGAAGTCCACAATCAGTTCTTTCATCTTACTGACGTTGAGTCCCACGTTGTTGCTGCAACACCACTCTAGTTTCTTCTTTGCTCGTTCTCCCAATCTAAGTACATATGTGGCCACCCTGCTTCCTTAACACTGCCTACCCCTGTCTTTGTATCATCTCAAAACTTGGCCATAAAACCATCAATTTTGTCATCCAAATCATTGCCATATAATGTCAAAAGAAGCATTTCCAATACCATTCCCTGTGGAACACCACTTGGCACCAGCAGCCAACCAGAGAAGGCCCTCTTTATTCCCACTCTTTGCCTCCTGTTCGTCAGTTGGGCCTGAAGTCAGCTCTTTATTTCTCTCCATTGATGCTGCCTGACCTGCTGAGTTCCTCCAGCATTTTATGCGTGTTACCCTGGATTTCCAACATTTGCAGAATCTTCTGTGTTTATCCCAGCTGATACTGATGGCTTGTGTAGAGTCCTTCTTTTATTTTTGGCAACTGTAGATGAAAAAGCTTCCTACCTTCCATTATTATGGAGTTTACCAAAAATCTACCTTAGTTCTTCTCTATACAGCAGCATACAGTCAAAACAAGTTCCACATAAGCACATCGTCACTATTTGACTTCACTTGTCCACATTGTCAGTCTGCATCTAGAAGTCAATCCTTTATTAGATAGAACTTCCTCATATTAAATAAAAGATTTAAGACACTGGGTCAGAATTTGATGTCAAAATGCAGCAGGGGGAATTAAGTGCAATTAATTGTAAAATTTCCAAGACAACTTTTAGATACATCTCTCACCTCTCTTAACACAACTACAGCAGTGAAGATCTCTGCTGCACCTGATGACCCTGTGATCTCCATCTCAGAGGCCGATGTTAGGCTATCTTTAAAGAGAGTGAACCCTCGCAAGGCGGAAGGTCCCGATGGAGTACCTGGTAAGGCTCTGAAAACCTGTGCCAACCAACTAGCAGGACATTTTCAACCTCTCTCTGCTATGGGCGGAAGTTCCCACTTGCTTCAAAAAGGCAACAATTATACCAGTACCTAAGAAAAATAATGTGGGCTGTCTTAATGACTAATACCCAGTAGCACTCACATCGACAGAGCTGAAATGCTTTGAGAGATTGGTCATGGCTAGACTGAACTTCCTGCCTCAGCAAGGACCTGGACCCATTGCAACTTGCCTATCGTCACCAAAGGTCAACCGGCAGACACAATCTCAATGGCTGTCCATATGGCTTTAGACCACCTGGACGACACAAACACCTACGTCAGGATGCTGTTCATCAACTATAGCTCAACTTTAATACCACCATTCCCACAATCCTGATTGAGAAGTTGCAGAACTTGGGCCTCTGCAATTGGATCCTCGACTTCCTAACCGGAAGACCACAACCTGTGCAGATTGGTGATAACATATCCTCCTTGCTGACGATCAACACTGGCGCACCTCAGGGGTGTGTGCTTAGCCCACTGCTCTACTCTCTGTATACACATGACTGTGTGGCTAGGCATAGCTCAAATATCATCTATAAATTTGCTGACGATACAACCATTGTTGGTAGAATCTCAGGTGGTGATGAAAAGGCATACAGGAGTGAGATATGACAACCAGTGCAGTGGTGCCACAGCAACCACCTGGCACTCAATGTCAATTAGACGAAAGAGCTGATTGTGAACTTCAGGAAGGGTAAGACGAAGGAACAAATACCAATCATCATAGAGGGATCAGAAGTGGAGAAAGTGAGCAGCTTCAAGTTCCTGCTGTCAAGATCTCTGAGGATCTAACCTGGTCCCAACATATTGATGCAGTGAAAAAGAAGGCAAGACACCAGCTATACTTCATTAGGAGTTTGAAGAGATTTAGTATGTCAACAAATACACTCAAAAACTTCTATGGTTGTACCATGGAGAGCATTCTGACAGGCTGCATCACTGTCTGGTATGGTGGTGGTGGGGGTGGCTACCGCACAGGACCAAAAGAAGCTGCAGAAGGTTGTAAATCTAGTCAGCTCCATCTTGGGTACTGGCCTGCAAAGTACCCAGGGCATCTTTAGGGAGCGGTGTCTTAGAAAGGCAGCGTCCATTATTAAAGTTCTCCAGCACCCAGGGCATGCCCTTTTCTCACTGTTACCATCAGGTAGGAGGTACAGAAGCCTGAAGGCACACACTCAAGTGATTCAGGAACAGCTTCTTCCCTCTGCCATCCGTTTCCTAAATGGACATTGAAGCTTTGGACACTACCTCACTTTTTTTTTAATATACTGTTTTTGTTTTTGCACGTTTTTTAAAATCTATTCAACATGTGTAATTGATTTACTTATTATTTTTATTTCATTATTTTTTTCTCTCTGCTAGATTATGTATTGCATTAATCTGCTGCTGCGAAGTTAACAAATTTCACGTCACATACTGGCCATAATAAACCTGATTCTGATAACTCTGCACCTGTATTTCATGCTTTGAAGAAGCATTGAACAATGTGAAGCCTCACTACTGCGATGGTAGTGCATCCATACCAGGTACATATATCCCACATCCTGGGCGTTCCCTACGTCAAACCCACATAGTACCCTTTGGCTGAAACAAAATTTGCCCACGAAAAGTTCTGGACTGTTATATCCTGTACAATACAAGCTGTTGATGTCTCACTCCCAATACACATTAATACAGAACAGCATAGGAACTGGCCCACAATGCCAATTTAAACTGCGTTTCTGTCTGCACATAGTCTACATCCCTCCATGTCTACTCCAGTCTGTCTAAATGCCTCTTAAACATCACTATCATGTTTCCACCATTTTCTGTGGCACCATGTTTCGGACACATCATTCTCCGCATAAACAAAAAAAATTGTTTCCTAAATCTGTGGGTCGATGTCCTTGTTGCATTTCATGTGGGGGGGGGGTGGATTTGGGGGCAGATGTTCTTGTGTTTGTGCAGAGGGAGGGGAATTCAGGGGTCAATGATCATATCGCTGTTATTTTTTGAGCAAGGGACTACGGATTTACTGTTTCTCTCTGAACCGACTTCCATTGTTCTTTTAGGTTTCGTGGCTATCTGGAGAAGCATCTGAGTTGTATACTGCATACATACTTTGATAATAAATGAACCTCTGAAATCGCCTTTAAACATTTCCCCTCTTACCTTGAACCCACACCCTTGCGTATTTGGCATTTCCACTCCGGGTAGAAGTGTATCTCTGTATCTCATACTTTTATGACCTTTTTATTGGGTTACCCCAGTCTTTTCCTCCAGGAAGCATTCCAAGTTTGTCCAACATCTCCTTATAGCTAATATTCCAGACAATATCCTGGTGAACCTCTTCCACATCCTTCTTGTAATTCTGATGACCAGAACTGCACACTATGTTCCAAATGCGGACTACCCAAAGTTTTATACAACTGCCTCGTAACTTCCTGCCGAATGAAGGCAAGTATGCCATACACCTTTACCATATGAACTGTGTTGTCACAATCAGGGAGCTATGGATGTGCGCTCCAAAATTCCTCTGGAATCAGTACAGTATATTTTCATTGATTTGACCTTCACCTCACTCTGGTCCAGAATAAACTCCACCTGTCATCCGTTGACATTTCCAAATGGTTCATATCCTGCTAAATCTTTGGACAAATTTCCACACATCAACAACTCCACTAATTTTTATATCATAAACAAATATGCCTATGTCAAATAATATGTATAAAACAGAGGAGCCAGTAAAGTGCTGAAACAACCAACAGTACAGGCCCTTTGGCCACAATGTTCTGCCATCCCCTTAACCAAGATGAATCTAACTCCTCCCTCCCACATAGCCCTCCATTTTTCTTTCATCTACGTGCCTACTGGTTTTTTTTTTTAAAATGCCCCTGATGTATCTACCTCTACCATCACCACTGACAGCACATTCTACACACCTACCAATCTGTTTTAAAAAATTGCCTGACATCCCCACCTCCCCATACTTTCCTCACAACACCTTTAAGTTGTGCCCCCTTGTAATAACTATTTCCATCATGTGAAAAAGTCTGGCTGTCCACTCAATCATCTTGTACATCTCTATCAAATCACCTCTCCTCCTTCGCTCCAAAGAGAAAAGCCCTAGCTCACTCAAACTATCCTTGCAAGACAAGCTTTCTAATCCAGGCATCATCCTGGTATATCTCTTGGGCATCTTCTCTAAAGTTTCCACATCATCCCTATAAAGTGACCAGAAATGAATGCAATACTCCAAGTGTTGTCTCACCAGTTTTATAAAGCAACATTGTCTTGCAGCTTTTGAACTCAATCACAACTAATGAAGGCCCACACACCATATGCCTTCCTAACCACTCTGTCAATTTGAACAAGATCCCTCTGTTCCTCCATACTGTTAAGAATCCTGCAATTAACCCTGTATTCTGCCTTTGTTTGATCTTGCAAACTTCACACTTCATCTGCCACTTCTCAGACCAGCTCTACATCGTATCAATGCCCCGTTGTAACCCAAAACAATGTTTTACACTATCGAAACACCAATATCTTACTGTTATCTGCAAACTTACAAACCCACTCTTTCACTTCCTCATCCAAGTCATTTATAAAAATCACAGTTAGGGGTTCCAGACAGGTCCCCGTGGAACACCACTGGTCACTGACCTCCAGGGAGAATATACTCAATCTACCACCCTCTGCCTTCCATGGGCAAGCCAATTCTGAATATATGCAGCCATGTTTCCCTGGATCCCATGTTGCCTAATTTTCTGAATGAGCCTACCATGGGAACCTCATCAAATGCCCTTCTAAAATCCATATACAGCACATCCACTGCTCTGCCTTCATCGCACATCAATGAATTCCATGTGCCTCAGTTTTCTGGATTAGCCTACATGAAAAACTTTACTGAGGACCAAGTATGCAACATCCACTGCCCTTCCTTCAATCACGTACATCAACTCCTCAAACAACTTAGGTTTGTAAAACATGAACTCCTCTGCACAAAACCACATTAGCTATCCCTAATAAATATATGGTTTCCCAGACACAAGTCAATCCTATCTCTAATAATTTTCTCCAATAATTTTCTACTACTGACGTTAGGCTCACATGCCAATAATTTCTTGGTTTGTCTTTACTGCCCTTCTTAACCAGAGGAACATTTCCAAGGAATAAAAGTTACTTACAGAATGTAGCTTACACTAAATAAAATAAACCAATGAACCATTTGTTTACATAAATATTTGTTCTCATTTTCTTTTAGTGAAGATTTTCACAAACTTCATACCCAAGATTAATTGCCACAGACATTATTTTATTCACTAATCGTTCTGCTGCTATTCCAATAAGAAATAGGGATTATTGCTAAGTGCAATGTGTTCACTTCACCCAATGGTACTAAAAAATACAGGACTTGCTCTGAAAATGGCAACAAATAAAGTCAAGCTATAGTTTTTAAAGAGGAACAAGTTAACTATAACACAATGAATCTGATGATTGCTTCAGGGCCCCTCTTTCCATCATTGCAACTTCTTTAAATGAATACTTGTAGTATGATGGTACTGAAGAACTATTAGATCTCCATCCTGTTGCCTGCCTTAATTAATGTGGAGACCTGATTATTAAATCAATTGTAGTTGTAATGGTAATCAGGAGGGCAGCTCAATCTCATCCTATTGTAGACCTAATCCAAAAAAAGACCCCTGAATGTTTGAATTGAATTAATATCATCTCAAATTCAGCAAAGGTAGAAATCAATAAAAGCACATCAATTTATTTGCTGCACATTTCTTTTAAGTCAGCATAATTAAAAAAGAAAAAAGGGATTTGTACAAATTCTTCTGATGCACTGTTTATCACAATGCATACAATACCAATGCAGTTAGTTGAGAAGGGCTGTAATATTGTTGAAACATTTCTTCATACAGGACGGGGCAGTGCTTGCACCTCATTTAAACACTCAGTGTAAGAGTCCTTATAATCGTCGTGAAGTTTGATCAGTATTACACACGTTGGTCGTTTGGTTCCAGCAGCAGCTCCCAAATCCTACACAAAAGCACAAATATCATTTAAACTTAATGACCCAGTCACTCATGTAAACTTAACAGCACAACACTGACTACACGATCTGATAATCAGAATTGTGCTGCAATGGACAGAGGAAAAAATTAAGTTATTTCCAACAATAATTTGCATTTCAATTTCCTTCAATAGCTTTTTATTCTTATATGTTTAGCATTCATACAAGCTTAATGTGTATGGAATGACACAAGTTACATGGAACACCAAACAGTTTCACCCAATGAAATTTTTTACTTCAGTCTTTCCACAGTTGCACCATTTTCTTTGTTAAATTTGTCAAATCTGGACTAAGACTGTTTTTCCATAATCATTATCCAGTCATCTGCAAGGTTTTCTTCATATTCACTTGCAGAAAATATCATCATGCTTTTATACTATGGAGAGAAAAGTAATCCTTACCACTTTAGAAGGAATGTAGGCATAGGGAAGGTTATTATCTTCACACAAAACTGGAAGGTGGCTGTAAACATCAATTGGCATTGTATCACCAGCCAAAACAACTATCCTGCAACAAAAACACAACTTATAAGGAGAATGCCGCAAAAAAGTGGGATAATTATGTTTCCTCAAAATGACATTTAAATTTATGCAGCTTAGCTAGATTTTTGTTTAATTAATAGGTCAGTACATCCATTAGGCACATACGAACTCTGCACTTCATAAAAGTTAAATTATACCTACAGCTACAATATAATCATAAAAATTACCAGTGAAATAGATGAAAGAAGATTTTGCAAGCAAGAACAGCCCCTCAATATTCCTCTTGGGGAAGTTTATAACTGATGATTAGGAACACTGAATTTTTGAATTGTTCTCAGCGTTCCTTTCCCACCTCCAACTGTCCACCAGGCTCTTTTCCTGTGTTCAACTTTTCTATCCTCCCTCACTCACCTTTGTTACTCACAACTCACTACTTTCCCCCACCAGCTTAATTCTATCACCCACACACTTATCTACCCAATGTTTCTCACAAAAAATGCTGGTGAACGCAGCAGGCCAGGCAGCACCTATAGGAAGAGGTACAGTCGACATTTCGGGCCGAGACCCTTTGTCAGTCCTGGCCTGCTGCATTCACCAGCATTTTTTGTGTTGCTTGAATTTCCAGCAGCTGCAGGTTTCCTCATGTTACCATGTTTCTTCTCTTTTCCTAACCCTTTCTCCTTTCCCATAGCTTCGTCTATCCATCATCTTTCACCTACCAGCCAGCCTCGCTCCTTCCTCTCACCTCCATAAAGGCATCACTCTCGGGCTCTACACTCTGTCCTGCTGGATGATCCTGATCTGAAATGTTGACCATCCCTTTGCCTCCACAAATACTGCTCGACTTACTGAGTTTATCCAGCAGTTTAAGTTTTGGTCCAGATTCCAGCATCAGTAGTTGCTTTTGTCTCACAACTTGAACCCGTTCCTTCAGTTGAGTTTCTTATGGTAATTTAAAGCTAATTCATGGAAAAGTTCAGACCCATTGAAAGCTGCTCTTGCCCTGTGTGGGAAATCCTGAGCACTTTCAGTCCCCTTTAAAGACTTTTTGCGCAGGAATTCTTTACAGCTACAGTTACAGATTAACAATGTTATGAAGCTGAAGCTGACAATTAATTCACTGCAGAGCATCAGCAATACTTGAACTGGGAGACAGGTTGGAAGTAATGAGAGAAAGGAAGCAAAACTGGAAGGCAGAGAAAAGAAGGGTGAGGGACAAACAGGACCATAGTGTAAAAAAAGCTAGGAGAGTTAATAATGTAAAAGTGTGCCTTAATGTGCATAGCACTTGCAATAAAGATGGTATATTAACAATACAACTACTATGGAGAGATAGCTGCATGGTGAACCTCAATGGGAATCAAACTTTCAGGAAGTTTTACAGTATTCAGGAGTATGGGATAACATGAAAGATGGGTCAATGGGATTTTTTTTTCGTTTGTAAAAACAAAATCAATGCAATGGTGAGGCTTGCAAACCATGACGTAGAATCTGTATGGGTAGGATTAGAAAAAACACCAAGAGACAGAAGACATCGGCAGGACTTGTCTTACAGGATTCGAAGAGTAATGGTTATCTAGGAGTGAAATTAAACCGTAAGTCAAAGATGCTTGAAATTAGGATACAAGTGTATTCAGGGCCAGTTTTAATCTATTACACTGTGGGGGAGGAACCCATGGCGTGCGTATGTGATAATTTTTCTGACCAATGCATTGAGGAACAAGAAGAAACAGGTTGTCACAGACTGGATATAGCCAATGAGAACAGAATAATGAACAATCTTGTTGCACGTGGTCCTTAGGAGGACTGCCTATAACACAACAATTACTCAAAAAAATAAAAAGATAAAAAAGATAGAAGTGGTAGTTATCATTATCTAGGGTCCTGAATTTCAATAAAGGAAACTACTGGGGTATGGGTTGCAAAGTGGCTACGAAAGAAATTGAGATTGATAGAACAATTAGGTTGATGGTGAATAGGCAATATATAATATTTAAAGGTGGTAGTATTAGAGCATAGTACTGCACAGTACACACCCTTCAGCCCACAAAGTTGTGCCAATCTTTTATTCAACGATCAATCTAACACCTCCACCCCACAAAGCCCCTATACAGGTTTCCCCCACCGTCTGAAGGTAGTGCGTTCCAATGAAACGGTTCATAAGCCGAAATGTCGTAAAGTGAAGAAGCAATTACCATCTATTAATATGGGAAAAATTTTTGAGCGTTTCCAGACCCAAAAAATAACCTACCAAATCATGCCAAATAACACATAAAACCTAAAATAACAGTAACATATAGTAAAAGCAGGAATGGTATGATAAATACACAGCCTATATAAAGTAGAAATACTTTTTGCAATCATTGAAGTACTGTCTAGCGCAGCAAAAATCTCACGCATGTGCTCTCGGCAGAAGCACTCTCTCCAGTAACCTTTAAGCTATGAGGCTGCCAAATCGTACCAAATAACAAATCACACTAAATAACACAAAAATACACAGCCCATATAAAGTAGAAATACTTTTTGCAATCACTGAAGCACAGTTCAGTGCAGCGAAAATCTCACACACGTGCTGTCGGCACAGGCGCTGTTGGCAGAAACACTCTCTCCAGTAACCTTTAAGCTATGAGGCTGACAAATCATACCAAGTAACAAATCATACTAAATCACACAAAGATACACAGCCCATATAAAGTAGAAATAATATATGTACAGTGTAGTTTCACTTACAGGAATCGGGATGGTGTGTTAGGCTGAGTCATCAGAAATTGGGGTGGTGGGAGGTAGAGGAGACCGGGGTGTCATCTCATCATAGTCTATTTCCAATAGGGCAGCCTGGTCATCATCTTCTATGTCTGCCTACCTCGATGTCGAAGGTCGAGGTTCGTCGTCTGCTGGGGCTGATGTGCAAGGCTTGAAAAACGACAGTATACTTGACTGCTGAGCCTCGCGCATTTTTAGATCTTAGAATTCTTTGTAAGCACTCAAAACATCCTGCAAATCTGTCCTAAACCTACATGCCCTTTCAAAATTAAAGTCATACTTTTCTGCAATCACTGCAGCGCTGTCAATCACAGCGAAAATCTCACGCAACTGCTTCACGTTCAGTCCCTGAATGACTTCATTTTCGCTGCTGCGTTCGGTTTCGATTGTTATCCTTTCCTCTTGCAATTGCATCAGCTCTTCATCTGTCAATTCTTGGTCATGGGATGCCAAAACCTCTTCAACATCATCTTCGTCAACTTCCACAAACCCAGCCTCCTTAGCCAAGCTCACTATTGTCGTATTTATTGTTGATGGTTTGAAGCCTTTAAAATCGTTCACTGCTTTGGGACATAGTTTCCTCCAAATGCCATTTCTCATCGAGACTGTTAGCCTATCGAGAGCATCTCCAACGTTGGCGATTGCCAGTTTTATATTGTAGTCTTTCCAGATCTCTCGCAAAGTTGCTTCGGAGTTGCCCTCTCTGTCAATAGCACTTACAATAAAACGCATCACATTTTGCGTATAGTAAGCCTTAATGGTGGCTATTAGGCCTTGGTCACATGGCTGCAGCAACAATGTCGTATTCGGCGGTAAGAACGCAACACGAATGTTACTGCCATACTTGGTAATGGCAGATGGATGAGCAGCACAATTATCGACAATCACAAGACACCTATTATCGAGGTTATCTTCTCTACAGTATTTTTCAACAAAAGGACTAACGTATCTGCTCATGTACTCAGAAAAAAGCACTTGGGTGTTCCAACTGCTTGGATGTGAACAGAACACAATAGGAAGTGTTTTCTTATCAACGCCTTTAAGTGCCCTCGGATTTTCTGAATGGTACACTAGTAGAGACTTAGTGGCGCTAATAATAGGCGTTAGGGTAAACCTGTCCTTCGATGCCTTGTGTCCCTTAGCCTGCTTTTCTTCTTTTGAAATAAATGTCTCAATCGGCAATTTTTTCCAATAAATTGCAGTTTCGTCACAGTTAAACACTTGCTTATAAAAATAACAACCTTCTGTAATTATTTTCTTCAGTTCTGCTGGGAACCTTTCAGCAGCTTCAGTTACCAGCCGAAGCACTCTCTCCGGTAAACGTTAAGCTATGAAGCTGCCCTCGCCTCAGAAACCGATCAAACCACCCGTGACTACCTTTAAATTCCACTTTCGCAATACTTTCATCACCATCGGCCAGTGCTTTCTGTTTCAGCTGATTAAAAAGATTGACTAATTTCTCCTTAAGTATAAGATAACTTAAAGGAACACCACATTTTGTACACCCATCAATCCACTCAAGCAATAGACTTTCCATTTTATCCATTACTGGATGCCGACTAAGAGAGACCACTTTGCTACGAGCAGAACCAACAGTAACATCGGCAGCTTTCAAGATTTTTTCTCTCTGAGTGTAAATAGTGCGAATGGTGGATGCAGGCAAGTTCAACGCGCGGACAATGTCCTTACTTCGTTCACCACGTTCGAAATGCTTAATTATGTCTAGTTTTACGCTAAATGTAACACCCTTATGAGCTCTTTTAGGCTTTTCCGATACCTTAGAACTCATCTCGCTAACGGATGCACTAAATCGAGATAAAGCACGTGTTTAAGCAATGGCGGCTAGAATGCAGTTCCGGGCGAGGAGGTTGGCTGCTCGGGGCGCGCGCTGCTTTTTTTTTTCGTATGCCACCATTTTTTCGCACACCGCCATTTTTCACGCTCTGTTTTTCTCGTAACAGTGAAAAAACCTTCTGTTAGCGAAAACAGGGTACTAATGCAGGTCTTCCGTAACAGTGAGGTTTCATAAAGCGAACGTTCGAAAAGCGGGGGACACCTGTATTACTTTTATCCAATTGCCTATGCAAGAGAGTCTTGCATGTCCCTAATACGCCTGCCTCTACCACCATCCCTGAAAGCACACTCTTTCAGTAAGAAAGCCGACTTCTGACATCCCCATTTCCCCCAATCACCCTATATTTATGTTCCCCCCCCCAACCTTTCTTCCACCCTGGGAAAAAAAGTCTCTGGCTGTCCACTCTTATCTATGTCTCTTTATCTTGTAGATCTCTATCAAGTCATCATTCATCAACTTCACTCAACCTATCCCCATAAAATATGCTCTACAATCCAGGCAGCATCTTGGTAAATCTCTTCTGCACCCCCTCTAAAGTTTCCACATCCTTCCTGAGGGGACTAGAAATGAACACAATGCTCCAAGTGTGGTCTAACCAGTTTTATGGAGCTGCAACATTACCACGTGGCTCTTGAACTCAGTCTCACAACTAATGAAGGCCAACATACCATGTGCCTTCTAAACAACCATTATCAACTTGTGTGGCTACTCTGTGGGATCCAAGGACTTCACACTTCTCCAGAATGAACTCCAAATGCCACTTCTCAGGCCAGCTCTACATCCTATCAATGTCCCGTTGTAACCCACAATCTTGTACACTACCCACAAATTCACCGATGTATCATCTGTAAATTACTAACCCACCCTTCCAAGTAATTTACAAACATCACAAAGAGCAAGGGTCCAAGAGTAGATCCCTGCAGAACACCAGTGGTCACTGACCTCTAATAGAATGTGCTCCGTCTCCTACCACCCTCTGTGGGCAAGCCAATTCCGAATCTACGCAGCCGACAGTCCCTGGACCCCATGCCTCCCGACTTTATGAATGAGCTTACCATGGTAAACATTGTCAAACTCTTTACTAAAATCCATGTATACCACATCCCTGCTCTACCTTCACTAGATCCAAAGAAGAGGCACATCAAACTGTCAGAGGAAAAAAAAATGAACAGCAGGCCCAGGGATTAAAGTCGGGTTAGAATTCAGCAAAGGAGATAAAAAAATTGAATATAAGGGAGAAGTCTCAAAAACAGTCAACAACTCCACCTACTAATCACCCCACTACTTTATCATTTCCTGTTGGTCACCTTATGTACAGACACTCCTGTACCTAGTGTCTCTAATTGCATAAACAGTCAATGTATCTAAGCTATTTTATGTATTTATATTTATTGTATGTTTTATTATCGTGTTCTTTTTCTTTTTTTTTGTGCTGCATCGGATCTGAAGTAACAATTATTTTGTTCTGCTGTACACCTGGGTGCTGGAAATGATATTGAACAATCTTGAATGTGTATGACAGTAAGCTAGAGGCATAAAACCTGACAATAAAAGCCTCATAAATATATGAAGACTAATTACACCTACTGTCAGAGACTGGAAATTATAATTGGTAATTTAAAAATGGCAGAACAATTAAACACATACTTATTGTCTTCTCAAAGAAGGACACGATCTCCCATATATGTTAGTGAATCAAAGAGGGAGGAGCAGAAGGAAATCAGCAACAATAAAGAAATATTGCTATTTAAAGGTCAATGAATTAAAGGTTGACAAATCCCAAGCGACCAAGAAAGATGCATTAATGAATGGGTTCTTCATTCTCACCCTTTTTCACCCTTGTTGATGAATTTCTGAACTTCCTTCACTCCTCGGCGTATCTGCTTCACTTTCACAGCTAACAATGAAAGAGTGAAAATGACTGGAATTAGATGTAGCTAAAGATGCTGGCATGTCCAAGAAATTCACAACAGTACTTCTTTCTCCTTTTGTTTCCTATGCCTTGGAATGGAGTTGGACTGACAACTCATTACATTAGTTCAGAAGTTACTTTTCTTTCAACAGATAGAATACTCAAGCAGTATGAATGTCAATTACTTCTTAAAAGTTAAGTTTGAAAGACTTCTGGTCAGACTAACTGATGTTGCTACATCTTAATTTGATTTAGATGCAGAAAGAAACACTACAAATTATCAATGACATACGTTAGATATTTATTGCCACTATGCAATTGTGTGTTAACCCTATTTCAATTTCTGAATTATTCTTTTATATTGTAGAGCATTCTTAATAGACTCATAGGTGTCTGATTTGAGAATATTAAGGCACACTTTCAAAGCATGTATATATATAAAAATTTACTTAAAAATCAGACCAACAAGACAGATTCAACAGGAACATCATATATCAGATCTAAAACGCATTGAAAATTGAAGTGTAGCCAATTTCTATTTTTAACTCCACCAGTACAATAACTCCTTCTTCTATCCCATACACTTTGTCACAGTCCCCACAACCCTCAGCAGGTAACAACTGACTCCACTCTTCAACCGACATCCCTTGCCACATACCCTTCTCAGCAAACATCTCCAACCACTTAACCTTGATTCAGATAGCAGATCCCTCCCACTGCACCCCACACTGCAAACCCTCATCTCATTCCTCAGCAGTTCCCAGTCGTGCACCTTCTGACTCCACAGCAATCACTCCTCAGAAATCCCTCACCCTGACAAGTCGCTCAGCCGTCTCCCTCCCTGGTACCTTCACTCCTCAGCCCTCCTCATCCAAGACACATTTACTCCTCAGCCCTTCTCATCCAAGACACATTTACTCCTCAGCCCTCCTCATCCAAGACACATTTACTCCTCAGCCCTCTGCCCAACCCCTGCACTCGCATTCCTCACTGTTACTCCTCAAACCGTCAATCACACCTATGAGCTTCAATCATTGATTCCTCACTCTCAGCTCACACTCACCTTCTCATTCTTCAGCCTTCCAATTACAGCACCCGCAGTTTCCCTCACTCGTCAGGGTCCCAGTAACGGTACTTTTCAGAGCCTCAAAACCACCCCGGCCTCCTCAATCTTCACCCACACCATCCCGCGCCCCCTCACTGCTCAGACCCCATCACCAATACCCTCAAATCTCGCTACCACCCAAACTCCTCACCCACATTCCCTTCCAATCCTGCTCCCCTCACTTCTCAACTCTTTTTACCCTATTCATCCACACCCCTCCTCAGCCTCAGCCAACCCTCCCGGATCTTCACCTTTCTTCACACATTTGTAAAGCCTCTTGGTCAGCTTCCTCGATGCCAGCGGCTGGGCAACTGCATTTACATTCGCCACTAATTCCTCGTAAGTTTTCTCGGGTTCTGGCTCGATTGTGTCGTCCAGTTTCTCCTTTATTTTCGGAGACTTCATTCCGCTCACTTCCCAGCTCCGAACTGGTCACCACATGCTAACTGGGCGGCGACATCCGGTTTCACAAGTAGAGAAAGGCGTGGTGTTATTCGGCCACTCACACGTCAATTATCGGGAGGAAGTGGCGTAATATAAAGCAAGCTGGCAGTATTGAGCGTGGGAGTTGGATGCGTTTCTCTTTTAATCTGGGTCTTCTGTGCCAATGGTGTTGTTACATCTCTATTCTCGTATTCCCATGTCCCTGAATTCTCTTGGAATTTAAAAGTCTATTATATTAGTTTTTCTAACCATTTGTTTCAAATAGGTGAGTAGTTACAACAGTGAAAGGATATGATCAGTTATTGCAACATTTAATAACTCCTTATTTAAATCGTCTTCAAGAACGATGCAATGTGCCACCAGATCGACAATCAATCCTGAGCTGTAGTTTTGCATAAAACCAGATGATATATACGAATCACGAAGGCTCCTGAGAAAGTGCCCCAAGATGCAGCAATCAGTGTTCAATACAGACAAGCTTCTTTTATTAAACATGCCTATAGTACTTAGATTAACACTGAGCATGCTCAATAAGGAAAGTAAACTCGTCTCGGTGCACAATTCCAGCACAATCGTTATTAAAGTTAATAATTGCCTGTAAGCGTGAAGAGCTGGTGTACGTGTAAGAAATGGCTGGAACAAATAACCAAGGTGCCAAATAACCTCCCTTTGGATCATATATTTCCTAATCATTAAAAAACGATTAAATTAGATTAATCTGATCGATTTGCCACTTTGATATGATGGAGGATATAGAAATGTGTGAGAAAAGCAAAGAAATAAACTATTCTGCAAAATGGAATCATTAAATTTTATTAACAAACAAAAGATGAAATGCAAACAACAGGCAGTTTATTTACAAATCTGAATCAACTACACTAAGTGATTTCAACTTCATCGAAAATTAAAATTAAGGAACTTTTTTGTTTTGAGGCAAGGACAATAGGTTAACAAAACAGCATTCTGCATTCCTGTGGTTCTTCTGCACCTTGTGATAACTTGAGTGCACTCAGTTCTGTCTCTTCACCCAAGTCGCTCACTCTTTAAGGCTATGCAACATCATGACCATTGCTACAAATAAAACAAAATTCAAAAAACTGCAAAACACTACAAAACACTTAATTTCAATATTTCCTCCAACAATGTGTTCAACAGCAGGAATACTGTAAATCAAAAAATATATATTAGTTTTCTAAAGTGATTGAAAATGCTGAGGTTATTTAGCTACAAATATTTCTGGCATTAATGTTCTTCAATAACTGTATAGGTTCACAACCCTACTGTGGCACAGAATTCTTTATCAACAAAGCATGATTTCAGCAGAAACTAAATATATTGTTCTAGAAACAAAATCGTGCCCATTTATTCAATAGCTTCATAAATAAATTAAAAATTACAAAAAGTTGTTGGCTACCCATTTCCCAAATGAAGGTTAAACTGAAAATACTGATGTTATAAGTTAACTCCCTCAAATAAAGAGCGGACATGTTTGAATAAGAGTGGGCACTATATTTGTTTAATAAAAGTATCCTGACAGGATATCTGAAATAGACAATGTTTTAAATATTGATATATTTTACAAATTTTGGATATGACTTTTTGCTTATCGTATGGGTACACAAAAGTACATGCAAATTATAATATACATTTCTGATTGCAATTCCATGTTAAGCCCTACATTCTGATTTTACCGAGGTAGAGTAGGGGTACTGACACACAACTAAATATAAGTGACTTCCTTATGCTTCCTCTATAGGAGGCATAACATGAATTATTAATTCATCTTATTTTACAAGAAAAGAAACACACAAAATGCTGAAGGAACTCAGGAGGTCAGGCAGTATCCATGCAAAAGAGTAAACAGTTGAGGTTTTGGGCCTTTCTTCAGAACTGAGAAGGAAGGGGGAAGATGCCAGAATAAAAAGGTGGGGTGGGGACGGGAGGCTAGCTGGAAGGTGATAGGTGAAGTTAGATGGGTGGGAAAGAAAGAATCTGACAGGAGAGGAGAGTGGACAATGGGAGAAAGGGAAGGAGGACAGGATCCGGGGGAAATAATAGGCAGGTGAGAAGATGTGAAAGTTCATAGTGGGAAATGAAGAAAAGGTGGGGAGAAATAGATATTCATGCCATCCGGCTGGAGGGTACCCAGACAGAATACAAGATGTTGCTCCTCCACCCTGAGGGAGGCCTCATCTTGACACAGGAGGCGGCCATGGATTGACATGTCATAATGGTAATGGGAATTGGAATTAAACATTTGGCCATTTTAATTTCAACAGCAAATAATTATTTGTGCGTTTTTGTTACTAAGAATGTACAAAATAATAATAAAACATTTGTTTTGCACTAAGCTGCAGCAAAATTCATTACCTCATTTTTGCATGAGATGCAAACTCTTCCAACTGTGGCTTTTGTTACTGTCACCTAGTTCGACTACTTCCAGTATATCCTATACAGGAAAAAGACAACAGTTAATATTACAAGCCCATAACAACTTCTGTAAGATCACGAAATTGCATTAAAATCCACTCAAGGATCAGATACAATGCTGAGAGGAGTGCAGCATCTTGTTATACACATCATCAAATTTGAACCCAATTCCTACATTCAACATTTTATATCCTTTCTCTTTCTTTGGCTTTTTTGTGGTATTCACCAGATGTTTCCAAGTTATGTAGCTTTTGGCTGCAGTATTCTCATTCAAAGTTGCCTTTTTCTTGGGACCAAACACGACTTCCTTTCACTTTTTGGATTCCCAGATAACTAATGAGGGAATGACAGATTCTTCTACAGTTGGGGCAGGTAGTGGTCAGCGGGCCAGGTGTGGTTAATTTGAGAGGTGGTGTACTCCCTCCGTAAATTACGCAGAACTCCTGTATTCTTCTGATACATGGCCAGGTGTCTCATTACCACATGAATGCTTGTTTTCCACTTCAAGAGGTCCCAGGCCAGAGAGTCCCAACAGCCAGTGGGGATGCTACATTCCTTCAAGGATGCTTTGGGTAAATTCTTGTTTGATTAGACTGTGTAATTGTTATTTTCTTTATAGTTTGATAATTTATGCCTGCTGGTATTTTATATAATTATCTATATATATGTTTCCTAGTGGTCACAGTATGTATATGCAATTGTTCAATGTGTCTCCTAGTGGTTATAGTTCTCTGGAAGCTTCTTAGTGAAACCCTGCTGGTTTCCTTGGCTGCGCAAGTCTAGGGAAGACACATTCTGGTCCTGCCAAACCCGTGAGATTGAGACTGCGCTCCCACCCCAAACCTCAGTTTGTGTGGATGCTTGTAATTTGGATTATGAAACCACATCGGGTACCACTGGGACTCCATGGAAGGTCCTTATTAAGTAGTTAATTACCAACTCAGTGGTGAAGGTAGAAGGTAAAAGGTAAAAGTAAGTGTATACATGCCAGCCACTGCAAGCGAGCTAAAGTGGTAGCCAACGAGGACGACAAGTACTGAGGTTAACATGCTAGAAATCTCTGTCTCAGTACCTACACTATTGAGCTACAGCTGTTCTAACCAGCCAGTAGACCTCAAACGCAGTCGACATCAATTGGACATGATGATGTTTATTCTAGTATTATTTGCTGTTTCTATATTTTTGCCAATTTTCCCTGCTCACAATGTGCCAAATACTCATAATGTATACTTCCGAGATAATGTATACTTCTCAGGAGGAGCTAGTTTTGCCTCAATTTGCCTCAACTTTATGCTGTGGCAAGCAGTATACATTGTTAAGAATGTTTCTGCAGCTTTAGAAAGGGTAAGCAATGATACTGCTGATGCCCTTGAGAAAAGTAACAATAGAAATTGACACCATGTGTAAAATGGTTCTTCGACAGCCAAGGGCATTAGAATTTCTCTTATTAGTTAAGGGCGGAACATGTGCATTTACAGGCAAGGAGTGTTGTACTTACATACCTGACAAGTCTGAAGATATATCTGATTTGGCCAATCATATTCATAAAGAAGCAGCTAAAATACATCAGTCTGATAGATGGGATGTCTTTGACTGAATTTATTTAAGTCTAGGAAGCTAGGTTGATTCAACATTATGAGTCATATTCTTTGTCTTGATAAGTCTTATCATGATTTACATCATCTTTTTATTATTAATGAGATCATTCAAGCTCACACTAATCTACCTAACCATGACATAATCCTGTGAACACCCTTTGATATCTTGGAAAGTATTTTGATTATTTTATTTTTAATGTACATTTAAGTTTTTATGCCTCTGAATTTTCAGATGTAATGACTCTAAATGTGTGATTTAGAATCAAAGGGGGGAAATGATTGATTAGACTGTATAATTGTTATTTTATTTGCAGTTTAAGTTTATGCATGCTAGTATTTTATATACTTATCATATAATTATCTATATACATGTAACTGTTCAGTGTGTCCCTTAGTGGTTACAGTTGGGTCTTTTTCTGGAAATTGCTTGGTATTGCATTATTTGAATAGGTGCTATCTGATTGGTTATCTCTTATCAAAATATATTTGAATGGAATGTCTCTTATCTATAGGAGGGCTGAATACACCTTTTAGTCTTTATCTGTTCTTTGCTACTAGACTTTCACTACTCTTATGTTTCCAATTCTCTTTGTTCTATTAGCATTTAATAAAACAATTGTGAAGCAACATACTTTGTGCCACTTTCTTGATTTTCAAAAGAACCTTAAATCAAGTACATTAGAATCCAACATTCTTCATCATTTTCCTATGTCGTAATGTTGTCCAATGACAGAGTTCAGAATAGAGCATCTGTTTTGGGAAACTGGTGTTGGGCATGCAAGGGGTATGGTTTGTTCAAAGTAGCCAAAATGAATGTAACTAGGCTTGAGTCAGACTAAGTTCTGTGAGACTATCTCATTTTAAAACGGGATCAGTATCAGAAATTCCCACAAATACACTCAGTAGCCACCTTATTACCCGTAGCTAATAAATTGGCTACTGACTATATGTTTGTGGTCTTCTGCTGCTGTAACCCATCCATTTCAAGGTTCAACTTGACCATTCAGAGATGCTTTTCTGCACACCATTGTTGTAACACATGGTTATTTCAGTTCCTGTTACCGTCCTGTCAGCTTGAACCAGTCTGGCCATTCTCCTCTCTCTCGTTAACTAGGTGTTTTCACCCACAGAACTGCCACTCAATGACTGTTTTATATTTTTCACACCATTCTCTGTAAACTCTAGAGATTGTTGTGTGTCAAAATCCCAGGAGATCAGCATTTTCTAGATACTCAATCCATCCTGTCTACCACCAACAATCATTCCTCGGTTCAAGTTACTTAGATCACATATATTCCCCAGCCTGATGTTTGGTTTGAACAACAACTGAACCTCTTGACCATGCCTGCATGCTTTTATGCATTGAGTTGCTGCCACATGATTGGTTGAGATATTTGCATTAACAAGCAGATGTACAGGTAAAGTAGCCACTGAGAGTATGCATTTTGACAGCTGAATACTACTTCTTAGGCTCAGCGAATGATTACATTCTGAAAATCCTTTCAGACATTTTATGATCTTAAAGGAGCATTGTGAGTGTAAATTGCTGATCACCAAGGAAACTGGGATGTAATGTAGAAATTACTTAAACCATGAATATTGAGAGAATTAGCAGCAAAGCACTGGCAATTAATTTCTCCCTCTGATCCTGGATAAGGTGCAGTAACTATAAGTGATAAGGTTCCAGCATTGCAGTGGAAGTTAGATCAACACCAGACCGGTAAGTGATTGTACCAAATGCTATTCAGTAGCTGAGAGTGCCAGATAGTATGGTTCAGTTTTTTATGCTGATTGTCAACATATAGGCAAAAGAGACACAGCATCAGTATCAATATTCTCATTAAACAGGAGAGATTATCGAGTTGAATTCACACTTCAATGGATTAGCTTTGGTAAAATGCTTGCTGTTCTCGGAAATATATTACTACAGCACCACTCAATGGTCAATGCCACATAATGCAGATCCAACTGATAAAGGATTCATTCAGTAGACTGACCGTTATATACATACAGTGCAATGTATTGTGAGATAATGTATTATTTACAGATATACTACACAGTATGACATTTAGCCCCCGATATTATTTCACCGTTCATATAGACCATGTTGATCTCTATCTACTTATGCTGGAAATATATTCCTCCGTTTCCATGGTTAACAAAACTGTTGTGATCTCAGATTTAAAATTAACTCTTATTCCATGGGAGGGTAATCCACAATTCTACCTCTCTTTGCACAAAAATGTCTCCTAAACTCTTACCGAAATGACATGGCTTTAAGTTGTACTAACTATCCCTTCAACAAAAAATGTTTCCTTTTATTGTTATTTTTTTCAAATTCAAGACTTCAATGTCTTGGTACATATGAGAAAAAAATCAATGCCATACTACCATATTAATTTTTAAATTGTTCATTTCAAAAAGAAATGTACCAATAAAACCGAATAATATATAACTGAACCCTTGGGAGTCCTGATGACCTTAACTCAAATGGACTCTTCACAAAGTAATTTTTCAGGATAACGGCAGCGAATTTTATCACCCATCCGTATCACAAAGTTCTCATTTCTGCATATGTTCATGCCATTATTAAAAGGTTGCATCAGCAGTTCGATACTGAACTGCCATCAGGCAAAATCTGTCAGCTTAATATGGGCTGACCTTGTCTTGGCCATCCTGCATGATAACCTGTAGTGCTGAAAGTGCTTTCCTGTATTTAAACTATGTTCGTATGTTTTTGGATGTCAATGGCTTAATGTAAAGCACAAGTTCTGGTGCATTTTAATTCCAAAAGCTATGGGTACAGACGTGATCATACTAACCCAGACAATCACCAAGTAAGGAGACACAAGAAGCTGCAAATACTTGTAGAGCTTCACTTTGCTTCAAGTAATGCACCTGACCTATTGGCTAATTGCTAAATGTACCTTCTAAGACCAACATTTTGTTCAGGAATTTAATAAAAAGTGATGGAATGGCATTCACCAAATATTGCATTTTCTCACCAGTAACAGTAATGTAGTATTTTCAGTCAGGTATACTTTAGGATTGTTCACTTTCTTAATAGCTTCTTACAACTTAAGTAAAATAAACAACAAGGCAAATTTATTACTCAACTTGGTTTATCATATTATACTTTAATTCTTTGCTTGAATTTTATTTTAAATAAAACCTCAATAAGGAGTGTTTTATTGGAGAAGGACCTATTGTAGTACAGTACCTGGATCTGTTTTAAGACTTCTCGCTGCATTTCCACTGTTTTGTGAAAAACATCATGGTCGGAGCTATTGTACATTACTGCATTCTGGAACATCAGCATGATATCCCGCTGGAACTCTGCTGTTGTGCGGATCAGTCCTTTTTTAATATTTCTCTTTATATTGGATAAATCCATTGGTCTGTAATAAAGTAACAATGATTGACTGCAATATAAGGGCACAGTATGATAGAACCCAGAATAGTACAGGCCCTTTGGCCCACAATGTTGTGCCGATCCTCAAACCCTGCCTCCCATATAACCCTCACCACCTTAAATTCCTCCATATACTTGTCTAATAGTCTAAATTTCACAACTGTATCTGCCTCCACCACTGACTCAGGCAGTGCATTCCACGCACCAATGACTTTCTGAGTAAAAAACCGTCCTCTAATATCCCCCTTGAACTTCCCACCCCTTACTTTAAAGTCATGTCCTCTTCTATTGAGCAGTGGTGCCCTGGGGAAGAGTCGCTGGCTATCTTGTACACCTCTATTATGTCTCCTCTCATCCTCCTTCTCTCCAAAGAGTAAAGCCCTAGCTCCCTTAATCTCTGATCATAGTGCATACTCTCTAAACCAGGCAGCAGCCTGGTAAATCTGCTCTGTACCCTTTCCAATGCTTCCACATCCTTCCTATAGTGACGCGACCAGAACTGGACACAGTACTCCAAGTGTGGCCTAACCAGAGTTTTATACAGCTGCATCATTATGTCGCAACTCTTAAACTCTATCCCTCGACTTATGAAAGCTAACACCCATAAGTTTTCTTAACTACCTTACCTACCTGTGAGGCAACTTTCAGGGATCTGTGGACATGTACCCCCAGATCCCTCTGCTCTTCCACACTACCAAGTATCCTGCCATTTACTTTGTACTCTGCCTTGGAGTTTGTCCTTCCAAAGTGTACCACCTCACACTTCTCCGGGTTGAACTCCATCTGCTACTTCTCAGCCCACTTCTGTATCCTATCAATGTCTCTCTGCAATCTTCGACAATCCTCTACACTATCTACACCACCACCAACCTTTGTGTCGCCTGCAAACTTGCCAACCCCCCCTTCTACCCCCACATTCAGGTCGTTAATAAAAAGCACGAAAAGTAAAGGTCCCAGAACAGATCCTTCTGGGACACCACTAGTCACAACCCTCCAATCTGAATCTACTCCCTCCACCACGACCCTCTGCCTTCTGCAGGCAAGCCAATTCTGAATCCACCTGACCAAACTTCCCTGGATCCCATGCCTTCTGACTTTCTGAATAAGCCTACCATGTGGAACCTTGTCGAATGCCTTACTAAAATCCATGTAGATCACATCCACTGCACTACCCTCATCTATATGCTTGGTCACCTCCTCAAAGAACTCTACTGTATCAGGCTTGTTACGATCTGCCCTTCACAAAGCCATTCTGACTGTACCTGATCAGACCATGATTCTCTAAATGTCCATAGATCCTATCTCGAAGAATCTTTTCCAATAGCTTTCCCACCACAGATGTAAGGCTCACTGGTCTATAATTACCCCAACTATCCCTACTACCTTTTTTGAACAAGGGGACAAGATTCGCCTCCCTCCAATCCTCTGGTACCATTCCCTTGGACAACGAGGACATAAAGATCCTAGCCACAGGCTCAGCAATCTCTTCCCTCGCCTCATGGAGTAGCCTGGAGAATATTCCATCAGGCCCCGGGGACTTATCCGTCCTAATGTATTTTAGTAACTCCAACATCTCCTCCCCCTTAATATCAACATGCTCCAGAACATCAACCTCACTCATATTGTCCTCACCTTCATCAAGTTCCCTCTCAATGGTGAAAACTGATTCATTGAGGACCTCACTCACTTCCACAGCCTCCAGGCACATCTTCCCACCTTTATCTCTAATCAGTCCTACCTTCACTCCTGTCACCCTTTTCTTTTTCACATAATTGAAGAATGCCTTGGGGTTTTCCTTTACCCTACTCGCCAAGGCCTTCTCATGCCCCCTTCTTGCTCTTCTCAGCCCCTTCTTAAGTTCCTTTCTTGCTTCTCTATATTCCTCAATAGACCCATCTGATCCTTGCTTCCTAAACCTCATGTATGCTGCCTTCTTCCACCGGACTAGATTTTCCACCTCACTTGTCACCCATGGTTCCTTTACCCTACCATTCTTTATCTTCCTCACCAGGACAAATTTATCCCTAACATCCTGCAAGAGATCTCTAAACATCGACCACATTTCCATAGTACATTTCCCTGCAAAAACATCATCCCAATTCGCACCCGCAAGTTCCAGCCTCATAGCCTCATAATTTGCCTTTCCCCAATTAAAAATTTTACTGTCCTCTCTGATTCTATCCTTTTCCATGATAATGCTAAAGGCCAAGGAGCGGTGGTCACTGTCCCCCAGATGCTCACCCACTGAGGGATCTGTGGCCTGACCCGGTTCATACCTAGTACTAGATCTAGTATGGCATTCCCCCGGTCGGCCTGTTAACATACTGTGACAGGAATCTGCCCTGGACACACTTAACAAACTCTGCCCCATCTAAACCCTTGGAACTAATCAGGTGCCAATCAATATTAGGGAAGTTAAAGTCACCCATGATAACAACCCTGTTATTTTTGCACCTTTCCAAAATCTGCCTCCCAATCTGCTCCTCTGTATCTCTGCTGCTACCAGGGGGCCTATAGAATACCCCCAATAGAGTAACTGCTCCCTTCCTGTTCCTGACTTCCACCCATATTGACTCAAAAGGGGATCTTGACTCAAAAGAGGACCCACCCTTTCTGTAGCTGTAATAGTATCCCTGACCAGTAATGGCACCCCTCCTCCCCTTTTTTCCCCCTTTCTATCCCTTTTTAATTAAAACAATTCTTGGTAGTTTGCACAATTTTATGAAGGGGCACTGAGATTTTTTAGAAAAGCAAGATTTTTAAAAACATCTTAAAAGATGCTGGCTCAACAGCCCTAAGGAAAATAATCTTTGTAAACTGCCATGAGAATGTAGAAATTGTTTCACATTTTCCTTCACACTATTTTGGTTGTTATGTTCTTTTTCCTCAAATCAATTCCCTAATTAAAAGTAGAAACTAAATTTTTGCTGCCCAAATAAAAATTCTTTTGATTCCGGGGGGTGGGGGGAAGCCATTAGATTATCGAGCAGAAGCTAAAATATGAATGCTTAAATTTCCTAATGTTTGCTTTCCAGCAACACAATTCATGATACAGCTATTAAAACGTGTGCAAATTTACAATGTTGGATATTAAAAAACATCAGGGTCTTGTTGAAAGGTTACACTAAAATGTAAACAAATGGGGACAGAGTAAAATGGAGTTAATTAAATGTTCTATCCATAAGTGTTCAATGATTTGCTGAGCTTTCAGGCTTAATTTTTAAAAATACAAAAGAAATGCTTTAATGATCAGAAAAATAATGAAAAGAGAAACAGCTTGCAGAACCATCCACATTCTAATGTGGCAAATATTTGGAGAATATTTGGAGAATAATATCGCAATTAACCTATAGTTCCTTTAAACCATGATAAGATCTGATGAGGTTTTACCAAGGAATGATATTTCTTATCAATGCTCTAATCGTGCAAAGAAAATTTAAGAACATTTATTTCTATAACACACACAAACAAGAAATACATACCAGAAGCAAATCAGTTGGCTCAACAAATCCAGTTGGCATTAACGGTAGACCGAGCTTCCTCCCATCATATTCAATGTATCCAAAACCAATTAATTACAGTACCTTTCCAGATTAATGTCACTATTAATGAGTTTTTTTCCTTGGAACTTCATTCGTAGTAAGTAAAATGAATGTTTTAAGTCAAGAGTGGCTTTGTAAAATTTTAGCCCTGATCAATGTGTCTTTTTAAAGAGGTTTTATGACAGCCTTTGCAATTTTTAAAGTTTTAAGTGATGGGATTGCAACCGAGCTACATGTTATCAGAATAGAAAATTGCTAGGTCGCACAATACATGTTTAAAATGGCAAAGAGAGCCTGTATCAAATAAGAGAACTGTTCACAGCTGTTAATTTAAAGTAACCGTGTAAATGAGTTACAATCATGGGGAAGCTTGTCCAAGCTTACTAAATGTCAAGAAAGAATTGTATTTATATTACCAGTGTTCTAGAATTGATTATGCATTGTCTGTGGAAGTAGTAATCTTAAATGACTCATCATTTTGTCTGCCTGCAACAATAATCCAAACTAGTTTTAGAGCAAAACCTTATCCATAGAGCAATAGAGATATGAATTTTTCATTCGTAAATGCTTTTAAGATTTTTTTCTTGGTGATAAACTAACTCAGTGTGAAATCTTAACATGCACTAAGTCTGTCCAATGAGCATGTAATGCATAATTTGATGGCACTTATACAAAATTAATTCACTACTTTGCACTTATTTTCTTCCTCTATAATTTACTTATACCCCCAACAATGTTATCCTGTTTTCCTTATTCTCTTACCTGTGCACCTGGCTGTGATATCCAGGAACTCGTTCTTCAGTTATTGGATTCAGAAACAAACTAGCAAATCTGCAATTCCAGAATAGATCAGCATAACAAATATACTGGCAGAAAGTTATGTTTCATTCTGCTTTGAACTATGAACAACCATATTATATCATTAATGGATCTTTACCCCAAGTCAGAAAACATATTTTATAACATCAATGAATATTACACCGAGAAAAACAATGATCCACAATGCAACTCAATTCATTCTGTTTTTCTCTTTCTTTTCTCTCCATTAAAGATATTTTTTCCTAGTTCAAATTCTGATTGGAGATGAGCTACATCAGCTAGAAATTTAGCACACATCCCATGCATGATTTTCTGATAAGGTGCAGTTTTCAAAATATGGTTTTGGTGGTGAAGTTCTTGCCAACTGTAAGGATTGTAAACTTACTCCTTCAAGATTATTTGTTTCCTTGTGACTGTTGAACATTTTGTTTTTGTTCTTTTTCTAATCAGACTTGGAGCCAGATTGCAGGTTTCAGATCGCTGAATGTTCCATTAGTTATTTCTATATTAGTTCAGCTTAGCCAATTTGTCTTCTAATCATGCAGGTTGCCTAAGAATGTTTGGGGTTAAGCCCTGGTACAGAGGGAGTAGAAGGCTGTAAAATATGAAAAGATTAGATATGGCATATCTAATCTGGAGATAGGCTCCCATGGTAGGGGAGCCTAGGGCTAGAGGGCACGACTTCAGGATTGAAGGACGTCCATTTAGAACTGAGATGCAGAGAAATTACTTTAGTCAGAGAGTGGTAAATCTGTGGAATTTGTTGCCACAAGCGGCTGTGGAGGCCAAGTCATTGGGTGTATTTAAGGCAGAGGTAGATAGGTTCTTGATTAGCCAGGGCATCAAAGGGTATGGGGTGAAGGCAGGGGAGTGAGGAATTGGATCAGTCCATGATTGAATGACGGAGCAGACTTGATGGGCTGAATGGCCTACTTCTGCTCCTATATCTTATGGTTTTATAGTCTTATAATATTTATTGTATGTATTAACCACATAGGAAACAACATCCCTTGCTATTACATGTGGGTTGCAAAAGGTCCTGTGCATCTCTAGGTGAAACAAGATTGGAACGGAAGGCATACTGATGTAACATAATTGCCATTTGTAAAAACATTGTAAAATATTCAGTCATTTTTTCTATATTTCCAATGTCATTTCCCACTAACTTTATAAATTTACATATTGTCATATGCCCTCATTGATGGGAATAGTGCTACTGATGAAAAGATTTAATTACAACTATTTGATAGACTCATTCCTCTTTAAAATACAGGAATTATAGAGGATAGTGAACAGGAAATTCACAAAAAATACAAGCAGTGGCAATTGCAGAAATTATCCTCACTCTAAAGGCAATTTTATATATTTTCACAATTAGACCTTGAAGAGTCAGAACAACTGATCCAGATTTCAACATCTTCAAGTGCAACTTGAGTCTTGTGCTAATAATTACTCAAATAGCAGTCCAAATTTAAAAAGATATGTGTACTCAATGATAAATGTCCACTTATGAGTGCAAAATTGCTTCAGCTTTTGTAAAGGCTCAAAATAAATTTTAACCACTTGTCATACTGGGAAGATGTGTCACACAAAAGCAAAATGAATAGAGACAAATTGAATTATGAAATAGTATGAAGATGGCACACTTGAACAAAGGATAACAAGAGCTGCCAAAATAAAACTGGCCCTCATGAGATAGTACTGAGAAGTTTTGAGAGCACACTCCCTGTTAATAATAATACATCACACCGCTCAATCGTAAGGATCTTAGAATCGATATTAAGGAGGAAGGATATTTTAAGTAGGAGACAAAATAAGACTTCTATTAATTAGCTCCATAGCTAAAGATCAGAAATGAAGTTGTCAATTAATTTGTTGCACATGTTCTTCTTGCTCATATAGCAACCACACAATCTTAATAGAATTGATGGCCTTTTGACACAGTTCTACCTTTGGCTCTATCAGTGTAATAAAAAAGGCACAAGGATCGAGGCTTACAACTGCCATTTTGTAATCTTCTCAGGTGAAAATCAGACAATTACTTATCAGCTTATAAATCAATATTATTCAAATTTTAAGGCGTCAGGTCACAATGTAAAGACCTGCTGCCTTATAATAGAAACATGGAAAACCCACAGCACAATACAGGCCCTTTGGCCCACAAAGTTGTGCTGAACATGTCCCTACCTTAAAAATTACTAGGGTTACCCACAACCCTCTATTTTTCTAAGCTCCATGTACCTATCCAAAAGTCTCTTAAGAAGTCTTAAAAATACTCTTAAAAGACTCTTAAAATAATGACCTTTCAAACTGTATATCTTGGGATGCAAGGACACGGAGGAAGTAAGTAGTTAAGGGTCACCCACACACTCCCTTATAAATTGTCTCCATTCTCATTGTGTTGTAAACTACTATCTACAAAACCCCACAAAAGGATCTTCCAGTATACATCCTTTGAAGACTAAGTTCCATTCACAGAGTGCTTCTCATGAAGTTCCAGCATTCCACAGCACTTCACAATCAATTACGTTTTTTTGAATTGGAATCATTGTTGTAAAGAAGAATGTATAGCAGTCAATTTATACAAAAAGGTCCAAAACAAACTTTACATCAATACACAATACCTTACTTTCCCTTTTCCATTTTCTATTTATGATCTATAATTTAAAATTTTAGTATTTTACTATCGATTTGTAATTCAGGGAGCGCAAAGCGCAGAATCAACTATCACTGTGATGATTGTACGCTCTAGTACCAATTGTTTGGCGACAATAAAGATGAAAGAATTATAGGAAACAAGACCTGGAAGTAAAAAGAGTACAAAATACAAGGCTATTAATAATCAAACAATAGCAAATGTTATATGTAGCAAAGCACACTCCAGAGCACAGCAGAACTAAAAAAAATTGTCTACATTTTGAAATATCAGATGCTTTATGAACCATACACCTAGATTACCAAGATAGATCCTATAACTGACGTGACTAACCAGCACTGAACTTGCTGGATATGAAATTTTATAAAATTGTCACTTTCATGGTCCTTATGAAGATTCTACACTGGTATCTTTTGTTAAGTAAAGAAATTATGGGATCCACTCAAAAGCATATCTTTGGAAGTGAGGCACTAGGCCAGGGGTTCCCAACTTTTTTTTTGTGCCATGGAACCCTACCATTAATCAAAGGGTCCATTGATGCCAGATTGAGAACCCACACCCTGGACCATCCATAGCCCCACTGAATGGACCAGCTACAAGAACTAAATTGCTTACCTCTCTTACCCTGTTTCTTAAACCTTCTTATGGTCTTAAGATGTAAAACACCAATTAAATACTTTTTCAATTTTATTTCTGATTCTGACCTGTGACTGGCTGTCTCCTTCCACATGAGCAACACTGTCCTCTTCCAATTCCTCTGAGCTGAAATTTGATCCTGGTCAAATCTCGTGGATCTGATAAAAAAAAACTAGAATGAAAACTACACTGCAAAAGAATTCAATCTGTTATTAATGGGCACATATGTAATATCTCATTTGACTTGTTCTATTTTTTCTGTTACTTTTCTCCCTTGCCTGCTTGATGCACAATTTGTCACTTGTATGTCAAGAATCTGCACTATAAACTGTTGACCATAGGCAAATGAATTTTCTCAGCACTAACTTTCACTTCTGTTTGTCTCATCTTGATCTTTGATTAGTTTGTCTTCTCTGGAATTTCTCAACTAACGAGCTTCAGCAATTGACATATTCTGAGATGGAAACCTGATAACTCATAAATCATAGTCAAACAAATTTTATATTTGTATATGAACGTAACCCCAAAATATTTTCTCCTTTCAACTTATCTGACCTTCCATGGAATGCACCAATTGCAACGAAAAGGCAGGTGAGTAGATTTTCACTGTTCTGATCTTGATCTCAGCATGAGAGGTGTTTGAAAGCAGTCTAATGATATATCTTGCAATGAAATTATTTATATATATATACACACACACACACACAGATAAACAATAATTTAAAAATACTCAATAATAGGTTGCATTTCAATAGTATGTAAAGGATACAGTGAACTACACTATATAGAATGCCAATAGTATCTTTTTTTTTTTAAAAGAACTGATGTTGAAAATCTGGAGCAAAGACAGGAACTTATGCATTCTAGTCAGGAGTTCAGACCTGAACCATCAGTAGCCATTCTCCACTATTTTTGCATTTCCACTATTTTTGTTGTTGTTTCAATATAAAAGTATTAAGTGAAACTGATTGGTAATCCATTTATGACCTATTTCCAAGCACTGGAATATCACTAATCAAAGGCATTTCTCATTATTAATCTGTTTTCTTCTATTTCTTTCTGATCACTATCCCAATTTACAAAATATTCTACTACTGCCCAGATCTCGCCAAATAAACTCAGATCACAAGATCATTCAAAATATCATCCGGTTGTACCCAACATCAGAGGGATCTATCCTTTAACAGAGTTGAGCATTTCAATCTAACCTAAGACATTATATAACTCCCATAATCAAAGGTGATATAGTTTTCTCTTATTTGTTCAAATTGTGGGATATACTTGGAAGGGACTAAGTTAATAATGCACAGTAGGGCCAACATCACATGTACAACAGCCTAGGTTAAGCTGATCAGTCACTAATTGTACTTTTACAGCAATCATGGTCATTTCTTCTGTTGCCAACAATGAGAGGAATAAATTAATTTGTATAATTTCCCACCATGGGAAACTAAAGTCATGAGCTTTGGCTTGCTAATTCAATACTAAAGCCACTGTACAACTGTAATGTTAACAGATATTCTTTTAAAGAGAAGCTTCAATTTTCTTGTGGTCTGCCTAAATCTACTAATTTTCTTTAGCTACGTATTTCTACTTGTATCTTCTAGTGTTCTAATTCCAGGTTGTGCTTTTCCCCTACTTCTCTCATGCAGATGAAAACTACCTTCTGAATTCCTTTCCCAAAATCTCCTCTCCTTGTTTACATTGTCATATAAACACACATCTTTGACTTTTGAGTTCTTCTCTCCATCCCTCAATCTCCAGATACAATAACAACATTTAAAAGGTGTTTGTACAGATATCTGGATAGGAAAGGCACATAGAGATATGAGCCTAACACAGGCAAATGAGGATTAGCATTAAGAGGCATCATGGTCATGTGGGTTGAAAGGGCTTTGTTCATTGCTGTACATTTCTATGATTCAGAGATTCCATGATTGCAGAAAATGTCATTAAATTTTCTGCTATTTAAAAGCCTCAGTAAATGGTTTGCAGAATTATTTTATTTGGAGAGTGGTTCATGAATATAGACCATAAGACAAAGGAGCAGAAGTCGGCCATCCGGCCCATCGAGTCTGCTCCGCCATTTTATCATGAGCTGATCCATTCTCCCATTTAGTCCCACTCCCCCGCCTTCTCACCATAACCTTTGATGCCCTGGCTACTCAGATACCTATCAATCTCTGCCTTAAATACATCCAGTGACCTGGCCTCCACTGCTGCCCGTGGCAACAAATTCCATAGATTCACCACCCTCTGACGAAAAAAATTTCTTCGCATTTCTGTTCTGAATGGGCACCCTTCAATCCTTAAATCATGCCCTCTCATACTAGACTCCCCCATCATGGGAAACAACTTTGCCACATCCGCTCTGTCCATGCCTTTGAACATCAAAATGTTTCTATGAGGTCTCCCCTCATTCTTCTAAGCTCCAAGGAATACAGTCCAAGAGCGGACAAACGTTCCTCATATGTTAACCCTCTCATTCCCGGAATCATTCTAGTGAATCTTCTCTGTACCCTCTCCAACGTCAGCACATCCTTTCTTAAATAAGGAGACCAAAACTGCCCACAGTACTCCAAGTGAGGTCTCACCAGCGCCTTATAAAGCCTCAACATCACATCCCTGCACCTATACGCCATTCCTCTAGAAACGAATGCCAACATTGCATTCACCTTTTTCACTACCGACTCAACCTGGAGGTTAACTTTAAGGGTATCCTGTACGAGGACTCCCAAATCCCGTTGCATCTCAGAACTTTGAATTCTTTCCCCATTTAAATAATAGTCTGCCTGTTTATTTCTTCTGCCAAAGTGCATAACCATACACTTTCCAACATTGTATTTCATTTGCCACTGCTTTGCCCATTCTTCCAATCTATCCAAGTCTCTCTGCAGACTCTCCATTTCCTCAGCACTACCGGCCCCTCCGCCTATCTTCGTATCGTCAGCAAACTTAGCCACAAAGCCACCTATTCCATAATCCAAATCATTGCTGTACAATGTAAAAAGAAGCGGCCCCAACACGGACCCCTGTGGAACATCACTGGTAACCGGCAGCCAATCAGAATAGGATCCCTTTATCCCCACTCTGTTTCCTGCCAATCAGCCAACGCTCTATTCACGTATGTAACTTTCCCGTAATTCCATGGGCTCTTATCTTGTTAAGTAACGTCATGTGTGGCAGCTTGTCAAAGACCCTCTGAAAATCCAAGTATACAACATCCACTGCATCTCCCTTGTCTAGCTTACTTGTAATTTGCTCAAAAAATTGTAATAGGTTTGTCAGGTAGGATTTTCCTTTAAGGAATCCATGCTGAGTTCTGCCTATCTTGGTCATATGCCTCCAGGTACTCTGTAATCTCATCCTTGACAATCGACTCCAACAACTTCCCAACCACCGATGTCAAGCTAACAGGTCTATAATTTCCTTTTTGCTTCCTTGCCCCCTTCTTAAATAGCGGAGTGACATTTGCAATCTTCTAGTCCTCCGGAACCATGCCAGAATCTATCGACTTTTGAAAGATCATCGCTACTGCCTCCGCAATCTCCACATCTACTTCCTTCAGAACACGCGGGTGCATTCCATCTGGTCCAGGAGATTTATCTACCTTTAAACTATTCAGCTTCCGGAGTACTTTCTCTGTCGTAATTGTGACTGTGCACACTTCTCTTCCCTGACACCCTTGAGTGTCCGGTATACTGCTGATGTCTTCCTCAGTGAAGACTGATACAAAATACTCGTTCAGTTCCTCTGTCATCTCCTCATCTCCAATTACAATTTCTCCAGCATCATTTTCTATCGGTCCTATATATGTCCTCACCTGTCTTTTACTCTTTATATACTTGAAAAGCTTTTAGTATCCTCTTTGATATTATTTGCTAGCTTCTTTTCATAGCTAATCTTTTCCCTCTTAATGACCTTCTTAGTTTCCTTTTGTAAGGTTTTAAAAACTTCCCAATCCTCTGTCTTCCCACTAATTTTTGCTTCCTTGTATGCCCTCTCCTTTGCTTTAACTTTGGCTTTGACTTCTCTTGTCAACCACGGTTGCATCCTTTTTCCATTTGAAAATTTCTTCTTTTTTGGAATATACCTGTCTTGCACATTCCTCATTTCTCGCATGAACTCCAGCCACTGCTGCTCTGCCGTCCTTCCCGCCAGTGTCCCTTTCCAGTCAACTTTGGCCAGTTCCTCTTTCATGCCACTGTAATTTCCTTTACTCCACTGAAATACTGACACATCAGATTTCGACTTCGCTTTTTCAAATTTCACAGTGAACTCAATCATGTTATGATTACTGCCTCCTAAGGGTTTCTTCACCTCAAGCTCTCTAATCACCTCCGGTTCATTACACAATACCCAATCCAGTACAGCCGATCCCCTAGTGGGCTCAACAACAAGCTGTTCTAAAAAGCCATCTCGCAGACATTCTACAAACTCTCTCTCGAGATCCAGTGCCGACCTGATTTTCGCAATCCACTCGCATGTTAAAATCCCCCACGATTATCATAACACTGCCCTTCTGACAAGCCTTTTCTATTTCCTGTTGTAATTTGTAGTCCACATCACTGTAGCTGTTTGGAGGCCTATAAATAACTGCCATCAGGGTCCTTTTACCCCTGCGATTTCTTAGCTCAACCCATAAAGATTCTGCACCTTCCAATCCTATATCACCTCTTTCTAATGATTTAATATCATTTCTTACCAATAAAGCCACACCACCCCCTCTGCCTACCTTCCTATCCTTCCGATACACCGTGTATCCTTGGACATTTAGCTCCCAGAGACATGCATCCTTTAGCCACGTCTCAGTGATGACCACAATATCATACCTGCCAATTTGTAGCTGTACGACAAGGTCATCCACCTTATTCCTTATACTGCGTGCATTTAAGACTAGTATTTGGTACTTTTTGCTTTGATTTCACTGCAACTTTATTGCATTGCAACTCATCCCAATGGCTACAAATTTGCCCCATCACCTGCCTGTCTTTCCTGACATCTTTACTGCTCACTATTTTAGATTTATTTCTGTTTTCCCCTTCCTCCACTCTGTCAATATATGTCATTAACTGGGTGAGGGAATGAGCTTCCTACGGTACTCAGCGCATCAGTTTATTGTTCTGACATTTTTGTAAGATACATTTTTCGGAATATATATCACAGTATATGCATGAAAGGTGAAGTGACTTGAAGTTGCCCTTACAGTAAGAAAATCCTAGACGTTATTGTAGTTAGATGTTTGGTAGATTTGACACTGTACCATACATGCAGATATTTTAGAGGGTTACTATGCAAATTCTCATTAAGGGATATGAACCTCTTGAATCTTATTTACATTTCATATATTTCAAGACAATGACTAAATGGCTGGTTTTATAAAACTCAGCATATTCTCATAGATATTTTTGGATACATACAGCTGGGAGGATGTGTGACTGCTTGCTGCTGACTCATCCAAGACCAAGAACTGCTCCGAACTGAAGCTAACACCACTCTCAGAGAGAGACAGTTCTATGTCAAATTCTGAAAGGTCAACATCACAAAACTCTTCTTCACTGGTGGTTTCTTCCTAAAATTTGTCAAAATATCACAGAAAATATTATTTCATGGCTTCTTGCATCAGTGATGAACTTCACAATGTTCTTTTTACTAAAATTTATGTTGAGACCATACCTCCTGCAGACTGTCTCTCATTGTGTTGTATTCTACCTCAGATATCTCTGAAATATGAAGATACAGTCAACATTCTTTAGATGGAAAATATTCTAATCGTAAAGCTTTAATGGTCACATTTCATGTCTAGCAACCCAATGTATTGAACAGATACTAGGAAAAAAGTTCTGAGGAACAGGATTAGTGAACACTTTGAAAGCAGGGACTAATCAAAGACATGTTTGTCAAGGGCAGATCCTATCAGATAAATTCTTTGAAGAGGTAGCAGTGTGTATCGATGAGGGCAGGGCAGTAGATATCATTTACATGGACTTTGTTAAAGTCTTTTGACAAGGGCCTACGGGATCCATGGTACATTGGCTAAGAAATGTGCAGCAGAGGACGAAGGTAGAGAATGTTTTTCGAATTGGATGCTGGCGTATATGAAGGATTGGTGCAGGGACCCTTGGTGTTTGTAAAATACAATAATTATTTGGAATCAGAATTCAGAATTAGGTTTTTTATCACCGGCATGTGTCGTGAAATTTGTTAACTTAGAAGCAGCAGTTCAATGCAATACATAATATAGAAAAATAAAATAATAATAAGTAAATCAATTACAGTATACATATATTGAATAGATTAAAAATTGTGCAAAAAACCTAAATATATATTAAAGAAGTGAGGTAGTGTCCAAGGGTTCGATGTCCATTTAGGAATCAGATGGCAGAGGGGACTAAGCTGTTCCTGAATCGCTGAGTGTGTGCCTTCAGACTTCTGTATCTCTTATCTGATGGTAACAGTGAGAAAAGGGCATGCCCTGGGTACTGGAGGTCCTTAATAATGGATGTTGCCTTTCTGAGACACCGCTCCTTGAAGATATCCTGGGTACTTTTGTAGGCTGGTACCCAAGATGGAATGGCCTAAATTTACAACCCTCTGCAGCTTCTTTCGGTCCTGTGCAGTAGCCACTCACTCCCCAATACCAGACAGTGATGCAGCCTGTCAGAATGCTCTCTATGGTACATCTATAGAAGTTTTTGAGTGTATTTGTTGACATACCAAATCTCTTCAAAGTCCTAATGAAGTATAGTCACTGATGCGGATATGGGAGGCAAAATTAATAAGGGTGTGAATATTACTTAATTAGTGTAGTTGTTGATAGCATGGAAGTTAATCTAGGACTGCAGAGGTATCAATGTTTTAGTGAAAAAGGCTAAAGGATGACAGATGGAGTTTTATCCAGATAAATGTGACATCATACATTTTTGAAGTACTAATGAATTGATCCACTTGATCTGAAACAGGAGTGTGTGGGCCATGGCAGTCAAAGCTTAATCTGGGCATGGCACCTGATGATGATGAATGAGACTAGGACATACATAATGAATGGTAAGTCTTATGGAGCATTGAGGAACAGAGGCACTTCAAAATACAAGTCCATATATCCTTGAAGGTGGTAACACAGGTAGACAATGTAGTTAGGAAGGTATACAGGATATTGGCCTTTAATAGCCAGGCACTGAATACAGAAGGAGGGAGGCATTCCCTCAACTTTATAAAACTTTGGCCAAATGTCAGCTGGAGTACTTCATACAGTTCTGGCCACGAAGGTATGGGATGGTGTAATTTTGCAGAGAAGGTACAGAGGAAATTCACCAGGATATTGTCTGGGATAGAGAAATTCAGTATTGAAGAGAGACAAGACATGCTAGAGTTTTTTTCTCTCTGGAAGCTAAAAGGTTAAGAGGAAATATGACTGAGGAATATAAAATCACGAGGGTACAGCTCGGGTAGACTGCGAGAAACTTTTCCTCAGTTAGATGAAACTAGAGGACACAGGTTTGGATTAAGGGATAAGATATTCAGAAGGATTAAGAAGGGAATTTTCTCTACCCAGATTGTGGGAAATACCTGGAATGCACTGCTTGACAGAGTGCTTAATACTGGATCAGTGACAGCATTTTAGAAGTGTCCAGATGAACACTTCAATTGTTAAGGTATAGAGGGCTATGCACAAGTACAACGTGATGAGGTTAAATGAAGGTTGTCCACTCGTCAGCATGGACAATATGTATCAACTGGCCTGTTTCCATGCCGTACAATTCTATGAACTCATGCATGCAACTGCAAAGGTATAATTGGCTCAGGACTCGGGTAGAGAGAGGAGGAAAAATATCTCAAAAAATCCTACTTATATTTGTTATCTTCCAACATTTTGTTGGAAAATGAATTATGAAAATATCATATGAAATTAGATAACACCAAGAATTGTCAAGCAGCCTGCAGTTATACCCATACCATGAATGGCCATTTACTGTTGTATCCTGTGGAATCTTGCCCCAACAAGAAACAACACTTTCAAGAGAAATGGGGAAAAGGATGGTTCATTATTGTGGAAATAACCGGTAGTGATCTCAATAGAATAAAAGGAACTATGGGCTAGATCCTGTTCTCTGATTCAAAGGCCAAATCTAACAGCTTGTTCTGCTAGTGTGTGTCGAATCTAGTGGCACAATTCCCTCCTGCTAGGATTTTCAGATCCTATGGCCAATGAGACCTATTAATTTCATTGAAGATTATAAAGGTGCAGATTTAAGAGGTAGAGAGAAAGTAAAGTTAATTTTTTAAAATTAGTTTTATTTTAATATTTGTATATTACTTATTGTTTTTTGTTTTAATTACAATGTAAAAATATTAAAATCCATTTCAGACGTTACACCTTGTAAAGCCCTGGCATTGCTGATTGTCAGGTCACATTCAAATGCAGCCCTCCTCAGTTCTGAAGGTTCTGTTATGGCTAAAGATTGTGGAGAGCAGAGAGATGAGCCTTCCACACCCAGCCTGGGGTGAACCACATTTGTACACAATATGCCTGCATAGATAATTATTTTGAAATGCATTGATGCTTCATGTGAAATGACACTGGATTTCCACCTACAGCGTATCAGCACTAGAAATAGAATACTTAACTACTTCAGACCACCAATATTCTGATGTCATGTATAATATTTTAATGCAGAACGAAGTTCTAACTGAAATGCTATGACAACCTATTTCACCCCCTCAAGATCAGATGTGCATTCCTATAGTATGACATTTCACTATCAGGCACCATTATTCGTCCCTCCATTTGAAACTGCAGATTTTGTAATAACTTGTGTCAAATTCGGCCAGTTTTTCTTGTTAACTACACTCTACAGATCCTGCATTGAAATTTCTCAAATATATTTGAGATCTTGGGAGTTAGCACAGATATATAAGGTTTGCTGTATCAGTATGATGTCTAGAGAAACAAGAAGTAAAATCATCAATAATGCCTGTTGCTCCAATGATGCTTTTAAATTGATTCCTTAAATTAATACAAGGAAGCAGGCAATGAATAACTGTCACTCAAAGTCTGTCCTTGCACAGATTATATTCAGTCTATGACTCTATTTGTGCATTTAATCTTGAGCCCTAAGGGAACCAAAGTAAGTGAAAGGTACTTGAGAATGCTGAAGAATATTTTGCATTGCTAGTACCTACTACTTACCTCTCTAATCCTTTACTAAGTTGTCAACTAAGGAGAATTACATATATGCAGCAATTATGATGGTGCCAATAATTTTCAAATGCTTTCTCAGGTAGAATTACTCACTACTTGAAAAAAGATTTCAATTAATACAATTATACAATATCTATTCATTTGATATACTGTACAGTAAGTTTCTAGCTCACAGTACAGCTTCAAATATAAAGCCACATATTTAGTTTTAAATCATTCTACCAGATCATCAGTAGACAATAATAAAAGTAGATTGTGGCATTTTGAGATCTGATATTGACAATAAAGTTGCTGAATAAAAAAAAAGTTTAGTAGACAGTGCCACTCCTAATTGGAGATGTGGGAGAACCAATTATTAATACAAATTCTGAACAATTTAAGAACAGTAAAGAATATGAAAGATAAAAATGAAGCAATAGAAGAGGATATTTGTCCTGTAAAATACATATAATTGTCTCTGTAAAATATGAAACTAAAGGATTTTTTTTTTGGAAAGTCTTCCGGTGGGCACTTACCCATTTGTTCATTCCCTGCAATATTGTGTTGTGCTTCTAGAAGTGGATTGCCCTTTGGATAAAGTGCAAGATAACTGCAGTTGCCCTCAAAGCACTAGACAAACAAGAAATTGAAAGCCATGGAATTAACAATATTTGCTACTTATAAGTTCTTATAATCAAATATGAAGGTAAAGTATTAATTTTTCAGTAACTATTTTGACTGGTCACTGCTGTTTCCAAGAACATAAACACTACCTTCAGCTACCACAATTTTCGGAATGGCATTCAATGTTCATAATGTGAAACAAACTGTAGATTCAGCAGTGGCTTGCAGATCTTCATTCAACCTACAAGGGTGATCTAAACTTCTAGTTGTCTGCCATTTCAATTCTCCATTCTCAACAAACTCTACTCTCTCTATATTTGGCCTTTTATCCTTATCCTGTTCCAAGGAAGCCTAACATAAACTCAAGGATTCAGACTAGGGACAGCTCCCTTGATTCAGAACTTGAATTCAATAATTCTCCATAGTAAGCCTTTCCAATTTGTATTAGAACTGGCCTGGACACTGCTTTGAAGAAATTTAATGTCTTGTGATTTTTTTCCTTGATTCTCATTGGCTTCAGTTTCATAGGTGCTCCTTGACATAAAATAATTCAGGTATTCTTGTCCATGCAAGCACCCAAGGGAGCAATCCAATTAAACCTATTTCCCTCTTCCTTCACCTCTCCAACTAATTCTTTCTTACACCTGCCCATCAATTCTCCTTCACCTCCAGAATTCCGTTTTTTTGTCCAAATCTGGACTGAAGTTGTAATGGGGACTGAATTAACTAACCAACCATTGGTGAGCATGTTACGCATGATCTGATAGCATGGGCATTGACACCTTGCATCACTTTACATATGACTGAACATAGACTGATAGAGCATTAGTTCACACTGGATTTCTGGAACTGCCTATGTTTTCAATTATTCACAATGCTGGACACATGCCAATATTGTAATTGTATTGCAGTGGTTAGTTCTATACTATAAATTCTCAGTACTGGAATGTTGCTGAATAGTCTTTGCTGTACCTAATGCTTACACTTGTTCCTTGTTATCATGTGACACAAACTTAATTTGCTGGAGACTAACCTTTCTGATGAAGGAAATCTCACAATGAAGCCAAGGTGAATCATTCTCTTGACACTTCCATCTGAAGCTCATTACAAATGTCTGAGTCTCGACTTCGGCAGTATTATTATGATTGAGTCAACATAGTTTTATGGAAGTGAAATGTATTTTAAAAGACTTAAGGCTTTATTGAGATTGTAACTAGCAAGATGAATAAAGATGAAGCAGTCAATGTGACTAATTAATTACTTACTGTACTTATTATGATAGAGAAGAATGCCACTTGGCCCATGAGGTCCATATTCCCATTCTCCAGCAGAGCAACCCCATCAGTCCTGTTCCCTCTCTGCTTATTTCCCAATATCCCTGCTACCTATTCTCCCTCGTCTTTGACATTTTGCCACCTGCATGTACTAAAGCAGGGGTTCCCAACCTTATCTATGCCATGGACCCCTACTATTAAATGAGGGGTCTGTGGACCCCAGGCTGGGAAATCCCTGCACTAAAGAGACAATCACAAGTTAAACTACCTACCAGTGCATCCTTGGAATGAGGGCATCAGACAGAAAACCCTGCGGTCATGGGGAAAATGTAGAAATTCCACAAAGGCAGCACACAAAGTCAGGATCGAAACTAAGTCCATAGAATTACGAAGCAGCAATGTGATCATACCCTTTGGTCCTTTTGTTTTTTCAAAAGGTCTATGATAAAGGGGGATTACACCAGAAATTATAAAGCCAATTTAGAGTGCACAGTATTCAGGGTAATGACTGGAATGCAGAAAGGATTTACAAACATAAAACAGAGATTAAGAATATAAATGGGTTATATTTGGCTTGGGCGGCTGTAAACATAGGTTCAATATTTTACATCCAAAGCATTAATATCTTACCTTCACCAGATCTAAGTACACTTTCTCCGAGTCAATTTTTCTTGCTTCAACTTGCTCCTGGGAATACTCTACGCTCTTAAAATGTTCTGACTCCTCTTTCCCTAAAGGTTCCAGGCACATTTCCATTTTCTCACAATGTTCTGTCTGGACTTTAAAAATGTCATTACTCCCTTGATCCTCGCCTACTGATCCATGCTTTTCTATCTTACTTTCAGACTTCATTCCCAGGATCTGTCTGTAAATTTCTTTCTGTATTTCAATTTCTTGTTCCTCTTTAGCAATATCAGTCTCCACCTCCAAAGCCTATGGAAAGAAGTATGTACGAAATAAACTTCTGAAACTCACTAGTTAGCAATATACTTTCTTGAATACTTGAGAAGCCAATTACACATTATAATCACATAGATTGAAAATTCTAACAATTTTCTACAGCTAAACCATAATTATCATCTCATTATGACAGTTACATAAGTTAATCTGAACATTTAGACTGATTTTCTACGTTAAATATTTTTTCATCTAAAAGCAAGGCAGAATGGTGATGAGTAATGATCACATTCCCAATTCAATTATCTCAAGTTAGAATGCTGAGGTCTCTACAGATAAAAAAATACTACAGGGTGAGGCTCCCATTTCTCAAATCAAGTCCTGCTCAAAGTATCACTGTGGCATTTCTCACAGTAGGTACATCACTATTTTTTGAATCTGTATCAGTTTTGCAGAGTTTGCACCCATTCAAACGACAATTCCTTTCCTCCCACAGATGCTGCTCACCCACTGAGTTCCTGTAACTTATTGTTGTCTTCAGTAATTAATACGCTCATCTATTCTCAAATTTGATTCTTTCCACAAAATAACACATGGCATATTTTTTATTGCAGTATTTATCATCAGTATAAATTGTGAACAATAGTGATCCTAGCAGGGTCCTTGTGGAAGAATACTAGCCTTGCTAGCAACCCGTTCCACCACTTGTTCACAACTCAGTCTCCTCTGATTTTTTTTCAGGAAACTTATCAAAAGCCATTTGAAAACCTAGTAAAATTCCATCAAATTCAATATCATTATTTACTTGTACCTTTACCACCTCACAATACTCACTCCAATCACTGGTATTTTACAAAAGAGTAGACAAAGTTACCTCATTGATAAGATTGCACACCTTTGACAACACCGCATTCCTTCAGTATGAGGGTTTAAATCAGCATAACTTAAGTAGTCAAGCTTTTAAGAGTTAAACCAACAACCTTCTGACTCGGGGTAACAGTGCTATTTGGAGGTGAACCAACCAACACCCCAGCAATGACTGAATATAAATTTACTAACTAGATAGTAGAAGAGAGGTTAACTGTTGTTCAAAGGAAGTCAAGCCTCAGGCAACACCATACCTAAAAGAGCTTGGGCATAACGGTTGGCATGGAATGTAAAATGTCTACAGATTTATTAAATGTTCAACTACTAGTTATCATGACACGACAGTAAGATCATAATTATACTTTAATTATATCATATTAAAGGATCAGACATACAGTAATTAATACAAGGTTTCAGATAAAAATGCTGGATGCAGATATAGTAACCTAGCATATTTACCATGCACTGTAAATTTTTATTTACATAATGAGAAAGACAAATTCAAATATTTGCAAATGTAATAAACATTACTGGCATTTCTTCTGCTGGGATGTTACATATCAATATGATGGGACACATCGCTTGGAAGCTAATGGACAACCAGCATTTAGATTCTACATCAAATGTTTAATCAATGATTTATTTAAATTACTTCATAGATATGGGGACTAATGTTCAGACTAGTTCAGTTCCCTTTATTCATGTAAATTTTATAAAACTAGAAGGGAATTCAGATAATTTAAAATATAATGCAATATAACAAGTGCATTTCTATTGTAAATGATTAAGCCATAAGTAACAAAATTAACTGTCATGTATGACAGCGTTATGTTACCATGCACATACATATTATGCATGCACAATGAAAATAACACACCTGAAGAAGAGAACTCAAATTTTGCTAGAAATTTATCTTTCGGGCATTGTGTTCATGAAGATAAGTGACACAGAACATTTACCCAGTGTTGGCAAATAGTACAAGCATCAAAACCTTTAATCCATTTTAATGGGGGCTGACAGTAGAATATAGCTTCTTTGAAGCATCCTCCAACAATACTCTTTGAACCAAATTTTATAAATGTGTATTGCTGCACATTTTGATATAACAATCACACCTTCTAATATTATCAACACTATTAAATGGAATTTAATAATAGTATACCTCACAGTTTAAGCTGAATCATTTAACTGGAAAGATGCAGCATAATCTACCATCATCCTATAGAGACTATACAACTCAGTTATTATGCATATTCAAATTTGAATTGTATTGAAGGCCTGCTCTGTAATATTAATAATAATTTATTCTTGCAACTTTTTATCTTGTAACAAACTTAGAAATCTGAAATTCTATAAAAACTATTTTAAATTTCATCTTTCCACTCATAACAGAAGGTACTTACCCGATTACAGAGGCAATTCAACAAAGAAATTTAAACTTCAAAACCTATGATGGATATTCAAGAAAAAGTCCTTCTTTAAAAAGCTCAAGCAATGCACAAATGCAATGCGCCACTTCCAACATAAATAGAAATTCCCCAAAACTTCCCAAAGCTAATTAATGTGAGTGATAGCTGTTCTGTTTCCCATAGTTATTAACATAAATTCATTTGTTATATAACGTTCCAAAAGTCACAAAGCCTTTCAGGCTGTTTGAATAATTTTATTCAGCACATACATTGTTCTCAGAACAAAAACTGTACACTAAAATGAGGCTGTACAAGTTATTCCCATCCATACAGATGAAGGTAGTACAGCTTCATACAGTGCTGCACATTTCACATCAAGTCCAATTGGAGAGAGTCACTTCTTCATTTTCATATCTGCTTCAATCGCACAGCGACGTCCTCTTGTACCACCATCCTAATGGAAAAAACAATTACTCTTTTTCATTGCCTATTCGGGAGGCATTGAATATTTACAGCTGTAGGTATTTTCTTTGTTAACTGAGTATCTCATTTATGAGCGAGATTGCACATATGCTAGAAGGAAAAGAACTGAAAAGCACAAATTGGCAACAAATAGCTTACATTGTTTTCTTAGCAGTAGGAAATAAAAGGGCTTTACTTATAGACTACATGAAAACAATGAACAAGAACAAAACCATCCACGTTACAAGGGCAAGGACTTTATAGAATGCCATACTTAAATCAATTGATAAAAGAACTGATTGATGCCAGTGTATTAACAGATTCAGAAGCAAAATTAATTGAGCAACTGCTTGAAAATGTTATTTTCCATAAAGAACAAGAACCTTAATATATAAAACACTCCTAGACTAGCACCTTCTTCACTTGAGCAAAGAAATTTAAACAATGCATTCCACTCACCTGGTAAAAGCAATTAACTGCTTTGCAGAGATCGTTAACAGTATTTTGTCATCAGATAGGTCACAGCGCTTGCTGTTGCTGGCTGAAATACATGGGGAAACTAGAAATGTCAACATAGGACAGCTTTTAAAAACGAGTTTCAGTTAAACTAAAAAAAAAATCATTGATTGACTTAAAACAGAAGTTTATGTGTGTTTAGGTAACATGCAGTTGCTGAAATAAAAGAATATTCAGAACACACAAAACTCCAAGATTTCCATGTAGTTCAGCCAGTATAGTGATATCATCATCTGCTAACGACCTCTCCAAAGATGTTAATTGTTGCAATCAGGTTAGAGGAAAATACCCATTTAGAATCTTCTGTACAGATGAAATGACAAAAAAATGAATTAGTGCTTGGAACTAAATGCTGGAACAGCGTCTGTCCATTTAGACCAATAGACGTAGGAACAGAACGGGTCATTCAGCCCACTGAGTCCACCATCATGGCTGGTTTATCATTCCTCTCAACCCCATTCTCCTGCCACTTAAATTATTCTGGAATGCAATTTTTATTTAAAGTTGTTTTAAATTTCTTACAAAATTTAGAAAGCAGGAGGATGTAATTCTACCTGTTGCTTGAAGTGGTAATTATCTTAATGTGGGTAATCCACTCCATTAAAATCTTTGTACTGTAACTGAAGACTCTCGCGTATATCAGCAAAGATGGATTGGATGTAATGAAACTGAAATACAAGTATGTACTTGGAAAATGTGGATAATTAAGAAGAATGATTGGAACATTTTAGGAAATCAGTTTACCATTGAAGCCAGTTCACTGTATTTCCAAACAGAAGTCAATATAGAACCTGATAATTCATACTTAGGACATATTTACTTAGCTGGAGCATAATGAAGAAATAGTGACACAAATCTAATGATGTTTGTGATATACATTAATTATTAAGGAAGTATTTAATTGGATTTTAAGTCATCGACTTCTTTAAAATCAGATGTCTTTGTTAGGTCCAAAATGTGGAAAACAATTTAAAGATATTACTATGAAAATTGTCAGCTCTTTAAAAGTGTGGCAATAAAATTTAAAATGCTGCATCAGAACGTATTAGGTAATCTTTAAAGATTCTAATTGGCTTAATTTTCACCCTTTAAAATCTTTATGTGCAGTAGGACTTTATTTCACCATAACTTTGTAGCATATATGACCACACAAGATATTTGATTCAGATCCTCAAAGAATGAAGTAATTTGTTTTAAAGCAGCTCCCTCAAAATAATGGACATACAGACTTCATAATATCAAACATTCACAATATCAACTAGCACCAATTCAAATGGTTGTCCAATTCAGAATGCCATTTAGCATGGAGTGATTTTTAAAGAACATATTCTTACTGAAATGACAGATATAAGATAAATAAAATCTTTTATATTATGTTTACATTTCACCCTACCTTTCCCATTTAAAATGTACTCCACTCAAAATGTCTTTGTATAAAAGGCACTTTGATTGATGCAATATTTAATCCAGTTGAATCAGTCTCATCTCCTAACCTCTGACTACAAGCTGTTCAAAATGCTCAGCAATATTTTCCACTTCTGACAAAATTAACACCAAATGAGTACAAAATGCTTTTTGTATCTTCTCAATATCTGTTATTCACATACAAATATCAATCATCATTTCATTCACAGGAAAATCTCAATGTACATGTATGGCATATTCAAAAAGTTTAAGTCAGTCCTAAAGCCTAAACTGACCCCACTTGAAAATCTAGTGAGGTTTGTCTTCAAACTACCACAATATGGAAATTATTAGAAGTTTTGGAAGATAACTATAATTATTTCTTATAATTGACAATTATAAGCTGTGCATTACTCTGGATTACCAGTATCTGCAGAATTTCTTTTGTTTATGAGAAACAGTCCACTGTTCTAGGACCTGATTTTTCATGTTTATTTTCTTATGTATATGAACAAATTAATTTAAATGGCAGATTACAGATCATTGCTTTGTGTTGTATTTATGTTGCAATATGCGTTAACTTGATAAAATGGAAAGTGGAGATGTAGTAGAATATGACAGGGTAGTTATGATGCTTCTAGAAAATTCTATTTGTTTGGAAATATATAACTAAACTTGCTTAAAATGGTGATCTAATGTAATGTATTCAAAAATGTAAGACTACTCATAACCAGAATCACTTAAGAACCACTTATTTGCATGTAACAATGGAATCACTAAATTTAAAAAAAATCATGGCAACTAGGAACTAATTACTGATTCTATATAAATACAACATAAAATTAGATCATTAATGTTAAAGTGTTGGAGGAACAGAGACACAACCAGTCATCACTACTGATTTTTTTTTGCTGGTTCAGATTACAGCCAAATATTGATCCAAGTTTTTAAAACAATTATATTGAGTAGTAAAGAGAAAAGATGCATTTTTAGATAAACTAGCAGAAATATTCATATCTGCATTTTTGTGAATTTTGGTACCCATTTCACTTTACTAATATTTTCTGCTGACTCTTACTTCATGAAAATCCTCTCATGAATTCACCAACTGACCAATGCACTGAAATAGCTCGATTATACTAGCAAACACTAACAAATTTATGTTTAAAAAAGACAGAAAGTCATAATAACCATAATAAAGAAGCAAGATTTGTCTGACAGAATGCTGCATTGTTGACATAACCCATTAGTGACACAATTAGGTTTCCCCTTCCTATTGAAGCTTCTGAGTAACACGACTACATTTGAAATTATACTGTGTTCCAAAAGCAACTTTCCAAAAATCTAGTATTTTAATATTTGAGAAATCCCCAAAACATGATGCAAAGGGAATTATGCTGGTGTGATATCCCATCCAGAAACCTCTACAAATACTGAAGTGAATGCTCTGTAAAATATTAGGCTTTCCTGTAAGACAACAGGTTGTTGTATTAGCTACATCTGTTCACTCAAATGTGCATCTACATACTTTCTTATATTGGCTCATTGGTTTACACATCTTGAAGACTTGGCAGGCAGGATTATGAACATCCATTCATTAACTTCTCATACATTAAAACAAATGTTGAACTAGTTGAAGTTCCTCTTTGGTTGCTTATTTCCATAACTGAATTGAAAAGTCTTCCTTCAAGCAGAACCTAACTGAACATCAGCTTACTGGCTCAACCAACCATGAACTGGCACTGACTTCACGCAAAACCCTTGGAATTGTGATCAGTATGACATTTATATAATAATGAAATATCAGATATTATTGAATCTAATGAAATAAACTGGAAAAATCTCATCAAAATAAAGTTGCACAGAAAAAGTGTCAGGACTTACACCAGTAAATCAGTATTTACCACTGATTGACTTTAATAATCTGCGGTAAATACACCAAGCAAAGCATGCACTTCAGATTCTGACACCTCCTGAAAGTGACTTATCTGTACACTGCATTGAATACTTACAAAAAGAGAGAGAAGGAAGGCAGGAGAGCCCATTGGGACACTGTCCTGTTAAAGGACAAACAAGAAAAAAAACATCAAATCAGATTCAACCTGAGCAAACACGAAAGCAAACCAGCTACACTCTCTCCTGGAGCCATCAACCTGTATTTCTAAAATGTAATTTTATTGTGGTCAGTGATCCATTTATCTGAATTGTTTATCGCTGGGCTACAGCTAGAACTGGAAAATTCAGGCCATTAGTAATGAAAGTTAGGGCATTCCAAATGCATGTAAGACATGTGTCAAGTGGGAGTTAAGCTGATCATATTATACAGAAGAATACTATAACATTTTTGTCTATAATTATACCCCTGGCTAGGATTTTAGAATTTTTCTACAGCCATGATTGGTCTTGGACTATGGTACAAAGAATCTAAGATTATTGAAAATACCCTAGCTTACAAACTGCAAATTAAAATTAGAAACGCAATTCCTGTGGCACTAAACAACATTCAGCTGCTGAAAACCAAATTTGTTTTTAGCACTTTTAACCCATGTCTTTAAGGGAAAGTAAATGTATGGCGAGATAGAAACACGCGAAATGAGAGGGGAAAATGGAGAACGTATGAGGAAAAGTGACAAAAGGGTAAGCAAAAGTAAATCTGTTAAAGTAATTTTAAATACTTACTTTAACATTACATTATGGATACAAAGCCATTCTTCATCATTAAGAACTGTTCGTAGTAATATTAGTTTTAGAGTTGGTACCATATCTTCAGAACTTAAAATGGACAAAACAACTAATCTTGGGAGAGAGGAATTTCTCAGGAGGTGTTGCCAAATTTTAGGTTAGAATATGAACTTCCACTGAATAACTATTACCAGCTATGTTTGCTCCAACCATTGAACAGTTTGGCACATTACCCAATTGATAAAGAATTATTTCATTTATTCATTATCTGTGATCTCATAGATCTATAACCACTTTACTACCATTGTTCAGCAACTCTAAAATTAGGATGCGATAACATGCACTATCCAGGTTCACTACAAAATAATATTTTGTGGCTTCTCCAATAGCTCTATGTTGTAAGCTGCACAGGAATGCAACATTTGGAAACAAGCAGCCACAAAACATTAAGGGACACATTTGATTGGGAATGCCCAACATCCAAACTGTGTCGGGTAACTTAAAATAATTCACTGAAATAATATATTACATGTGGCTTCTCCTCTCCCCGCCCCATACATGAAGGAAAAATGAATCTAAGCTTCAGTTCCAAGGATTACCCTTATAAGTTGTTCAGTATACAACTGGTAATTTATGACAATGAATTTCTTAATTCAGATCAAATCCTGTAATGTCTGCTATTTAATGGTTCGTTGTTTTAAAAAAACAGCACAGGATTCATGGTTCAACACAATAAAAACAATAGTAGTGATGGTTTGTGACTGACCTTCTCTGCAGAATCCTGCTTTCGTGTTGAATCACGCCCACGCAGGCTCTTAGCACTGATTCCAGATTCTGAGGTCTGCATTATTAATTGAGTGGCTAAAAATTGCTGGGAGAGGGGAAAAGAAAGAGGAAGATGAAGCTAGACCTAAAGCCAAAAAAGAACAATATTACCACTGGCTTATTAAGCTTACACTGTTTTTCTTATATTATGTTAGATCATTTTCTCAAGTTGTAGAAGAAGAAGGGCACTCAGAATTATTGCCCAGTTTTCTATGTTCACAATCAACTGTAAAGGGACTATTTAAAAGAATAAGTTATGAATTATATATCATGTTAATATTAGTTATAAAATATATAGATTTATTCATATAGAAATGGAGACTACAGAATGCAGAAAAGGATTACCATAGGTGGTTATGAAACTAGGTAAATAAACATATTTCAACTGAAATCAAGAAAGTCAAATAAGATGACTAATAGAAGCAGACTAAATTGTTTAATGAACACGCAATCAAATTTTGGAGTGCCTTCTAATTTATTATTCATTGTACTGAAGTAAAATAGCAAATGAAAACTGACCTATATGCACAATACTCCACTGAAATTACTGACCAAACACAGATGTGGGTACATGATTGATTTCATGACCTACATTAATTGTTGTAGAAAATGCCAGGCTTACACTAACAAATCAGGTAAATGTAGTTAACATACACATATGCACCTGGGTAGACTCTCAACCCCATGGCATGAGTATTGATTTCTCCTCCCGGTAAACAAATTCCTCCCCTGCCTATTATTTCCCCTGGGTCCCCTCCTTCCCTTTTCCCTATGGTCCACTTTCCTCTCCTATCAGATTCCTTCTTCTCTAGCCCTTGACCTTTCTCACCCACTTCACCTATCACCTTCTAGCTAGCTTCCTTCCCCTCGCCCCACATTTTTATTCTGCCATCTTCCCCCTTTCTTCTCAGTCTAAATCATTAAGTACCTATTCATTTCCATTGATGTTGCCTGACCTGCTGAGTGCCTCCAGCATTTTGTGTGTGTTATTAGCATACTCATATTAATTTAATCAAGAAAACCACTCAATAACTACGGAAATATACAAATTGATCAAAAACACACTTGTTGCTTGCTTTACTTTATATTATTTTATATAATTTGTTATTTATGAACAATAAGCAAATATTGTTAAATTACACGTGCATAAATTGACTAAATTACCATCACAGTGATATCTCTTACTAATTTTTTTGCTTACAAATCAGAAAGGAAATTATTCTCAACAGCAACTCCAGCAAGCAATATCTAGTAGCTATAGTGCTGGCCATAAAAGGTATTACCCTGTCACTAGGCTACAAGAGTTCTGCTGATTATAAGAAGTATCTACAGAATACTGTGGAGACCATACTTACAGAGTCACTGAATCATCTTAAACCCAGACCTTCGGTTATAGACCACTTTGCTAAGGGGAGGAGTTTCAAACTATTTATCTCATTCATGCCCCCCATAATTTTGCATAGAGCGGTCAGGTCCCCCTTGGTCTTCTCCACAGCAAGGAAAACAATCCTAGTCTATCCAAAATCTCTTTGTAGGTGAAATGCTCCACCCCAGAAGATACTGGGATGTACAATCTAGCATTACAGATGTACAGTCTAACATTAGAGGGAATGAGAGTACAAATATTTTCACCTGAGGATAACTGAAATCTGGAAAGCAGTCTGATGAGTGGTGGAGATGGGTATTCTTGTAAGATTTGAGAAATATTTAGATGTACTTGAAAACTTAAATTGCCATGGTTTTGAAGGTTACAGCAAAGTGCCAGAAAGTGAATAGAAGCTTTCCTGCGTGGTGTGGAGACTACTACTGTGCACTGTACTCCAATTGTGGACTAATGTTATATATTTTTATACCATAACCTTCCTGCTCTTGTAATGAAGGAAATGATCCTCATCACCTTATCTTCTGGAACTGCTGCCCTTCAGCGATCCACAGCCCTGTACCTACATGGAGCTCCAACTGCTCCCCACTACTTCCTTGGGTCCTACCATTCATTTTATATACTCTAACCCTTTGGTTCTCTCAAAATGCACTGCTTCATATTTTTTAGGATTGTGTTTGATTTTACAAAAAAAAATTGGGCTGGTCTAACTTGTGTATTTTCATTATTTTGATTTATATGACATACTACAAATTGTGAGTATTCTACCTGAATTTGTTCTAAGACATCTCGTTGCATTTCTAATGCCATATGATACACATCATGGTCAGAACTATTATACATCACTGCATTTTGGAACATCAGCATTATGTCCCGCTGAAACTCTGCTGTTGTGCGAATTAGACCAGTCTCTATATTTTTCTTGATTGTTGACAAATCCATTGGCCTATATAAAAAAAATGAGATGAAACACAACAGTTAGTACAGATAACCTGTGTATCACTACCACCTTCCCATGTAATGACTTCCTGGTAATATAGCATTTAGCTTTTTGACAGCACAATTAGCATAACTTCCCTGTGCATTAAAAATGTTGAGATTTCTAATAATTATATTATGTTTCACTGGGGGTATAGAGTTTATCTTCTGTGGCTCCCACAGACATTCATTTTAAGTTGTATCTTGATATACACGAAACTGGATTGTTAACAGATTGGCACCTTATATTCAGTTCACCCTGACGCACCACTGTCAAGCAAAGGGTCAATCAGTTAATCTACTGGAATTCCACTTTGGTTTTATCTCTTTAATATTCCTGGTCACCGTGATACAAATATTGATAGGATTAGATAAGGTATAGTGGAGAAGATGTTTCCAATTATAATTGTGAAAGTCTAGACCAGAGGGTCTCAGAAATGAAGGACATCCCTTTAAAAGGAGGAATTTCTTTAGCTAGAGGATGGTGTACCTGTGGAATTTATTGCTGTGGGCAGCTGTGGAGGCCAAGTCATTGGGTACATTTAAAGCGAAGGTTGAGAGGTTCTTGAATAGTAAAGATTATGGGGAGAAGGCAGGAGAAGAGGTTGAAAGAGAAAGTAAATCAGCCATGACTGAAAGGCAGAGTAGTCTCACTGGGTCAAATGGCCTAATTCCACTCCTGTATCTTATGGTGTTATAAGAATGACTATTACCTAAAATCTCCCTTCCCTTACATCCTTAATAACTGCATCTACCCAACCTAAAATATACTTGTACATACACGCCATCCTAAACCACTTCATGTTAATTCATTCATTCAGCTGCCTTGCCGTTCGGCGTGGGCGATCATGTCTCTCCATCCATCACGGTCCCTGACCCTCCGAATTGTAGTTGTTGCCTCCCATTTCTAACCATGATGTTATTCCATCTATCATTTTCATTCTCTGTCTGCCTCTGCTTCTTTTTTCCTTCCAGCTTTCCAGTTGTAACTAAGTGCTCTGATGTCACTCTTCGCATGTGTCCAAAGAATCTTGATTGCTGTTTTCTGATTTTTTTTTTAAAGTAATGTACATTTTGTTTTCGTTCTCTGTAGAACTTCTTCGTTGCTTATCCTGTCCATATATGATATGCATAGCATTCTTCTGAGGAACCACATCTCTGCTGCATTGATTCTTTTTTCCATTGCATTGTGATGGTCCATGACTCACATGTTAACTCAGTGCACAGTATTTTAATTCCTGACAGCAACTAACATAGGGTTAAGAAGCAAATCCAAATATTTAACCTTGAATTATTTTAATTTTAGGTTTGAGATGTGGGAAGCTAATGCTACCAGATGGAATACTTATCGCATTTTGTTTTAAATACCAACTCCCACATTAGATTTTAAGAATCAGATTAAGTATTTTGAATATGTAGTGTAAATCTTTCCAGTGAATTATTGGAGCTTACATCTATAAATTTATATACACAACTGGACAGAGACTGGAAAGGCTAATTTCATAAGGGATCTGTCAGATCAAGATTGGGGCCATTTTTGCTCAAACAAGCTAATCTTCAAAGAATAATTTTCTATATTAACTATCTCCAAACTGACACTCATAACTGATGAGGTATTTACATTAAAAGATAGAATAACTGCCTTTGTCTCAATGATTGCTGACCATGTTAATGATTTTCAGAGTCAAAGGCTTAAACTGAAAAAAGTCTGTGTGCAGCACTCATTATTCCTTTAGCAGCAAACTCACAACAAGCTGCATCTTCACAAAGTAATAATAATATTTTTACTGATTCATCACATTTTTGAATTCAGATTAAATTTTTCAACTTTACTTGATCACATCACTTGCTCACTTATTTGAAGATCTAAGCTTTCATTTAGCATTTCCCAGTGCACGATAACTAAGAGTACAAAGTACACAATGTAATGTTCTGCAATTCAACATACATCTCAAAACTCAAAATTACTGGATCACTTTGAAATATTTTATTGTCCTTAAAATTATGATACCTAATATTGGCATAATTAAAACTGTACAAAAATAAATTTTACAGATAACCCATACTTGTACACCTATTTTTCTGATGCCTTTGTAGTAGAGCCAAATTGATCGAAGTTTAAGATTTTTTAAAAATAAATTAATAGTAATAACAAAACCATAAAAATGTTTCATAAATCTTTCATAAAAATGTTGATTATTATTTTACAGTGAAATGGCTTATACAATTTAAATAATTTTCTGCAATGCAAGTTCATGCTAGAACAATTTTAGCAAGATATTTTAATCACAATCTACATTTTAGTTTTAATACTGTCATGTGGATTCCTTTCACAGGTAAGTATAGTTTTGAGTAGATCTTTGAAAAGGAAGATGATTATTAAAACTACAAATTTTCATTATAAAGGTTCAATCATCAGTAGACATAAATAATTCAGTAGAATCCAACTATTTTTGCAAAAAGCACCTAGAATCACAGTTACTCCTGCAGCATCATTAACATTAATCCCCCACAAAAGTATTAAGTCAATTTGGTCAAGTCCATCAAATTTTAACAGGAGCCCTAATGGGCAAAATTCTGTTTATGAAAACCTGCAGAATCATCATGAATTTGCTTTGCTTGTTCAAAAAGCTGACCTGTGCACAATGCTGTGATATCCTGGGGCAATATCATCCGTTACCGGCTGAAGGAATACATTGGCATATCTGAAAAAGGAAGAGCAAATTTTGAAACAGTAGTGGTAAAAGTTGTAAAACATCAACATGATTCTGTGATCAGCAGTCAACTATAAGTGTATTAGCATCACTGCTAATCCAAAATTATGCCACTTTGGGAAAGAATGGCCAGTAATGTCCTCATGGTGGAAAAGGACACCATCTATCACAATAAATGTAAGAAGTTCAAAAAATCCAGCAACTCAAAGACTGGTTAGTAGTAAGAATAGCAGATTGTATTCCACAAGTTGTAACATTATGACTCAGTATATCCTCTCACAAATACTGATGGCTCAATGACTAAAGAAAAAACTTGAAGACGATGGCGGCAGCAAACAACACAACCAAAGGTGACTTCCTTCAGACCGCTCACGAAACTACTTTTTTTTAACCTCTTTCTTCTAATACGATTCTGCTATTATTGGTACCTGTAATTTACATTTTGATGGTACATTTTCGGGCTGATTGAGCAATCTGGTGCCTTGAGGTCTCTGGGAGAGTTCAGTGAGGTTTATAGCAGTGTGCAGCATGGAGGCCAGGAAACCTGGTGGCAGTGTGCGAGCCTATGATCGACTCCATTTCTCACCAATCTCACCGACTAAATCGTTGACTCAGATTGAAATCAATGAGGACAAGAGCGGAAGGCAAGTGGGTGTTCAGTGCAGTTTGCCTACATCTGACCGGTCGGCCTCTCTCTCTCTCTCTCTCCCTCCCCTTGCTCCATGCTGCCAAGTTTGGGTCATGGGCTAGGTTTTATCAACGCTGTTTGTAGATTGGACACTGCTGTTCATGTTATATGTGTTTCTGGTTTCTCCATTTTTTTATTGCTATTTTGTGCAATTTTGATTGGGGTAGACTGGCTATGCGGCCTGCACTCAATGAATGACAGTGGTAAACTGAAATGAACTGAATTAAACTGAACATTCCTAGACTGCCTAAATGACTCTGTGGTTTGATCTTTAATATTCTGTTCTTTGCTTTTTTTTTGCCATTTGCACAATTTGTTCTTTTTTTTTACATATTGGGTATTTATTATTTTCTTTGAACGGGCTCCATGGTGTTTCTTTGCTTTGTGGCTGTGTATGAAAAGATGAATCTCAGGGCTGTATAATGCATATATGCTTTGAACTTTGAAAATCCAAGTCAAACAATCTCACAACCAGAAAGGCCCGCTAGCCATCACATCAAATTAAATCAGATAGAGTGATGGCCGATTGAACATTTGTCCACAGTGGTGTAGCAGTTAGTGCAATGCTTTGCAGCGCTAGCTATAAGATCAGGGTTCAACTCCTGCTGCTGTCTGTAAGGAGTTTGTACTTTCTCCCCATGATGAAGTGAGTTTCCTCTGGGTGCTCTGGTTTCCTCCCGCATTCCAAAGGCTCATAGTTAGGGTTAGTGAGTCATGGGCATGCTATCTTTGCCCCAAAAGTGTGGTCATACTTGTGGACTACCTTGCATAATCCTTGCTGATTTGACATAAAACAATGCACTTCACTGTATGTTTCAATGCACAAATAAAGCTGATCTTTAACAAATATTGGGAGTAGCATGCAACTTTAACACCATCACTTTATTGACAGCAGAGCCCGATATACTGTGATTGAAGGATTTACTACCATCTTTTATTGAGCCCAACCTTCAGTCAATTAAGATCACTTTATATGTTCTCAATTAAAGGCTGAGTGGACAGCATACAAAAAGTCAATCTACCCCAGCAATAGCCCAGCTGCAAAGATGAAGAAGTGTTCCAGAAAAATACTTGGGGTCCAGCCAAGTTGCTCTGGTAAAGCAGCAAAACTGGCACTTTCTCAAGTTTGTCACCATTACAGAAAGCAGGACAAATCTGTTTATAGGAATCCTTCAGAGTTCACGCAATGTGGTGATGCTTTTCTCCACTGTGCTCAGAATATCACCCATTAATGCACTGTGCTGTCTCCATTATCGGTACTGGTTAATTATGAAAATATACTACTGAATTATTGCCATTTCCTCCATTAAAGACACCACATAAGTGCACAATCATACTGTTGTTAACCTCAATCATGAACAATTTCCAGTTGCAATTTAGGTGTTACTTGTAAATGTTCCTTTCAAACAGAGATAGCATTGCGGAATGACACCAACCTGTGATTAGCAGCTGCTCTCCATACTAGCATAATAGCCTTCTTCCAAATTTTCTGAGCTTGAATGGCTTCCTGGTCTTCACTGCAAACTGAACTAGAGATGGTGGGCAAGGTAAACAAAATTAGACAGTAATAATGCAAATAACACATTATTTTTTATATTAGCCTACAGCACAGAAAACTCTAGAAATAATGGAGAACTGTACTGAGAGTGAGGTGCTCAAAGAAATTGACACAAAATAGCCTGTATTGGAAAAAATTAAGGCAATCAAAAGGCAATTAATCGACAGAGACAAATGATCTGCATCCTAGAGCTTGAAGGAGGTGGCTCTGGAGGCAGAAGTTGCACGTTATTGATTCTAAAATGTTTCTTCATAGATTGCAAGGTAATAATGCATCTCCACTATTTAAAGGGGGGGGGGAAAGAGGGAAAACAGGAAATGGTTAGCCTGATAGCAACATTAGGAAAAATTGTGGAATTTATCACTAAGTGGTGGTAAATGCTTTTGCTTAATATGCAACAATTCAAATCCCCAAATAGTAAGTTCATACATTCAAAGTAATAAGTAAACTCAACATACTTTCCAACAGATAAAAATCATTTCAAAAATAGAAGCAACTTAGAACGATGTCCAAAGTTCTATTACGCAGTGATAAACCAAATATTAATATGATGTTACGTGCATAAATATCTTACATTTCTCAAGGATTAGAAAAAACCTCTGTAAACTTACAACTGTGAGGAAGCTGGGCTGCTTGGTATTGAATCAGCAAGAACTGATGATTGCAGATGGGCATTGTGAATGCTGAATCCATCGTCACTCTCACTGACAGGTGGTTCATTATCTGTTTCTGACATATAAACCTCATTTGGTTCCTCCTCCCTGGTCTCATCCACACTGGCAGCTTCACTAGCTCCATCTTCCTCTTTGGGAATAAGCATATCCTGCAGCTGTAAAGCACAAGGACACATTCTTGTCAATCAGATAACAATTGTTAACTCAATACTTAACACTATTGCAACATATTACTTAAGAGAAAATCATAGAAACTTCTCATTCCCATCACTTTCCATAGATTGTAGATTATTACAATGGCAAACAGTCCAATAATAATCTGTGGTGTAAATAGATGGATTTTTAGTTGGACACGAGAAAGACCAACTTATGTAGAGCACTGATGAACAAAACAAATAAACATGTTTCTAGGATTCTACTTACATTACTCTTGAACCATGTACAAATAGAAAGAGGATATCTTGGCAACTGGTTTTGGCATTACCAGACGGAAGGGCTCTTTGATCAGTTTGGGTTGTGCAGACTATCTTCTACTGTGACTTCTACCTCCACATCACTAGAGTGCTGAAAGGAAATAACTTGGGGCTTCCTTTACCTGTCTGAGACCATCATTATATACCATGCAAGCAACACACCGTAGAGCACAAGTGCAAGTGAAAAATGGGAAATGGTTTTTAATGAAATGGACCACACTGATCTTCAAATGTACTTTGCATTTAACGAGATCATGGCTGAGGTTCTACATCAGCGCCATTTTCCTCCACCATTCTCATATCCCTTACTTCACCTAATATAAGACCATAAGACAAAGGAGCAGAAGTCGGCCATTCAGCCCATCGAGTCTGCTCCACCATTTTATCATGAGCTGATCCATTCTCCCATTTAGTCCCACTCCCCCACCTTCTCACCATAACCTTTGATGCCCTGGCTACTCAGATACCTATCAATCTCTGCCTTAAATACACCCAATGACTTGGCCTCCACTGCTGCCCGTGGCAACAAATTCCATAGATTCACCACCCTCTGGCTAAAAAAATTTCTTCGCATTTCTGTTCTGAATGGGCGCCCTTCAATCTTTAAGTCACGACCTCTCGTACTAGACTCCCCCATCATGGGAAACAACTTTGCCACATCCACTCTGTCCATGCCTTTCAACATTCGAAATGTTTCTATAAGGTCTCCCCTCATTCTTCGAAACTCCACGGAATACAGTCCAAGAGCGGACAAACGTTCCTCATATGTTAACCCTCTCACTCCCGGAATCATTCTAGTGAACCTTCTCTGTACCCTCTCCAATCTCAGCACATCCTTTCTTAAATAAGGAGACCAAAACTGCCCACAGTACTCCAAGTGAGGTCTCACCAGCGCCTTATAAAGCTTCAACATCACATCCCTGCTCCTATACTCTATCCCTCTAGAAATGAATGCCAACACTGCATTCGCCTTCTTCACTACCGACTCAACCTGGAGGTTAACCTTAAGGGTATCCTGTACGAGGACTCCCAAGTCCCGTTGCATCTCAGAACTTTGAATTCTTTCCCCACTTAAATAATAGTCTGCCCCTTTATTACTTCTGCCAAATTGCATAACCATACACTTTCCAACATTGTACTTCATTTGCCACTTCTTTGCCCATTCTTCCAATCTATCCAAGTCTCTCTGCAGACTTTCCGTTTCTTCAGCACTACCAGCCCCTCCACCTATCTTCGTATCGTCAGCAAACTTAGTCACAAAGCCATCTATTCCATAATCCAAATCGTTGATGTACAATGTAAAAAGTAGCGGCCCCAACACGGATCCTTGTGGAACACCACTGGTAACCAGCAGCCAACCAGAATAGGATCCCTTTATTCCCACAGAAACCAGAATATCCAGAAACCTCTTGATCTCTTTTCAATGTCTGAGCCTCAACAGCCCTCCAGGAATTTTTTTTAGCCAGGGAAACAATTATCCTTCATCCAGCCTGACAAGCTCTACAAGAATTTTGTAATATACAATGAAAACTATTCTTATTTATCTTTTTCCAAGCTCAAATATATACAGGCCTATCCTATAACAATCTCTTCCTATATAGTAAACCTCTATCTTTACTGCACCCCATGAATGGCAAATAAGCTGTTTCTTAGGTAAGATGATCAAAACTATATACAGGACTCCAGCTATGAACTCACTAAAGTATTACGTAATTGCTGTAAAACCTCTGCCCTCCAGAATTCAAATCCTCTAATACAGGCCTGCATGCTTTGCTTGTCCTAATTCCTTGCAACACCTGCTTGTTAGATTTCAATAACTTATGTCCCATATTCCTTGAACATTAAAACTATTAATTCTCTTGCCATTAAAAGGAAATTCTGCTTTTTTGAGTTATGCACAAAACTGGGTGCTATAACATACATAGAGTTAAATACTCTGTGTCTCTGGTCTGGAAGGTTATGCCTCATAGAATTCAGTAAGTGCTAGTTTGGTAGATTCAAAATTGACTGGAAGATAGGAAGCAGAAGGTCAAAGGTTTTTTGTCTGAATGGAGACTGCTGGGAAGTGATGTACCAAAGAGGTCAGTGTTGTTAACCTTGATATTCATTATTTATATATCTAATTCAAATGCAAATGCCCAAGGCTTGATCAGAAGGCTTGCAAGAACACAAAATTAGGAGACACTGTTGAAAGTGAAGAAGGTTATCATAGATTACAAGGGGATCTTGATCACTTAGGGAAGGGAGCTGAGGAATATCAAATGGATTTCAACAGATAAATTGTGATGCATTTTGGAAAGCCAAACTAGCATCGGCCTTATACTGTGAATTCTAGCACCAGCAGCAAATCAGTTGCTATTGAGCCAGAATTGCAGAATGTTATTGAACCTCAAATAGGCTTTTTAGCTTTGACATGGGTTAAAGCTTCTAGGTTAAATATTATATCAAGGTTGACAATGACCTTTTTTAAAGATAATTCACACATTTTTCTCTTATTTTTTTCCCTTTAAAATGGTTGTTTCCCTTAACATTTGATGTTAATTTTTTAAAAATATATCCAAACTACAATATTTTTTGAAATATGGTTGTATATTTTGCCAGCAGAGCACCAAAATAGTAACACAATGATGAAGAAAATAGCATTTATGTTTGGCAATTTTATAAAATTACTGATTTTATAAGATTATGATTATTTAATGAAGATATTCTCTCTACAGAATAAGTATGAACCTAAGCGAATGACAACTGAACAAGTTACTGATGTATTAACATCCACAATCACAGCAAACAGAAACAATATCAGGTGGTCAGTACCTTGATTTGGCCCTTTAAAACTAATCCAGACTCGTCCTTTGTGGCTTCTAAAGGTTGAAAGCAAAATGCAATCTGACATTAATGTCAATATTATGACTGAACAGTTAATAACATAACACATAAAATTAGTATTAGCAGAAAATATAATCGCCACTCGAATATTCATTACCTCAAGGCTATAAGGAACATTTCAAATTAATGCATAATACTCAGTACTTCACAAATGGAAGGTATTAGTTTCCATTTGTAGGTTCATGTGTGTCAGCCTGATAGTTCACCAATGTTATCAGGCAGTACTGCTGAACAGTGACTGGAGGGAAAAATGCTTTATGACAGAAATTTAAAAAGTCAGTTGAATAATCATTGACAACTGTCTTTAATTAAAATGGGTGGGTTGAGAAGAGGCAAATGTCAAGAATGAGTATTGTCTATTCAGACAATATTGCTAATGTGAGGGCACGTCATTTTAAAGTAATTGGAGGAAACTATGAGAGAATATCAGAGTTAAGCTTTCTAGAGAGTGAACGGTTCGTGGAACAGCCTGCCCGAGGTGGTAGTAAAGGCAGATACATTAGGGGCACTTAAGAAACTCTTAGATAGGCACTTGGATGATAGCAAAATGGAGGGCTCTGGAGGAGGGAAGGGTTAGATTGATCTTAGAGAACTTTATAAGGTCAGCACAACATCGTAGGTTCAAGGGTCAATACTGTGCCATTGTGTTTTATGTTCAACATTCCAAATATAGCATGATATCAAGAGTTGGATAAGGTAAGAGTGATGAGGTCTGGCAAAGGTTACCTCTATAGGAGGTAGGATTCAAAGTTAGTGCACAGAAAATGCTAAAGGTTGACAGATATTCACAAAGGGGAGAGAAACAATAAAACTTAAATAACTTTATCAAAAATCATTATATGTTATTGAGAGGAAAATGATTGTGTCCTAGATTATGTTGGTGTTTCATTAACCATATTTTATCACAAATGAGACCCATTCACTTCCTATTCCACTGACCTACAATTTCAGATTGTCCCACTTCATTAGAAGTACTTTTGCACTGTGTTATGCTCCTGGGTGACATGTGTCCAATTTCCTCAGAGGTACTTTTGCTTCGTGCAGTGCTCCGTGGCAAGGGATGTGATGTTTCCTCAGATGTGCTTTTACTTCGCATGGTACTCCTCGGCAAAGCATGTTCCATTCCAAGTACCTATCATGATGGAAACAAAATGAAAATTCTGATTTTCAGAATATATATTTCAAATTTAAGCTATGGCCTAGCTAGATTTTTTGCAGCTCAGCACCATCCTGGACCAGGTTGATTGATGCCCCACTCTCTAGTCAGTATTCTCAACTTTAACACTGGAGGACCTTGACTGCTCCTCCAAGCCTCATGACCTCTCGCATGGAGATGAGAGTATGGCACAATCATATCACCTCCAAGTTACAAATTACTTCATTTTTGAACTAAATCATTCCTAGATCATTAAAGAAGAAAAAATACTGCAGCTGCTAGGATCTGAAATAAAAAGTGACAATTCTAGTAATGATTCAGATTATAGTTACTGAATTGAAATGTTAACACTACTTTTTCTCTCCACAGGTTCTCCCTGACACACTGAGCACCCTTAGCAATTTCATGTTACTGGACTAAAGCCTAAGAGTTAAACAATTAACAAGTAACATCACCGAAACAGCTGGCCACCAACCACTGCTACGATATATTTGTCGGGATTTCTCAACATCTGAAGGTAAATTTACTATTCTCACTGATTCAGTATGTTTAAAGAGAATTAAACGGGCAGGCAGTATTTTTAGTTATTCATAAATATTGTCAATCATTTTTCAGCATTTCAAAATATCTACAGTGTGCATCTTTAATAATCAATTTCCCTTGGGTATCATTCCAATACAATTATTTTAACGTACTTATTTATTAAAATATGAAGGCATATAATTTGTCGTAAACTTTCTATGCCATCTCACCTCAGATTTCAGGCCTCGAAAAGTTGTCATTTTTCCTGCATTTCCCATTTGTTGCAAGTGTCCTGAATTGGATTCTTCCTCCTGATCTTGCTCTTGCTCGACTTGCTCTGGTAATTCCTGTTTAATTCCTTTGATAACTAAATTGTCAGCAGAGTCCAATCCAGCCAAAATTTGCGTCTCTTCACTGGATCGGCGCTCTGATTTGTGAGTCTGTGGCTGGATTTCTTCAGTTTCCTCCTTTATCATCTGTTCTGCCTGAAAGAGGGAGGCAGGATTTCCCTCAGCAGCCGCTATCCGCTCTCCAACATCAGGAGGAAGGTCAATCAGCTCTGGTGTTTCCTCAACCTAAAAAAAAAGCAACAGAAGATGACCTTTAAGCCGCTCAAAAATTGTCCTTATTTCATGTATCAATTCTCATTTTCCTATTGGTCCCTCAAATGGCCTACATAATTTGGAAATTCCTAAAGCAAGTCAACAGAAGCATGTTCTACAAGTGGTTATGATTCTTAAAAGGTCAGGCAGTTTTGCTGTACTCTTCAATGTCAGATACTGACCTCACATTCACAATTTCCCTCAGATCACACATATGAGCACCAGCCGTTTCACATACAACAAAGCAGTAATTTGGAAGCCAAACACCTAGCTATCCTTCAGAGTGATATATGGAAAAGGGAGGAGACTCAAAAGGATAATAAAATGTTACGATGGAGTATAAATCTTTATTTACCTTTTCTTCAATAATTGCTAGGATATCTGCAGGGTTTCCCAAGTGAAGTACGCTGGCATAATCAGATACTCCAGTATTAACACTGCCTTCAAGTTGCTTTGACCGGTGCTGATCTGCTACGTTCTCTCTTTGTCTTGCAATCTGCAGAGTGCCAGGTGGCAGACACCTGCTTTCTCCAGAGTCAATTAACACAGAGAAACTGGCCAGATCTCCAGATACTGAGAGAGCTGGCTGCTCCACACAACTCTCTACCTGAACACAAATGGTGGTTTCCTCAACTGTAGAAATAAGCATCAGAAAAATCAATTATTCTCTAAAAATTAGTATTTTTAATCGCAATTCTAACCAGATATCTTGTAGTGCAGACATTATGATATAGTAACATAATTAACATCAGATCCTGATATTTAGAAGTTTGCCCATATGTACAACAGAACTTTGAACAACTTTGAACAAATAATCATTGTAAGCACTTCACTCAAAACACATCTCTGCATAGAATATCCCAAAAATTTCTCATTCCCTGTTTTCAATAAATATCAAAATTCTTGATAACCTGTACAGGTTCTTGATAACCTTACAGGTAACTGATCTGCTACTTGAAAGCCACAGCAGCCTGCAGTTTACTAAAAGGTGCACAGAATTATTCCATGATCCTTCCAGGGCACCCTAGTTATTTAAAAAAATATAAAGTAACTGCCCCTCATAACAGTTCCTACCACAAAATAGTTAAGGTACAGTACGTGCCATTGTCCTTTCCATCTTCCTCTCTTGAATAAAGAAGTTCAAATGAACAAATGCTCAGTTCCTTGTGTATTTACCTTACTTCAATAGGGTATTATCAAGACAGCCTACAGATTATCTTTCCCATTACATCCTTGAATTCCTCTGTTGAATAACATATCCAGCTGACAATTTTGAAGACCTCACAAAAGTTAACCATCAGCGAATCTTGAACAATGCAGGGCAGCTCTCCCTCAATTGCATTTCCTATGTGGAGATGCTTGGCATTCGATCAGCAGTACTCCTGCTAAACAACTGACATTAGGAGACACTGCTTTTATACAAACTGCAGGAATTATTTTTTCTGTGCCACAGGATGATGCAATGTGCAATGTCACCAAGCCTCAGTATGTGGTACTTGGAAAAGGTAACAGAAAGTCATTAAGATTAAATCACAAATTGGCAACTACAAAAAATACAATGACTGTAAAATAATTACTAACTGTGAATATTTTTATCCAATCCATATTCTCTCTAATGTCGTTAAAGATTGTCCCAAAAAGCAACGGCAGGTTAATAAATGCCCATAGCTTGCATCAGGTTAAAACATAGCAGAAATCTTGGAAATAATTTTTGATGCATCTGTAAATACCAATTTAAGTAAGGGATATGTGAACTATAATCAAATATGTCAGGATGCTAACAGTTGTGAAAAAGATGGTTTGGTTCTACTCCATGTAAGTAGTTTCTTTTGGTGTGTAGGATTTCAACTATCCTTTCAAATTTAGAATGGTATTGTGCAGGAATATCAGACCCCTGACTGGATCTACAGATGCACTGCAATGGAAAGCAAAGATTATTATGAAACTTAGAATGTTTGCTCTTGAGTTTCATCCACAAAAAAAACTATCACAGACAATTTCTTCACAATAACTTTTTCCAGCTCTTTAATATTCCATTATTTTCCTGAACTAGACACCATCACAATCAGGAAAAGATTTGGGCGGCTCTGAAGATCTACCAATATCAATCCCAGACTAAATCATGCATATCACCTCAAATGCTGGAAGGAACTCAGAATGTCAGGGAGCATCTATAGGTGGAAAGGTACAGTTCATGTTTTGGTTCATGACCTGGAACCAGTGCTAATGAAGGGTTTTGACCCAGAATGTCAACTGTCCCTTTCCCTCTATAATTGCTGCCTGATCCTCTGAGCTCCTACAGCATTTTGCACGTTGCTCCAGATTACCAGCATCTGCCGTTTCTCGTGCTTCCATTTAAATGCTGCTCATAAAGTTATTTATCCAACATTATTATCTGAAATTCCATCCCTTTGGTTAAAAAAAATAATTTAAACATTATAATCAGTTAATCAGCAAGAACAACTGAGAAATATGGCAAAGAATGGCACTTGACAATTTGGTCAGGTTCTCTGTTAAAGGCAAAAGGTGAGATATTGTTTGCTTATTACAAAAACAACTACAGCACAGGACAAGACCACTTGAATCATCACATCTAGCGTGGTTCTAGTTCTTCAGCCATTCTATTCCAATTTCCCTTTAGGTCACAGTGATATTGCAACAGTCAAATTAGCAGACCAGTAATCCAGGGACCTGGGCTAACAACCAAGGTTCCAATTTCAAATCCCACCATGGAAGCTCTGGAATTTGAATTCTAATAATAAATTGGTTTAAAAATCATTAACAATTATGTCCACAAAACAAAAAATGCATCAGATTCACTCAAACATGTCAGGAAAGAAAATCTGCCATCCTTACCCAGCTAGGTTTTTCTGTGACTTCACAGCTACAACAATGAAAGGACTCTGAAGTGACCCAGCAAGACACTCAAATCAACAACAATTACAATGAGTAATAAAGGCTAGCCTTACCAATATCTCTCAGGTCTCATAAAATGAATTTTAAAAGCACATAATTTGTCTCTTCACAAATATGCATTCAATTTCTTTTTAATCGAAGTTGTGTACATCTTTTATAATCAGATGGTCATTTATTCCTTTTAATCATTTTCTGTGAAGTGCAAAATACACATTTATCCATACTTTATGAATATCCATCTGTTCTGTAATCATTCCAAACAAAAGACCTATAAGAATTTTAATGTTAATTCCCTTATCACAGTTTAAATGTTTTCCTGCTGGAGGACCACTTAAACAATTTTAGGTCTTTCTGTAGTTTCAGACCTGGCCCATAGATGACACTATGGGATATTATTCCTCCCCATTCCATTCTGCTTCTATGGATACGAGTTACACCTTGAACTTCTTTGGAGTTTTTTTTTAAAAGTATTTAATTCTTTTGCCAATAACTATGTTTTCCAATCTCTGCAGTTGTATAATTTAAAATGAAAAGATACTGACAGCAGGGACATTCATACATAGGATTTTACATATACCTTAAATGGATTAACATCTATAGATCTTGTTAAAATATTTTGTCTAATTAAATCTCAAATTATGTGCCGTCTTCTTTTCCTACTTCACCTAAACAGAAGCGCTTGCTTTGTTCTCAATTTAAATGCTGCAAGAAATGAACGTTTCTTCTACCTGTTTTCATGTCCTTGAGATAAAACTTGTTACTAATGTTACAGTTAATTGGCAAAATTATGCATGTATCAAAATTTTCAATTACAAAGAAAACTTCCATTAAATCTCAACCTTGTTAAATGCACTCATTTTATTCAATTTTTCTTCAGACTAGCATACCCATTTCTAATTTGACTGTTTTTATTAAGGGCTGTACTGTCACTCTGATGAGATATTCTCTAACTAGTGTCTAACTGATGTACTGTACAAATTTAACAACCATGTGCTTGCTTTTATTTAATGCATCTATATATAAAACATAATTATAAACTTTTAATGATCTTTTCACAGTGAATTTCAACCTTCAAGATCTACATATTTCAACCTTTCCAGTTTTCCATTAATTCTTACCAATATTCAACAAAATTAATTCTAGTACTACACTTCTATCACAAAGAACAAAGTTTCATTCTACAGGAATTATGTAACTTAAAAGCCCTTTTACAAAGAATCTGGACAAATCCTGCAATACGGGTTAATATTGCTTTTATATAATTAAGACTGCCCATTGTTACGAAAGAAAAGCAATCCAAGGTAACTTGAGAACCAATAAGAAGGATCTTCTATTGGAAATTACATGTTGGCCCTGATTAATTTAATGTTATTATTTATGACCTTCAAGATTTAGTAGCATTACACATTCTCAATCATCATATATCTTTCACATTCATACATTTCAGAAATCACACTCAATTGCCTCCCTTTAGTTTGATACATGCCCTGCTCAGAACCTCCTTGCTCAAAAGAACAAAATAAAACTGGGAGTCACTGGCTGCAAGTTCAAGCCCACTCCAGAAACTATAACACAAATATCTTGGCATAAGTATCACTGTAATGTTAAAGAATGTTATTTTGTTCAGAGCCAACTTTGTATTAACCTGATGCCCTTTTTGCTTTATCAAAACAATGCAAAAGGTCCTATAGTACCAAGAGTATGAGAGCTATCCCAATTGTACTCACCATTTTTCATTCTGTAATGACATCACTTCTATAGATTACCTGCTTATTATTACAATGGTATTTGAAAGAACGTGCTATTCAAAAATAGTAACTGTATTCATTAAATTACAACCAAGCCAGTACACCAAGAGCACAAGAGATTATGCATCAAAAACTATTTGATGGGCTGTAATTTGCCTAAATTGCAAAAAAAAATCTTAAATAAATGCTATCTTTTTCATTACACTTCCTGGAACATAATTCACCCTATTCACCGAAGTTTTAACTTGTCTTATGTAAAGTGTACATTACTATCATGAAATGAAGCTCTTTAAAATGCCATAAAACAACACACTGCAAAGTCAAGAGCCCAGGCGAGATTCCCATTTGCAATTCCCTTTTGGAACTAGGAGCTCTCATTGACTTCATATTCTGACAGCACATCACGCCCAAAATAACAGCTGTCATTATTGCATTTTATACCAAGCCATAATGAATTTCCATAGTAATACATCAGCAACACCTTATATTGTTCATTTATTATTTCATGGAGTCTCTCCAATTCAGGAAATTTATTATGCACGTACAATTTTCAAAAATACAAGCATGATGGTTTAGAGTGAGGAGGGTACAAAAGCAGCTTGCACAAAAACTCCATCAGACTAAGATTAGGAAAATACTCTAAAGGTGTCTTCACACTGCTTTGATTGAAAATCAGATTCAAAAGAGGATGAATTATGATGTCATTAATTTTTGTCCAATCTAAGTTCACATGGCATTTTTGAATCAAAAGACATCAGATCTTTAATTTTTTTTAGGTGTTTTAAATTCCACACTTGATGGTATTTCTCATCTATATCCAACAGCAAATGTTTGGGACAATCTTTAAAATGAACAGGATTTGTTTTTTTTTTTGAGATCTTGTAATGATTGGTTTACACTGCCTAGTGACAGACCTGTCCTGCTGTTCTTCTGCGTCATGGTTGCGGTGGTGGCTGAATACACCTGGTCAGTTAGAATTTGCATAGGTTTAACTGGAGGTGGTGCCTCACGGCTGGTGGTAGAGAAAGGAACGAAAGGTGATGTGAACTGCGAGAGGCCGACCTCCAAAAGCCTTGACAGAGTAGGGGCTCCTAACATAAAGTGCACAAAGAAAGATACAAGGCTCATGCAGGTAGGCAAGAGGAACGATGTTCAACACACATTCTTTACTTAGTTGAATGACAACTGAACCCACTGTGAACCGAAACCTATAAATTGCTCTCATGTATGGGGTACAGCTTGGGAAAAATTTCCCAATCCAGGGACTAGACGCAGAAGTCTTAGTTAAAACCCCACGGCAAGAGTATGTTAGAATATCTTTCAGTGGAGATGTTAAATTAAGCTCTAGCCAGCACATTTGGACAAACAGATTATCTGTCAATACAAAATTGTTCATGAGAATTTATTATGCGCAAATTGGCTGCTATGAAAGAGATTATACATGGCAAGGCATTTTCATTTGCTTTACAGCATCCAGTCGTTGTAAAGAACTTGTATAAGAATGCATAACTTCATATTATTCATTCTGAAAGGCGGGGTAAAGGTTCCAATGAAAACAGTACAGGTCATATAATGACCACAACTAAATCTTTCCCAAACTACACCCCATACATGAGTATAATTAAGTCTCGCTTTCTGTTGTACTGCATGCAATACACACAACCAGTGCTCTAATACAGAGCCTAGAATTCCAGTGGTACCATTTTAAACAAATATGACTTCATCTGACCATATCCACACACAAATTATACAGATTACTCATTTCCTTATCAATATATTGCCCACCAAAGCAAGCAGATACTAATACATTAAACACCTATTTTTGGAATTACACAAAATGAAAGGGAACATACACAATTCCATTCATGACAAAATACAAAAAATGTAAATATTGACAACTCAAACTATGATGAATGTAGGATTAAGGGTACAGAAACAAAATGAAAATGGTAAATCTGACAGACTTGTGCAGTGATTGATCTACAGCTCCCTGCCCAATCAGAAGATTGTGAGCACCTATTTCAACATTAATCAGGAGCAAATGGAGGTTGGGGGGTAATAATTATTTTTACAAAATTAGAAACTGTTACTTGAAGATTACTTACATTTAGTAGAATTCAAGTATTAAAAATCTGTAATTGCTGAACTCAACACCAAAAAACTAAATATTTCAGCCAACAATGAAAGATCATTGGCACATCTGCAATTCAGAATCATGCAGGGCCAAGAGCGAAACATCCAATTTATGAATTTATTGATCTTGTGCTTCTTGGTTGTCCAGCCAATGGCTTGAAAATATTACTGAAGTAAACATGAATTGTTGCCGTGCGGTGGTAAACGGGATGAACAACAAAGTCAGAAGTTGGGGATACACAAAACAGACCATATTGTCCTTCAGTTCTTTGTAGTTGTAGCAACAGATGAGAAGCAAGCTTTCCATTGTACTCTAGATATTCTCATGTCCTAAAAGTTAATTAATGTGCTTCACAGACATGTTACAAGCAAAGTCAGACAGCTGAATATTGCTGGGTCAAGAATGCCGTCTCAATAATTCTTACAGCATTGTCCTGAGATTGATAAATTGATAATTATAATCATCTGCATCAGGTTATGTTTTCAGCCTCTAGAGAGTTTCATGTTAAACTCAATAAAAACTGTTGTGCTGGGAGCTTTTTCACCAAGAACAGCGAATCAGTTGTACACCTGTATAATAATGGAAATAAGGTTGCAAGCCAAGCAGCTCTGGCAGAACCTTTAATTAAACATTTCAGAGTCAGCTCACTTGAATATTCAGCACTTTCCTCATTAGTTGATTAATAAATGGGATCGTGGAATTTTTTTTAGGAACACAATATAACTAGGCAATTTTCCTCAATGTCATAACTGCACTGGAATAAGTTGCCTTAGTAATCAGTGCATTCAGAATGACAGGATATTAGAGACAAGGGTGGTATCATCACAGACAATAGCCTTGCATTTGTTTAGGTATTGATATCATAAGGAATATACCAGACTATTTAAATACCATTATTTATGTGACATGTTTCAGTTAATATTTCAGTTTGGTTTGCACATGTGGGTCACTAACATTGATTAACACAATGATATCCATGAAGCCTTATACCGTCCATGAGGCCTTATCCTTCTGGGTTTTTTGCCAGATTGTAAGCAATCCTATACTAAGAGAAGTGAAGCCTTGATTTGTTGGTTGTATAGCCATTTAGTTCTACTGACAGGAAAATGCTATTGGTGCTTTGCATATTGTAGCTTTAAGTCTCTAAAATATGCTGGCCTCTGTTCTTGACAGGATTTGATTTCCTGTAATTCATGGAGATGGACAGAAATTGCTCAGACATGAAATTATAGATTACAGCTGTATTTAATTCTACGAGGCTCCCAAATACTCAGACTTGTGGCATTAGATCTACTGTGTATATAGCCAGGTTGTTCAACACAGTAACACCTCCCAACTAAACGATGAAGGATGTCACTGATTTGAGAAAGGAGGCAGGCAGGGTGGATCTATAATACTGATAACTATAATAAATAGCTTTGCATGGTGGTAGATATGCTGTGAGAACACTGTCAAGCACCAGTTCAATCTATGGCAGAACTCCTGAGACTATAGGCCAAGGCTCTTGAATCTCTCCTGGTATGACTAATCCAGAAACAATATGGTCTATCTTTCACTGCATTTCATTGGTTGTAAGGTAGGAAAACCAGACCTGTACACAATGTTCCAGATGCAGTCTCACCACCTGGAGCATATACTTAGAGAAAAATATCTCTACTCTTGTACTCAAATCCTCTTGAAATAAAAGACAATTTATCATTTGTTTTTCCAGTTATGCGCTTAATTTTCATGTTAACTTTCACGTACAAGGTCAAAGGCACCTAGGTTCTCCTGAACACTAACATCTTTCAATTTCCTAGCCCATTCAACTGTCCTGTCTTTAAGCTCCTAAAGCCTCTGCAACTTCAGGCAGCTCACATTGCTACCCAGCTTCTGTATCATCAATAACGTGTCCAATCTAAATATATCAGTGAAGACAACTTTGCACGGTGCTTAAGTAAAGTCACTGCCAAGAAGTCCATCCACTCTTTCCCTTATGTTTTGTAATAGTCAGTGTACCAATAACCAAATTAATAGAACATATCAGAGCATACTGAGAGCCAAACAATACTATGATCTGAGATTTTTCATATTCCCATCTTTCAAAGAGGATTTGGGATTTAAATTTGCACTTACAATGAACTGCTTGAAAATCTAACTGAATTTCAATAGGCTTTAAAAAAGTCTATTATGTACAGGCAGAGAAACTATTTTGATGATTTTCAAAGCTGTCAAAATCAATCAACTCATCCAGCTCAACAATTGGGTGCTCTCTTTAAATCCTCCTTGGCAGAGGAAGAGCCAAGGGAACCAGTTTGGACTATGGGACCATAAGAAGAGTGAGAATGGGGAAAATGGGCCACAGGACTACTGATATTTCAAGTAAGTCTGTGGAATGCAGCCTTGTGACCTGAAGTTAGAAGCTAAAATTACAGCTTACCTTCTAGTTACGGAATGTCTAAAACAATTAAGGCACCATTTCAAAAAAAAGGTGGACTGTTACCTACTCTTACTTTGAAGACGGAATTGAGAATAAATTAAATGGAACATGCTTTGACTATTCCCTAGGATACTTGCTTGCTCTCTGCATAATAAAGCAACTTTATAACCTGCCTTGTTGATTCAGAGAAAATTATGTGCAGAAGACCTGATATAGTACAGTATATAATGGGGTAAAAAGCTGGAATCAAACCTATTTTGTCTCTCTCAAAGAAATCCACTGTCTTGCTCATTTTCAATTTCTTCCCTTCTAATTATATATTCAATTGTATTTAGCACATTAAGATTGAACCTATCTCCAATAAAATCAAAATGCTCCCAGACCACTTTAATTTGCTGCATGAAAAATATTTTGCTTCATCTTTCTTCTGATCATCTAATTTTATTAAATGTTTCCTCCAGTCGTACCAATGGAAACTTTCTCTCAGTTGAAACTCTTAATTAAGTTAAAGACCTCTGTTTAATCTTTCCCTTTTCAAGTTAAACAGGCTGAGCTTCTCCAGGCCTTCACATAACTGAACCCTCAGTGACATAATACCAAAAATACCAAAGCCTAAACGGGTATTATCCAGGACAGTTTAAATGGTGGCAGACATTGATTAATATACTTTAAATTTCACAATATCTAATGAGAGGGCTTCATGGTTCAGTTTCTGATGATGTACAATAACTTCACCAAGATTCTTTGATCATGCAGAAGAGAAAAACACATTAAGTACTGACTATCTCATGCCTTTGTTTCATACTGTCTGCATTTTCCTGGGATTCATACATGGGTTCACTATTACCCTTTGCCCAAATCAGTAGTAGCTTATTTCTATGGCTCCATCCTTCATTAAAGACAATGGAAATCTTTTTTGCTAAATGATTGCTCCTTTTCACATGTGTGCCTTTATAATAAAGGAGCATGTACATAGAATTTCTTTGATATGACAAACCATTTTCTTTTTAATTACCTACAAAGTGACCCATTGCATTCATATACACAAAGGTCACACTGCTACTAGTGAACAGATTCAGAAAACCAGTGGAATCTCTGTATCAAATCAACTAAATCCACCTTGTTCTTGCAGAAATAAAAACAGAAAATACTGGATATACTCAGCAGGTCAGGTATGATGCCAGGACACTGAAAAACTAACATTTTAGATTGGTGACTTTTCAACACAGTTAGGAATACTTAGAAACCAGACAAGTTTTCAGCTACAGAGAACTGTAGAAACAATAAGAATCTTTGTGATAGGGAATGAACAAACCATCAGAAGGTGTGGCATTCTGCTTTTCTTGGTCAACTCTATGACAGACATTCATTTTGTCTTCCCACTCCTTCCCTTCTCTCTAACTTAAAACAGGTTTACAAATATTCTACGATGTTGATGCTACAAACACAAAATGCTGGAGGAACTCCGCAAGTCAGGCAGCACCTATGGAGGAAAATGAACAGTTGACATTTTGGGTCAACACCCTTCATCAGAACTGGAAAGGAAGACGGCAGAAGCCAGAATAATAGGGTGGGGGTAGGAGGAGGAGCACAAGCTGGCAGCTGAGAGGGGGAAGGCAGAAGAGAAAAGGGAGAATGATGTGAGGAGCTAGAAGGCAGTAGGCAGAAAAGGGTTAAAGAAGGAATCTGAGAGAAGACTGTAGAGGTCTAGAGGGAGGAAGGTGAAGGAGTTAGCAGGTTGTAGTGGGAAGGGGAAAGTAAAAAAGTAAAGGGGCTACAGTTCCCTGAAGGTGGAATCTCATGTGGATAGGGTGGTGAAGACAGCTTTTGGTATGCTGACCTTTATAAATCAGAGCATTGAGTATAGGAGTTGGGATGTAATGTTAAAATTGTACAAGGCATTGGTAAGGCCAAATTTGGAGTATTGTGTACAGTTCTGGTCACCGAATTATAGGAAAGATGTCAACAAAATAGAGAGAGTACAGAGAAGATTTACCAGAATGTTATCTGGGTTTCAGCACCTGAGTTACAGAGAAGGGTTGAACAAGTTAGGTCTTTATTCTTTGGAGCGTAGAAGGTTGAGGGGGGACTTGATAGAGGTATTTAAAATTATGAGGGGGATAGATAGAGTTGACATGGATAGGCTTTTTCCATTGAGAGTAGGGGAAATTCAGACAAGAGGACATGAGTTGAGAGTTAGGGGACAAAAGTTTAGGAGTAACTTCTTTACTCAGAGAGTGGTGGCTGTGTGGAACGAGCTTCCAGTAGAAGTGGTAGAGGCAGGTTCGATATTGTCACTTAAAGAAAAATTGGATAGGTATATGGATAGGAAAGGAATGGAGGGTTATGGGCTCAGTGCAGGTCGCTGGGGCTAGATGAGAGTAAGCGTTTGGCACAGACTAGAAGGGCCAAGATGGCCCGTTTCCGTGCTGTAATTGTTATATGGGATAAGGGAAAACAAAGATGGGTGGAAGAGAGGGGGTGGGTTAAAGGAAGTTAGAGAAAGCAATATTGATACTGTCAGGCTGGAGAGTACAAAGTCAAAATATGAGGCCATGATGTTGATGCTGTCTCATCTGCTGAGTACTTCCAGCATATTCAGTTTCTAGCATCTGTAGTTTTTCACTTTTTTATTATTGTTCCTAATGCAGTAATATTTTGGATTAGCACAATATTTTTGAAAGCACAGTGAAGTTATGCACAGTGGCCTGGTTAATGTTTACTTTCAATCTACATTACTGAAAAAAAGCACATTACTCCGCTATGGATGTGAAAGGGTTAGGCATTGGGGGGGGGGCTTGGAATCCCATCTCATATAAACCCAGTGCTACAGAAACATCACAGAAGTTCCAAAGGCCTGGGTGAGGACGGATCTCTCATGGGCTACACCTGGGGATAACCTGAAAAAATGTCCCAGGACAGAGAACTCTGCTGAACTGCTGTCAGTGGCCTGTGCCCCAGCAGGGGCATTGAGCTTCAGTTCCTAAGTAGTTTTCTTTTCCCCTGGAAGCTTGTGTTTAAACCAGCTGCTATTAATTTCATACGACATCGATCACACCTCAACAATGTACTTAATTGACTATAAAGTGATCTAGTTCAACATAAGGTTGTAAAAGGGTGAAATAAAAATAAGACTTCCTACTTACTTCAGCTTGGCAAGAATACCAATTTTAAAATGTGTCAATAAAGCATTTCTAATTGCAAAAACGTCATTGTGTGTTGAGTGAAGCATGTTTTAAAAAGTACCATTAGGAATACAACATCCTAATTAAACAGTGTTATTGGCTTTCCTGGTGTAACAATGTCCCATTTGAGTATATGCTAAGCTGCTTCAATATCATGCAGCTGTTTACATGTCCTTAAAGACAATTCCTGACACACATTATTATTCCAAAGATTGAGGAGTGTGGCTTCTCAGAGAACAGATTACGTAATGATGATCGATGAGAGAAAAAATGAAAATGATCCCAATTTTTTAAGAGTAGGGGTTCCCAACCTGGGGTCGGTGGACTCCTCAATTCATGGTATGGGTTCATGGCATAAAAAAGATTGGGAACCCCTGTTTTAGAGGAACTTTGACAGGAAAACAAAATCTACAGAAAGGCCACGGAGACCATCCTAGGCTATAGCCAGATGTTCCTGGCAAAGATTGCCAGAGAAGGATGTGTAAGGAATGCTTAAGTGTGCAAACTTGAGTCTCTGCACCTTGAAGGAGGTTGCGAAGGAAGCAAATGTCCATGCCCAGCCTGAAGGAAAAGTAGATAAAGTTCTGTCTTCTTGACTAAACACCTGATTGCAACAAAGAACAGCAAACTGTGATATGCTGCATAGTCAGTGGCAGGAGAGTGGAATGATCTTTAGCCAAAAAGGTTAAGAGCGATGGCCACCACGACTTCAGCTGTGACAGTAGTCCTGACATAACGGCAAGTCATATATCTCTGTATTATTGAAATATCACCTACACAGAGCTTACTACACAGGGGTGTAGATGAAAATGTAGGATCTGTAACCACAGTCTTGGGCAATGAGTTCTCTGGTCCTTCTCCCATATGTTCCTCATGGTTACTTGCAATGCCTTTAAAACTTACATTCCATCTCAATGTCATCCAGCAAGAGTGGTAGATTCAGACAAATTTTATTGTAAGTCTGTATTCATTGCGAAAATGTCCCGGTGCAAGGAAAGCCTGGAACAAGCTGTGTACACAGTTATCAATGAGACCAAACACTGATCTTTGATTTTCAGATCAGAGAGGTTGTTAAAATGTGAAAAATGGGTATGGCACTATTGATAATTTCACTGGCCAAGTTGACATCTTACGAAGGGTCTCGGCCTGAAACATCGACTGTACCTCTTCCTAGAGATGCTGCCTGGCCTGCTGCGTTCACCAGCAACGTTGATGTGTGTTGCTTGACACCTTAGTTCTGTCTTTAATGTTATTTAAAGTCCCAACAAAAAGGCTGGGATTGAATATCTCAGATGGTTCTAAAAGGTCGAGAAATGAACACCACTTAGCACTTTGAAGGCAAATTTCTTGGCCTTCCAGCATTACCTTGCTCATATTACTTGTGAAATTCTGTAGACAACAAAGCTAGCACCTCCCAATTTGATGTAACGCTTGCCTGATTGAATCCAATTCAGGAAATATTAAACAAGTTACCGATGGAACATCAACAAGACTGGGGGCTAAATTTATGGTGAACACTGCTGATCTTCCTGTTACAGGAAAGTCAAGAGCTGTATTGCTGGAGTAAATATGTGGCAATCAGACTGTCAGAGTAGCAGTCCCACCCCAGTGGGCACTAAAGAACAGCTGAGTTCTACAATTCTGTTTTTTTCAACTATCATGATAGAATTTGAATTCTAAATGTCAGCTGCATATTTAGTATCTAAATCAATAAGCTATTTAACCAGTGCCAATGTCATGACACAGAACATCATATGGACCACAAAGCTGAATATATGAGTACACATACAAATGACAAACAGACAAAAAAGGAACATATTGATTAAGAAATTTTTGTTTTAGAAGCAAGAAATTTCAATACAATACTTAGTTGTAAAGAAAGGTTGGGTGAAGAGGAGCTGGGGAAGAGATTAAAGAATAGCAAAATAGGGATACAGAGGAAATGTAAACCAGAATATTATTAATAATTTTAAGAATTACTTTGCATTCTGACAATAGCTTTTATTCCATAGTTTGCTTATTTCTAACAGTATCTCTTTTCTCTCAGTTTATTCAAGTTACTAAAAATAGTGAACATTGGAAAATAACTAATCTTAATATTATTTAACATAAAATGACCCCCCCTTCCAATACAATTCAGCTTTAATCTCACCTTTGGCTAAGGTTATATCTAGTAGATATCAATCCCAAAGACAAAATTACAACAAAAGTACAAACCCTAAGAGTGAACTATAAATTCAAGTGCCACATATTTAAACAAAAATAATTGAAAGAAGTTATTCCATAGGTGAAATAACTAGCCTGTCATATTTCTATGTTAAATAGTATTGAACTAGATAAGAACAATGGTAAGTATTACCTGTAGGTGCTGGAGATACTGGTACACTGGTACAAGTTGGCTGCAGCTCTGGAACATGCAGGGTTGATACACCTGTTCCCATTTCAACATGAACATTGGGACTAGTAACATGCGTAGAGTTCATCTGGAGATCAACATCACTGACCTGAAAAACGAAGAGGTGCAAAAGAGAGAAAATGCCTGTTATTATGAAATAAGACGTATCATTCACTGATATCCTAAACGATATATGGACGTATCAGCAAAAAACACACTTTTATTAGGCTGACTGCGAAAGTATACTATGATTTCTATATTTCAGTATAAGTCATAATCAATGTACAGAATAGTAGTTCTCTGGTAATAAAAAGACCCAAAAAAATGTATGATCACAGGATACTCATCGTGTAGGTTTTAACAGGGAGTGACTATACTTGCCACAGAATTACTTCAAAATAGTGCACCTCCTTACCTTTCAATCAACATGGTTTTATACCCATTACTGTATGTTTTATCTAATCCTCTTTTCAGTCTGCGCTTTCCTACACTATGGGCCTTTTCATCTTTCACTTAGGTTTCTTTAAATAAAAACCTGCTGGTTACTTACAAGCCTAGGACTGGTAGGCAGGAGACTCCCTTTTTTCAGGAGCTCAGATAGCAGTGGAGAGGGTGGAGGCGTGGCCTTCTGCCCCAATAACTTTTTCTGGGGCGAATCCTCCAAAACAGGAGTCAGAGGAGTTTCAAGATTAGTGGAGGTAACAGCAGGTCCAGGAGTCTCAGGGGCTGAGATCACTGGAATAGTCGGAGCACTTCCAATGTTCATCGACACCAACTGTACAAGGGAAAAGACAAACTCTTACATACCTTTCCAAGTAAGCACAAGCCTACACATAAACCTTTAAGACAGGACCAGCACACCACATTTTTAATCGTCATCAAATTAAAAGGGAAATCTACTTTGGAAGCTTAAAGTAGAGGTTTCCTTGTGAATCTCAGATCATCTATCTAAACTAATCTGGTTCACTGAATGATGTTACAAATTTAAGAAAAACTGCAGTTATAAAATAAAAACAGAAAATGCGGTGAACAGAGTTAAAATTTCAGGGCAAAGACCCTTTATCGGACCAGAAACGTTAGTACTGCTTCTCTTTCTACAGGTACTCCCGAAACAGTATTTCCAGCATCTTCTGTTTTGCAATGAATTAAGTTTTTCAGTTTTGAATACAAAAATTATTTTCTAATTGTGTGGGAATTGCAAACACTCAAATATTCCCATTACATGTAGTCTTGGGAGGTGCAGAAGCCTCCCTAGTCACAAATGATAAATCAACACCTTTCGTTTACACACCATCTTTAATAAAGATGAAGATCTTAATAAGGCATTTTACAGGAAAATAAAGGAAAAAGCTACTTAAGGACACATCAGGACTGCCCTCTAAAACCTTACTCAAAGATGTTGAGCATCTTATAGGCGGAAAGATACGTGAGCTTGGGGAAAGGGTCTGAGAGCTTTTAAAGCCCACACAACAGAATGCAGTCTCTAATAGCAAATCTAATAAAATTAGATATGAGCAAGAAGGCCTTTTGAGAAAAGTTCTTGGAGTGAACATAAGAAGTGGCGTTTCAAGTTAGAGAAATTTGAAAACAATGAGAATCTTAAAGTCACAAATTTGAATGCCCCTGAAGCCAGTGCACATCAGTCAGTGAAGGGGGCCAATGGGTCATAAAGGCTTGATACCAGCAGAAGGTGACCACTCAAGACTGCTCTGACATTTACAGGCCTTCCCCAGATTTGACAGGGTTTGTTCATAACCAACAGTTTGCAAGTTGGAAATACAGCCATGAACCAAGTGCCGAAAGAGCAGAAGATGCCTGCAGCCCTGCAGCGGCCAACAAATCCATCCTCCTGTAATAAGATCATGGATGCTGTGAGTCAGCTAAGTTAGAGTAAAGAAAGCAGGCATTTAAATAACTCAAGTTTCTAGAGGACTAAAGGTGAGTGTAAAATTGCAAATCTGAATAAAAACAAATGGTGGAAATACTCAGTAGTCTGACAGCATCTGTGGAGAAAGAAATAAAGTTTCTGTTTCAGATCGTCTGATAAAGGGTCATCAACCTAAAATATTAACTTTGGTTTCTCGCTCTCCATAGAAGCTGCCTCTTTTAAAGTTTTTCTAGTAATTTTTTTAATTGAATCAGGTCTTGCTGACCTAATCCTCCCTGTTTAGAAGAATGCATGTGTGCCACTGAATACCTGTACTTAACTGGCAAGAAGCAAACTGCCAATATCACCCCTGTTCAGAGAGACCACCCAAAAATAAACCTGGACAGCTTTGACAGTGGTGGGAAAACAGGCAGGGAGGGCAGCAAGTATCAATCTGGTCATGCTCCAGATCCGAAATGTGGAAGTAAGCAGTACAGCCAACTGAGAGATTCAGCACTCCACCAGATTTCCAGGCTTGATAATGCTAGCGCAGTACTCTGGGACTTACAGCCATCTTGGTGGCTAATCTAGGCAACAATCAGCAAGATCTAAGCCTTTATAATTATCTATACCTTTTATTTCCACTGATAATTCTAATGGTGGATCCATCATCTTATGTTTAGTTTTCAGTTACGTTAACTTTTTTCCAGAATTTATAATTGACTTTTCAGCTGTTATATTAAAACTGTAATGTCAGTCTGTTTACCTACCACTTTCGGCATTCTCCTGATATTCTGCGACCATCCACCATAACAACTACTGACTTGACAGGTCCTTATTGTCAATGTCTTTCTTCTCTTAGATCCAGATGGTGTTTAAAACTGTCATTAATGTGTCCCTCACAATATCCACCTCCTCCTTAACCAGTCCCAATTCAATCCTTTTCTTAAGATCCTCAAAGATGTTACTGCTTGCATACTCCTCTTAGAATTTATTTAGTTTTTTTTGTCAGAGCGTTATCCATAATCTTTGAGAATGATGAACATGGACAAAAAATGCAGCTAATAGGTATTTTCACAAACACAGAATAATAGAACATAGATAATGCATTTGACCCATCATGCCTGCTTCAATTCTTTGTCAGGGCTTACCGATTTACTCATAGTCCTTGTGCTTTTCACAAGTGCTACAATTCACTTATTAACTTAATAAATGTTTTTAACATGTAATTGCATGAATGACTGAATAACCAAATTGCCCTAATTTTAAAAAAATGTCTCCGTCAGGGAATAACAGGCTCTATACTTTATTATACAGCCCAAATTAATTCTCCTTAATTGATGACAAAATACATTTTGACATATAGCAAACTGAAACAAAAAGCATCACGAAGGGAAGATGGCCTCATACATACACTAGTGTGGCTGTCCTCACTGGCCTGTTGTGTATCTGTCACAGAATAGTCTATTCCAGGAGAATTCGACTCCATTGGAGACCGGATAGGCAAATTAGTCAATCTCTTGGGGGCATTTTTTGCTGCTTGACGGGCTACAACACAAAATAAATTGCATTGATTTTTGACAAATAAGTATATTCACCAGAAAACAATTGTTAAAGAAAATAAATTTATAGCTATGTTATCATTTGTCTACTTTTCAGTTGTCTTTACACTTTTACATCAACCTTCATTAAACTGTAAATATAGTTTATCCACATAATGTACCCCATCTTAACACTGATGTTCTCAGTCCCAGAATGATAATAGACATGAATGACATTACTACCAAAATCTCCTCACATTTTAAGCATCAATGCAAACAGGGCGTCTAATGATTACTGAGCCTCAAAAGTATTTATAACCAACTGTAATCAACTGTAACCAACTGCATTTATAATCAGCTGTTAATTGCACCAAATACTGAGCTGTGGAACAAGGAGATCTAAGGTTTTATCCCTTACTCTAAATCTAGTTACTTTAGTTTTGTATACCTTTGCTGCAGGGAATCCCCTCTGTACACTTTCTAGTGCTCCCTTAGTGTGGTAACCAGAACTGGACATGATATTCCAGTTGTGAGCGAACTAATGTTTTTATGCAGTTTGGCATAACATTCTTTATTCTATGCTATGGCCAATGAAGGCAAGTACCCTTATGCTTTCGCAATTACCTGTGTACTCATGAGCTCAAAATGCACAGAAGTTTGAACTCTCCTCTTAACCTCTTTCATTCTAACAAAAATTTAAACCTCTCTATACTTACATAATTACCTAAAGGTTTGCATGGCTTATATTAACTTAGTAAGCGTTACATAAAAACATAAAGAAAGGCAATGGAAGAAATTTCACTAAAATTTAGATGTGCTTTTGCAAAATATAAATTCTTACACCTTTTGTTATTTTCTTTACACAAATACTTTGGAAATCAGGGTCATAAAAAATGTAGTTTAAAATTTTCTACTACTAGATTGTAGAAATTAATGAGTTTACTACTGTGACAATAGGATCTTATGATGGAAAAAGGCTGTATAAAAGGCATGACAAAACCATGACATTAATTTACATTTGTGCAATAAATATAGTACAGAATTAATGAATGACTCATACCCTGATAAGCACTTTCTGTTGCACGCCTTTTCATTTCAGCCTCCTCCTCTTCAAGTTTCTTCTTCCTAATAAGAACATAAAAAAAGATTAAAATTTAAGTTTTATAAATTACTATAATTCATATGGGGGAACTTTAATCCAAGTAACGTAAAAGGTCTGACAAGCATTACTGCTAAATCATAAAACTAATAACTTTTGATTGATTCGTATTTTTTATACTTACGCAGCAATTTCATTCCATGTTTCCTGAAGCTTGCTATCCACATGGCCAGCCTGGATCAGCTCTGCTTCTCTCTTCACCTTTCTATGGAATCCAAATTGTAACATGAATTAACTTTCTGTTGCAGGTTCAAACATATTCTGTCACAACGTTTCAACACTTTTTGTCTATTAACTCTCATAAATTTTAGAAATGTTCAGCTTTATGCTGGACCCCAAACAACCAAATCAAAACCTAAGCCTTGCCACAAGTTTCATCTCCTAAGTTACAGAGAAAGGTTGAACAAGTTGGGTCTTTATTCTTTGCAGTGTAGAAGGTTGAGGGGGGACTTGATAGAGGTATTTAAAATCATGAGGGAGATAGATCGAGTTGACGTGGATAGGCTTTTTCCATTGGGAGTGGGGAAGATTCAAACGAGGACATGAGTTGAGAGTTAAAGGGCAAAAGTTTAGGGGTAACATGAGGGGGAACTTCTTTACTCAGAGAGTGGTAGCTGTGTGGAACGAGCTTCCAGCAGAAGTGGTTGAGGCAGGTTCGATGCTGTCATTTAAAGTTAAATTGGATAGCTATATGGACAGGAAAGGAATGGAAGGTTATGGGCTGAGTGCAGGTTGGTGGGTAGGTGAGACTAAGAGTTCGGCACGGACCAGAAGGGCCGAGATTGCCTGGTTCCGTGCTGTAATTGTTATATGGTTATAATGTTATATGGTTACCTACTTACATCAGACCAGAGGTACCAAATGTATCAGGCACTCTTTATACATTAAGAGTACACTGTTATGCCATTCAAATTAAAAAATCACCAATCAATCTACCTACTCAATTAGCACCTCAGAATCAGGTTTATTATGAAATTTGTTAACTTAGCAACAGCAGTTCAATGCATAATATAGAAGAAAATAATAACAATAAACAAGTAAATCAATTACAGTATACGTATATTGAATAGATTAAAAATCATGCAAAAAGCAGAAATAATATATATTTAAAAAGTGAGTTCAATGTCCATTCAGGAATCGAATGGCAGAAGGGAAGAAGGTGTTCCTGAATCACTGAGTGTGTGCCTTCAGACTTCCGTACCTCCCACCTAATGGTAACAGTGAGAAAAGGGCATGCTTTGGATGCTGGAGGTCCTTAATAATGGATGCTGCCTTTCTGAGACACCGCTCCTTGAAGATGTCCTGGGTGCTTTGTAGGCTAGTGCCCAAGATGGAGCCAACTAAATTTACAACCCTCTGCAGCTTTTCTCAGTCCTGTGCTGTAGTAACCCCACCCCACCCCACCGCCCCAATCCCAGACAGTGATGCAGCCCGTCAGAATGCTCTCTACAGTACATTTATAGAAGTTTTTGAGTGTATTTGTTGATATACCAAATCTCTTCAAACTCCTAATGAAGTACAGATGCCGTCTTGCCTTCTTTATAGCTTCATCGATATGTTTGGACCAGGTTAGGTCCTCAGAGATGCAGGAACTTGAAACTGCTCACTCTCCCCACTTCTGATCCCTCTATGAGGATTGGTATGTGTTCCTTTGTCTTACCCTTCCTGGAGTCCACAATCAGCTTTTTGTTCTTACTGATGTTGAGTGTAAGGTTGTTGCTGCGACACCACTCCACTAGTTGGTATATCTCGCTCCCGTACACGCTCGTCTCCATCTGAGATTCTACCAACAATGGTTGTATCATCGGCAAATTTATAGACGGTATTTGAGCTATGCCTAGCCACACAGTCACGGGTACAGAGAGAGTAGAGCAGTGGGCTAGGCACACAACCTTGAGGTGTACCAGTGTTGATCATCAGCGAGGTGGAGATATTATCACCAATCCACACAGATTATGGTCTTCTGGTTAGGAAGTCAAGGATCCAATTGTAGAGGGAGGTACAGAGGCCCAGGTTCTGTAACTTCTCAATCAGGATTGTGGGAATGATGGTGTTAAATGCTGAACTATAGTCAATGAACAGCACCCTGATGTAGATGTTTGTGTTGTCCAGGTGGTCTAAGGCTGTGTGAAGCACCATTGAGATTGCGTCTGCCGTTGACCTATTATGGCGATAGGCAAATTGCAATGGGTCCAGGTTCTTGCTGAGGCAGGAGTTCAGTCCAGTCATGACCAACCTCTCAAAGCATTTCATCCCTGTAGATGTGAGTGCTACCAGGCGATAGTCATTAAGGCAGCTCACATTATTCCTCTTAGGCACTGGTATAATTGTTGCCTTTTTGAAGCAAGTGAGAACTTCCACCTGTAGCAGTGAGAGGTTGAAAATGTCCTTGAATATTTCTGCCAGTTGGTTGGCTCAGGTTTTCAGATCCTTACCAGGTACTCCATCGGGACCTTCTGCCTTGCGAGGGTTCACCCTCCTTAAAGACAGCTAACGTCGGACTCTAAGACAAAGATCATAGGTCATCGGGTGCTGCAGGGATCCTCACGGCTGTAGTTGTGTTCTCCCTTTCAAAGGGGGCCTAGAAGGCATTGAGTTCATCTGGTAGTGAAGCATTGCTGCCATTCATGCTATTGGGTTTCGCTTTGTAGGAAGTAATGTTTTGTAAACCCTGCCAGAGTTGTTATACATCCAATTTGTCACCAACCTTGCTCAAAATTGTCTCTTCGCCCTTGAAATAGCCCTCTGCAAATCATACCTGGTTTTCTGGTACAGGACTGGGTCGCCAGACTTGAATGCCACAGGTCTAGCCTTCAGCAGCCAATGTACCTCCTGGTTTATCCACGGCTTTTGGTTTGGGAATGTACAGCAAGTCATTGTAGGCACACATCTCAAGATATTTAAGTATCAATAGAACATTTCTATACATACAATTATTTGCTGAAATTGAGAGTAGTAGTTCAGGATCTCAAATTTGAGTAATTATAAATAAATTGTATTAAAGAAAATTAATTTTCTTCCACCTTCTTAATCCTTTCTTTATAATGCAGCGCTCTGCTGTGCAGAAAACTGGCTACAATTTTTTCTCCATGGATAACAATCAGCTGATTGAGAAATATTCTTCGAGTTAAATAGCCAAATAAATCTGAGTAGTCATATTTTGAAGATTTAATAATGCAGTTTCTTTTGACCACTTTAAGATGTGTTTCTTGTTTTTATTTATTCCAGGTAAGTAACTTTCTATTAAACTTATCATAATTGATCAGAAATACATGCAATAAATATGATATAAACTCAATGAATATCAGTTGTAAGTGGAGGAGTCAAAAACATTTGAGCAACAATAAAAATATTAAACAAAAATCCAAGAACAGGAAAAGATCTTTAAAAATTGTAAATAGAAGGAAAATGTATTTAAAAGGAAAAAAAAGGTATCCTATTTTACAGGGAAGTTAATATATTGTTAAAGGATAAACTTCTGAAAGTGAAAAATAAGAATGCTTGACTAAATTAAGGCTATTTTTCCTCTTTCCTCAAAACAAACCCACATTATATTCTTTTATGTATTAATCATTTATGTATATTAACCAAAATAATGAATTAATTAATGCGTGAAGCCCTGACCTGTATTTCTCTTGAGTCTCTTTAATAAGTTTCTTTAGTTCATCAATTCGCTCAGCGGTGAGCTTGCGAACAATTACATCTTCCACAGTTTCCACAACTTCTCCCTTCTCACCACGCTTCCGTCTGTGAAGAAGTTATTTAGTTTTTGTAATTACAAACCATTCCCTTACTTCAAAATTATGTTTACAGACACAGACACATATCTGGGTTGCAGACTTACTTGGGTGTTTCTGTTGTTTCCAACAATTCAGAGTACTGCGATGCACAATGCTAAAATAAAGAGAAAAATTATGAACACACAGTCAAGCACAAGGTCAGAAATAGGTAGACAAAGCAATGTAGACAGGGAAAGTAAGAATTAAGGAAGATTAGATAAAATCAAGACACTGTACAGAATCTGTGAATAAATAGGGGAAATCATTTACATGAGTGCTCTTTTTGCATGAAAGAATAGTTGCTGTCAAAGAATAAAGATTTGAAAGGGAAAAAATAAATAGTGGCAAAGTCAATATTAGCATCAATAAAGTGAATATTAGCAGTCCTGATGAAGGATCTCGGACCAAAACCTCGACTGTTTTTTTCCATAAATGCTGCCTGGCCTGCTGAGTTCCTCCAGCATTTTGCGTGTATTACTTTGATTTCCAGCATCTGCAGATTTTTTCTTGTTTGTGATTGGCATTAATAATATTGAGTAAAACTACTTTCAAATAAAATTGCCATTGATAGGTGCTTCAATGTCAAAGACTGAAATAGTGCAAAGCAGCTGCTGTTGTGGAAGTAGTCTTTGGGTGTGATAAAAACTTTGGGATCAAATTCTTCTTGGAAACAGAACTGGAGTTGGAGAAGTTATTTAATAAACTGAAACAATTTGTTATTTCATCCAGTCAGTCTGATAGAAAAATCATTATCAAGTAGAAAACCACATATTAATCAAAAGGCAAGAGATAATATAGCTGAAGTTTAACCTAGCATAGCAATCATAGTCATAACAAAGGCTACATTTCCACACCAGACCGGATAATTTTGAAAACGCCGGTTTCACGTAAAAACGATAGGCGTCCACACCAGGCGTTTTTGAAAATACCTCCATCCACATTAAAACAGGTATTTGGGCGAATCACCTCGCAGGACACATCTACAGAAAACAAGTGAAGAGGAAACGGTATACTATTTCCGTGGCGGTGTTGTGCTATTTCCATTGGTCAAAAACTATAACAGCGAAAGTTTTCAACAATGTCTTCGAGGAATATAAAGAAAACCTCCGCTGGAAAAAGCAGACTGGACTTCTTCGTTTGGACAGACGATGAAGTCGAGCTGCTTCTGCGAGTTACAAATAACTACAAAGTCAGCAAAGCAGTGGAGAACGTGGGCCAAACCAAATACGACGACATCCTCAACTGTTATAAAGCATGCTATATGCGTTCAAGAAAACAATGAAAGGCCGTGCTGCCACCACCATCTGTTCCAGCACAACATGACAGCGTGTTTAAAAAGCTCCGGTTACCCTGTACATATATCACCAACCAACCAGCGTTTTTAGATTTACACACTCTGGACAGCGTTTTAGAAAAGCTGTTTTCAGGGGAGGAAAACGCCGCTTCAGTGTGGATGGAGGGTCAAAACGAAGAGAAAAAGCTTCGGTTACAGATTTATCCCGTCCAGTGTGGATATAGCCAGAGAACGATATAAGAATATTTTTTTAAATGTTAAGATTATTAAGGAATTTGTCTGTTCTTTAATCATTACCTTTTGTGAAAACCAATCCGGTGGCCGTCCAGGTTCTGCAAAAGGTTTAATTGCTCTGCTAACTGATACCCTGAAAAAGCAAATTGACAAATTGTTGTAAAATTTGCATCATAACCTGTGCACCTCATAAAAATCAGAACAAGGGAAGTCAAAGACAGCATAAAAGCAAAGGAGAGGGCAAGAATTAGTGGGAAGTTGGAGGATTGGGAAGCTTTTAAAAAACAAATAGAAGCAACTAAAAAAGTTATAAGGAGAGAAAAGATGAAACTTAGAAAACCTACAGCACAATACAGGCCCTTCGGCCCACAAAGTTGTGCTGAATATGTTCCTACCTTAGAAATTACGGGTTACCCAGAGCCCTCTATTTTTCTAAGCTCCATGTACCTATCCAAGAGTCTCTTAAAAGACCCTATCGTATCTGCCTCCACCACCGTTGCCGGCAGCCCATTCCACGCACTCACCACTCTCTGTGTAAAAAACTTACTCCTGACATCTCCTCTGTACCTACTCCCAAGCACCTTAAACCTGTGCCTTCTTGTGGCAGCCATTTCAGCCTTGGGAAAAAGCCTCTGACTATCCACACAATCAATGCCTCTGAAATACGAAGCTTAACAATAATATTAAAAGGACACCAAAAGTTATTTCAGGTATATACAATGGTGAAAAAAGTTTTGAACCCTTTAATTTTTTTTTCTATTTCTGCATAAAGATGTCCTAAAACATGATCAGATCTTCACACAAGTCCTAAAACTGGATAAAGAGAACTGAAAAAAAGAACACAAACATTATACTTAACCATATAACAATTACAGCACGGAAACAGGCCATCTCGGCCCTTCTAGTCCGTGCTGAACTCTTACTCTCACCTAGTCCCACCGACCTCAGCCCATAACCCTCCATTCCTTTCCTGTCCATATAGCTGTCCAATTTAACTTTAAACGGCAACATCGAACCTGCCTCAACCACTTCTGCTGGAAGCTCGCACACAGCTACCACTCTCTGAGTAAAGAAGTTCCCCCTCATGTTACCCCTAAACTTTTGCCCTTTAACTCTCAACTCACGTCCTCTTTTGAATCTACCCCACTCTCAATGGAAAAAGCCTATCCACGTCAACTCTATCAATCCCCCTCATAATTTTAAATACCTCTATCAAGTCCCCCCTCAATCTTCTACGTTCCAAAGATCATTTATTTATAGTAAGTTTGTGAACCTTTTAATTTTTTTTCTATTTCTGCATAAAAATGTCCAAAAATATGATCAGATCACACAAGTCCTAAAACTAGATAAAGAGGACCCAATTGAAAAAATAACACAAAAACATTATACTTGTTCATTTACTTATTGAGAAAAATGTTGTATACGTGGATGTTCTGAAGGCCTTTGACTAAAGTACTGCTTAATAAGGTAATAGCCAATGGTATTACAGGAAAGGTATCACCATGGATAGAAGATGGGCTGCCAGTGACTATTAGGGTCGGCACTGGGATTGCTTCTTTTCACGTTATATGTCAATGATTTGGATAATCGAATCTATGGCTTTAAGCCAAGTTTGCAGTTGATACAAAGACAATTGGAGGAGTCGGCAGTGTTGAGAAAGGAGTGAATCTGCAGAAGGACTTAGACAAATTAGGAGAATGGTGAAAGGAGTGGCAGATGGAATACAGTGTTGGGAAGTGCATGGTCATGCACTTTGTTAGAAGAAATAAAGGCATAGACTATTTTTTAAACAGGGAGAAAATTCAAAAATCAGGTGTACAAAATGACTTGCAAGTCTCCATGCAGAATTCCCTAAAAATGAACTTGCACGTCGAGTTGGTTGGTAGTAAGGAAGGCAATTCAGTGTTAACATTCATTTCAAGAGGACGAGAATATAAAAGCAAGGATATAATACTAACGATTTATAAGGCTGTGGGCAGACTGCAATTGCGAGTACTGTGAGCTGTCCTGGACCACTTATCTCAAGAAAAGAGGTGCTAGCATTGGAGAGAGTCCAATGATTTCGGGAATAAAAGACTTAATATACGTGGAGCATTTAATGGCTCTGGGCCTGTACTTGCTAGAGTTTAGAAGAATGAGGGTGGACCTCATTGAAACCTAGTAAATACTGAAAGGTCTGGACAGAGAGGATGTGGGGAATCTAGGACTAGAGGGCACAACCTCAGAATAGAGGGACATCTATTTAGATCAGAGATGAGGAGGAATCTCTTTTGCCAGAGGGTAGAGAATCAGTGGAATTCATTGCCACAGACAGCTGTGGAAGCCAAATCATTAAGTATATTTAAAGTAGAGGTTAATAGGTTCTTGATTAGTCAAGGTATCAAAAATACAGGAAGACAGAAGAAAGGGGTTGAGAGAGATAATAAATCAGCCATGATGGAATGGTGGAGCAGATGGACTGAATGATCTAATTCTGCACCTATGTCTTATGGTCTTATTGTTATTTTCAATTACTAACCATGTTTAACTATTACTTTTCAAAGCAGAAATGCCAAATTCAATCAGACAACAACAGGATCCTGCTATTCTTGATTATGGTACAGATTAAACAAAGGGTGCACAACTCAGTAGCACATTTCCTATCACTTCTCTGTTAAGTATATTATTAGCTATTACCAAGTTAATAGCACTCTCATCTTTATTTAATACTGTTGTCATAAGTTATACAGTCCACAAACAGGTCCCTCAACTCAACTTGTCCAAGCTGACTAATGCACAATCAAAACTTGACCCGTTTGCTGATACTTGCCCCCTACAAACCTTCCTATCCATATAGCTGTCCAAATATCTTTTAAAACTTGTACTTCTCCTGCCTCTTCTGCTTCTTCTGACAGCCATATGCTCAGCACTCTTCATGTGAAAAACAAGCCATTTGGGGCACCATTTAATCTTTCCCTTCTCACCTTAAACTTCTGCCCTCTAGTTTTAACTCCCCTAAACTGGGAAAAATCACCTTCATGATTTTATAAATCTCTATAATACTGGCATGTAACAAGGAATTGAAAATGAAATAGTATACTCCAGGATTGTTATGTACTTCAGTGCACTGAAATTGTTTAAGAAATTAAATTATGGCACTGTCTATTCTTAATTTGAAGTAAAAATATCATGACTCTATAAAAGTTAAGAGTAAGGGAGTTATCAATTCCACTAAATACTTATCTCTCAAAAACTAAATTTATCTATTCATTACAAATTAGCTGCAAAGTTTCCTACAGTAAAACGATTATACTTCAAACAGTAATTACCTGGAAATGTCCTAGGACGTATGGAGTTTGTCACAAATGCAACTGAAACACTGGTTTTTCTTACTCAAACTGAATTTACCAATTTAGTTGATAGTTCCCAACTAAAGCTGCTCAGAGTTGCATGACCATCTTCCACGCAAGAACCTTACAAATGGCAGACAAAAGCAATTTTTCACTTCATCAATCTCAGACAGATTATTAGCACCATAAGATTTAGGAGTAGAATTAGGCCATTCAGCCCATCAAGTCTGTTCTGACATTTGATCATGGCTGATTCAAAATTGGGTAATCAACAGAAAATAAAGTATGTTAATTTCCTAGTTAATTCCTGATGTTTACAGTTTACAGATCCTGTTTACAGTTACTGTTCTATAGACTTACTAAATATTCCCACAGGAAAAAGGATCGCAGGGTTGTATGTGGTGATATGTATGTACTCTGATAATAAATCTTACTTTGAACTTTGATCCTCTGAACTATTTACTGAGAAGGTGTACAGCAGCCTCTATTTAAGCTTTTATGTTTTATATACAAATCTACTTCTTAGCAAAGGATAACTTGGCTCTACACCATTTCCCAGATAGATTATGAGTCAAATGCAGGGTTAATAGACTTTGCCACAGTTAGACCAAGAGCTATTTGATGCCGCAAGAGGAAGGATAGTTTGTAATAGGTTTTGTCTGCTTTTGTCATTTACACCACATTTCTGCCTGTTTCTCACAAAAGGACTCAAAGCTCTTGGGAGTCATTCCAAATGAGCGTTCCCTGATTTGAGCAGCAATGGGCCAGGAAGCTGCTGGAGATACTGTATTTTATCTAAGATGATTTTGAGAATGTCCTTGAATCAGTTCCTCTATCTACCTTGTAATCTATTACTGTCATAAATTTGAAGTAGAGATCTATTTTAGAAATTTAATTTTGAGCATGAGAAGGATATGCCCCATTTATTGGCTTTAATTACAAAAGGTAATTAAAGCCTCATTGCAGGGAAAGTAGGCCTGAAAACAGACTTCAATATTAATTCCTATTGTTTGTTAACCATATTTTAGAAGCATACAGGAATAAGCAGGAATTGCAGGGGCCCCAACGGATCATGAGCTTTTTCAGGGTATGAGGTGCTGATCTACAGGTAATCTTTTCCTGAGTCAACCAAAAGTGATGCCAGCTCACTCAAAGCTATGGTCGATTTCATCATGGATGTCGGCCTTGACAGGAAGGTGGTCCAAGTTGCTAGGATTTTGTAACTGCACTTTCCTTCAGCTGATGCAGGTTTTACAGATGGCATAAGGTTTATTTTCTCATATGCCTCAGCAATAACCTGCAGCTCAGCCTCCCAATATATTCATATGCAACATTGCCTGCATACTGCAGCTTGATGACTGTTTTAAGTGGCGTTGCTTCTGGAAAACAAGTGACAAAGGCTAAATAGCTTCCTATCTGTACTGTAAATTAGCTCCACCACGGCAGGAAGCTTGTTAGAGGTGAGGTACAACAGTGTACTGTGACAAGAGTGCTAAAAGCATTTTCTCCTCCCTGATGTGGGAGATGAAGCTGACAATTGGTGTCTTAAGTTCTTCCCTGACAAACTTTAAAAGACCAGCATGGACACATTCGACAACAGTGGCTTTGTTGTTTTTCAGTTGGCTTAAGGCCTTTTCAAATATTTATCAATCCATCCTTACACTGAGAGGTTAAACATAACAGGAATATGTGCAGTAAATAGACAGGAATGAAGGGGTTTAGAGGGATATGGGCCAAAAGCAGGCCGATTGGACTAGCGTGGGGGGTTGGCTTGGGTGGGTTGAGCCAAAGGGCCTGTTTCTATGCTGTATTACTCTAAATGGCACGGCCCCTTAAGGAGCATTAATGTACAAAGGGATTTTGGGGTACAAGTTCATAGCAGCTTGAAAAGTAGATAGGCTGGTTAAAAAATGGTGTTCATCAGTTGGAATATTGAATATAAAAGTCACGTTGCAGCTGTGTAAAACTTTGGTTGGGTCATATTTGGAGCATTGAATGCAATTCTAGTTGCTCCATTACAGGAAGGTTGTGAAGACTTTGGAGAGGGTGCAGAAGCTCTTCACTGTAGTATTGCTTGGATTAGATAGGATAGTATTTTATGTAAGCAGAAACTGGACAAAATTGGATTGTTTTCCCTGAAGCACTGAAGCTGAGGGACAATGATAGAAATATATAAAATTATAAGAGGCATTCATAGGACAGACAGTCTGAGCATTTTTTCCCTCAGGGTGGAAATGTCAAATACTAGATGGCCTAGGTCTAAGTGAGAGGGCCGAAGTTTAAAGATCTACAATTTAAAAAAAATATACAGGGAGTAGTAGGTCCCTTGACCAAATGGTCAAGGGCGGTGGTTGAAGTAGATACAACAGCAACACTTAAGAAGCAATTAGATAGGCACATGATCAGATGGGAAATGAAGGGATATAGAAAATGTGCAGATCAGTGAGGTTAATTTAAAATGACATCACAAGTCAACACCAACATCATAGGCTAAAATGCCCATTCCTATGCCGTACCTCGATGGTCTCAATATCTACATACATGATGGCAAGTTGCTGGTCTTCCTTCCACCACTATCCATTCTTAGTCATTTTTTTTTTGTAACTTGGACATGGAGTTATTTCTTTTCCTTTGAAGCTTCTGATTCAAGAACTCCTGTGTACTACTAATTAATTCTTTAGTCTCCTTGTCATTCTCATTAAATCTAATCGCTCCAAGGGTCTCTTCACAGATACTAATTATAATGGGCTTCCAGATGGCAGTCCAGACCCCATGTTCACACAGTAGCTTCTGATGGTTAATGTCATCATGTTGTCTGATTGGTTACACATGAAGTATTATGTGAGTTGGAGGTCTACATGGGCAGGAGCCATGAAGGCCAGTGACAGCCCCAGGTCTCTGGGATCAGAGGTCCATGCGAGTCTGGAAGTCAAGGTCCGAAGTGCTCCACAGCTGAAGGTCAGTGATCCCAGAGGTCAGGTCGGTCAAGGCCCAAAGGTCAAACCGGTGATCAGCAGTTACTGGGGCAAGTACTACTTATAGCTGCAAGTGGCCAAAATGCCACACCTGCCCATTCACTTCCTCTCTCACCTCCATTCAGTGTCCCAAGCCATCCTTCCAGGTGTGGCAACACTGCACCTGCGAACCTGCTGGGGTTGTCTATTGTATATAGTGCTCCTGATGTGGCTTTCTCTACACTAGTGAGACCCATTATGAATTGGTAGGTGGCTTCGTCGAGCACCTCTAATCCATCTGCCAAAAATGGAACTTCTCGATGGCCAAACATTTTAATTCCCATCCCCATTTTGACTTTTTGCTGTATGGCTTCTTCTTGTGCCACGATAATGCCACTCTCAGGGTGGAGGAGCAACACCTTATATTCAATATGGGTAGCCTCCAACCTGGTGACATGAAAATTGATTTTTCTTTCCAGTAAAATTTCCCCCCTTCCCTCTCCTTCAATTCCCCACTCTGGCCTCTTACCTCTTCTCACTACACCCCCTGGTGCCCCTCCTCCCTCCCTTTCTCCTATGGTGCACTCTCTTTTCCTATCAGATTTCTTCCTCTCCAACCCTTTACCTTTCCCAGCCCCAGGTTCACCAATCACTTTCTAGCTATCCTCCTACCCTTCCCCCACGGGGGCTATCTATTCTGGCATCTTCCTGCTTCCTTTCCAGTCCTGAAGAAGGGTCTCAGCCTGAAACGTCCACCGCTTGTTGATTTCCGTGGATGATGGCTGACCTGCTGAGTTCCTCCAGCATTTTGCTTTAGATTTCCAGCAGCTGCAGAATTTCCTGTGTTTATGAAGTACTGGGTTGATACCCAGAGGTCACTGAAGTCTAGAGTGCAAAGCCAAAGGTCAAAGTTGAGAGCTCGGTGAGTCTGGAGCCAGGCAGCCAAAGAGGTTGAAGACCAAAGTCAGTGAACCAAATATCGAGTCTGAGTCCAGACCAAGTTCTGGAGGTTGAAGGTCTGATATCTGCCTGTTTGAGAGCACAGAGCCAAGGTCTGAAGGTGGCTTGTCCTGGGGTTGGACACCTGTCTGTGTATGTGAGAGGGTAGGTGGTTGGGAAAGGGTTTGTTTTGGTAATTTATTTTGCTCTTTTGTTGTTGATGCTTGGGTGTGTTGGTTAACACAAATGACATATTTCACTGTATTGTTTCAATGTACATGTAATAAATAAATCTGAATCTGAACTTCATTGGAGCCAACTTTGTGGAATCCTTGAGGCTTACAACTCAGATCTTTTTGTGGCTCTGTCTCTCTTGCTGCTGTGCTTTCAGGGCCAGGGCAAAGGAAACAACAAAGCAGATCGAGCAATGATCACAAACAAAAGACAGTCTGCAACTGCTGGAAACCTTGAGCAACACACATAAAATGCTGGAGGAACTCAGTATCTATGGAAGGGAATAGACAGCCAATGTTTCAGGCTAAAAACCTTCATCAGGACTGGAATGGAAGTTGGCAGGGAGGAAGAGTGGAGGGGAACCTCCCTTTGGTTCCCACATCCTTCCCTTTCTTCCATGTCCACTGCTCTCTCTTATCAGATTCCTTCCTCTTCAGCCCTATACCCCTTACACCCATCTCCTCCCAGCTACTGACTTCGTCAACCACCACCCCCCCACCTGCTAGCTTGTACTCCTTTGCCTTCCCCCACCTTATTACGGCTTCTTCCCCCTTCTTTTCCAGTCCTGATGGAAGTTCTTGGCCTGAAACATTGGGTGTTTATCCCCCTCCATAGATGCTGCCTGACTTGCTGAATTCTTCTAGTATTTTGACAATGATCAGCTAAATAATAATCAGTACTTGTCATGGTGTGGTCTCTCGTTGGAAAGAAAATATAATTATTCAGATGCTCGTGCCTGAATTGGAACAGGTGCTACTCGGTCTTACATTTACTTCCATGACAAGGCAGGACAAGACTGTGATCCAAGTATTTCATAGATAATTTTTGTATCAGATTGAAATATTAAGCCAATTTGCACATTAAGTATCATTGTTGCATTTGCATTTAGTATCTCTTACCAGTTCTGATCTCCACTCCGCATCACTGATGATGCCAAGCATAACTTTTCTCGAATTGACCATGGTTCGGTTGGGCCAGTACTCAGCAATTTGTGCTCTTTGGGGAGAAAATGTCCCAAATTAGCAGTTGACAGATTAAACACAATAAAACATATGTGTCATATTTTCCAAGTTAATAATTAATTTCTTTATGTTTCTGTGAGATTTTTAAAAAGATTATATACAAATACTAGTTAATGAGAAAACTAAAAAAAAGCAAAGCACAATTCGTATTTTAAAATTATATGTCAAGTAAATGGTGATCTTTAATAATATATTTTAAATAATCTATGTTCCAATTTTTAACTCATGCTTGGTAAAATATTTAAAATACTAACTCTGGACTGTGTCTTTCCTTGTTCCTTACTTGAAAATTCTCAAAGATTGGAGGATTATAGCCCAAATGATGACATCATTTTTTTGCTATCATCTAGACCGCTTTAACTATCACAAAGCTCAAAGGGCGAGAAAATGCTGAGAAGTGTCATCATTTGCACATAGAATTATACTCATTTCTCATCATATAAGTTAGGAAATCTCAAATTTGCTGATTCATCTCTGCCAGCAACATTTTTTATATTCTATTTGATTTTTAATATGCTTTCAATGTTTGATAAGTCAGAGACTTCCAGAAGTCTTGGAAAATTTGCAGCATTTATAGATTGTAGTCAAGCCCCACGGCCTGTCAAGGATTTTGTCGACGATTTCATAGCAAATTTGCTTCAGTCCAACCCCAGTATTAGATGAATGTTTCACAAGGCTCTGATACCACATCACTTTGTAAATAGGATGTGGATCCTCTCAACCAGCTAATTTACCCTCACAGATACTATAATAAGCATGGAAAGATTGTAACTAGCAGTATGCCATCCTCAACAAAAAGCATCTAGCGCTTTCCCAGCATATATGAAAAACAAACTCTTCTCAGGCTTAAGCCGGTATTTCTTCAGGATCCTGGCGATCCTTCCAGAAACCATGGAAATATAGAGAAGACAGGCCATAGCGATGGGTTCCTCCTTGTTGTTAGGCTTCCTGGTTTTTCAGTCGGCCCTTTTAAGGGCCCGATTAATTTCCTTCACCTTGTAGCCATTCTGTAGGAACCTCGTGTGTAATCGTTCTATTTCCTCGTGGAGACTCTCCAGGTCCAAAATAATGTTTGCACAGTTAATCAAAGTAGAAAGACTGCTCTACGTTGGGAGATATAATGATGACTGCTATTGTTGAGGTATAAACCTGTGTGAGTAGATTTCCAAGAGATGCCATGTCCGAGGCTACCATCTGGATTCCATCGTATTAGAAACATCTGTGCCACGGCAATGGCTTTTGGGACTGCCTGGTAAAGGAAGCCATTGAAATAGAACTCCTTTCCTTCAAATTCTTTCCGTCCAGAATTTTAACAAAGACGAAGGTCTCACTCTAAATAAAAGCTGAAATTCGATTGTAAGCAAGCTGGGAGAGCGGAAACCTGATTAGATGAGGACTAACCAATTAGGAGGGACAGACTACACGGTATAAATACCACCAGAGTAGTCATGCCCAGGCATTACCCCGATGAAGATGACACAGTTTGTCATCAAAACCTGTACCCAGCTGGAAGCCCGAGAAGAGTTTATTCATCATACCCAACAAGTTCCTCACTGAAATATACAGAAAAAGCAAAGCCCATGCCATGAAGATTGTGAGATCTCTGAAGAAACTTCATAAAGTTCCAGGTCAGAAGCCATCAAAACACTGCAAAATCCATGTTATGATCACAATGTGTTATTTTTTGCCAATTTTACAATCTCCAACTTACTCCTGCATAGACCTTCATCTTCCTTCACCAAGTATGCTTTAAAACATTATTAGGAGTGATTACTGAGGCCAAACTGCAGGAAAAGTAATTCCATGTGTAGATGCAAAATAATAGGGAAAAGTCTGCAATTAAGAATACTGAGGAAAATTTAACAGTAATTAGAAATAAATGTATTCCAAAGTTACCTGCAATTAAGGGATATACTGTAGATTGTAATTATTGAGGAGCCAAACTGATGCCTGCTACATGCCACACACATCAAAGTTGCTGGTGAACGCAGCAGGCCAGGCAGCATCTCTAGGAAGAGGTACAGTCGACATTTCAGGTTGAGACCCTTCGTTGGACGAAGGGTCTCGGCCTGAAATGTCGACTGTACCTCTTCCTAGAGATGCTGCCTGGCCTGCTGCGTTCACCAGCAACTTTGATGTGTGTTACTTGAATTTCCAGCATCTGCAGGATTCCTCGTGTTTGCCTGCTACATGCCACTAGTTTCTGATATCAAATCAAAAATTATCCATGTATCTCAATGGTCTTACCCATGCCAATATATAATCCCCAATTACACTTGCTCTTATCTTGTGCAGTGAATTGTATGTGGCACATTACCAAATACCTTCCAGAATTCCATAAATACACTACATCTACTGGTTCTCCTTTAGCCACTGTTTATTACAGCTTCAAAGAACTCCGACCAAATTGTCAAATACGATATAAAACTCTTGTGTATTCATTTTCCGTATGCACTGCTATTACCTTTTTAATAATGAGTTACATCATTTCTCATGAAAGATATTAGACTGTTTCTTCTTGTTTCACCTCCCTCCTTCCTTAAGTAGCAAACTTACATATGTAATTTTCCAATCCTCCAAGAACTCTCCAAGAATCTAAGCAATTTTTGTAATGCTGAAGGGTCTTGGCAGAGTAATTGCTGCCTTGATAATTCAGTTGGCTAAAATATCTCAAAATAATGTGTCAGCTGTTCAGGACAGAGTTTAGAAAATATTTCTTCAGCGTAAGGGTGGTAAATCCTCTGAATTCCCTTGTCCTAGATTGCTGTGAGAAATTAGTCGTTGAGTATATTTAAGAAAAAGATTGACTTTTTAGAATATTTTATATATGAATATATTATATTAATATATATTTTTATTAAAAGAAAATGAAGTTAGCGCAGTTAAGTTACATTGAGATAAAAGCACCGGCGAGGAAGGGATGCAATGGCCTACTCCTGCAGACTTGACTGCTAGGTTCACTCCCTTCGAATTAATACTACTGATAATTATTTCAAAATGGCACTTGCTGTCTAACACGTATCTGAAATGTTACTCGACCAGTATCCGATCACACGTTCTAAGTTGAAAACAAGATTGTACTGAACACACGGACGAACTATATTATAAGAAAACAAGGACAGTCGGCCGATCAGCACAAAGCGCTGAGGATATTTTTTCTTCTGCACGACTTTACCGCCGTTTCAGGTAACGCTTCCCTTAGACACACATTCAGTTACACGGGATTTTCGGCAACTGAATCCCTGTCCCTCCCTCGGCACCATTTCTCTATCCGCTCTACTCACTGCCAGTCCCCGCCGCCATCATCCCAGCAACCGAGTGTGACCTTTGACCCAGAGAACAATCGTGACGTAACACCAGATTTTATGAGTTCAATCCCTATAGATTGAGAGCCCCTCAATTAAGAATTTATATAATTAATGAAGGATTTTTTTTTAAAGATAGGACGTACGGGCCACCTATTATTTTGCGGCTCGCTCGTAATTACCAAGCAACTGCCCGAACAATGGATTGAATAAAAGCAATATTTCTAATATTTGCAGTGCACCAACAGCTGAGTTCCTCCAGCATTTTGTGTGTTTCGATTTTCTCCTGTCTGTGGCACGGAACTCAATACGTATTCAAGTTATGTTAAGATCCGAAGATGAATGCAATATATTATGTTTGGCCCACGAGTGCGGATTTAAACTTGAAGATAATGAATGGCAATATAAAGTCTGGCACAGCATTTTGACAAACTATTAGAAATTCATGTAAATTGCATTTCATTGCTTCAGTAATTTGGGATTATCCTATTCTTCGTTGGGTTTGTTGCAAACGAGGATACTTCGAGGCGAAACACGGCACGTCGGACGTCAGCCCGCACGGAACGTCAGGACGTTGATCGTTGTGTCACCATGGCAACGGCGACGCACAAGGCGAGGGGCCCTTTCGTGGCGGGTGGCGAGAGCTGAGGTGAGAGATGAAGTTTGTCGAAGCGACTGTCAGACGGTGAAATCTCAAAAGATTAGATTAAATTAGCTCTATCTGTCACGTACATCGAAACGATAGGGATTCTAATTAAATCAGCAATAAAGAGGAAGAGCTCCTACAGATCGGCATAAAGGGGTTGGCATGTAGAAAGTGCGCTTTTGCGTAAAATACACTGTTTTGTCAGAATTTTAAAAACATATAAAACACTGCCTGTGCTGGAGCATCACAAACACGCTGCAATTCTCAGTAAATCGGTCCGGCAGCATCTGGGGGAACATCGACAAAACTATGATGTTCTGATGAAAATTTACCAACTTGAAACTACAGTTTCTCCGCAAAGGCGAACTGCCCTTGCCGAGTGCGTCAGTCCTGAGCAGCGCAGCAAATTCTTGACCAATTTAAGAGAGGATCGTGAACAACACGGTCGGATTGAGGATCAACAATTACCTAGAAAAGAAACGCATAATTGAGCAAAGAAAAGCATTTAACTTCTTTAAAGGATGGTTATTTCCCCACAGAAAATGAATTGGAAACATATTATTAGGAGGGGTTTTACATTTTTAAACTGCTATTCACACGGAATTAAATTATTGGACATTTGGGAATATCTGTATATTGTTTGGATTATACTCTCTGGAATTGTACGCCCGGAACTATACCAGTGGCGGCGCCAGAGATTTTATCTTGCTGGTGCTACGGAGGGGCTGAATTATTCAGTGATGGTGCTGAGGGATGCACTGTATGGTAATATGTATTCGCAAGGCCAGACGCGTGGCGTTCAAAAGTCAGTTTCAAGCATTATGTGCCTACTATAAATGCCTCTGTTGATTCACAAGCAACAGCAATTGATAGATCTAATATAGAAGTGAACTGTTACAGTGTCAACAGCATCGGAGACAACCTGGGCTACACGGAGCATGAACAAAAAAAAATAAACAGGGCATCTGAGCAACAGCAGACAACGTGAATCACGCACCAATCTCGCAATCAGCGTCAAATGCGTGCTTTTCAACTGAAAATCACAACACGAACCCACTGCTATTCGCATTACATAGACAGCAATGCCAAAAGATACACAGTTACTAAAGTCAAATAAGGCAAACAACAGTTGCAAGGCTTTACCAGGAGTTGGACAAATCGTACACTGACCATGCAATACCTCAATTAATTGAGTTTAAAACAAAAATCAACAGAATCACCGCTTGGAAGTCTAAGCAAAACCAGTAGGCTTACTAGCAGTAAATGTAATATTTTAGGATTTGCAGGAAACATAAGAACTATGGAGTATCCACCACAAAATAATAATAATAATAATAATAATCAGCATTAATCTTGGCCCAATTTTTTAAAAAAATCAACTGCACTCACCGTTGATGTTTTCAGAGAAGCACAATCAGTCTGTTGGTGTGACCGGTGGCGAAAGCATCAGTGATTTTCTGGATGTCAAATGCCCGGTCCTCCGGCTGGTTATGGCCAACAGAGCCACTTGCTGTTCCGAGCATCACCGCTGCTGTTCCTTAAGTAGTTTTTGACGCGCCTGAGGCAAGAGAAATTCCATTCGCATGAGGCAGATGTAACAGGCAGAGTCAATGATATGCAAATTAGTTTGTATAAATCTATAAATGCATCGCGGTAGGGTTTCATTAGAGCTAGAAATTCCACTGTGTCATTCACTGTCTGTCCTTGCTTTTGTTTTGTTTCCAGCAGACGCGAATCTGATGTAGCTCTGCAGTCAGGTTCACTTCAGTCACTCCATAGTAGTGGGCCATTGGCCAAAGAAAATTCTTGTCTAGGAAGAACTTGTGTTTGGGACTCAATGCTGAGACTCCAGTCAGAACACTCCCAGTCTCAACTGAGAACTGTCTTTTCATTTCAGTCAGAAGTCTGTCTATAACAGGATAGAAATAGTGGTTGCGAAGGTCATCAGAGGATGTGACAGGTGTGCATTCAGTTTGGGCCTCAACAGCAAAATCATGTAGGTGGCGGGGTGGCTGGGCCTGTCTGCTTTCATCTGGTCTGCTCTGTATATCGGCCTTGACGCACAGATCCCTAGCTCTTGTCTGAATTTCACTCCATGATTCCTCTCCCCGTTTTGCTGAGAGTGCATCGATAACAGACTGAGCCAAGTCCACAGCGGATGAAAGCTCCAAACTGGGAGATTGTAGCTGGTCTGACATGAACTTGATGACTCGGAATAAAACCTCAAACAGAGTGAGAAGTAAAGCAAACTGCTTGTCAATCAGTCCACTTACAGCTCTGGCCTCCGTTTTCCTCCGTGCATTTGGTTGACCCATAATATCCTGTAGTGTAGCTAGAATGGCAGGGAGTGATTTCCTTATAGCCCACAAAGCTGTATACTGCCATGCCCAGCGTGTATCTGACAATCTCCAACTCCACGGGCTGTGCAGTTGATTCCAGTTCTTTCTGTTTCTTCATGAAAAGATCGTGGGCAACAGGGTTTGAAAAGAAGTTGTAAAGCAGCTGCACAGTTTCAAAAAACTCACCCGTTTGTGGTATATTGCTCACAACATCCACTAAAACAAGATTAAGTCTATGAGCACGTCAGTGTATGTATAATGCCTGCGGGACCTCTTTCCTGAACCTCTCTTGTACCCCGTTATTGCACCCGGACATCACTGCCACCCTATCATAACATTGACACGTGTTCTTATCAATAACACACTGGGCGAGTGTCTGTTCAATGCTTTTAAGAAGCGACCCTGCGTTCAACCCTTCTGCTGGAGTGAATTGCAAGAATTCTTCAAGCACTGTTTCGTTATTCAAATACCGCACCACCATTGATATTTGCTCCTTTTTATTCAAGTCTACTTTCATCCACCATGACGGCAAAATATCCAGCCTCCTTGGTTTCTGCACTTATTTGACGTCTGACCGTATCTGCCATAATACCCATAATTTCATTTTGGATATCGTGATGGGTGTTTTTTGCATTTCCAGGATTGTCCTCTATTTTTTTAGCTACAATCTTATCAAACTTCCCTATTACACTGAGCAACTCAACAAAGTTTCCCCTATTGCCAGATCCAACATTCTCCCGGTATTCTCGCTGGGCAATGCCTTGGCACGCAGTATAGCGTAGAGAATCAACCGCTGCTCTCATATACTCACGGTTTTCCTGGACAATCTTTGCATGTCCTTTATCAAGCATATTTCCCAATCTTGAACTGTCTTGTTTTCTCAATCTGAATTCGGCCTGTGCCTCCATCGCAAACTTATGAGCTGCACTTACATAAACACGAGGAATTCTGCAGATGCTGGAGATTCAAGCAAAACACATCAAATTTGCTGGTGAACACAGCAGGCCAAGCAGCATCTCTAGGAAGAGGTACAGTCGACGTTTCAGGCCGAGGCCCTTCGTCAGGACTAACTGAAGGAAGAGCTAGTAGTTAGTCCTGACGAAGGGTCTCGGCCCAAAACGTCGACTGTACCTCTTCCTAGAGATGCTGCCTGGCCTGCTGCGTTCACCAGCAAATTTGACGTGAGCTGCACTTACATGGTGGGTTTTGAAAGCTGTCGTACCGTTTGTAGCTTTCCGCCAGTTGCGGTAACCGGTGACAGTGAAGGTAGACTCAGAATGGAACCCATGTCCTTCACACAGGAAATGCCTGTATGCGAAGCAGAATGTAACATCTTTTATGATTGAATATTCCAGCCAGGAGTACAGGTCAAACCAGCCACGAATAAACTCCTTTGCTGATTGCCAAACTGTTGCGAAGGGTACTTTTTCAATGCTGGCCGACGGGGTCCTTCCTCAGGCTGCTGGCTAACATCCTTAACAGTATTCCCACCAGCACTAAGAGCAGCTTCATCCATGTTCCCTTCCGAATCCCGCTCCATTTCTTGTTCCTCTACTTCGCCCTCACACTCCTTCGATGAACTGCTGTCGTCCTCATCCCCACTTACTCCTTTCTGCATGTCACTTTCAATTAAGACATGGTCAGGCTGAGACACCACTGATTCCTCTGGATGAGGTTGTTTTCTAACTAAAAATCGATCCATTTTTCACATCGGCCAAAATAATGCACGTGCCAGGCCCACGCTCGCTTGTAAAAGCACAATGTGCACGTGTGGCATCTGTTAGTCTCGCAAGACCATGGATCTGCACCTGGATGTATACTGTCAATCTCTCGCATGAGTGAGAATGAGTGACGTCACCATCTTAAGTGATCTTAGATCAGCTTAACTGATCTGAGGACAGCAACGGCAAGACATTGACAACGAACGAATAAGCTGAAGTGTAGAGTGGATCTGACAGAGTTTATAACTTTATTGCTGCATGGGTGCTATGGTAATTGGGGGCGCTGTTTCACTAGATCAACTGGAGAAACAGCTGTGTTCAAAATTATACAGAGAAAGCAAAGCAGCTGCAGTTAATTCCTTGGTGGTGCTACGCTGGTGCTATTGCAATTTCTGCTGGGGCTATAGCCCCAGCTAGCACCACCTTAGCGCCACTCCTGAACTATACTCTCTGGAATTCGGAAGAATGAGAGGGGATCTTATAGAAATATACAAAATTTTGAAAGGGATAGAGAAGATAGAAGTAGGAAAGTTGTTTCCATTGGTAGGTGAGACTAGAACTAGGGGACAGTGCCTCAAGATTCAGGAGAGAAGATTTAGGACGGAGATGAGGAGAAACTGTTTTTCCCAGAGAGTGGTGAATCTGTAGAATTCTCTGCCCAGGGAAGCAGTTGAGGCTTCCTCTCTAAGCATATTTAAAAAGCAGTTAGATAGGCTTTTACATAGTAAGGGAATTAAGGGTTGTGGGGAAAAGGCAGGTAGATGGAGCTGAGTTTACGGACAGATCAGCCATGATCTTATTGAACAGCGGGGCAGGCTCAATGGGCTGGATGGCCTACTCCTGCTCCTATTTCTTATGTTTTTATGGATCATGGATAATGCCTACTGTGGATGAACTGAGACAAAGAAAAGGAAGAAGTACAAAATCACAACCAAATTTCACTCTCATCTCTGCTCTATTGTCTATAGGTATTTTTCGTGTACCTTTCTTGGTGCAGTGGGCAGTCAACTTACAATTAGAATTAGAATTTTTATGTCTTACATCCATCTCACAATGAGGGACTAAAAATCTTTATGTTGCATCTCCATCACTATGTATAAGTAAAAAGGAAGGGAAATGTGGGAGGATATTGCCCAAACATTAAAATTGTACACAAAATTCTAGAATAGGCTACATGGTTGGCACAACATTATGGGCTGAAGGGCCTGTAATGTGCTGTAGATTTCTAAAAAGTTCTATGTTCTAAAATTGTTTTGTTAATGTATGTGTAGTCAATAAAACAAACAAACAAATCTTTTTGCACTTGAATACCTCATTCTGATACTATCCTTAACATCAATATTGCATTTCTTGTACCTTTGTCTTTCATAAAACCACATTCTTCTTTGCCTATTTCAGCTTGTATCTTACTTCTAGCTCTAGTCATCAAAATTCTTAGAAGTATCTTGGTGATATGACTCATTAAATTTGTGTTCCTATGTAATTCACATTCTATTGCTCCAGCTTTCTGAAGAAGAGTGAAAAATACCGATTTTTTTCATGTTTTCTGGTATTATTCTTGTCAATATTGATGTTAAGGATACTGTCAGAACGAGCTATTCAAGTTCAAAAAGATTTGTTTGTTTTATCGACTACATAAAAGCATTTGATAAACTGAAGCACACTAAGTTATTTGAAATATTACAGAAAACTCTAGATCTAGGTTTGAAAGACCTCCGCCTAAACAGAAATCTGTACTGGGAACAAACTGCCGCTGTAAGAATAGATGGAGAAGTGAGTCAGTTTACGAAAATCAAGAGAGGCGTTAGACAAGGGTATGTTTTCTCCCCTGATTTATTTAATGTGTACAGTGAAACAATATTACGAAAAATAAGAGACATCTTGGGAATCAAAGTTGGTGGTGAAAACATCAATAATTTCAGATATGCAGATGACACTGTGTTAATTGCAAGTACGGAGGAAGAACTACAAAACTTAATTGATATAATTGTTGAAGAAAATGCAAAAATGGGTCTATCTATCAATTGCAAAAAGACAGAATGTAAGGTGATATCCAAAAAGAAGGAGAATCCTATCTGCAGGCTGAGAATAAATGGGGAAGATATAAAACAAGTACAGAACTTTTGCTACTTAGGAAGCTGGGTGACATCAGATGGCAGGTGCAACTTGGACATCAAAAGAAGAGTAGGGGTGGCAAAAGACACCTTTACGAGAATGAAGAGTATACTGACCAATACTAAACTAGGCATGACAACCCACCTCAGAGTACTGAAATGTTACGTTTATCCAGTTATGTTATATGGCTCAGAATGTTGGACAATATCTAGTATCATGAGGAAACGAATTGTAGCAGCAGAGATGTGGTTTTTGAGGAGGATGCAAAGAATATCATGGACAAAACGAATATCTAACGAGGATGTCATGAACAGAGCAAACACAAAAAGAGAAATAATGTATGAGATCATGAAAAGGCAAGGTAACTTCATTGGACATGTGATTAGGAAAGAGGAGTTAGAATGCACGGTAATTATGGGAAAGATTGAAGGGAAGAAAGCAAGAGGAAGACGAAGACAAATGATGATGGAGACAGCAGCCAGAGAACTAGAAATGAATACCAATGAATTGATCCACTTGACCCGAAACAGAAGTGTGTGGGCCATGGCAGCCAGAGTTCAAACTGGGCATGGCACCTGATGATGATGATGATACATGTATGTACAATCAGAAACATAATCAGACCAATGTATAGTCAGATATGCAATCAGATCAATGTGTGTTGATATATCTGATGGCCTGGTGGAAGAAGCTGTCCCAGAGTCTGTTGGTCCTGGCCTTCATGCTGCAGACGGAAGCAGCTAAAACAGCTTGTGCTGGGGTGGCTGGAGACCCAGATGATCCTCTGGGCCCTTTTTACGCACCTGCTACTTTAGATGTCCGGAATAGCAAAAAGTTCCCATCCACGGATGCACTGTGCCGGTCGCACCACTCTCTGCAATGCCCTGCAATTGAGGGAAGTACAGTTCCCATATTAGGAGGTGACACAGCCAGTCAGGATGCTCTCGATGGTGCCCATGTAGAAAGTCATGAGGATTTGGGAACTCATATCAAGCTTCTTCAGCCATCTGAGGTGAAAGAGGCGCAGTTGTGCATTTTTCACCACAGTCAGTATGTACAGTCCAGGTGAGATCCTTGGTGATGTGTATATTGAGGAACTTGAAACTACTCACCCTCTTTACCACATTCTCATACCTCCCACAAAATCATTGGCAGTCACTAAAAAGGTCTGCAAAAGTAACCTCAGATGACATATGAAGTGAAGAGTCATGAGTGGAAATGTCCACTCTCCATAGACACAGCCTGACCTGCTGAGTGATAAAACCACTGCAAGACATTAGCTAATTGTTCAAGTAAACTTTTGTGCCTTTGCTGAATCAACAATTAAACATTCTAATTTACTAGGCACTTGATCAAACTATTTAATATTATATAGAACATGGAGGGAGGTTACTGTACATTCATCAGCTAATGGGAATAAAAAACTAAATCAGAATCAGGTTTATTATCACCGTCATGTGATGTGAAATTTGTTAACTTAGTAGCAGCAGTTCAATGCAATACCTAATATTGAAGAAAAAAAAACACAAAACAAAATACCAATAATAATAAATAAATAACAGTATACTTTTATTGAATAAATTAAAAATCATGCAAAAAACAGAAATACTGTATATTAAAGTGCAGTAGTATCCAAGGGTTCAATGTCCATTTAGGAATTGGATGGCAGAGGGAAGAAGCTGTTCCCGAATCACTGAGTGTGTGCCTTCAGGCTTCTGTGCCTCCTACCTGATGGTAACAGTGAGAAAAGTCCATGATCTGGGTGCTGGGGGTCCTTAATGATGGATGCTGCCTTTCTGAGACACCGCTCCCTGAAGATATCCTGGATACTTTGTAGGCTAGTACCCAAGATGGAGCCGACTAAATTTATAACCCCCTGCAGCTTCTTTCGGGTCTTGTGCAGTAGCCCCCCCCCCCACCACCCATACCAGACAGTAATGCAGCCTGTCAGAATGCTCTGCACGGTACATTTATAGAAGTTTTTGAGTGTATTTATTGACATATCAAATTTCTTCAAACTCCTACTGAAGTATAGCCACTGTCTTGCCTTCTTTATAACTGCATCGATATGTTAGGACCAGGTTTGGTCCTCAGAGATCTTGACACCAAGGAACTTGAAACTACTTACTCTCTCCACTTTTGATCCCTCTGTGAGGATTGGTATGTATTCCTTCGGCTTATCCTTCCAGAAGTGCACAATCAGCTCTTCCGTCTTACTGACGTTGAGTACCAGGTTGTTGCTGCGGCACCACTCCGCTAGTTGGCATATCTCACTCCTGTACGCCCTCTTGTCATCACCTGAGATTCTACCAACAATGGTTGTATCATCAGCAAATTTATAGATGGTATTTGAGCTATGCCTAGCCACACAGTCATGGATATATAGAGAATAGAGCAGTGGGCTAAGCACACACTCCTGAGGTGCATCAGTGTTGATCGTCAGCGAGGAGGATTTGTTATCACCAATCTGCACAGATTGTGGTCTTCTGGTTAGGAAGCCGAGGATCCAATTGCAGAGGGAGGTACAGAGGCCTGGATAGAAAACCTGCTGTGGTCTATGGTAGTCTACAGTAAATCTGTGGTTAATCTTTATATGGTGAGCATATTAGTTGTGGAATGTGTATACATTATAGTGTTAATTCTGTTTTTATTCCCAAAACAGTTTACATATTACTGCAAACAGCAGATGTAGACATGGAGAACCCTGATGTTGAAATCAAAGCACGCAATCCAGTGCCAGTGCAGATCACAGTGCTGAGAGGCAGGAACTTGGTATGTATCATCTTGGTAGTTTATCTGAAGGAGGTTAAATCTTAGTTTGTGGTTGCACACTTGAAGGGATTCTTTCATTTAGATTTGTTTAAACAAAGGGCAACTGCCTTTGTGAGTTTTGTCCCATTGCTTATATTACTAAAATCAAACCTTTGTTGCAGGTACAGATAGTGAATTCATACAAGTCCTAGCAAAATGCATGTTAGAGTTGTACAAGGATAACTTTATGATTATCTCCCATTTGTAGCATCCCCTATTGTCATGGCAGAGAACAACATCTATTTAGGATTATTGGATATTGCATTATGATGCCTTGTTCATATTAGAAGAAACTCCATTATATTTTTGCACTGCAGCATGAACTCACTATTTAATGTTTCTGGAAATTCATTATTCTGGGAGCTGATGGTATTATGTGTGATGGCGTAGAACAGCAAGTAACAACGTAAGGGCACATGGAATGTGCTTAAGCCAGCTACTGTCATGAATTTTAATTTTATTTGTCATTTTTGATCAGATTCCATGGTTTATATTTAAATACCATGTTAAATTGAATGCTTTTGTAGTTGGGATTTCAACTTTAAAATACACAATAGGTAGATCAAAATGTTTTTTTCATTTCATCCCATGTCTAGTGTATTCTATTGTCCTTGCAGAAAGGAAGTAAAATAGACAGTCCAGTGTCATATATCCGTGCTGATTATAATAACATCCATCTTGGAGACTCGGGGAAATTTCAGGTAGCTGAAGGTGAAATAGAGTACAATTTCACAACGAACTTTGATTGCTTATTTGGTGCTCAAGGATTGGACAACCTGGTGCATAAACCTGTACTTTGTGAGTATCAGTTTCCTTTGCCTCTGATTTGTAAACATACATTTATATAATTGTTTGCTCACATTAATTTATAAGAACAACTATGGTGGAACTGAGTTCCATTACAGTCCCTAATTGGAAGGGTGCAGGACAGTAAGTTTTCATGCTCTTAGTAATCAAGTTTAAATCATCAACCATAATCATATCTTGGATGTGAATCTGGGAATGTTGAAGAATTAAATTTAATTATACTATGGTATTGGACCATATGATAGACAATGTGGAGTCATAGAGATGTAGAACAGTGGAGCACAGAAACAGACTCTTTGGCTCATCTATTCCATGCTAAACTATTAATCTGCCTATGCACCTGGACCATAGCCCTCCATACCTCTCACATCCATGTACCTATCCAATTTTCTGTTAAATGTTGAAATCAATTCCACATCCACCACTTCCACTGGCAGCTCATTCCACACTCTTGCCATCCTTTGAGTGAAGGAGTTCTCCCTCATGGTCCCCTTAAACATTTCACCTTTCACCCTTATTTCATAACCTCTAGTTCTAGTCTCGCCAACCTCAGTGGAAAAAGCCTGCTTGCATTTATCCTACCTCTACCCCTCATAATTTTGTCTACCTCTATCAAATCTCCCCTCATAATTTTGTCTGCCTCTATCAAATCTCCCCTCATTCTTCTAAGCTCTAGGGAATAAAATCCTTATCTATTGAACCTTACCCTATAACTTATATCCTCAAGGCCTGGCAACAATTGCTCACTGTGTATGTTCTACCTTGGTTTCTCCTCCCAAATTGCAACTGCTCACACATGTCTACATTACTACCTCATCTGGAATGCCAAGCAACTTGTCCTTTTTGACCAATCTCCCCTGTAGAACCTTGTCAAAGGCCTCGCTAAAGTCCATGTAGACAACATCCATTGCCTTGGTTTCATCAACATCCCTGGTAAGCTCCTCAAAAAACTCTATGAGATTGATTAGGCAAGACCTACTATGCACATAGTTCATGTTCAAGTTTAAGTCCAAGTTCATTTTCTGCTCATTCAACCGTAAACATGTATACAGGTACTATCAAACAAAGCAGCATTCCTCCGGACCAAGGTGCACAACAGAGTACATATAACTCAGATACATAACTCATAAAGTAATATTACCATTAGTAAATTAAAAAGTAATGGGGTGCATTTACAACAAAACTTAAAAAGTTAACAGTATAATGCTACTGATGCTTCATGCGTGATGTGACCTGGGTTGTGACAAGGAAATCAGTGGCCTGGAGGAAGAAGCTGTTTTCTATCCTAACAGTTCTTGTCCTAATGCTATGGAGCCTACTGCCTGATGTTAGGTGGTCAAAGAGATTGTTGGATGAATGGGAGGGATCATTAAAAATGCTAAGGGCCCTGTATGTGCAGCGCCCCTGATAATTATCTCTAATGGGCAGAAGAGAGACCCCAATGATCCTCTCAGTAGTCCTCACAATCCTTTGTAGGGACTTGCGGTCAAAGCCATGTTGACTATCCATAATCTGCCCTGCCTATCCAAGTACTTATAAATCCGGTCCCTTAGAATACCATCTAATAACTTACCTACTGCTGAGGTCAGGCTCAGCAGCCAAGAACTTTCTGGCTTATTTTTAGAGCCATTCTTAAACAACAGAACAACGTGAGTTATCCTCCATTCCTCCAGTACGTCAGCTGTCACAAAGGATGATTTTAAATATCAATGCTAAGGCCCCTGCAGTTTTTGCACTTGCCTCCCACAAGGTATAAGGGAACATTTTGTCAGGCCCTGGGGTTTAATCCACCCTAATTTTCCTCAGGAGAGCAAACACCTCCTCCTCTGTAATCTATATAGGGTCAATGAAGTCATTGCTGCTTTGCCTTATTTCTATAGGCTCTGTGTCTGTCTCCCAAGTAAATGCAGACACAAAAAAATCAATTTAAAATCTCCTCCATCTCTTTTATCTCCATGTATAGTTGACCAGAGGACCTATTTTGTCTCTTGCTATATTTTTGCTCTTTATACATCTGTGGAAACCCTTGGGATTCTCCTTCACCTTGTCTGTTAGAGCAACCTTATACCTTCTTTTAGTCCTCATGATTTCCTTCTTTAGTGTTTTCTTACATATCTCATACTCCTCAAATACCTCATTTGCTCCTTCCTGCCTATATATCTGTTATGCTCCTCCTTCTTCTTAGCCAGGACTACAATATCTGTCAAAAACCAAGCTTCCCAAAACCTGTTATCCTTGCCCTTTGTTCTGACACACTTGCCAGATCCTTTCTGATAAAATTGGCCTTTCTACAATTTAGAATCTCAACCTGAGGACCAGACCTAACCTTCTCCATACTTATATTGAAACTAATGGCATTATGATCACAAGATGCTCCCCTACACAAACTTCTGTCGCCTGCCCTGTCTCATTCCCTAATAGCTGCCAGTCCTGCCCCTCTTGCAACCAAATCTTTCTAATGGCTTCAATATCACTGTCCCATGTATTGCCCTAAGCACACCCGCTTTTCCGACAATACACCTTGCATTGAAATCTACACACCTCAGAACATTAGTCCCAACATGCTCAACCTTTTAATTCCTGGACATCTCTTTTGAACTTACTCCACACCACCCCCCCCCCCACCCATCAAACACTTTCTAAATGCATGCCCTCTAGCACTTGACCCAAAAGTACTGTTTGCATTTTAGCCCAAAACATCCAACTCCATGTTTATTTCCCTCCATAGATGCTGCCTGACCTGCTGAGTTCCTTCAGCATTCCGTAGATGTTGCTCAAGATTTCCAGCATCTGCAGAATCTCTTGTGTCCATGATATGATCCTTTATCTTCTGCTTGTTATGTTTTAAAAGTTCTTAAGAGAATTATTAATATCTTTTTGAAATGCTTTTTCCATTTCTATATAACTATAGTAACAGTTCTTGAAGTTTTGCCTAAGGAAAAGAAAAAAAAAGATGAGAAGGCTGTTGTACTTGGCCAAGCTACAGTGGACTTACTGCCTCTGGTTCAAGGTGGGTGATATCAGCAGAAATGTCAATGACATGATTTATCTATTCAATAAATCTGATTACACATAACATGTAAAAGCTGATGTTAAATTTTCTCATCCTTAGGAGAATGTACGTTTACAGAGACTGTTATAATCCACCCTTTAGGCGGAGCTCCTTTAGAACAAACTATATCGGATGAAATTAAGGTAATCAGTAAAATACTAGCTTTGTGGTGTCTGGACTTGTGGTTGCATGGGCTTGGTGTGAGTTTGTCACATCTAAATTACATGCCAAGATTGATTCCATTTTATTTTTCTGCTATAATATAACAGTTGTAGGACAACTGAGTGGCTTGCTCAGCCATTTCAGAGTAAACCACGTTGTCTAGAGGCACATATGGGCCTGACAAGGTGAGGATGGCATGTTTTCTTACCTAAGGATATTAGTGAACCAATAGTGTTTAAACAAAAACAGCTCCATGGTCATTTGTTATTGGTAAAATTATGTTAGGATTTGAAATAAAATTCTTGGTTTGTATTGAAGAATTGCAAACTTACATTTTTTGGACTATTAGTTTAAACCTCTAGGCTATTAGTTCAGTCATCCTGATATGTGGTGGGCACAATTTGGTCAGGCACATCTTGTTAGTCATAAACAGTTTTTAGTTAAGTTTAATAATATTATCAAGTTAGTTTGGTGGATAAGAGAGGAAGTTACAGTACAGAATATACTTTTGTGAAATGCTCCTATTAGCAATACAGTTTCATTGGAAGTCCCAATATGTGCAAATCCACTAGTCCAATGGAGGCAGGTTCTTTGAAGTTGTCATGGCTGAGTGGGTGGGGGAATGGGGGGAAGGTAGCCTCTAACAACCAAGTCCAGCTCCTGGCCTTCACTTGTGGCTTAGCTACTAAGCCTGGCAGAACTGTTTCCACTGACAAGAGCAAAGGCAGATTACTGGTGCCTTAAAACCATTGACTCTGGGTAGATGGGGCTTGTCTGCCGTAGTTGGCAGCTCATCTATGAGAAGGAAAACTCTGATCTCAAACCTTTGCTGCCTTGCGGCTATACCCACTCATGGGGAAGGCTTTGGAAGTAAACCCAAAGAAAAATCTGGAGTCCCTAAGGCAGTCCTATGTGGAGTCAAATGCTGACTAGTTTTGCAGTGCCACTGGTGACAAACTATATCAGTTTCTGCCGTCCTTTGGATTCATCAGCTGTGTGGAGAGGGGGAGCATGCTGCATGGGCAACATCATGCTCTCCATTTTGTACTGCCCTGGATTGTGTATATGTAGACTGCCAGGATACAACATTCATGGTTAACCCTGACTACAGGAGGCCTCAAGAATGGATGTGGTCTGTACTAAGGTTGGAGGACTGTTTGTCTCTGTCTGTGAGTGTTGATGGGAGGGAGGAAAGGAGCTTGTTTTGATTTTCATAGACTTCCTCATCTCCCCTCAATCTTTGTTTTAAAAGAAACAACTAACTGAATTCAATCTCTCCTCAAAATTCTCCGGCTCTGGTAATATCATAATGTATCCTCATTGCTCTCTATCAAACTACAGGCATTCACCCTGCAAAAACTCATTTCAGGGAGGTAGCGCCCCACCCCCCGCAACCCCTTATCCCCACTCCCCCCCACCCCGGTCGACCTCCAAGGGTGTATGAAATACTTTGTTTAGTGATTTTGTCTAATCTGTAAACCAAGTTGGGTATATGCAGAAAATGTGACATTAAAATATGTACTTATATTATCATGTTTATTCTATTACAACTTTAAGCAAGTCTACAGGGAGTGTGGCCTCATCACGTAGGACATCAATAGCGTAGCTCCTGGGCAACTAGCCAGCTAGTTTAAATCAGGGGTCCCCAACCTTTTTTGCACCGCGGATTGGTTTAATATTGACAATATTCTTGCAGACCGGCCGACCCAGGGTGGGGCGGGCAGTGTTAAACACGACCGGAATATAGGTGATAAGTCAACTGTAAGTCACTTGTAAGTGGCTAATACACTCAATTTCGTTTCTAAAGGGGTTTATCTAACGAATTTAATATTAAACACACTGTGCATATTTTTCTCGCATGAATGTAGTGATAAGTCAATTATAACAGTGGTCCCAAACCTCCGGACCACAAAGAATGCAGCAGTACAGCGGTAGCCAGAACGCACCCAGCACATCTTTAAGAAAAAAGCCAAAATAAACAAGCTAATTAATTAGGTGCCGCCTGGCACATAAATATTGGCCCAAATCAGAGACGACGCAATCGACAATCGCCTCTGATCTGGGCCGACATTTACGTGCCGGGTGGCACCTAATTAATTACCTTGTTTATTTTGGCTTTTTTCTTAAAGATGTGCTGGATGCGTTCCGGCCACCACTGTATTCTTTGCGGCCCGGAGGTTGGGGACCACTGAATTATAAGTCATTCATAAGTCAATAGCATCATAACATTTTAAGTAACATTTGGATATTAAACACACAGCGCATATTTTCCTCGTATGAACATATAAAATCTTTGCAACACACCAATATCACTGAATCAGTGGGAGCCCTGGGCTTGTTTTCCTGCAACAACACGGTCCTATCGAGGGGTGATGGGAGACAGCGATACTCGAAGGGGTTTCCTTATGTCCAGTCTATTCCGCAGTTTAGTTTTCGTAGTATTCATTGCAGAAAACACCACTTCACAGAAATATGTTGGAAATGGAAGCAACGTTTTCAGTGCTTTCGTAGCAATCTCAGGATATTCAGCCTTGACTTTGATCCAGAATGCTGGCAGGGATGTTATGTCAAACATACTTTTCAGCCCGCCATCATCTGCAAGCTGGAGGAGTTGATCTTTTCCCTGCGCTGACATGGATGATCCACTGGGGACATTCACAAATGGGTCACGGGCCCATTCCTTTGCACGTCTTGGGTCACTGATGACCTCGCGTGCGTTAAAATTCAACAGTGTGTGACAGGGAATGAGGAAAGGTGCAGCTGACTCAAATCGTTTCATATCGCCAAATCATATTGGTTGGGGACCACTCTTAGCATGAAGAGAGACCAATCAGGATGCTCACTCTGCCTCTTCCTCTCCCTCTCAAAAAAATCTATTCCAGGATATTGTATATAATTTCCCGGCGTCAGGGAGCAACTATTGCTATGCGGGAGACTCCCGGAACTTCCGGGAGAGGTGGGATGTCTGAATCTATTACATCACTGCTGTAACATAGTGACTCAGGCTAACCAAGCACTATTTAGCTGTGACCTAACTAAATGATTGAAAACAGATATCTCGACCACCTTGGTTCCAGAGTAGCTCATAGGGAATTCCCATGTGATTGGAAAGAATAAGGGAAAAAAAATCCATCAACCTTACCACCATCAAGTTTGGAAGTTTGATCTTAGAATCTAATGAGCTGTTTATGTGCACTAATTTGTTAAAATATAAAGTAAGTATAATTAGCAGTATAACTTTGTAATATTTGCACTTTACCAGTTGCTATGTTTTATATGCAGGCTTTCCTGGACGTTACTGTGTCTGTCCCAGAGCCTTTACTTTCTGAAGCTCAATTAGAAGCATCTAATTTGCTGAGGATCACTGCAGAGTCTGCTTATTCAGTTCCCGAGAGCTGGAATCCCACAGGACCACAATTTAATTATATAGTTGCTCTATTTCTTCCAGCAGCTACTCAGGTAAACAGAGAACCCTATTTTCCAGGAAAGTACCTTGCATAGATTATAAATGGCACTGGAATAGTTCACTCATTTAGTATTTACTCACAAAATAAGCTGCCTTCCACCATTTTACCGTATTAACATGTCTTTCTGCCTCATCCATTTAACCTGGTCAATCTAATACCTTTGTGAGTCACCTCAACCACTTCACGTAGTAGCACAATTTATTTCCTCACCACTCTCTAAATAATGGTTTAGGGAGATTATACAGCTTAATACATAAGTAAGGAGTTGGTGTAGAAAGAAGGGCAGAAGAATTTTGGATCATTGGATTCTCTTCAAGGGAAGGTGGAACCTGTACAGAATGGATGGTTTGCACCTGAATTGGATGGAGACTAATATCTTAGTGGGAAGGTTTGTTAAACTAGAGTTGCAGTGGGAAGGGATCCAGAGTGCCAGAACAGTTAGTGGAGAGGTGAGGAGGTACATGTTGATAAGACCTCAGACAAAGTTAGGAATCAGAAGGCTGAGTATGGTGCAACTAGCGTCCTGAGCTGCATGACTTTCAATGCAAGAAGTATCATAGGAAAGGCGGATGAAGATGAGGTAGCCAGTTTACAAACAGAGGTAATCAACAGGAGAGGCTGCTGATAGGGCAAAATTGCAGTCAATGGGATGAGTTCCAACAAAAGGGGCAGACAAAATCGGGAAGTGTGAATGCAGCACTGAATGTGTTATATTTGAATGCACACAGCATACAAAAGGTAGATGAACTTGTAGCACAGTTGCAGATTGGCATGCATGATGTTGTAGGCATCACTGAATCATGTCTGAAATATTGTAGCTGGGAGCTGAATGTCCAAGGGTACACATTTTTCAAAAGGACAGTCAGGAAGGCAGAAAGGGTGGTGTTAACCCATAGGTAAAATATGAAATCAAATCATCGGAAAGAGGTAACATAAGGTCAGAAGCTGTTGAATCATTGTGGATAGAGCTAGGGAACTGCAAGGGTAGAAAAAAAACCCTGATGGGAATTGTATACAGACCTCAAAACAGTAGTAAGGATGTGGTCTATAAATTATACAGGAGATAGAAAATGCAAGCCAAAGAGGAAAAGTTACAGCAGTAATGAGGGATTTCAATATGCAGGTAGATTGGAAAAATCAGGTTGGTGCTGGACTCCAAGAGGAGCACTTTCTAGAATGCCAATGAGATGGCTTTTTAGAGCAGCTCGTGGCTGAGCCCACTAGGGGATCAGCTATTCTGGATTGGCTGTTGTACAATGAACCAGAATTGATTAGAGACCTTCAGGTAAAAGAACCCTCAAGGGCAAGTGATCATAATATGATCGAATTCACCCTGAAATTTGGAAAGGAGAAGCTAAAGGCAGATGTATCCGTATTACAGTGGAGTGAATGGAATTACAGAGGTATGAGAGAGGAATTGGCCAGAATTGATTGGAAAAGAACACTGTCAGGGATGATGACAGAGCTGCAATGGTTGGAATTTCTGGAAGCAGTTCAGAAAGCACAGGATATATAGGGTACATCCCAAAGAGGAAGGAGTACTCTAAAGGCAAGATGACACAACTGTGGCTAACAAGAGAAGTGAAACCCAACATAAAAGCCAAAGAGAGGGCATATAATAGAACAAATATTAGTGGGAAGACAGAGGATCAGGAAGCTTTTACAAACCAACAGAAGGCAACTAAAAAGTCTTTAAGAAAGTAAAGATGGAATACAAAAGTAAGCTCGCCAATAATGTTAAAGAGAATACCAAAAGTTTCTTTAGATACATAATGTGTAAAAAATAAGATGAGAGTGGATATTGGACCACTGGAAAATGATGGTGGAGAGGTAGTAATGGGAGACAAGGAAGTGGTGGATGAACTGAATAAGTATTTTGCATCAGACTTCACTGTGGAAGACACTAGTGGAATGGTGGAAGTTCCAGGTGTCAGTGGTCATGAAGTGTGTGAATTTACCATTGCAAGAGAGGACATTCTTGGGAAACTGAAAGGTCTGAAGGTAGATAAGTAATCTGCATCAGATAGTGTACACTTCAGGGTTTTGAAGGAGGCGGCTGAAGAGATTGGGGAGGTGTTAGTAATGATCTTTCAAGAATCATTAGATTCCCGAATAGTTCTGAAAGACTGGAAAATTGCAAATGTCACTCTTCAAGAAGGGGGAGAGGCAGAAGAAAGGAAACTATAGGCTAGTCAGTCTGACCTCAGTGGTTGGGAAGATGTTGGAGTTGATTATTAAGGATGAGGTCTCTGGGTACTTGGAGGCGCATGATAAAATTGGCCATGTTCAGCACAGTTTCCTCAAGGGAAAATCTTCCCTGACAAAACTGTTGGAATTCTTTGAAGAAATAACAAGCACGATAGACAAAGGAGAATTGGTTGATGTTGTGTACTTGGATTTTCAGAAGGTGCCAAACATGAGGCTGCTTAACAAGTTTCGAGCCAATGGTATTACAGGAAAGATTCTAGCATGGATAAAACAGTGGCTGATTGGCAGGAGGCTAAGAGTGGGAGCCTTTTCTGGTTGGCTACCAGTGACTAGTGGTGTTCCACAGGGGTCTGATTCTGATTGGGACTGATTCCTTTTACCTTATATGTTAATGATTTGGATGATGGAATTGATGGCTTTGTTGCAAAGTTTGCAGACGATATAAAGGTAGGTGGAGGGGCAGGTAGTTTTGAGGAAGTAGAGAGGCTACAGAAGGACTTAGACAGATGAGGAGAATGGGCAAAGAAATGGCAGATGGAATACAGCATCAGGAGTATTGTGAGCATACTCGTTTGGAGTATTGTGAGCAGTTTTGGGCCCTTTATCTTAGAAAGGATGTGCTGAAACTGGAGAGGGTTCAAAGGAAGTTCACGAAAATGATTCCAGGATTTGGTGACTTATCATATGAAGAGCGTTTAATGGCTCTGGGCCTGTATTCAGTAGAATTCAGAAGAATGAGGGGTGACCTCATTGAATCCAATCGCATGGTGAAAGACCTTGATAGAGTGGATGAGGAGAGGATGTTTCCTATGGTGGGAGCATCTAAGACCAGAGGATGACAGCCTCAGAATAGAGGGGTGTCCTTTTAGAACAGAGATGAGGAGGAAGTTCTTTAGCCAGAGAGTGGTGAATCTATGGAGTTGTTTGCCACAGGCAGCTATAGAGACCAGGTCTTTATGTCTGTTTAAGGCAGAGGTTGATAGATTCTTGATTTGTCAGAGCATGAAGGGTTATAGGAGGTTGGGGCTGAGAGGAAAATTGGATCAGCCATGATGAAATGGCCGAGCAGACTCAATGGGCCATATGGCCTAATTCTGCTTCTATACCCTTGGTCTTCTGTATTATTTTTGTAACAATAAAACCAAAATTATGCATAGAGTTCTTGTATGATTTAACCAAAACTTTATTGGTGTTTAGCATTTTTATTATTTTTTAAAAATTCAAATCCCCTTAAAATGTTCAACTAATCATATTAAATTCAAAAACCATTAATTCCCTAAATATCTAACCAGTTCAAAGTTATCTGAAATGGCATTATTTAATTATGTCAACTGAATTTTATTTCAGAAGGTGATTTTTTCTAATGGGATTTTGAAAGCTGCAGGAGAAAAAGAGCCCATTATAAGATCAAAGAGATGGCCAATAAGCAACATTGTTGCATCTGGGGCTCAGAATATTCCAGATTCCTTCATTGAGGTTTGTCCATATGAAGATGAAGACGGGGAACTAAACAACAAAGAGGTAAGACATAAGGCAGGCAATGTAATATACAAAGATCGGTGCTGAAATCACTGTTGTCAGCCATCCATATGAATGTACTCAGAACTCAGAAATACAATTTCAAAATTTGTGGATGTCAGCAAATTATGAGGTTTATGACTGCATGAAAGTAAAGGAAAAGGTTCATAAATACAGAACAAGGATAAGGGACAAATGACCTACTAGTAGATAATTGTGAGGTAGTATATTTATTAAGAAGAATAAGGTTATCACATACTTACTGGAAAATAACCCGCTAAGTTGCTTAGTGGAGCAAAAAGATCTAGTGTAAAGATTGAAATGCATCTAAAAGTAACAGCGCCACATGAAGCACAGCATTGAGATTAATTTCTTGAGTTATAAAAAAAGATGTTACAGATTAAACAACACACACAAAATGCTGGAGGAACTCAGCAGGCCAGGCAGCATCCATGGAAAAGAAAACTGTTAGCGTTTTGGGCCGAGTCCCTTCATCAGGACTGGGATAAAAAGATGAGGAGTCAGAGTAAGAAAGCATGGGGGGGGGGGGAGGGGGGGAAAACACAAACTGATAGGTGAAACCTGGAGGAGGAGGGAGGGGTGAAGTAAGGAGCTGGGAAGTTGATTGGTGAAAAAGATACAGGGCTGGAGAAGGGTGTTTCTGATAGGAGAAGACAGAAGTCCATTGAAGAAGGAAAAGTGGGAGGAGCACCAGAGAGAGATGATGGGCAGGTAAGGAGATAAGGTGAGAGAGGGAAACAGAAATGGGAAATGGTGAAGGAGAGTGGGTGGGTTCAAGAAATCGATGATCATGCCATCAGGTTGGAGGCTACCCAGACGGAATATAAGGTGTTGCTCCTCCAACCTGTGTGTGGCTTCATCTGACCAGAAGAGGAGGCCATGGATTGACATGTCGGAATGGGAATGGGAAGTGGAATTAAAATGGGTGGGCACTGGGTGATCTCAGCGAAGCGATCTCCAATCAACGTCGGGTCTCACCGATATACAGGAGACCACACTGGGAGCACTAGATACAGTAGATAGCCCCAGCAGACTCACAGGTGAAGTGTCGCCTCACCTAGAGGGACTGTTTGGGGCCCTGAATGTTAGTGAGGGAGGAGCTGTAGGGGCAGGATAGGTGCCAGGAAGGAGATCAGTGGGGAAGGACCAATAGACAAGGGAGTTGCATAGGAAGCGATCTCTGTGGAAAGCAGAAAGTTGCGGTGGGGGTGAGGAAAAGATGTGCTTGGTGATGGGATCTTGTTGGAGATGGCAGAAGTTAAAGAGAATTATGTGCTGGATGCAGAGGCTTGTGGGGTGGTAGGTAAGGACAAGAGCAACCCTATCCCTGGTGGGATGGCGGAGGATAGGGGTGAAAGCAGATGTGCGCCAAATGTAAGAGATGCAGTTGAGGGCAGCCTTGATGGTGGAGAAAGGGAAGTCCCTTTCTTTGAAGAAGGAGCTTAGTTCTGGAATGAAAAGCCTCATCCTGAGAGTAAATGTGGTGGAGATAGGGAAATTCAGAGAAGTGGATGGCATTTTTACAAGTAATGAGGTGGGAAGAGGTATAGTGCAGGTAGCTGTGAGAGTCCATGGATTTATAATATGTATCCGTCAAAAAGCTGTCTCCAGAGTTAGAGGCAGAGAGGTCAAGGAAGGGGAGGGAGGTGACAGAAATGGACCAGCTAAATTTGAGGGCAGGGCAGAAGTTGGAGGCAAAGATGATGAAGTCGATGAGCTCCACTTGGGTGCAGGAAGCAGCTCCAAAGTTATAGATTAAGCTAATTGATTCTGCTGCGTAGGATCGCTGCCACTTTCCTGAGGGTTGATTCAATAATTCTTGTTATAAGTAAATGCAGATTGCTGGAGAGCTGTAACATCCTTCAAATTCCTTTAAATGTGATAATAGCTGGCTGACCTTGCATCTCTCTATTTACCTTGTGCAGAATTAGAACATTAAGATGTTGGAGAGAACTTTGTTTATGCTGCAAAGAGGTTATGACATTTTCAGTTTGAATTTCATTGCAATTGGATTTAGGGTCGAATAAAGTGAGTGAATAGGGTTAGCTGTACCTCCCCTTTGGAAAGAATTGGATCCAGCTCTTTGCAAAGTCATGTACTCAAGATAATAAGTTGATTTGAAATACAATCTTTTTAGCAGTCTAGTTTTGCAGCAAGTGCAGCAAGTTTTTCAATGTGTTTCCCGTTACTCTCCTGCTGATAGCCCCACCTGTGTCTCATGCAGAACTTAAAGCTGATTGCACCTTCCAGTAAGCTGCTGTTTATGCTCTGCATTCTCTAAGTCTGTTTCAGACCACATATTCCTATTATGGCATAATGTAAAGAGTACATCTACAACGTGTTGTGTACTATAGTACGGTTTCATTTTCTAAGCTCTAGGCTGGGAGTGCAAGATCAAGCTGAAGATGTTCTTCACCATCCTTTTTTTTAACGATTCTTCCATGGCCTTACTAGGTTGCATTTCTTGTGTATCTGGAAAAATAGGTATGTGTATGCTTGAGGCAGAGGAGAAAAGTAAGGGGTAAACTGTTTGCATCTTGCATGTCACTATTGGCTAAATCCAAAAAATCAAATAGTATAACACCAGACAGCAGCCCAAAGTTGTTCTGCAATGAAATTGACATTCTATACTTAGAAACTGAGGTAGATATTTCTTTCATTCTCTGTAAATCCATCACTGCTATTGCTCAAGCTGGAATAATGATGCAAATTGAATTAAAAATTGCATTTTAAAGCTCCCCTCAACTTATTATCAATTGTTCCTTATCAAAAGTTGGACTGATCAAGTTTGCTGATTTTGCTTTGCCTCTTGTTTGTAAACAACAGTCAAATGAGCTTTTGAAGATATAGAAACAGGAGAAAATCTGCAGATGCTGGAAATCCAAGCAACACACACAAAATGCTGGAGGAACTCAGCAGGCCAGGCAGCATCTATGGAAAAGGGTAAAGTTGACGTCTCAGCCCAAAATGTCTTTTCCATAGATGCTGCCTGGCCTGCTGCATTTCTCCAGCATTTTGTGTGTCTTGAAGATACAGGGCCCAATTGAAAACAACAAAGCTACCTGAAGGAATGTACTTGAAAAGATGGTCATACTTTAACCAAGCACAACCAGCTGATTGAATTGTTCAATACAGTTTAAGCAGCAACGTTACAGATGACACCTGTAGTAACACTGGGTGGTATTTACCAATATGGCTTCATCTGATACAGATTTGCTCCTGATAGAACAAAAGACATCTGAGAATTTTATATCTTTCAATTATTATCCAGGACTGGGCATTTAGAACAGAGGCAGAAAATTTGAAGAAGCGTGTCACATGGAACATTGAGCAACGCTGCTTTATGGAGCCTGAGGCTTTGTCGAGGTAACTACTGTATCTTATATAAATATTAGTATAAACAGGAATTGGGTTGAATAACCATTTGTATTATGTTTTATTGTTTCTGGACTCTGGAGTTGAATCCAGGCAAAACTGTTAGGAATTAAAGTCTCTGCTGTCAGCATGAAATCACATCTTAGTTTTTGAAAAGAACTGTCTTTGTGGCTTTTAAGATTTCTGTTGTATGAAGTGGAAGAGTTGTACTGCTAGAGTAATTTTCATTTTTTCTGAGGGTAGTGATTAAAAAATTCACAAAAATGTTTTTCACTCAATGAAAAGTTATGTATAATTGAAATTCTAACTCCAGACCACAATTACGTTAGTATTCTGTAGGGGCTTGTCAACATCTATAGAATATATTGTGTTTTCACAATCTCTCCCTCTGGAGAGAAAAATGAAAGTATGTGCCTGCCATGCTTCTGACTGTATAACTGAAATTAACAATTTATCTTGGAGATTCTTATTTTGTATGGTGAAATTTCTGAATGCAGGATGGTATCATTTCAATTTTTTTTTAAAGTACAGACTTTGGATACCAATAATTCCCTTTCCATGATTGGATTTTAGGCAGGAGAAGTCTTAATTTTGTTGGAGCAGAATCCTGAAACTGTGCAACAAAGTATATTTGATTTATATATTTTAGGTATTTACAAGTGTGTATTTCTTTTTAGCTGAGCGTCTACCTAAGATAAAGTGAGTTTTAAGTTTTTATTATGCTTTATGCCTTCAAGAATCCTTTGAACCATGTTCAGGTAAAAGATTTAAGTTACATGATTAGCAAATTATTCCAATTCAGTATGCAATGTGCTCATTTGCATTCATGGCTTAATTTATGCCAATGGCAAAAAAGGGAGTGATAGCAGCAATTGCAGGCACTCTCAAATGCCAAAGTATGTAGTGTTGTCTGTCTGTGTGCAATACTGATTTGATGCCAGATTTATCATTTGCCTAATCTTTCAGATGATATTACCAGGATAGGTCACACTACCTCCACTATGTAATCATTGAACAGGAGAACTATTAAAGCACAGAAGGCCATTCAACCCATCAGCTGTGTTGAGTTACTGTCGAGCAATCTATTCCTTTTCAGCAGAACACAATCTGCTGGAGGAACTCAGCAGGCCAAGCAGCATCTATGGATGAACGGAACTGTTTTGTGTTGAAATCCTGTATCAGAACTACTTATTTTCATTTTCTAGTTCCAGACCCGTTGACCTCGTTAATTATTTTCCCTCAAGTGTCTATCTAACTCCCTTTAGAAAACTCTGAATCATTGTTTCCACCATTCTTTAAGGCTGTGAGATTATAACTAATCCAAGTAAAAATATTTTTTCCTCACTAAATCCGAATCTTTGGCTCATTACTTTAAATCTACAAAGAAGTGGGTTCCTCTCTGTTTACTCGTTATAAATGTGTATTGTACCTCCATCAAGTATTCTCTCATCTTCCTCCAGTCTAACATTTTTCCTGAAGTTTTTAATTCCTGAAACGATCCTAATAAATATCTATACTTTTTCTAATATCTTTAAATACTTCCAGAATTGTGTTTCCAGAAATAGACTCAATACTTTGTAGCTAAACCAGTGTTTTGTAACTTAGAAGTATGGTAAATTGAGATTAATTTATGAAAAGCTAGTTGAAATAGCCTATAGTCTAGTTTTGCTTGACGTTGTTACAATTTACTGCATAAGTAGAGATTGTGTCTTCAGTTCAAGGTCTTGGTGCAATAGTGTTCGTTCGTGTTCGTCCATCGTCGATGTTGATGAGGACCTCGACACCATTATAATGATGCCGACACTAGCGCGTGATTTGGATTTAAGTGAGGGAGAGTTGCGCAGTGTTTGTCTCACTCTCTCTTCCCAATTCCCATCTGGATCCAGTAGCAAGACAGAGTCAAGACAGCTGGAGATGGGACTAGGTGCAGTGGATGACCAGGACATCTTCTGTGTCTTGTCCTGCTCTACACGTTCCACGACGTTTGCAGAGACCACCTTCTTGACCGTTGGACCTTCCATTGGTCTTGTCCGCTCAATCCGCCAGGGTCTGTCTTCACATGCTGGGATAGACAACTCCCTATCTCACCGAGAGTTTGAGACCTGTCAGCTACCTTCAACTGGTTTAGCTGGCTTTTCGAAGCCGTTGCCCGGGGTGTGGCCGCTGTTACATGCAAACAGCTACCTGTAGCTGTAGCTGGTGCAATATCAATTCAGTCAATGCACCGTTTTGATCTCCATCTGTAGAAAAGTCTATCCTCTTTGTATCTCCCTATCTGCAATATACAAGTTTGAAATCCCTTCCAAATTTGCCTTCCTTTGTAATGTTTGTTACTGCACTCTATAACTGGAGTTTCAACACGATCTCTTACCCTCATATTAAGCTGTGATCTGTCTTGCAAAGTATGTTTCCTTTTTATATCTTATAATTTTCCTTGAAGTAGAGATCTTTAAGGGGATATTATGCATATTGATGAAAAAGTGTTTTCTTTTAGCAAAGTGTGTTTAAAATATTATTGTGTAAGCTTGGTGTTAAAATTTGTTGATAATCTAAAACATATTATTATGACAAGCTAAAAGATTTCCATCCAAATTATTTGGCTGATATTTTGTATAAAAATATTTGCAAGGTTGTAAGTCCAGTTGAATTTCCCTTTGCTGTCAATGGATACGGTCAAAATACCTTGACCTCACAATCTACCTTGCTATGATCTTGCACTTTATTGTTTACGGGCCCTGTGCTTTCTCTGTAGCTTTTATATTTTATTCTGCATTGTTATTTTACCTTGTTCTACCTTATTGCACTGTCTAATGATTTTGATCTGTATGAACAATATGCAAGACAACCTTTCACTATATCTTGGTACACATGATAATAACAAACCAATACCAATATTGATAGATTATATCAAAAGAAATGAAGAGGATGTTTCCTATGGTAGGAGAGTCTAAGACCAGAGGGGACAGCCTCAGAATAGAGAGGAGGCGTCCTTTTAGAACGGAGATGAGGAGGAATTTCTTTAGCCAGAAAGAGGTGAATCTGTGAAATTCTTTGCCACAGGCAGCTGTGGAGGTCAAGTCTTGATGTATATTTAAGGCAGAGGTTGATAGATTCCTGATTGGTCAGCGCATGAAGGGATACTGCGACATGGCAAGAGATTGGGGATGAGAGGAAAATTGGATCTGCCATGATGAAATGGTGGAGAAGACACAATGGGCCAAATGGCCTAATTCTGCTCCTATATATTTATGGTCTTATGGAAGTAGAACACTACGAGTAATTTATCTGATTTTTTAAAGTTTGGATAATTAAATCTCTTTTCCAGTTTACAGAAGCATATAGCAGACACAACTTACTTACCTGTGGAGGTCAAGCGTGTGCCATTAGCTGGTCCGACTAAAGGAGGGAAAAGCAGTAAAATAGATAAGGTCAGTTAATTATTCCTGGAGTCATATCTATAAAAGAGGCAGAAAGAATTGAATGAGCTATTCTTAATACACTACTTGTAGAATAATATGGTAATTCTCCTGGATGCTTTCTTTACTTTCTTCAAAAAGAATACCGATTATAGCAAATATATGATCACTCTTCCTTTATGATCACGTCAAATACAAGCTTGCAAGGCTATCTTGACAATATTCTTATCACTTGTAAGGATTCCAATTTATTTTATGATTGGCCATAATTTTCATTCAAGTCATTTTTAAACAATGACTGTCTCCAAACAATGACTGTATCCATGGGTATTCATGTATAGTTGAATGACAGTTAAACTTACACTTGAACTTTAGAGGTTTTCCAAAATCAAAGCTTTGTTGCTTGAAGGTTTTCTTTCATCCCATGGATTCTTAGCCTGAAGTAATTGACAGGCATGAATGAATACCAGAAATGAAAAACCCTCAGTCAAAGGAAAGTCAATCACAAATATTGTAGCAGAATTCATGTTCATCTTTTAAATCTTTGTGGTAATTTTTTTATTTATATTATCTGCAGACAGAGGATGAGGGTCCTATTTCCTTTCATGGAATAGCATATGTAAATATGGCACCTTTACTGTATCCAGGTGTGAGGCGGATTCGAGGAGCATATCCAATAGTTGCTTATAATGAGGCTGAAATATTTGAAAAGGTAATGTTGATGTACTGACAGGATCTGCATTAGTTTGGATAGGAATGTCTGGGTAGACCTATAAAATGCCTTATAGAATAAACTCCCAATTTTCTGCCATGCTGCTTAGAAACATTAAAGAGTGAATGCTAGCTTGTTAGATCATGAAAGGAAAAGAAACATGCCACACTCCTGGCATTGAGAATCTCCAATATAAAATAAAAACACAGACATTCAACAGGCCTGGCTGCATGCCTGGGAAGCGAAACATTTCAGGTCAAAGATCCTTTATCACAATATGAAATGTTGGAGGGTAATATACAGCAGTATGGGTAAGTTCATCAGAATACTTAGGGCATTGCTATGCCTGTAAGAAAATTTAGAGAACCTAATTTCAACCTTCCATACAGCTTTGCACATATCCTTTCCAGAACAGGCTATCTCCATGTCAATATCTGTTTATCCATTCATCGTTCAGTGCAGGTAAAAGCTATTACTGCTGCAGTGGAAGTTGAGACTTTGACCATGCAATCATTTATTGCTCATTGTAAGTTCACTATATTGACATTAAAGGTCAGATTGCTGTTTCTATGGTGTAGCTTACATTGTAGTGAAGCATCTAAGTTAGTGTATTGTTGATCTTTCCAATGGTAGAGACTCCAGCTTGTCCTTATAAAGACATTAAAGATTAGCTTTATTTGTCATATGTACATCAAATCATCAGTAAAATGTGTTGTTTGCATCAACAACCAACAAAGTCTGAGGATTGTGCTGAGGGAGGCCCACAAGCGTTGCCACATTTCCTACGGCAACTTTTTACTGCTTTTTACCGGTAATGCCCACAGCTCACTAACCCTAACCCTAACCATATGTCTTTGGAATGTGGGAGGAAACTGGAACACCCAGAGGAAACCCATGCAGTCACCGGGAGAACATGCAAACTCTTTATAGACCACTGCAGGAATTGAACTCCGATCAGTGATCATTGGCACTGTAAAGTTTTGCACTAACCACTACAATACCATGCTGCCCATCATGACACCGTGCTGTCGGATCAGGCTGTATTCTTAAGTAGATCTGGATAATTATTTCCATTACTTTTTCCAATAGGACATTACATCTTCGGTGGGGTGGGCACCCGTGGTTGTTCATAGCAGATCATGATGATCTCTTTTCTTAATGTATGACTCAGACAAAACGTAAAAAGAGCTTCTCACGGGAGACATCTGGAGGGAAGGGACAATCTCAACATTATAAAATGTCTATTAGTAAATTCAAGGATGAAAAGACAACAAGGGAAACCGGGAGGAAGGTAGGACACATCTTACAAAGATTCTTATAAGCCATTGATTCATTTGAGCTGTATAATGTATTACATGCTATCAGAGATGTTTATTGTCATTCAGTGTTCTATTAAAACTGTTCATTTTCCTTCCTAAGCCCTCCTTCAATGTTAGTGTTCTGTATTGATTGTTTATTAAAATCAGTTATTACTTATTCTGCATTCTGATGTCTCCAAAGAGTTTAGAAAGGGATAAGAATTTAACTTCAGGCAATATGGAGACAAAATTGATAAGTGGGGTGCTGAATACAGGACTGAAGATGTTAGATTTGAATACCTGCAGTATATGAAGTAATGTAGAAGATCTTGTAGTGCAGCTAAAATCCGGCAGGTATGACACTGTGGGTATCACAGAACCTCATCCAAGGATACACATTATACTGAAGGGATAGGACAAGGGGTGGCATTGTTGGTAAAAAATGAAATCAAATTCTTGGAAAGAGGTGACATAAGATCAGACGATGTAGAGTCCTTCTGGATGGAGCTGAGAAACTGAAAGGGTAAAAAAATCCCTGATGGGGTTATATACTGGTTTCTGAACAGCAGCCAGAATGTAGGGTACAACAGGAGACAGAAAAGGCATGTAAGAAAGGCAATGTCTTGATAGTTACATGTGATTTCAATATCCAGGTAGATTGGGAAAATCATGTTGGTGCTAGATCCCAAGAGAAGGAATTTATGGAATGCCTATGAGATGGCTTTTTTTTTAGAATAGCTTGTCGTCAAGCCCCCTAGAGAAAAGGCAATTGTGGATTGGGTGTTGTGTAATGAACCAGACTTGATTAACAAACTTAAAGTAAAGGAACCCTTAGGAGGCAGCGATAATTTTATGATAGAATTCACCCTGCATTTTGGGAGAAGATAAAATTGAATGTATTGGTTTTACAGTTGAATGAAGGTAATTACAGAGGCGTGAGAGAGGAGCTGACCAAAATTGATTGGAAGCAGACTCTAACGGGGCAAACATAGAGCAGCAGTCATGAGAGCTTCTGGGAGTACTTAAAAGACTCAGGATCAGTTCATTCTAAAGGGAGAAAGAAACAGCTGTGCCTGACAAGGAAAGCCAAAGACAGCATAAGAGCAAAAAAAAAGCACACCATTTAGCAAAAATTAGTAAATTAGTCCACTTGTATTGAAAGGCAAATCAAAATTTGATCATCAGTGGGGAACAAAATTGAATTAATTCTGCATATGTGAGATTTAATTGGATAAACCTTTGGTGGAACTGGTGTGGAACCTTACACTGGAAAGAAAGATCCCACCATTTTTCAGAAAATGAGAAGTATTTCTTGGTCTTAATTTACCATTGTATTTCATTACCTTTTTAATTTGTTTTGTTTGTTTTTGTAGAGCTCAGTGAATGTGAAGTCACTTATCGCAGAACATGAATTTGAACATGAAACTTTAAATTCACTTAACACGGAAGGAGATGTACGTCTACTAAAACCTGTAACCTGCATTGAGAGATTTCAACAATGAAATATTCTTCCATCTCTTTCTTCTTTATCATTTGAGTCAGCTGATTGAAGTCTGAGAGATTTTGGAGATAAATGAGGGTGGTTATGATATAATTTCAACAAAATAATAAGAATGTTAAATATAATGAGGCAATAATCCAAGAGTGCTTAACATAGGACTGATACAGCATAAGTTTTCAATGACATTAAAACTTACAGAAGGTGGGTAATGGAAGGTTGGGTAGGAAAAATACTTGAACAATTGTTCCTCAAAATGTTATGAGCAGCAATATTTCAGTGGCATTTTGGTTGTGGTAAGGCTAGAGGGAAATTATGCAATCAAGTTTTAAGTAAATGCATATGATGGCATAATTAGAACAGAAAGTGCTGGGTATACTCAGCAGGTCCAGCAGCATCCATGGTGAGAGAAACAGCTAATGTTTCAGATCAATGGTCCTTCACCAGAACTGTAAAAGTGAGAAAACAATTGTGCTTTAAGTTGTAGAGAGGGATCGGGATGGAAAGAATAAAAGGAATATACATGATGGGATGCAAACCAGAGTAAACTAGGTCACCTGGATAGTTGCTTTCAATGCCACATAAGAGGTAAATGAATGCTGCTTAACTATAGATGATCCGTCTGGAGGAGTGTAAGTAAAGAAAGTTGGGAGTAGTAAAAAAAACTTGGAAATTAAGCTGCAGATCAAACCAAATGCTAAGAGATCTGAAATAAACCTGAGTGCTAGAAATACTCAGCAGATCAGGAAGCGTCATGGAGAGAGGAAAAACTGAGTTAATGTTGCAGGTGAAAGTTCTTATTTGTTTATATTTATATATTTTTCTCCTCTGTGAACTTCCTTGTTTTTATTCTGTTACATTATAGAAGGTCATTCAGCTAAGTATATGCTCTCAAAGCTTTCCCATTACATTACTAATTTTCACTAATGTATTCTTCCCAAATTTACCACTCTCCCCTAGCACCACGGTACTCTTCTCACCTACACAATTCACAGTGGCTGCTTAACATATTAACCTGCTCAACTTTGAAATGTAGGAAGAAATCAAAGCACCTAGAGAAAACCCTTGGAGTCATGGAAAACATACAAACTCCATATGTAAGTCAGAAACCTAGTATTGTGAGCCTGCAGCTCTCCTAGTTTTGCCTACTATTTTTTATGCCAGATCTAGCTAGTACTGACACAGGATAAGGGGAAAAGCTGGACTGCCAAAGTTTGTGAATTTGGCACCGAGTCCTGAGGGTTGTAATGTTTCTAAATGCAAAACGGTGCTGTTTCTTGAACTTGTATTTGGCACCTTGGGAAGCTTATTAGAGACCAAGACAGAGAGATCTGAATAAGATTGAGATGACAATAAGTAACGGGAAGTGCAGAATCACTCTTACAAATTGAAAGGTGGTGTTCTACAAAGGAGTCATCCACTCAACATTTTGATTTTTGCAGTGTAGGTGAGACAACACCATCAGCACAAGCACTATAGGCACGTAGTGGTTAGTGTGACACTATTACAGCTCAGGGTGTTCCGGAGTTTGGAGGTTTATTCCAGCACCGTTGGGAATAAAGAGGTTGAACGCTCTCCCCATGATCTGCATGGGTTTCCTGCGAACGCTCCAGTTTCCTCCCACAGTCCAAAGATGAACTGGTTAGTTGGTTGGTTGGTCACAGTAAATTGTGCTGTGATTAGGCAACTGTTAAATAGGTGGGTTGCTGGGTAGAACGGCTCGATGGGCCAGAAGGACCTGTTTCGCGCGATATCTCTATATGAAACAAGGCATCAAATGCAATACACTAAATTGGAAAAACTAGAGGATGATTACTGATGTTGGAGGCTGATAGGGTGAAATAATCCTCTGCAATTTCCGTTACCTACAGCAAAATTCCACCACCAGATATGTACGTATTTCCTTTGCATTCCCATTCAAAGTTCAAAGTAAACTTTATTATCAGAGTACATACATGTCACCACATACAACCCTGAGATTCTTTTTTTGTGGGCATACTTAGCAAATCTATAGAACAGTAACTGTAAACTATAGACATCAGGAACTGAAAACAAACAGTGCAAATGCAGATAAGTAAATAGCAGTAAATAACGAGTATGAAATAACAATGTAACATCCATCATATTACAATATAACAGAGCCCTTAAATGAGTGTAGTTATCCCCTTTTGTTCGAGAGCCTGATGGTTCAGGGGTAGTAACTGTTCTTGAACATTGTAGTGCAAGTCCAGAGGTTCCCGTACCTTCTGCCTGATGACAGCAGCGAGAAAGGAGCATGGTTTGGATCTTTGATGAGGGATACTGCTTTTCTACGGCAAAGTTTCATGTAGATGTGCTCAATAGCTGGGAGGATTTTACCCGTAATGTACTGGGCGGAATCCACTATCTTTTGTAGGATTTCTGCTCAAAGGCATTGGTGTTTCCATATGAAGTCATAATGCAGCCTGTCAGCCCACTTTCCACTACACATCTATAGAAGTTTGCCAAGATTTTCCATGATACTTAGCATTCTGAAGCTAGTGTTCCTTCTGCCCACTTTTCACCCTCTCTCCTCCTTCCAAGAATCAGGATAGGATTCTCCTCTTCACCTTCTATCCTACCAGCCTCCACACTAAATGGGTTGTCTTTTGCAATTTTAAAATTAATTCCACCAATTGACACAGCTTCTCTTCCCTTCCTCTCATTCCATGTGTAGCACTGTTTCACTTCTTCATTTCCATCAACTTGTACTCCCCTTCCTGTGGCATATTTGCATGCAATTATTGGACAAAATTGATGCTTACTAGGAGGCTATTAGATGCTACAAGAGCATTGACCAGCACAGAAACTGAAGAAGCAGTCAACGTAGATTTTATGAAAGGTAGATAGCAACACAAAAGTAGCCCAAAAAAATAGCAGAAGGCCGTAGTGAAGAGCAATGTAATATTTTTAAAGTAGGCTTCCCTGAAAGTGTCTGTAGATGGAATATTTCACAAATAAGCAAGATGCCTCAAGAAATTTTATTTCAAGTCTTAATAAACTTTCCAAGTATCTTATGCAAGGGCTCCTGATATAGCACAGGCTAGAAAGCTTTATCAATGACACAGTAGTGTAGCAGTTTGTATCAGACTGTTATAGCACCAGTGACATGGGTCCAATTCTACCACTCCCTATAAGGAATTTGTAGGTTTTCTCCTGTGACTGTGTTCAGTTTTCTCCAAGTGCTCAAGTTTCTTCCCACATTCTAATGATATACGGGTTAGTAGGTTATTTGATCAGATGGGTACAATTGGGCAGTGTGGGCTCATTGTGCCAGAAGGGCCTGATACCATGCTAAATCTCTAAATAAAATATTCAAAACATAATCTTTGAAAATTGGGGAGTCCAGAGCACAACAGTAATTACAGTATTAATGTCTGAACTTTAAATATGTTCATTAATTGTGGATATTAGGTTTTGAAATTGTTGCATTTGCTTTTGCACAATAATTAACTGATTTTTCTTTAGCAAATCTGAGCTCTGCATACAGGGAAAATCTTCACTTTTACATTTAATTTTTCAGCAATATGCAGAGACAAGGACATATATTGTTCTGGAGTTTAGTCTGACTAAACCTCTGGTCCAGAAGCGACTTCGAGAGGATCTGGCTCAAAGGTAGATTTCAGCTTTAAATAGAAAATATGCACAATTCTTTCAGATAAACAATTTTTATCTTGTTGATGATGAACTTCTGATTATTAGTAATATATTTTATTCTCATTGAACATTGCCCACTGTCTGAGTATATCACAGCATGATAGGATTACAGTATCAGAAAACACAATGTTGATACAGGCTGATACTGGATATCAAATTCCCAGAAAATATAGTCATATAGCTGTCATATTCAGGGCAAACAACCAAAGAAACATCAATGCTGTTAAGTCACTTGGTAGAACCACCATCCCCTCTCCCCTTGGAGGTGGTCTTCCAGAGATTGGACTAAAGCATATAAACAGAAAGAAAAGAATAAAGGAATAGCTAATAAAAGGTGCGAAAGAATGGAACATAAAACAAAACTTGTAAGGAATGGTAGTGTCATCTGCAAACTTTGGGTTTTAATGGAAGTAAGCAAAACATTACAGATGCCATAATAATAACCTTCCACTGTCTATTTAGATTTAAAAGAATACTTGTTACTCCACTATCTTTGAAAGTTAATTCAAGTAAATCAGGAACTGTTGACCTGTTAGTTAGCTTTTGTTGTCAGGAAGTTAGATGACTGCACTATAATCTTTGCTCCATTTCTGTTTTTCCCTTATCGTTGTATTTATTGATTTTATTATACTGTTTACATTGTGAACATCATGTGAGCAAGGAGTTTCATTGAATCCTAGGATATATGACAATAAACTAAACTGAATCTGAGATGGAGGTATAAAATTGTAAAATGTTATTAATAAAATATGTATTTAGGAAATAGCTGACAAATGTAGCTCAATGTAGACAAATATAAAATCATCCATTCTGGAGTTAAAAAGAGATCAAAGCAGTGAAGATAAAGGATCCATGTACATTTATAATGGATTGTCACCTTGACATGGTGGAGAAGCTTGTGTGGTCCTGTGATCCCGAGAGCAATGCCGTCTGGTTCTATGCTCCTGCTAGGGTCACCCATGGCGGTAAGGTCGAGGGTGAGGTCCCTGACAAAGAACAATCCAACCAAGACCTCAACGGTGGAACAGGCGGACGAAGTTACTTTGAACTCAACAGCTGTGAAGGCAGATGAAGGCTGCAACAAATCCATCAACTCCAATCGTCGTGGTTTCCATGCCATTGGAATCAGTTGGTTGATTTGTGAAGTATCGTGTGCTTCTAGGAGTGCAACGTCAAGTACACATTAAACAAATACACGCACAGGCATTTTCACTCTGTGGGCCACTTCTTCAGAACGAAGACCATCATCCTTGACTTTGAGGGATAGCCACGACGACAACAACATTTATAATGAGAATGAATTTGATGTGGATGTAAACATAGTGATCAGTTTCCAGACCAATTGTGTCAAGAGACTTGTCGCTGTGCATGGTTCTAAGAGAGAGCAGTCTTTGTTTACACATTCACACCCTGCAACTTCAAAGATAGCTTTTATGTATCTAAAAGGAAATTATGTTTTACTGTATTTATTAATGAAAGTTGGTGCTGGTAAAACACTGTAGGGCATATATATGTTTAATTGTTACCTAGAAAAGACCTTAATGGTATCTGTTCTTTTTATTAATCTCGGGAAGAATTGCACCATCCCCTGATGACTTCGAGTACAAGCCTCGGAAGGAATACAGGAACTATCTAACGTATTTTACAGCAAGTTAAATTTTGAGCAGAAGATGCACAAGCTAGAACTGTGTTCATTGGAATCTAGAAGATTAAGAAGTAACTGACTTTTAGTTGATGTAGTATTAAGCAGAATCTGAAGTGAGTACAGGTTTATAGAGAAGATAGATTTATTGGCCTTCATCAACCAATGTATTGTACCAATGTATGAGTTGGGATGTTATGTGGAAATTATATAAGACGTTGGTGGGGCCTAATTTGGGGTAGTGTGTGCAGTTTTGGTCACCTACCTACAGAAAAGATGTAAGTAAGATTGAAAGAGTATTAAAAAATTTACAAGGATGTTGCCAGGTCTTGATGACCTGAGTTACAGGGAAAGGTTAAATAGGTTTGGACTTTATTCCCTCGAAGATTGAGGGAAGATTTGATAGAGGTATACAAAATTATGAGGGTATAGATGGGGTAAATGCAAGCAGGCTTTTTTAACTAAGATTGGGTGAGACTAGAACTGGAGGTCATGGGTTAAGGATGAAAGGTGAAATGTTTAAAGGGAAATTATTCACTCAGAGGGTGGTGAAAGTATGGAATTAGCTGCCAGCGCAAGTGGTGAATGCGGCTTAGATTTTAACATTTAAGAGAAATTTGGATAGGCACAGTGCATGGATGGGAGAGGTCTGGAGTGCTATGGTCATGGTCTAGGTCAATGGGACTAGACAGACTAATGATTTGGTGCAGACTGGTTCATATTGCAGCCCTTGGAGGGACAACTGGTTTGAGTCGCTGCCCTAGGAGGGCCACTGGGTCCCGATGCTCTTGGAGATGTTATTGAAATTATGATATTTATGGATTGCACTAGTTCAATCTAACTGTAGTTCACATTGGCCTCATTAAGTTCTGTTTTTTTTTGTGTTCTTACCCATTCTTTCTTGTAGTGAATTGGTATGCTGGGGGTTTGGGTGTTCTGTCAGTTTATGTGCGAAGGAGGGGTTGGGGGTGTTAGGGATTTGCGGGTTTTGTTTCTTTTTCTTTTCATGCAGGGGGTGGGAAGTGATGTATTTCTTTCATCTACTATGGTTTTCTGTATTTTATGGCTATTTGGATAAGAGACAAATTTCAGAACTATATTCTGTATACATACTTTAATAATAAAATGAACCTTTGAAATATGAAATGAACCTTTGACTAAGTGGGCCTGTTTCTGTGCTGTAGCGTTCTGTTACTCTATGACTCTATAGAGAAAGGATGTTTCTTGGTTGCAGTTCCATTTATCTTTATTACTAGATCATTTTTGCTCTTTGTTTCAAGGCTCTATTTCAACTTCTTTTTTAACTGACAAACTGAAGAGATCTGTTTACTCCTTGTTTCTACGATCTAAATTGGGTGCCAGTGGGTGTAGTGCAAATGGGTTATCTGTCCATTGGTTACAAAGAGGAAAAGCAGTAAGAATTCCAGTCTGAAAACACTCCAATGGCACTTGTTGAAAATGTGGTTTTGATAAGAACCGGATTGGATTTACCCATGATACAGCTGCAGAATAATCTGCGAGCACCTTCTCATGCATAAAGAATGGTGGCCACAGCAAGGTACCAGAGCTTTCTGGTGTCTGTGGAACTATGTTGCATCAGGAAAGTAGATGAGAGAAATGGCAAGAATGTTATACAGTAGTTTACAGCTGAACTTTTCAAATGTACCCAGTATGAATTTTCTATAGTGTATTAAATGTAAAATATATCATTGACTATTTGTCTTTCTAAATCAGGATCGCAGAGATGATACCTCCTCGGCCATTGTTGCCTCGTAGGACAAGTGGAGCAGATAAGGTGTGTGGTGGAACTGGAAAGGGCATACGCTGGGTTGTTGCATGTATTAGTTGAATGGAATTTAATTATGTATTGATTTTAATGAATAGTTTGTGGTATTTATTAACTCAGTTTAAAGTATCTTTATTTGTTACTTTAATACTGTGGCTAGTGTGGTCAAAACAACTGTATGACATGCTCCCAGATCTTTACCAGCCTTAAGCTGCATAGTATGTTTATGCAGTGTATGTGCATGAATGATGTCAGTTCCTGTGCAGTGCTCAGTTAAAGACCTCCCCCCCCCATGAAATTTTATCTGTGAAATGATTTGACACTGTTATATCCACAAATGATTGTGTTGTGGTTTTTTTCATAGCTCCACTTGTGTGTTGGGCACAGGACAGATTATCTGAAATAATAACACCGAGGAATTTAAAGTTGCAGATCCTCTCCACCTCTGACTCCCTCGATGAGGACTGGCTCATGGACCTCTGGTTTCCTCCTCCTGAAGTCAGTAATCAGCTCCTTGGTCTTGCTGACATTGAGCGAAAGGCTGTTGTTGTGGCACCACTCAGCCAGATTTTCAATCTCCCTCCTGTATGCTGATTCACCACCACTTTTGATTCGGCCAATGATAGTGGTGCCATCAGTAAACTTAAATTGGCATTGGAGCTGTATGTTCAACACAATTATACCCCCAGTTCTGATTAAAAAGCTCCAAAACCTAGGCCTCTGTACCTCCATCTGCAACTGGATCCTTGACTTCCTCATCAGGAGACCAGAATCTGTGTGGATCAGAAATCACATCTCCTCTTCACTGACAATCAATGCTGGCGCACCTCAAGGATGTATGCTTAGCCCACTGCTCTACTCCGATTTTGCTGATGACACAGCTAATGTTGGCAGAATTTCAGATGGTGAAGAAGAGGTGTACAGGAGCGAGGTAGATCTGTTGGTTGAGTGGTGCTGCAGCAATAGCCTTGCACTCAATGTCAGTGAGATCAAGGAATTGCTTGTGGACTTCAGGAAGGGTAAATCGAGGGAACACACACCTGTTCTCATCGAGGGATCACCCGTGGAAAGGATCAGCAGTTTCAGGTTCCTGGGTGGCAAAGTCTCTGAGGACCCTTTTTGTGCCCAATGTATTGATACAACTACAAAGAAGGCACAACAGCGACTATATTTCATTAAGAGTTTGAGGAGAATTGGTATATCACCAAAGATACTCACAAATTTCTACAGATATACCATGGAAAGCATTCTAACTGGTCGCACCACCAGCTGGTATGGAGGGGCTGGCCACTGCAAAGGATCGGAAAAAGTTGCAGAAAATTGTAAACTCAGCTAGCTTCTTCATGGGCACTAGCCTCCCCAGGATCCCAGACACCTTCAATAGGCAATGCCTCATGAAGGTGACATCTATCACTAAGTACCCCCATCATCCAGGAAACCCCTCTTCTCATTGCTACCATCGAGGAGACCAAAGACATATATTCAATTGTTTCAGGAATAGCTTCTTCCCCTCTACCAACAGTTTTCTGAAGGGATAATGAACCCATGAACACTTCCTCAGTATCTTTTTCCCTCTATTTTTGCGCTACTTATTTAATTTATTTTTAAATATATGCTCCTTATTGTCATTTGTAGTTTTTATTACTGTGAATTGCAATGTACTGCTGCTGCAAAGTATCAAATTCCACAACATATGTTGGTGATATTAAACCTGATTCTGATTCTGAAATGGTTTGAGAGGTTGCATAACAGAAAAATCAATTTACTTTTCCAGTGACACTGGGTATTATTAAGATTGGATTCTGTTAAGAATTTCAGATTTTGGAATATACATATTTCTTATATGATAATTTATATATGTCACAGGCTGTCACAGACTACCATAATCAGATAATCAGTGTAGCTAGGATCATTATGGATGAATACCAGGAAATGTTTGGGCGGAAGCTACTTGAAGGCAAACTCTCAAATGAATTCCAGGATCAAGAGGAGCGTAAGCAAAAGCTTATGTTTGAGCTGAACACCTCAGGAAAATATTTTGCTTTCAAGGAACAGCTAAAGGTAAAATCTGAGTGAGTTTCTCGGTTTTACTGGTAGAATGTTTAAACTGAGTTAGGATATACTGTACTTGTCTGTTATCTGGATAGAGGTAGAAATACATTATTCTATTAGATTTTTCCAGTTATGCTTTAAAATGCTAAAAATTCTTATGCTTCTGGACTTGAACATTGCATTGCTATGATGAAAAGTGAAGAGTAAAACACAGAAGGGCATCTATGACCAGTTGCAATTAACAAGGAATGAATACTATACCATGCCCAAACACTTCCATTGAAGTACAGGTCAACTTTCACTAATCTGACTACCTGTAATCTGGTTCCTTCGATGATCCAGCACTGATTATGTTTAATATGACCCTTCTGTAATTCGGCATTTTCACTAATCCAGCACTCCTTAGGTCCCAATGGTGACGGATTAGTGAAGGTCGACCTGTAGATGAATGCCTCTGTGTCTGAAATCTGTGAGTCAAGATTTTCAGGTAAATGAGGTTACCATCTTATAACACAATATTTTTGTAAACAAAATATGTTTGTTTTTAAGTAAAATCCTCCAGCCATGTTTTGAGAATATGAGAAATATAAATAGTACTCTTGAGTTTGTCTCATCTGTCAAAAAGGACTTGGCTAACATCTTTCTCCCAGGTAACCTCCAGAAAAGTATCTCAGCCTCAGAACTGAATATATATGCATACCCCTTGGGTAAAAACTTCTAAAGATTTTCAGCCTTCAGGGCTGATGGATTACTCTTTCTCGCTGTTCGAAATTGTTAAACCTTTGAACTGAGACTTTCTCCTTAATTCTAAATTTTGACCCAGAGCAATAAACCTCACCTTCTTCCTGAAATTTTTCTGAGAATCTTCTAAGTTTCATCATATCATAAGGTTTGGAACAATTTGGAAAATGAGATTGACTAAACAAAAATAGTCATTTGGAGAAGGTGCATTTTCAGTGAGATGACAATAGATTTGGCCCAGGTAAATCAAAGATTGGCAGGCAAAATCTAATTGAACATTTAAGGCAGAGATGACTTGGGTACAAATCAATGTACATTCCTGTGCGTGAGAAGTGTAGTGAAATCAAAACCTTTTTGAATATCTTAAAAGGTTTAAAAATAAAAGTAGGGTGACACACATAAAATGTTGGAGGAGGAACTCAGCAGATCAGCAGCATCTAAAAAAATGAATAAATAGTCTATATTTTAGTTTAAGACCCTTCGTCAGGACTGGAAAGAAAGGGGGAAGACGCCAGAATAAAAAGCTGGGTGGAGGGGAAGGAGCTCAAACTAGAAGATGATAGATGAAGCCAGGTGAGTGGGAAAGGTAAAGGGCTGGAATAGAAGGAGTCAGATAGGAGAGGAGAGTGGATCATGGGAAAAAGGGAAGAAGGAGGGGCACCAGGAGAAGGTGATAAGCAGGTGAGGAGAAGAGGTAAGACGCCAAAGTGGGAAATGGAAGAAGAAGGGAAGGGAGGGGAAAAATAGAGAAAAAATAACGTAAGGAGGAATTGATGTTCACTAACTAGATGGAATATGAGGTATTACACCTCTACCCTGAGGGTGGCCTCATCATGACAAAAAAGGGGCAAGAATGGGGATAGGAATGAAAATGTTTGGCCACTGGGAAATTCCACTTTCGGTGGGAGAATCTGATGTCCTCAACAAAGTGGTCCTCCAATTTAGGTCAGATGTCACCAGCATAGAGGAGGTCACACCGGGAGCACTGGATACAATAGATGACCCCAACAGACTTGCAGATAAAGAGTTGCATCATCTGGAAGAACTGTTTGGGATCTTGAATAGAGGTGAGGAAGCAGGTGAATGGACAGGTGTAGCATTTCTGTTGCTTGCAGCGATATGTCCCAGGACGGACAAATGGACAAGCGAGTCTCAGAAAGCAGAATCTGTGGGGTGGGGAGGGGGGAGTAAAGATGTGTTTAATGGTAGGATCCAGCTGAAGATGGTGAAAGTTGTGGAGAATGATGCATTAGATGCGGTGGCTCATGGGGTGGTAGGTGAAAACAAGAAGATTTCTATCCCCATTAAGGCAGTGGGAAAATGGGGCAAATGTAGAGCACAAAAAAAGTAGAGTCTCAAAGGGGCATTTGACAGATCATAAGGTGGTTCTATTGGTAGTGAAACACGCCAATTATAGAAAGGTCAGTGAGAATAAAAAAGTTAGAGAGGAAAGGTAATTATGACAACAATGGCAGTGAAGGGAATTCAAAAATATTCCATAAATAGGCAAACAGCAAAAAGATTGTAAGAGGTGAGTTGGGGTTGATCATAAACCAAAAAACAATGTATTTTGAAGGGGGGACATGGACAAGGTATTGAATAAGTACCTTGCATCAGTGTACCAGTGAAGATGTTGGATTCACAGTAAACAAAGATGTTGTTGAGATACTGTGTGGGCTAAAAATGGAAAGAATTCAGCTGGTTGCATGACATTTTTCCATGCTGTAACTTTTCTGGTAAAATAAGGTCATAATTCATTCCTCTAATCAGAACTATACATTTCTTGATCCAATGTATGTAAGGCACTTACTTCCCCAATATGAAGAAGGAAAAAAGTGACGTTGGGCAACAAGGCTGGAGAAGCTTTGGACAGAAATGAATGATAATCTGTATGACATTTTGAACTCATCCATTGCTGCTCAAGCACACAAAGTATGCTGTAAGATGGTGGCCTCATTTACCCGAAGATCTTGGCTCACAAATTTCAGGCATAAAGGCATTCATCGACCAAGTTGGTGTAGTTTGGCATGGTTATAGTGCTTAGCCCTTTACAGCTAGTTTTAACAATAATGTTTGGGTGTTATGTGCATAAACTTAACCACTCCAGAACTTTACATGAGTGTGAATATGACACAACTCTTCTAAAGAATCTCTGGGATATTCATACATTTAACAATATTGATGTGCTGATGTGCCTCACATACATGATTCAATCACTATTCAATCTTCCAGAAAATAATACATATAGGCAATAATAAAACAGTACCCAGACTAGATCTAGGGCAGGCATTTTGTTAGGATCTCCTTCTTTCTTTCTTTTTCAACCTTTTTATTAGTTTCATAAAATATAAACATAACATAGCAATAATACAAAATTGTTGGAAATACATTGTCATACTTAAGATGAGTAATTATGAAACCACATAGTATAAATTGACAAAACTCCCAATCATGTAGGATAACAATGAATAATACAGGACAAAAAAAAAGAACTGGAGAAAAATCATGAAAAAGAAAAAAAATGAAATAAAAAAAAACAAAACCCACCCCAAAAAAAAACTAATCTAAACAGAATTAGTCAACTAAACTAAAAAGACTTGGACAATTTTAACAACGTAAAAATGGAAGAGAAGAAAACCTTAGTGTCGACGACTCCATTCCTCTCAACCAACAGTACAGAGAAGTAAAATAAGTTTGGAAATGGTCAAATTACATCATATGAAAATGCTAAATAAATGGCCTCCAAGTTTTTCAAATTTAATGGAAGGATCATAAACCACACTTCTAATTTTTTCCAAATTCAAACACAACATAGTTTGTGAAAACCAGTGAAATACAGTAGGAGGGTTAATCTCTTTCCAATTCAGCAAAATGGATCTTCTAGCCATTAAACTAAGAAATGCAATCATCCGACGAGCTGAAGAGGTTAAATGATTTGAGTCTATCATTGGTAATCCAAAAATAGCAGTAATTGGGTGAGGTTGTAAGTCTGTATTCAAAACCATTGAAATAATATCAAAAATATCTTTCCAATATTTTTCCAACAAAGGACATGACCAAAACATGTGAGTTAAAGAAGCTATCTCGGAATGACGTCTATCACATACAGGATTAGTATAAGAATAATAACACGATAGTTTATCTTTGGATATATGAGCCCTGTGCACTACTTTAAACTATATCAACACATGTTTAGCATATATAGGGGATGAATTAACCAATTGAAGAATTTTTTCCCATTTTTCGATCGGTATAATAATCTTAAGTTCTCTTTCCCAATCAGTTTTAATTTTATTGGAAACATCAGGACATAAATTCATAATTATATTATAAATAATTGCTTCAACACTTTCTGAGAAAGATTTAGATCTAAAATTTTTTCCAAAGTATCCATTGGATATGAGTGTAGAAAATTAGGAGAAGCAGTAATTAAAAAGTTTCTAATCTGTAGGTATCTAAAAAGGTGAGATCTGTGTAAATTATATTTATTAGAAAGTTGATTAAAAGACATGAAACAATTATCCAAAAATAAATCACGAAAACGTACTATACCTTTGGTTTTCCAATCAAAGTAAGCTTGATCCATAGTGGAAGGTTGAAAAAGGAAATTAGATATAATAGGACTTGCTGAAATAAATTGATTGAACCCAAAAAATCTTCGGAATCGAAACCATATATGTAAAGTATGCTTAACTATTGGATTATTCATTTGTTTATACAATTTAGAAGAAATAAAAGGAAGCAAAGTTCCTAAAACCGAACCCAAAGAAGACCCTTGTAATGAATTACATTCAAGATTTAAGGATCTCTATTATTTAAATCCCAAGCTTGTCTGTACATGGGATTTGGGCTACGAATGTTGGTAGTTTTTTTGAGTCTCATATGATGTGAAAACCTCTTGGTAAATAGACTCAGGTTTTGTTGGTGCCTCTTGAATATACATCAAAGAATAACACAGATATTGATGATGAAAATGGAGTATGCTATCTTCCTGCAAATAAGAACGTTTACAAAAATTAAAATGAATGAGGCCATTTCCCAGTCAAAACGTTAGTATTATTTTATTAATAGAAATATTTCAGACATTATTTTATTTTATTTTAGTTAGGGATACAGAGTAGAGCAGGCCATTCTGGCCCAACGAGCCACAATGCTCAGCAACCCATCCGTTTAACCCTAGCTTAATCACAGGACAATTTCCAATGACCAATTAACTTATTAACGGGTACATCTTTGGACTGGGAGATGAAACTGGAGCACCCGGAGGAAACCCACATGGTCACATGGAGAACGTACAAACTCCTTATATATAGTGCTGGAATTGAACTCCAAACTCTCATGGCCCAAGCTATAAAATCATTGTGCTATAGGCTGTGCTACCATGGCAAATGGTGTTATTTTAAATTGCTAACTTGTAGTTTTCCACTCTAGCATGCAGTTGTGAAAATTGTGCGAGAAAAATACTTACGGACAGTGGCCTTTGAGGATAGAGAACAGCTTCAGACATTCCTTAATGAGTTGTATATTTACTTGGTTGATCAGATGCACTGTTGTCTGCACAAGGTAAGGATTAGCTGGAGTTATGAAAAGCTCTGTTGTTTCATTGTTGATGAAATATGTTGTTTCACTGGCCTAACTTTCACTGCTAAAATCAGGAGGAATACAAATGTGCTGCAATCCCCCTATATATAACTTGGTTTTGAATTTAAAGTTATATGTGTTCTGTTTCTTTATGACTCCGAGAAATTTAAGTTTTTGATGCACCTTCTCTGACTAAAGTGTATCGTGACCCACCTCAACCAGTCCATCCTCCTCATGTCTGTTCCCTTGAGATCTTTCTAATGCACGTCCCCAGCCAATTCCAGAAACTTTCAAATTCTTCCATTACAGACTTAAAAAAACAAAATCTCCAGTATTTCCTCATACTTTACAATCCCGTAGATCATCTGTTTCTTATATTTAGCGCTCTACTGCTTTTAGATCAGTAACTAGAAATGGATGCAATGTTTTTATGGGATTTGTGCAGACCATCCTATAGCTTAATTAGAAATTTACCTTTTTTGTCGCAATGGACTTGAGCCATTGAGATCATGTCTGTTGTAGACCTATTGTGGCAATCGGCAAATTGCAAAGCGTCCAGGTCCTTCCTGAGACAGGTGTTGATTCTAGCCGTGACCAACCTCTCAAAGCATTTCATTACCATAGATGTGAGCGCTACTGGACAGTAGTTGTTGAGGCAGCTCATACTCCTTTTCTTGAGCACTGGTATAATTGTTACCCTTTTGAAGCAAGTGGGAATTTATGAATGTCGCAGTGAGAGATTGAAAATGTCTTAGAATACTCCTGCAAGTTAGTTGGCACAGGTTGTCAGAGACTTGCGAGGTACTCCATCAGGCCCCGCTTCCTTGCAAGGGTTCACCCTCTTCAATGACAGCCTGACGTCGGCTCTGAGACCGAGATCACAGGGTCATCGGATGCTGCAGGGATCCTCATAGCTGTGGTTTTATTCTCCCTTTCAAAGCAGATTGCTGAATATAAACAACTATAAAGGCTTCATCCATTTCAGAAGCCATTCTGTTTTCTAAAATAAGAACATAGACCATAAGACATAGGAGCAGAATTAGGCCATTTGGCCATCAAGTTTGCTCTGCCATTCAATCATGGCTGATCCTTTTTTCCCCTCCTCAACCCCATTCCTCAGCCTTCTCCCTGTAATCTTTGATGCTGTGTCCAATCAAGAACCTATCAATCTCTGCCTTAAATACACCCAACTACCTGTATTCTACAGCTGCCTGTGGTAACAAATTCCACAAATTCACCACCCTCTGGCTAAAGAAATTTCTCCACATCCCTGTTTTAAATGGATACCCCTCTATCCTGGGGCTGTGCCCTCTTGTCCTAGACTTTCCCACCATGGGAAATATCCTTTCCACATCTACTCTGTCTAGACCTTTCAATATTCAAAAGGTTTCAATGAGATTCCCCCCCCATCCTTCTAAATTCCAGTGAGTACAGACCCAGAGCTATCAAATAATCCTCTTACGATAACCCTTTCATTCCCAGAATCATCCTTGAGAACTACCTCTGGACCCTCTCCAATGCCAGCACATCTTTTTTCAGATGAGGAGCTCAAAACGTTTCACAATACTCAAGGTGAGGCCTCACCAGTGCCCTATAAAGGCTTAGCATCACATCCCTGCTCTTGTATTCTAGACCTCTTGAAATGAATGCTAACATTGCATTTTCCTTCCTCATCACTGATTCAACCTGCAAATTAACCTTTAGGGTGTCCTGCACGAGGACTCCCAAGTCCCTTTGCATCTCAGATTTTTGGATTTTCTCCCCATTTAGAAAATACTCTGTACATTTATTTCTACTAGCAAAGTGCATGACCTCGCATTTTCCAACATTCTCCTAATCTGTCTACTTCCTTCTGCAGCCTACCTGTTTCCTCAACACTATCTGCCCCTCCACCAATCTTTGTGTCATCTGCAAACTTGGCAACAAAACCATCTATTTCATCATCTAAATCATTGATATAAAGCATAAAAAGAAGTGGTTCAAACACCGACCCCTGCAAAACACCACTAGTCACTGGCAGCCAAACAGACAAGGATCCTTTTATTCCCACTCACTGCCTCCAACCAATCAACCAATGCTCTAATCATGTTAGTAACTTTCCTGTAATACCATAGGCTCCTAACTTGGTAAGAAGCCTCATGTGTGGCACCTTATCAAAGGTCTTCTGAAAGTCCAAATCTACAATATCCGCTGCATCCCTTTAATGTATCCTACGTGTAATCTCCTCAAAGAATTTCAACTGGTTCATCAGGCAAGATTTTCCCTTAAGGAACCATGCTGACTTTGTCCTATCTTGTCCTGGGTCACCAAGTACTCCATAACCTCATCCATAACAATTGACTCCAACCTCTTTCCAACCACTGAAGTCCGGTCAACCAGTGGCGGCGCCAGAGATTTTTTCTTACGGGTGCTACAGTGGGGCTGAATTATTCAGTGACGGTGCTGAGGGATGTGCTGTATGGCAATATGTATTCACAAGGCCAGACGAGTGGCGTTCAAAAGTCAGTTTCAAGCATTATGTGCCTACTATAAATGCCTCTGTTGATTCACAAGCAACAGCAATTGGTAAATATAATATAGAAGTGAACTGTGACAGCGTCAACAGCATCAGAGACAACCCGGGCTACACAGAGCATAAATAAACAAACCAACAGAGCATCCGACCCATAGCGCACAACGTGAATCACGCACCAATCCCGCAATCAGCGTCAAATGCGTGCTTTTCAACTGAAAAACACAACACTAACCCACAATGTCCACTGCTATTTGTATTACATAGACAGAAAATGTCAAAAGATACACCGTTATTAAAGTCAAATAAGGCAAACAACAGATGCAAGGCTTTACCAGGAGATGGACAAATCATACTCTGACCATGCAATACCTCAATTAATTTGGCTACTGAATTGAAAGCAAAAATTAACAGAATCACCGCTTGGAAGTCTAAGCAAAACCAGTAGCCTTAATAGCAGTAAATGTAATAGTTTAGGAATTTCAGGAAACATAAGGACTATGCGGTATCCACCACAAAATAATAATAATAATCAGCATTAGTCTTGGCCAAATTTTTTAAAAATCATCTGCACTCACCATTGATGTTTTCAGAGAAGCACAGTCTGTCTGTTGTTGTGATTGGTGGTGAAAACATCAATGATTTTCTGGATGTCAAGTGCTTTGGTCCTCCGGCTGTTTATGGCCAACAGGGCCAAATTGCTGTTCTGAGCGTCGCTGCTGCTATTCCTTAGGTAGCTTTTGAGGTTTCTGAGGCAAGAGAAACTCCGTTTGCATGAGGCAGACGTCACAGGTAGAGTCACTGATATGCAGATTAGTTTGTATAAATCTATAATTGCGTTGCGGTAGGGTCTCATTGGAGCTAGAAATTCCACTGTGTCATTCACTGTCTGTCCTTGCTAGAGACTCAACCACTGCTCTCATATACTCATGATTTTCTTGGACAATCTTTGCATGTCCTTTGTCAAGCATATTTCCCAATCTTGAACCACCTTGTTTTCTCTATCTGAATTTGGCCCGTGCCTCCATAGCAAACTCATGAGCTGCACTTACATGGTGGGCTTTGAAAGCTGTTGTAGCTTTCCGCCAGTTGCGGTAACTGGTGACAGTGAATGTAGACTCAGAATGGAACCCATGTCCTCCACACAGGACATGCCTGCATGCGAAGCAGAACGTAGTATCTTTTGTGATTGAATATTCACAAGACAAGACAAGACAAAGGAGCAGAAGTAGGCCATTCGGCCCATCGAGTCTGCTCCACAGCTCCCCCATGAGCTAAACCATTCACCCATCTAGTTCCAATTTCCGGCTTTTTCCCCATATCCCTTGATACCCTGACTAATTAGATACCTGTCAATCTCCTCCTTAAACACCCTCAATGATCGGGCCTCCACAGCCATATGTGGCAATGAATTCCACAAATTCACGACCCTCTGGCTAAAAAAATTTCTCCTCATCTCTGTTTTAACTGGGTACCCTCTAATTCTAAGACTATGGCCTCTTGTCCTGGACTCACCCACCAAGGGAAACAACCTTTCCACATCTACTCTGTCCAACCCTTTCAACACTCGAAATGTTTCTATGAGATCCCCTCTCATTCTTCTATACTCTAATGAATACAGTCCAAGAGCCGACAAACGCTCCTCATATGTTAGCCCCTGCATTCCAGGAATCATCCTCGTAAATCTTCTCTGAACTCTCTCCAACATCAGTACATCCTTTCTAAGATAGGGGGCCCAGAACTGCACACAGTATTCTAAATGAGGTCTCACTAAAGCCCCATAGAGCCTCATCAACACCTCCTTGCTCTTATACACTATTCCTCTTGAAATGAATGCCAACATAGCATTCGCTTTCCTTACTGCTGATCCAACCTGATGGTTAACCTTTACGGTATCCTGCACGAGGACCCCCAAGTCCCTTTGCACTTCCGATTTTTGAATTTTCTCCCCATCTAAATAATAATCTGCCTGATTATTTCTTCTTCCGAAATGTACAACCGTACATTTGTCAACGTTGTATCTCATCTGCCATTTCTTTGCCCACTCTCCTAAACTGACTAAGTCTCTCTGCAACCTTTCCGTTTCTTCAACATTTCCTGCTCCTCCACCTTTCTTGGTGTCATCCGCAAACTTAGCCACAAAACCATTTAATCCATAATCCAAATCATCGATATACATTGTAAAAAGAAGCGGCCCCAACACTGACCCCTGCAGAAAACCACTAGTAACCGGCAACCAATCAGAATAGGATCCCTTTATTCCCACCCTTTGCTTTCTGCCTATCAGCCAATGCTCCACCTATTTTAATATCTTTCCTATAATTTCATGGGCTCTCATCTTATTAAGCAGCCTCTTATGCGGCACCTTATCGAAGGCCTTTTGAAAATCCAAATACACAACATCCACAGCCTCTCTCTTGTCAATCTTATTTGAGATTACCTCAAAAAATTCCAATAGGTTGGTGAGGCAGGATCTTCCCTTCATGAAACCATGCTGGCTTCGGCCTATCTTGTCATGCACCTTGAGGTATTTCATAACCTCGTCCTTGAGGATTGATTCCAATATCTTTCCAACTACCAATGTCAGACTAATAGGTCTTTTGCTGCCTTCTTCCTTTCTTAAATAGTGGAACTACATTTGCGACCTTCCAGTCCTCCAGAACCATGCCAGAGTCTATTAATTCCTGGAAGATCATTTCCAATACTTCCACAATCTCCAAAGCCACCTCCTTCAGAACCCTTGGGTGCACCTCATCCGGACCGGGAGATTTATCTATTCCTAGTCCACTTAGCTTCCCAAGCACCTTCTCTCCAGTAATCTTGACTGTACCTAATTCTATTCCCTGATACCTCTGTCTATCAGGTATATTGCTCATGTCTTCCACTGTGAAGACTGATGCAAAATACTCATTCAGTTTCTCCGCCATCTCTTTGTTATCCATTATAATTTCTCCAGCATCATTTTCAATTGGTCCCGTAGCTACCCTTGTCACTCTTTTACTCTTCATATATTTAAAAAAACTCTTAGTATCCTTTTTTATGTTAATCGCCAACTTCCTTTCATAATTTATCTTTTCTTTCCTAATGACTTCCTTAGTTTCCTTCTGTAAGTTTTTAAAAGTCTTCCAGTCCTCATTTCTCCCATTAATTTTTGCTTCCTTGTACGCCGTTTCTTTTGCTTTTATTTTTGCCTTAACCTCTCTCATTAGCCACATCTGTGCCATTTTTCCATTCATGATTTTCTTTTTACTTGGAATGTATTTTTCCTGCATTTTCCTTATTTCTTGTAGGAATTTCATCCAATTCTGCTCTGCCATCCCTCCATTTAGCTTACTTTTCCAATCGACTTGGGCCAGTTCCTCTCTCATACCACTGTAATTTCCCCTGTTCCACTGAAATATCAATACACCTGATACCAGCTTCTCCTCTTCAAATTTGAAACTGAACTCAATCATATTATGATCACTACTTCCAAGGGGTTCCTTTACTTCCAGCTCCCTAATCGCCTCAGTTACCTGAATATTCCAGTTAGTCAAGCCAGCCACAAATAAAACTCCTTTGCTGATTGCCAAACTGTTGCGAGCAGTGAAGGGTACTTTTTCAATGCTGGCCGACAGGGTCCTTCCTCAGGCTGCTGGCTAACCTCCACTAGCGCTAAGAGCAGCTTCATCCATGTTCTCTTCTGAATCCCGCTCCATTTCTTGTTACTCTACTTTGCCCTCACACTCCTTCGATGAACTGCGGTCGACCTCATCCCCACTTACTTCTTTCTGCATGTCACTTTCAATTAAGACAGGCTCAGGTTGAGACACCACTGATCCCTCTGGATGAGGTCGTTTTCTCACTAAAAATTGATCCATTTTTCACGCTGCCAAAATAATGCACGTGCCAGGCCCATGCTAGCTTGTAAAAGCACAATGTGTGTGCGTGGCATCCGTTAGTCTCGCGAGACCATGGATCTGCACCTGGATGTATACTGTCAATCTCTCGTGTGAGTGAGAGTGAGTGACATCACCACCTTAAGAGATCTTAGATCAGCTTAACAGATCTGAGGACAGCAATGGCAAGACATTGACAACGAACGAATAAGCAGAAGTGTAGAGTGGATCTGACAGAATTTATAACTTTATTGCTCCGTGGTTGCTATGGTAATTGGGGGCGCTGTTTCACTAGATCAACTGGAGAAACATGCTGTATTCAAAACTATACAGAGAAAGCAAAGCAGCTGCAATTTGTATGTGAAATTTCAGTTAATTTCTTGGTGGTGCTACACTGGTGCTATTGCAATTTCTGCTGGGGCTATAGCACCAGCTAGCACCACCATAGTGCCGCCCCTGCGGCCAACTGGTCAAAATTTCTTTTCTGCTGCCTTTCTTAAAGAATGGAGTGATAATTGCAATTTTCCAGTCCTCCGGCACCATGCTAGAGTCCAATGAATTTTGAAAGATCATTGCTAATGCTTCCACAATCTCTAACGCTGCCTCTTTCTGAACCCTGGGGTACAGTTCACCTGGTTTAGGTGACTTATGTACGCTTAGGTCTTTCAGCTTTTTGAGCATCATCTCCCTTGTAATAGAAACTGCACTCATTTCTCTTCCTTCACAACATCTGGCACACTGCTAGTGTCTTCTACAGTGAAGACTGATGCCAAATACTTACTTAGATCATCTGCCATCTCCCTGTCCCCGTTATTATTTCTCCAGACTCATTTTCTAGTGGTCCTATATCCACTCTCATCTCTTTTATTTTTACATACTTGAAAAAGCTTTTACTATCCACTTCAATATTGTTTGCTAGCTTGCTCACATATTTCATCTTTTCTCTCCTAATGATTATTTTAGTTGTTCTCTGTATGTGTTTAAAAGTTTCCCAATCCTCTATCTTCCTACTAATTTTTGCTTTGTTGTATGCCTTGTGTTTTGTTTTTACATTAGCTTTTGACTTTCCTTGTCAGTCACGGGTGTACTATTTTGCCATTGGAGTATCTCTTCATTTTTGGAATATGTCTGTCCCACACCTTCCTCATTTTTCCCAGAAATTCACACCATTAATGCTCTGCTGTCATCCCTATGAGCAGCTCCTTCCAGTTTACTCCTCTCCAATACCACTGTAATTTCCTTTACTCCATTGAAATACTGCTACTTCAGACTTTACTTTCTCCCTATCAAATTTCAAGTTGAGCTCAATTATATTGTGATCACTGGCTCCTAAGGGCTCTTTTACCTTAAGCTCCCTAATGGCCTCTGGTTCATTCCATAACACCCAATCCAGTATAGCTGATCCTGTGGTAGGCTCAATGACAAACTGCTCTAAAAAGCCATCTTGTAGGCATTCAACAAACTCTCTCTCTTGAGATCCATTACCAACCTGATTTTCCCAATCAACCTGCATGTTAAAATCTCCCATGAGGATCATAACATTGCCCTTTTGACACCCCTTTTCTATTTCCTATTGTAATCTGTGATCCACATCCCAGCTACTGTTGGGAGACCTGTATATAACTGCTATCAGGGTCCTCTTGCCCTCACAGTTTCTTAATTCAACATCTCCTGATCCTATGTCACATCCTTCCACTGATTTGATGCCATTCTTTACCAGCAGAGCCATGCCACCCCCTCTGCCTTCCTTCCTATCCTTCCGATACAACATGTAACTTTGGACATTTAGCTCCCAACTACAACCATCCTTCAGCCATGATTCAGTGATGTCCCCCGTTATTACAGAGGAAAGCTTTTCTCATGTGGTTATTTCTACAGAAATACTTCTCCTGTTCTCCTGATTGCTTTACATACTTCATCGCAAGGTTGAGGACCTTGAAAGTGAACGTGACAGAAGGTTGCACATCTTCATGAATTTTCTGCACTTTCTCCTCCCCATTATTTTTGCATTGGTCATCCTACTTGGGCTTCAGCTGTAATACTAAATATATTTTCTCCTCTAGAATGCAAACAATTCAGAAAACAAGTTATTTAATTTTTAGTTCTTGCTGGACTATTGGAAGTTGTGATTTCTTTGAATTCTTCATTTATCTTATAACGTCAACAGAGCTTTGAATATTTACTAATTCAGGCCTAAATTATTATCTTTCTCTATGCCTAGATGTTGCATGTGGATCCTCCGGATCCTATTCCAGAATCATTTCTTAGTTCTGCTCAATTAAAACACTTCGCTAAAGAAGCTGAAGCGGGCAAAAACTTTGAACTTGCAAATAAATACCATTTAGAGGTGAGAGTTTGCATGTATAATATATTCGCTAGATAAGCTAATAAGCTAGTCTTTATTTCTCTGCTTTTGTTGTTTTGAAACAATTTGCCAGCACCATATCCTCAGTGCCAGTTTTCGTCTTGAGCCTAATTTATATTTCTCAGGAAGACGTTAGATGGGATTATCAGAACCATAAAATCGGCAGCAGCTCTTAAGGGGCAGATGAAATTGGTTAAAATTTCATGAGTTACAATAAGTGTGCAAATCATCTGTTTTGTTTTAGGAATTTTATAAAAAGTGTATTAGGCTCAATATCGACTGGGGACCTAATATTTGTTATTAATTTGCATCAAGGATACCTCTTTGATCTACCTGAATCAAAATGGGTTTAGATATGTTGAATTTGGGTTTGGAGGTTTGGCCCCTGATTTGGTCTTCTGCCCAACTTTCTATCAGGAAAGAGGCATATGTTCCACATTCAAGTTTTGTCTTTGGGTATTGGATACAGAAGACATTCAACACATAGTTCAGAGATGAACTGGATGTCACAGAGTCATAGAGTTATACAGCAAAGAAATAGACCCTTGGTTCCATGGTGAACAAGTTATCTATCTCAGTTCGTTACATTTCCCTGCATTTAACCTATATTCTGCTAATCCTTTACTATCCACATAACCTGTTCAAATGTGTTTTAAATCATTTGACTATGAGTCACAAACCTAAAAAGATATTAATTCACCTTTTGTTTACAGCGATTAACACATGACAAGTCAAGTCCTGACCACTGGTTTGACTATGGTACTTTCTACCTCTTGTTAAATGACTATGTCAAAGCAGAAGAATGCTTCCATAAGGCTATTGCAGTAGATCAAGAGCATGTAAATAGGTAAGAGTCCTACATTTTTATTGGGCTTTGAACAAAAAAAAGTGCAATTGAATAGGCAAGGGACTGCAGAAGCAGGAATCTGGAGCAAAAAGCACTCTGTTGGAGAAACGCAATATGTCAGGGAACAATTGTGAGGGTAGATTGGTAAATAGACAGTCAAACTTTCAAGTCAAAATGCTTCATTTAGACTAGGGTAGAGGGGAGATAGCCAGTATAAAGAGACAGGGGAGAGCAAGAACTGGCAAACAATAGGTGAATGCAGGTGAGAACACATGATAGGCTGATGGAGCACTAATAGCAAGAGAGGCTGTGATGTGATAGCTGAAGATAACAAAGGGCTGTATATGAAGGATTCTGATAGGAATATTCATCTACTACTCGAATTTAAGGTTACATCCTCTGCTGTTTCTTTTCACTCTCCTTCTGATCCCTCTTACTACAACACCTAATTACCCACTCCCCTTTCATCCCGTGTCATTCCTCTCTCCACTTACTCCATCTGCCCTTCACTTGCATTCCTCCCCCTTGGTTCCCTCTCCCATCATTTACTCACCTTGCCTCTATTATTTGGCTCTATGCTCCACCCTTCTTTACTATCTTGGGTTACACATCCTTTTCATTGTGGAAGCTGTGCACAACACTCATTCTTTACCTACAATCTACATCTCCAGATTCTGCTCTATATAGTCTTCTTTGCACTTGAGTTAGAATGGAATGATCAATTCTTATATAGCAGGTACCTCCTAAATTTCTTAAGGATATATAACATTCACCGTTCTTAAAAAAGTGATTCTGCATTTAAACACTACAAATGAACACAAGTAAGCTAATAAATAATTTCAGCAATTTAAATTATGTAGAGTAAGTCACAGATTGTGATTCAATGGTAAAGAATTGAAGGTAGAAAAAGTTTACTTATGATTTACATTAAGTAGAAGTGAGTGTACATCAGCATGTAGCTTTTCTGTAGACTTGGTTTGAAACATTTGCACACAAATTCTGCATCTGTATGATTTTACATTGTTCATTATGATTTCTGTGTTGATTCAGTCTGATCTTTTATGTCCAGCCTTATCCTGTGTGGTACTCTAGCATGCATGAATGAATACTATGAAGAAGCAGATAATTTCTTTGAGAGTGCCAGATGCTTTGAACCAAACAACATATTAGCTTGGACAATGCATGGTAAATCTTGATTCATCTTAAAATTCACTGTCGTATATCTTTAAAGAGCTTATATACAAGTTTGACCATTAGAAATGATCATTAATAAAGTTTATTTGTACTATGATTGAATTCTGCATACTAAGATAAATCTTGGTGTTTATTTACACTATAGACACTAAGAAGTAAATTGCAAATAAAGATATCCAGTTCCATCACACAAGCTTTCAAATTAAGATCAGAAATAATTTGTATTGAAAACTGACCTCCACTTTTTACTATAATTTCTTAGCCTACTTTAGATAGTGATTCAAAAGGTGCTGAGACCGGATAAAAAATGTGTAGCATTCTCTTTTTCGTCACATGATGTACAATCAGATATTATACATTAATATGTGTGCACGTGAATTCTGATCTGTCATGCCTAGGCATTTGCTTTCAAAAAAGAAAGTCATAATTTTTTGATTTGAATTGTTTATTGCTGAAAAACTCCCAAAAGGAATAAGAAAATGATAATTATAGACAACATTAAATCAAATGTTTGGATCAGCTTTTAAATTTGGATTTAAGTTCCAACAATTTGATTATTTGCATTTACATTCTTACCTTCAAATATGCAAATTGAAATAACATCCAATTGTATATGATTATTCACTGACTTTGCCTTTTGGAAATGTCTGAACGTGCATTTTTGTGTGCCTACTACTTGTTTATTTATTTATTTTTCACAGAACAGTTTTGACTCTGATACAATATTTAACATGAAATCATTCCTCTACTGGATTTTGGAAAAGGGAGGTGGAGGTGAAATGAGGGTAGAAGAAAGTATGACAGTCAATTGTTTTTTCCACTTTAGAATTTACTGTATTCAACAATATTAGTGGCTAAGCCAAGAGCTGCCAATATCTGAAAATATCTGTCTTTGAACTCAAAGCTCAGTTTATTCAGTGAACTGATAAAAAATCTCAAAGAGAACAGTTTTTGAGAATGCAGGCTGCATCTGCTAAGAATATGCAAATCAACCAATAAAAACAACTTTTTAAATTTTTAATTTGAGATATGGGCATCATGAGTAAGTCCAAGGTATCTGAGCTGTCCACAATTTCCGTTAAGAATCTTGTAGTGAATCACTACCTTGAATTTCTGCAGTCCTCATGGTGAATACACTTATTAGTGCTATGAGGTAAAGAGCAGCAGGATTTAGACCCAGAGATGATGAAAGAGTGCATTTTCAAGTTAGAATAGTGTGTGACATGGAAGAAGATCTGCCCAAAGTTAATTGAAAGGGGACCCTTGCAGGGATGATGATAGAGTAGTAATGGCAAGAGTTTCTGGGAGTATTTCAAAAGATGCTGGATCTTTTTATCTCAAAAAAGAAGCTTTCTAAATGGAGGTGATAACTGGCTGACAAGGGAAGTCAAAGACAGGATAAATGAAAAAGAGAGGGCATGTGATATTCCAGAAATCAGAGGGAAGCTGGAGGACTTAGAAGACCAACAGAAGGCAATTAAAAACAATAAGGAGAAAAAAGATTAAATATGTATGTATGCCAGCCAATAATATAAAACAACTAATATGTAAGGGTAAAAGAGAGATGAGTCGACAGTGGATGACATCAGAGTAGTAGTATTGGGAACAAAGAAACAATGGGTAAACTGATTAAGTATTTTGCGTTAGTTTTCGATGTGGAAAACACCAGCAGCAGAAGTGAGTGTAGTTATATTACTAAGGAGAAAGTGCTGAAAGGTTTGAAGGTGGACAAGCCACCTAGACCAGTTAGACTACAGCCCATTTTTCTGAAAGACGTATTTGAAGAAATTGTGCAGGCATTAGTAGTGATTTTTCAAGAATCACTGAAGTCAGGGATGGTTCCAAAGAAATGGAAAATTGTAAGTGTCACTACACTCTTTTAGAAGGGAGAGAGGAAAAAGACAGAAAATTATAGCCCGGTTAGCCTGAAAAGTGGTTGGTAAGATTTTAGAGTCCATTATTAAGTTTCAGAGTGCTTGGAAGCACATCATAAAATAGGCTGAAATCAGCATGGTTTCCTTGAGAGGACATTTTGCCTAACAAAACTGTTGGAATTCTTTGAGAAAGTAACAGGCGATACAAACAAAGGAGAGTCAGTGGATTTTGTTTACTTGGATTTTCAGAAGACTTTTGACAAGGTGCTGTACATGAGGCAGCTAAACAAGCTTAGAGCTTATAGTATTACTGGAAGGATACTGCCCAGCAACACAATACTTACATTACACATCAAAAACCAAGATAGTATGGTGACTGGAAATTTGAAATAAAAATAGATGTTGCAGATACTTAATAGATCTGGGTAGAATTGATGAAAGAACTTTAATTTTAAGCTTTAATTCAGTTTTTCTTTCCACAGATGCTGCTGATCTGATTAATTCCCATATTTTCTGTTTTTACTTGCTTTGAATTTACCTTGCTGTTAGTTGTTAAAAATAAGTTGATGTGCACGAGTACATTCTTTTAACAAATATGATAAACAGATTCTATAACTTGCTAAATGAAGTAAGAAACATTGGAAAATAATTCTTATGGGTATTTAATCAGATCTAGATATGTCTTGCTATATTTTCATTGTTTGAAATATTAATAAAACATATCAATCAGTTTATAGTTTTCAATTGAATTTTTGTGTATTCAGGATTGTTTTATGAAAGTCAGGATCAGACAATTCTAGCAGAAATGGCTTTTTCAGAGGCAAAAAAACTTCAAGCAGCAACTGAAACACTGAAAAAGTCTCTGGATGAAGTGGTTGTTGATAAAGCAAAAATAACCAAGGTTCCAGAAACTGAACCTAAGGAAGATAAAAAAGGTAAAATAATTTGGATAGTTTGCCAGCTGAATGCAATTAGCACCCATATTTAACCAAATGATCTAGTCTATGAAACTGATGTTTAGGGTAATGAATGAGGATATGGAGAGTAATACCTTTTTAATATCAAAGATAGGTGGTTGGACTCTGTTTTGGATGAGATGCAATTTCTTGTTTCTAGCACTCTGTTACTTACAAGTTATCAGCCCCATCATCTTGGTCTTGGTGGTTTCTTTGCTGAAGGATTGTTAAATTTCTGAAATCATCATTGAATTTCTCTACTTCTGACCTAACGACGGAAGGAAGATCACTAATTAACATAGCTGAGCAAGACATTGTCCTGTGGATGTCATGAATATCCTCCAGGTTTTGCTGAGTAAATGCCATTTGATAGCACTGTCAATAATATCCCCTATTACTTTCATGGTTTGGAGTCAGGATATATTGGCAATAATGATTAAGACTGAATTGTTCTGCTTTTCTGTAATGAGGACATGTATGAACAATTTTCCACAATGTTAGTAGATCCCAAAATTGTAATTGTACTGGAAATAGAGAAGTGAAGGGCTGGAACTGAGATATTGTCTGGTTCCATAACTTTTGTTTATCATTATTCAACTGTGGATTGAATTGTTCGAGGATTACACTCTGTGATGGTAGGTATTTGTTCTGAACTTCTGGCTGAACGTAGTGGAGTAGAATGGGTATATATTCTATAGAGATAAGTACAATTAAGATGATATCAATGAAATGTGGAAAAAAATCTTTAGCAGACCTGACATTGTAGATAATGAATATCTATTTTCCCGGCTGGTAAGTCTTCGTGCTCAGATTTAGAGTCTCAGGCTGACTAATTGTACCTTAAGATTGACATAAGGAGAAATGTCTCCTTTCAGAAGAATATGAGCTTTGGAATTTTGTACTAAGAAAGCTGTGGATGCTTAGTTAATGAATATATTTATGACTTAAGATCATTTGGAAATCAAGAAATATAGAGATATACTGGTAAACTGGAGTTGATTAAAACCGCAATAGTTTTTGTGAGTACTGAAGAGGATCAAATGATTATTTCACTTATTGCTACTATTTTTCATGTTATTTTTTAACCTACACTCATGAATATAATCTTGTTTGCTTTTTCCTTAGATCCACAAATTGCCTTAGTTCAAAGTGAACCTGTAATTTCTGACAGCATTAGTGCACGTTCCATTGCAACTCCTGAAGAGATGGCTACCAACGCAATTCCAAAATCTGATTCTTCAACCAGCCAAAAAAGAAAGAAGTCTATTGACGAAGGTCTAATGATATTTTACTGTATTTCTTTTTTTTCCGGTTCCTTTCCATTTTCTTATTTTTTGCCTTTAATATCCTGCCCTTTGAGACATGAATTATGCCCTTTAATAGAATTATATTTTACATTCATCCTGAATTTAAGAGTGTACAACCTGCTCATGTTTGAAATTTAAACAGAACCCAACCACAGGCAACTTGAATATGACCTGTATCAGAGGACTTAAATTCTCTTTTATGTATGACCTATAGTTGAATACCATCAACATGGCTGGAATCACCAGCACCTTCAAGTAGCAGAATCAGCACCGTGTGGCAATTGGGATGTTTCTATGCAACTACACATTATTTTCCCTTTCTCCCTTTTGGCTTTAATCATCAGGTCCTTATTTTGTGTATTTTGTTCCACTTTTGTAAAAAAACCACTTTATTTACAGTATTAAATTAAAAAGATAATTATGCACTCTAGCTTACCATCAGTCCCATCAGTTCACCTCCACCTCCCTTTCTCAAGGTTCACCCTGGTAAGGTCTAACCTTGAAAGAAGGGCAGGAAATCGGTGCATCTGTGCCTCCTCTTTCCAGATACTATGCTCAGCACATCAGCAAGTGGATCTGAGAGTGAGTAGTGCACTGAACTTAGGAAGGCTGAGGCTATGTTCCTCAGACCAAGGACAGTTGGTACAAGGTTGATTCACGCAGGAGACTGCCCTGACTTGTCAGGAGCTGCTGGTCTATTGGCATTGTATTTAAACCTCACCTCCAAGCCAAATGCATAATTTTCTAGTTATCTCACTTGCAATGGACAGCCAGTGATTTCCATCACACACTGGATGATACTTTGGAGAGGGTCCTCATTTTCCAACCAGCTTTGATTTAGTCCGAAAAAATTGCTCTTAGTTTTTTTTACCACTGATTTGGCCTCCTATTAGTTTGCTGTGGCATCAAGGTTGTGAGCACTTTGGTTTGGCTTCAGATTGAGTAAAGGCCCAGAAAACAAAGTCTGTGCCATAAAAATACAGTGGTTGCCTTGGGAATGCAACCTGGACTAGTGTTGTAAGTCTAAGAGATGTGCAAGATAGTTGACATTTCCAATGCTGAGGTTGCCTGGAAAATAAAACAATATCAGTAAAGTTCATGTGTTAAATCTGTGCTTTCATTGGATACAGGCACAGATTCAAACAAGACCCAATGAGTTTGGTTTCCTCACAAAAGCACACAACACTGTAGCAGAAATGTCGCATAATTAATATTTGCTCTTAATTCTTGTGCCAACATTCAGTGGCTAAGTATTCACATGTACCATTTATGAACACAAGTAAACATATGGAGGAGATGAAGAGAAAAATTATACAATAAAGGAGCAAATGATATTAAAATCTATTCAACCAACACACACAAAAAATGCTGGTGAACGAGCAGGCCAGGCAGCATCTATAGGAAGAGGTACAGTCGATGTTTCGGGCCGAGACTCTTTGTCAGGAATAACTGAAAGAAGAGGTAGTAAGAGGTTTGGAAGTGGGAGGGGGAGGGGGAGATCCGAAATGATAGGAGAAGGCAGGAGGGGGAGGGATGGAGCCAAGAGCTGGACAGTTGATTGGCAAAAGGGATATGAGAGGATCATGGGACGGGAGGCCTAGGGAGAAAGAAAGGGGGAGGGGGGAAAACCCTGAGGATGGGCAAGGAGTTATACTGAGAGGGACAGAGAGAGAGGGAAAAAAGGGAAAATAAATAAATAAATAAGGGATGGGGTACGAAGGCGAGGTGGGGCATTAACGGAAGTTAGAGAATTCAGTGTTCATGCCATCAGGTTGGAGGCTACCCAGACGGAATATAAGGTGTTGTTCCTCCAACCTGAGTATGGCTTCATCTTGACAGTAGAGGAGACCATGGATAGACATAGCAGATTGGGAATGGGACGAGGAATTAAAATGTGTGGCCACTGGGGGATCCTGCTTTCTCTGGCGGACAGAGCGTAGATGTTCAGCGAAACGGTCTCCCAGCCTGCGTCAGGTCTCGCCAATATATAGAAGGCCACATTGGGAGCGCCGGACACAGTATATCACCCCAGCCGACTCACAGGTGAAGTTTTTCCTCACCCGGAAGGACTGTCTGGGGCCCTGAATGGTGGTGAGGGAAGAAGTGTAAGGGCATGTATAGCACTTGTTCCGCTTACAAGGATAAGTGCTGGGAGGGAGATCGATGGGAAGGGATGGGGGGAACGAATGGACAAGGGAGCCGTATAGGGAGCGATCCCTGTGGAGAGTGGAGGGAGGGAGGGAAAGATGTGCTTAGTGGTGGGATCCCGTTGGAGGTGGCGGAAGTTGCGGAGAATTATATGTTGGACCCGGAGGCTGGTGGGGTGGTAGGTGAGGACAAGGGGAACCCTATTCCTAGTGGGATGGCGGGAGGATGGGGGTGACAGCAGATGTGCGTGAAATGGGAGAGGTGCGTTTGAGGGCAGAGTTGATGGTGGAGGAAGGGAAGCCCCTTTCTTTAAAAAATGAGGACATCTCCTTCGTCCTGGAATGAAAAGCCTCATCCTGAGAGCAGATGCGGTGGAGACAGAGGAATTGCGAGAAGGGGATGGCATTTTTGCAAGAGACAGGGTGGGAAGAGGAATAGTCCAGGTAGCTGTGAGAGTCCGTAGGCTTATAGTACACATCAGTAGATAAGCTGTCTCCAGAGACAGAAACAGAAAGATCTAGAAAGGGGAGGGAGGTGTTGGAAATGGACCAGGTAAACTTGAGGGCAGGGTGAAAGTTGGAGGCAAAGTTAATGAAGTCAAGGAGCTCAGCATGCGTGCAGGAAACAGCGCCAATGCAGTCGTCGATGTAGTGAAGGAAAAGTGGGGGACAGATACCAGTATGGGCTTGGAACATAGATTGTTCCACAAAGCCAACAAAAAGGCAGGCATAGCCGGGACCCATGCGGGTGCCCATGGCTACACCTTTATTTTGGAGGAAGTGGGAAGAGCCAAAGGAGAAATTATTAAGAGTAAGAACTAATTCTGCTAGATGGAGGAGAGTGGTGGCAGAGGGAAACTGGTTAGGTCTGGAATCCAAAAAGAAGTGGAGAGCTTTGAGGCCTTCCTGGTGGGGGATGGAGGTATATAGGGACTGGACATCCATGGTGAAAATAAAGTGGTGGGGGCCAGGGGACTTAAAATCATTGAAAAAATTCAGAGCGTGAGAAGTGTCATGAACATAGGCGGGAAGGGATTGAACAAGGGGGAATAAAACAGTGTCGAGGTATGCAGAAATGAGTTCAGTGGGGCAGGAGCAAGCTGAGACAATGGGTCTACCTGGACAGGCAGGTTTGTGGATCTTGGGTAGGAGGTAGAAATGGGAAGTGCAGGGTGTGGGAACTATAAGGTTGGTAGCAGTGGATGGGAGATCCCCTGAGCTGATAAAGTTGGTGATGGTGTGTGAGACAATGGCCTGGTGCTCCTTAGTGGGGTCATGGTCGAGGGGTAAATAAGAGGAGGTATCTGCGAAAATCTATTCTGTGGTTCAAACAACTTCAAGAATACTGAATGTTGCTCCAACTTCAAAACAAATATTCATGAAGAATTTAAAGTAGTAGATTTAAAAAATTGTTTTATCTTTTACAGAAACAAAACAAAACACTGTTCCCATTGGCAGTCCCTTGATAACAAAGCAACAAAAACCTGTACCCATTCCAGTGGCTAAACAGCCACCAAAAGGGACTACTTCTGACTTTACAAGAAGTATTTACATGCAGACAGCAATGTTTCTGTTGGAGGTTAATGCATTGCAGGTTAGTTTTAATTGTTCCTTCAGGAAAGCTTTCTTGTAATATGGCATCTTATTACATTTTGGAAATAGGTGTGTATTGAATTGTCATCGTTATGGAGACAGAATGGTTTGAAGCATGGAGGCAACCAAAATTTTTAAAAATGTATTCAGAATGAGAAAGTAGCCTTTACAAGTTCCCAGTGATTACCACATTTGCTGCATCCTCTCACTGAATGAACTTCCAGTGCAGCACTGTTTAAGTCTCAAAATACAAGTTGGGCCTTGTACAGTGTCATGTATGATACTCAAGGCAATTCCAGAAAGAGCCAGTGATCTTAACAAGCAAAAAGTGAAACTTGCTGTTCATAATTAGATAAAGATGAATCAACGAAAAATTTTGTATGAATGAGTTTGTCATAGGAAGCTGTAGGATCTTATATAAGATGATGATCACTTTTAGTCTGCTTAAGATGAAAGTTCAAATTAGTGTGTGTGTATGTGTATATATTTTTTTTTCACAGGAAATAGTTTGTGGACCCTTTGCAATTACCTGGTTTTCTGCATTAATTACTCATAAAATGTAGTGTGATCTTCATCTAAGTCACAATAATAGACAAACACAATCCGCCTAAACTATTACCACACAAACAATTGTGCTTCTTCTCATCAATTCTGAAAAACAATCACAGTCTAGATTCAAAAAAAATGTGAACCTCTGGGGTAAATCCTTCTACAAAAGCTATTTGGAGTCATATGATCCAATCAATGAGATGACATTGGAGATGTGGATTGTTGAGGTGCCCTGCCCTATAAAAAAGACACATAAAGTCAGCTTACTGCTCTTCTCAAGAAAGATCTGTTTATATATACTATGCCTCGATCAAAATAACTTTCAGAGGACTTTAGAAGAAGAATTGTAGAGATGCATGAAGCTGGAAAAGGTTTCAAAAGCATTTCTAAAGTTCATTGCAAGAGAAATTGTCTACAAATGGAGGAAATTCAGTACTGTTGCTACTCTCCCTAGGAGTGGGTGCCCTGCAAAATTCACACCAAGAGCACATTGTGCAATGCTGAAGGCAGTGAAAAAGAACCCAAAGATAACAGCAAAGAACTTGCAGAAATCTCTAGAACTTGCTAAAGTCTCTGTTCATATATCCGCTGTAAGAAACACACTGAACAAGAATGGAGTTCATGAAAGGACACCACAGAGGAAATCACTGCTCTCAAAAAAAATATTGCTGTACGTCTCAAGTTTGCAAAAGACGCTTCTGGGAAAATGTTCTGTGGACAGACGAGACAAAAGTTGAACTTTTTGGCAGAAATGCACACCGCTATGTTTGGAGGGAAAAGGGCACACACTCACACCAAAGCCTCATTCCAACTGTGGGGCATGGTGGAAGGAGCATCAATGGTTTGGAGCTGCTTTGCTGCCTCTGGGCCTGGACAGTTTGCAATCACTGAGGGAACAATGAATTCAAAGTTGTGTCAAGACATTTTACAGGAGAATGCCAGGGTAGCAGTTCATCACCTGAAGCTGAATAGAAGTTCGATAATGCAAAAAGACAATGATCTGAAAAACAAGAGTAAATCAACAACAGAATGGTTTAAAAAGAAGAAAATTTGTGTTTTGGAATGGCCAAGTTGAAGTCCATACCTTAACCCAGTTGAGTTGCATCTTAGGAACATAGAAAACCTACAGCACCATACAGGCCCTTCAGCCCACAATGCTGTGCTGAACATGTACTTATTTTAGAAATTACCTAGGGTTACCCATAGCCCTCTATTTTTCTAAGCTCCATGTACCTGTCCAGGAGTCTCCTAAAAGACCCTATCATATCTGCCTCCACCATCGTCGCTAGCAGTCCATTTCATGCGCATCTTCATGCAAGATATCCAGTAATATTGATGAACTGAAACAGTTTTGTATAGAGGAATGGTCTAAAATTCCTCTTAACTATTGTGCAAGTCTGATCAGCAGCTACAGGAAACATTTGGTGGAGGTTATTGCTACTAAAGGGGGTTCTACCAGTTATAAGTACCAGGGTTCACATACTTTTTTCCAGCCTGACTATGAATGATTAAACAATGTGTTCAATAAAGACAAGAAAAGTCAAATCTTTTTTTTTTAGTTGGGCAGATTGTGTTTGTCTATTATTGTGGCTTAGATGAAGATCAGACCATATTTTATGAGTGATTAATGCAGAAAACCAGGTTCAGAAAGGGTTCAGAAACCTTTTCTTGCAACTGTATAGATATAAAACTGTATATATCTTTAGTGAGCGGTGTCTCAGAAGGGCAGTTTCCATTATTAAGGACCTCCAGGGCCCAGGGCATGCCATTTTCTCACTGTTACCATCAGGTAGGAGATACAGAAGCCTGAAGGCACACACTCAGCGATTCAGGAGCAGCTTCTTCCCCTCTGCCATCCGATTCCTAAATGGACATTGAATCTTTGGGCATTACCTCACTTTTTTTTTAATATACAGTATTTCTGTTGCACATTTTAAAAAATCTATTCAATATACGTAATTGATTTACTTGTTTTTTTTAATTATTATTTTTATTTTTATTTTTATTATTTTTTTCTCTGCTAGATTATATATTGCATTGAACTACTGCTGCTAAGTTAACAAATTTCACATCACACACCAGTGATAACAAATCTGATTCTGATTCTGATATACACACACACTATACAAATGTACTGTATAGTGTATATACCTAATAAATATTTACAAAAATTTATGTTTAAAATTAGATAGTTATTTGGAAATTTGAAGAACTAAGATTCAATAATCCAGACCTTAAGAGAAAAAAGTTCAACTTTACTTGCTCAGCAAGTGTACAGCAACTACTTGTTGGATTACTATTAGTCTAATTTTTTCCCATGGAGGTTTTTTAAAGTGGGAAATTGGAGAAATTCAGCACCTTGTAATTTTCCACTTTCCAATTAGCTCCTTTAGCTGCTTTTAGGCCTCTTCCAAAGCTAATGGTTTTGAGGGTCTCCAAGTATTAATCATGTTCTATTTCCTTTCAATATTGTACTGTAAGTATGTCTGAGTCTATTTTCAGGAAGTGTATAAATCCTGTAATCTCTGCCTTAACTTATCATTCTAATTGATCAACAAAGTGGTTTATCAACCAGTGAATCCTTAATAGAGCTTCATTAATGCATTATTTTCAATGAATTTATCTGGTTCTTTTGTTCTCTCTCTTCAAGAAACTTACCAAATTTAGATTTGCACTCATGTTGTAGAGCCAAAGTCAACTCCTGAAATCTTTTTTATTGTTATTAGTTTGTATCAAGAGCTTTGGCACATGAGCTGATTTGCAGCGAAAGTGGGTTAAGCTGTGAATATCACGTGGTTCTTGCTCGACTTCATATGCAGCAGGGGGAATTTGGAAAAGCAGAAGTATGTCTTGCAGAAGCAGAACGTATCAATCATCAGGTATGAGTTCAGATAGTAAATTAAAGTGGACTGAAAATCTCTCTGTCCCTCTGTTCTGGAGCAACACAGTGCTGCACAATACTCCAGTCCACCCTGTTGTTTCTCATGCTCCTCTTCCTTTCTCATTATTACGTAGAACGGGAGCTTGGTCATTCGTGGGCCCATTTATCTGCTCAAGGTTTTTTGCTATAAAGCATAAACCAATATCCCAAAAATGTGTGTGGATCTGAGACAAAATGCAATTTACAGACTCAAGAACTACATATACATAATTATTTTAAGTGATACTCTGTTCCAATGCATTATTGGCAATTTTCACATGGGGATGGGGGAGGTGGTGGGAGCTATCCAAATGAGCAGCAGACATCTTTGTTGGAATTTGTGTTGGTCATTCAGTTTCTTGAGTCTGTTATATAAGAACTTACAAAAATGGGGATAGATCATGTGGCCCTTTAGGCAAGCTCCACTACTTAATATGGCCGCAGCAGATCTAATCTGATCATAATCTTTGACTTCATTGACTCAGTCTTCTTGACTCTCTCAGAGAATTCCAAAGATTCACAAAGTCCTGAGAGATGAAATTTCCCTCTAGCTGCTGATTTAAAGGGCTTACCTCTTACTTTGAAAGTATGCTTTGTTGTTTCAAACCCCCACAAGTAAACATTTCAGCATTTACCATTAGAAGTCACATTAGAATTGGCGTTTTTATAAACTGACCTCTTCTTCTTCCAGACCCAGTAACTATTAGCTCAACTTGTTCAATCTTCCCTCATAAGACAACTATTTATTTCCAGGAATCAGAACCTCAAACAAGAGAAAATCTGCAGATGCTGGAAATCCAAGCAGCACACATAAAATGCTGGAGGAACTCAGCAGGCCAGGCAGCATCTATGGAAGAAGTATATCGAAGTTTTGGGCTGAGACTAGTCCTGCTGAAGGGTCTGCCCTGAAAGGTCGACTGTACTTTTTCCACGGATGCTGCCTGGCTTGCTGAGTTCCTCCAGTATTTTGTGTGTGTTGCTAATCAGAATCTCTGCCATATTCCTTCTTATACAATATCTACTACTCCAGGTGCCTGTACTATGTAGAGGTACAGCAAACTTTCAAACACCAGCCTCTTGATTATAAAGGACAACTGTCCATTTGTCTTCTTTCTATTCTACTATTGGCTTACATAATCATTCATAGCTCAACTCCTTTTAATCATCCTTATATCTGAAAATCCAACACCTAACAAAGATCTATCCACTTCACTCTTAAATTTTAATGGATCAAACATCCACAACTTTTTTTTGGATCATGTTACAAAATTTCACTGCCTTTTATATGGAGCTGTGCTTACTCATTTTTGTAAAAGTCTGATGATTCTAATTTTCTACTCTGTCTGGTTTCCTCAATAATTGAAATTATTTTCTCAGGCCGGCTGGTGGCGCAATGACATTGGCGCCGGACCTGGGAGCAGAGGTTCCCGGGTTTGAAACTAGTCAGGTCCGCTCCCGAGTATGCTTTGCCGGGTTGAGAGTTGAGATCGCAACTTGACCTCGTAAAATAAAGGGAAAATACTGCGAAAATGTCTGTGTGAGGAGTGGCGCGCCACATAGAAACATAGAAGCATAGAAAATAGGTGCAGGAGTAGGCCATTCGGCCCTTCGAGCCTGCACCGCCGTTCAGCACGATCATGGCTGATCATCCAACTTAGAAATTTTACTGTTCACCTTACTACTTTTTGCTGCTACCCTCATTTTACACCCCTCTGTCTCTCTGCACTTGTTCCCATCCCCCTGCCACATTAGTTTAAGTTCTCCTGAACAACAGTAGCAAACGCTCCGTCGAGGACATTGGTTCCAGTCCAGCCCAGGTGCAGACCGTCCTGTTTGTCCCGGTCCCACCTCCTCCAGAACTGGTTCCAATGCCCCAGAAATTTGAATCCCTCCCCCTTGCACCATATTTCATGCCACGTATTCATCTGAAATATCCTCCTATTTCTACTCTGACTAGCACGTGGCACTGGTAGTAATCCAGAGATTATTACCTTTGTGGTCCTACTTTTTAGTTTATCTCCTAACTCCCTAAATTCACCTTGTAGGACCTCATCCTGTTTTTTACTCTCTCTCGCTCCGCGCCTTGTAAAAGCCATGAAAAAGACATCATCACAGATGCACGCATGGACACGCAGGTACACACGCACACGCAGACGCACACGCACTGACTCGCACGCACGCAGGCACATGCCAAAAAAAAAGAAATTATTTTCTCTATCATTCTTAATAAATCCTTTACTCATTTTAAATGTCAATTAAGCTTGCTGCAGTATCCTTATTTTGTTGTTGATACCCCTAATGTTGCTGCTTATGTTCGGAGGCCCCTAATGTTGCTGCTTGTGTGCACTTGCATGTTTCACGCACAGAAGAATCAGAAACTCCATATACAGTATGCGTGAGTGTGTGTGTATGTGTTCATATTCATTCCCAGGCTACTTTTATTGACAAACTTTACCTTTTTGCAACCTTTAAATTTCTCACTCCCTGAGCGTCACCTGTCCAGTCTACATTTTCACTAATTTTGTACTCTTTTAAAGTTCTTTCCAACTTCCTGCAGTCATGGACTCCAGAAATGATTACTCTTCTATAATGCTGTGAATTTGATGCAGCCTGGATGGACCAAGGAGAAATAAACACATTTTCAAGTCTTCTAATGCTGCATTTTGTTTCCCCAAATCATGATGAGTTCTGCCACCCTTAATATTACTGTACAGGGACAATCTTGTGTGATTTTGGTTGGGAATGTCTTACTGTTCTATTTCTCTAGTCTGCTCAATCTCAGTGTAAGCTTTGAAAATTCTCATGTATTCCACACAATTTTCATACAATGGGATTAGCTCTGGTTCTCTGAGTCAGTACTTTCAGTTATAACACACAAACAATTTTATTCCAGTTTTTTTTTCTGTGGAGCCAATATTTAGCAAGAAATATTGTTGGAAATCAATTTTATTTGAAATAAATGTGTTTCATCTTGATAACCAGTAACTTATTTGCATTGTATATTTCATTGAGCACATTTTATCTCGTGACAAAACTCTGATAATAACAGTGTCATCAGAAACAAATTTTGCTATAAATCATATAAAGGCAGGTGCATATCTTATGACCGGAGGATTTTGCAAAGTTTTGATGATAACATGTTATTTGCAAGTCAGTGTTTTTGAGAATGGTTCTAATGTTCTTTAATGGTTTACATTGTAGAAAATTAACCAGTTCTTCACATTATATTTTTTCTCTTTTAGAAGTTGCGATCTTAATTTCTCAATAAATTTATTATTTCAGAATCCAGACCTGTGGGCTTTATTAGGACATTTAAGCTACATGAAAGAAGACTATGCCAAGGCTAAAGAACTTTATGCACGCACGCTGTGTTACGTAAATGATGCATTTGACATGCATGCCATCTGCTTAAGACTAGGATCCATGTATCTGCTGGAAAACGAGATTGAGTCTGTAAGAACAATTTAATAGTTAATCAGCTTCACTGAGAATTTAAGTGAATGGGAATCAATAAAATTAAATTAGTTCGCTGAATGGATTCAAATATTACTCTTTTTATTTTTCTTTATTTTTGATATTTTAACACAAGGGTGGCATTGTTACAATGGAGTTGCTTTTCTAATGCAAACAGCATAATTAATTAAAATTAGTATTTATCTTACTTATTGTATTGCTGAAAGGTTAAACTTGTAATGATTTTTCAGTAAATTTATAGCAACCTAATCTGCAGTAGTTCTTTAAAGGTAAAACATACATCGATCACATATTAATGATGATAGGTGATTCATAATAATGTAATTCAACATACGAGGGGTGATTGATAAATTCATGGCCTAAGGTAGAAGGAGTCAATTTTAGAAAGCCTAGCACATTTATTTTTCCTACATTTACAAACTTAGCCAAGCGGTCGTGGAGCATACAGATCCCTTCTTTGTAGAAGTCGGCATCTTGGACCTCCAGAAGTGGTCCACAGCAGGAGTGATTGATAAGAGTTGAACTGTACGTGCATATAACGAGAGCGGTATAACTTATCTCCTTCTACCCTAGGCCACGAACTTATCAATCACCCCTGCTATGGACCACCTGGAGGTCCAAGACACTCTCGTTACATGCACGTGCAGTTCAACTCTTTGAGTGATAATGCAGAAAGTTTGAAGTTAATAACTCATCTCCTTCTACCTTAGGCCACAAACTTATCAATCACCCCTTGGACATAGAAAGCTCTTCGATTTAGGAAATTCCATTTTAAATTTGTTCATATATATTTGTCTTCCTTGTTATGTCTGTAAATCTCTTAATATTAATTTCAAAAATGAGCATGGCCTTTTTTGCACTATAATACTTCTATCATGTTCAGGACTTTTCAAAAGTCATGATTGGAGTAATAGTAAAGATCTACCTGGAAGTAAATAATGCAGCTTGAATTCTTTATTTGTAACCAAAAAGCATCTTCTAGGTGAAAGAGGTAAAGTAATCACTGTTCCCTCTGCAGGGCCTTCAGTTTATTCACCTTCATCCTCTATAAGTGGCCCATCAATTAATTTTTATGACTGTTAATATTATTAAAATATAATATACAAGTATTTACTCTGCCATAACAATGCACATACACTGATTTCTCTGTCGTCAAATGTACAGATTTAAAGTGAATGTTTTTAGTTTTCACCAGTTATGGCACTTTCTTGGAGCTCCATAGTGTTGTCTTATCCTGATGTACACTATCAGACTTCTGCTTCTTTCTTTGCGTCTATCCCTGACAAGTACTGGTTTCAATGTGAATACCACTTACTCTTACTGCTTAGAACTTCTCCTCAACTTTGATGTAACCCATCTTTCAAACTCCACTATTACTTCCAAACCTCCCCTTTCCCATCCCTTTCTCACTATGAACCATCTTTTAACCCAAAAATAGTTATTGTTTTTGCTTTGTTTTTCAGTATAAATCGGCAAAATCTGTCTACCTCTTTGCCTCTCAGAGAGCACCATCCTGCTTGACTTGGCTAGGAGTTGGCATTGCCTGCTATAGGGTAAGAGTACCGATGTGAATTATTTTAGATTTGGAGCTGCCTCAGTCTCAGCACTAGGGGAAGTGGCATCCCTAATTCACATCAGGGAACTGGATTCAGAAACTCAGCTCAAAATGGGCAAAGTTTCCTTTCATGCCAATACAGAAGGGCAGAGGAACTGAGGATGGACATCTCACCTTTGTCCATCCTGTCTCAAGTAGGATGGACAAAATGGTGAATGGTGTTAGTAGGTACATATACCTAAGCTGACTATTAAGGAAATATTGGAACTTTCCAGTTCTAACATCAACAGTCTCAAATCTTCCTATTTTAATTTCTACCTGTCATATTTGGTCATTTATTTCATTCAAATCCCTTTACATTTGATTTTTCCTTCTTATTTATAATTACTTGGAAAATAACTAAATAATTTAATGAAATAAACAAAAATAAAATAATGTTCATATAGATTAGATTAGATTATGAGAACACTCAGTCCTCTTTTATTGTCATTTTGAAATGCATACATGCATTATGAAATGATACAATGTTTCTCCGGAGTGATATCACAGAAAACAGGACAGACCAAAAGACTAACACTGACAGAACCACATAATTATAACATATAGTTACAGCAGTGCAGAGCAATACCATAATTTGATAAAGAACAGACCATGGGCACAGTAAAAAAAAAGTCTCAAGCCTGTATATTCACTATTTTTCCTATCCAGGTTCAAAACTATGTTCTGAGAATTTAATTTTTAGTCAGTTTAGCAATGTTCTAAATGTGTTGATAAATTGCCCATAATAGTTTACAATTAAACATCCCTCTAATGTGCATATAAACAGTGTCCCTAACGTAGAAAAGTATTTTGGGAATAAATCAGACAGGAATAGACACCCAGCCAAAGAAGAGGTGACCAACTGTTTGTACTGTACAAATATGAGTTTTAGTGAGGGTGACACAATAATGTCAGCTTTTAAGAGAGGAGGCAGATGAGAGCCCACTGGGAAAATGTACAATAGTGTCAACTTTTAAGAGAGGTAAAAACTTGAGGGACATATAGTTAGTACCAAATTACATGCAACCCCAAACTGTGGGGGGAGAAACTGTAGAGTATGCAAACACTTGAGAATATCAAAAAACAAAGACAAAAGAGTGACTGGAACATGGGCCTGAATAGAGCAGAGGGTAACTTTTAAACTGCAGAACTTAGTATATGCAATTCAGTGTAAACAATGCCATATCACATACATAGGGGAGGCAGGCAACAGCCTAAGAGTTAGACTGACAGGGCACTTCAGTAATATTGCAAGGTAAGGCCAGGTCAGACCTGTTAGCAGATATTTTCCAGCAGCATGGGATCCAGTCTTTGGAGATGCTGGCCTGGAAACGCTCTCTCCCTGCCAGGCTCCACTCTCCCCTCCAGGCCCTCACCTCCAACCCCAACCCTATCTTTAGCCCCAACTTCCACAACCATCTAGTGGCCCACACACCCACGAACCTGGTCTACATCCCTCAAATCTGAACACTCTGCAATCCACCCCCAACACCAACTATAAGCAGTTACATCCCACCCGCACTAACCCTTAGCATATTCATAACCCTAAACCTTAAGATAGATGTGGGAAGGAGCAAGATCCCAATAAAAGCAAGTAGCGTTGGACCAGGTTAATGGTGTGGGCCAGATCAAAGTAACAGAGTGAATCTCCAGTAACGAGCTCAAGAAACATAAGAGTGATAATTTTAGATGGCTATACCCGGTGATTAAAAATAATCTATTCAGGATATGATAACATTGATTTGTATTTGAAGATCATTACAATGATACATTTGCACAGGAGAGAAATATTGGAAGGAAAATTAATAAAAGTTAAATGAGCAACTTGAAATTAAAGTTGAAATGAAGTGAAGTAATCTTTTAAAAGAATTCATGTTCTACTGGATTAGAAGGGCACCTGAGGTCAATTATCTTCAGTTTTTGTTAGATCTTTATAGACGTTTTTAATAGTATGATTAAGATTAATTCTATTCTTTCTTATACACTCTCAGCTTAATGAATTGACGGATGCTGAGGATGCTCTTTGTGAAGCAAATATCCTGTGTAACTCTAATGCAGCAGTCTGGGGCTATCTCACATTAGTATGCCTAAAGGTACTGAAGATATTTAAAAACAGAAATAATTTCATATCGTGGCAGAATTAATTTTATTTTCATCTCCAAAGTATTGAAATTTCACACCTCAGTTGATCAATAAAAAACACAGGGTGGTGTACTATACTGAGCCATGGACTTGCTAGACCAACCAATATGTTTTTGTGTCTGTGAGTAGAGGTTTGACATTCCATTGTTGTGCGATTTTGTCGCAATTTTGACGCTGCCAGCTTTCTGATGCAATATATACCAAGACATTGGCAGTTAAGCAAGATATAAATAACTCCACGTCATTCAAAGTAGAGTGTGGGAAGCAGCCCAGATCCTAGCCAATTTGCTTCCTTCATGTAAAATTGATACACAATTTAACAGGTCACTACTTGCCATACATTCAACATCATCTTTGCTATATGCAAATTGACTGCAATGTTTGGGAACTGGGGAATGGTCTGTGAACCCAAGGATATGAAATTCAATGTAAATTTAACTTTTATTTGACATGTTCACTTCTTAACCAGGGAAGTTTACCTCATTGCCTTTCGTGGCAACAAGTGAACTTGTGAACACTGGTTAGGATTATGTTGGTAAGAATATGAAATGCTTATCAGCTGTGGGTATGGAGTGAGCCCTAAATCCTTGGAACTGTGTTTGAACGGCTATCTTTAGAAGAAAAGGGAGAAGCTATGAGTATCTTCCTTTACAGAATATCAAAATCTTTATTGGTTTGATATTTTCATCTAATCTTTCTTTTTAATTAGATGAAATAGGATGTTCCAGAAGGAGATTTTATTTACTTTAGGTTTAATTCTACTTTGACAATACAAAATATTCATATCCTACAGTTCATACTTCTATTTTTCAGCAAACAACTGAACATAAATTCTAATAATTTTTCAGTTAGAAGTGCAGTCTTCCATTGCAATTAATAGAAATAAATATAAAACGGGCTCAGTGTCTACCCAGGTAATGGAAGGGAAAATTACACACAAAAAAACTGGAGGAACTCAGCAGGGCAGGCAGCAATTAGGAAACATCAACTGTACTCTTTTCCTGGATGCTGCCTGGCATGCTGAGTCCCTTCAGCATTTTGTGTGTGTGGCTCAGATTTCCAACATCTGCAGATTTTCTCTTGTTTGTGAAGGGAAAATTATCCCATTTCAAAATATATCTTAATTCTTCTCATTGAACTTCTTGGTAGAGTAATAAGAAGATTAAAACAGATCAAATATGAATAAATTTTTCTGCACCTTATTTGAAAATAATGCAATGGAAACATTTAGTGCAGTCAAAAATACTATCAAACGTGTCTGAATGTGATTATATTAATTTAATTCATGTTTCATTATTTCAGACAGGGAGAAAATTGGAAGCAGAGCAGACCTATAAATATGCATCAAAGGTTAGTTTCCTCATCAATCTTGTTTTGATTTACTCATTCAATACCAATTGTTCTGAAGGTTCTATTATATAATAATAGAGGGTTGTGCTAAGAAGATGAGTTGAGGTGGAAAGCTGCCTGACAGGTGGGACGTCTGAAGATATTGAGACTTTTGGGACAGAAATTAATGTTGCTTTCTGTGAAGACAATTATTGTGGTAATCAATGTGTGGAACTACAGGAAGTATGCAAGGTCTTAAGGGAACACTTTTATGTTTATATACTGTGGAGAAGGACATGGAAGTTGTTGCGTTCAAAGGAGGTAACAATGAATACTGGGGAACGTCAACGTAACAAAGGAGGAGATGTTGGAGCTCTTGACATGCCTTAAGTTGGATAAATGTCCTGGGCGTGACCAGGTGTACCTCAGAATGTTATGGCAAACAAGGGAGGATATTGCTGGGGTCCTGGTAGATAGTTTCGTATCTTTATTAGCCATGGGTGAGGTATCAAAATATTGGAGGATAGCTGATGTTTTGACTTTATTTAAGAAGAGCAGCAAGGATAATCCAGGTAATTACAGCTAGTGAGCAGTGGTGGGAAAGTTATTGGAAGAACTTCTGAGAGACAGAATATATCTGCATTTAGAAAGTCAAGTGTTGAGTCGGGATAGTCAGCATAGGTTTGTGCATGGGAAATCATGTCTCATGATTTTGGTTAAGCTTTTCAAAGAATTGACCAAGAGGTTTGATGAGGACAAGGCATTAGACATCCTCATGGACTTCAGAGAGGCCTTTGACAAGGTCCTGCATGATAGAACATTAAACACATGGGATTCGATGTGAGTCAGCCCATTAGATATAAAGTTGGCTTGGTAATGGAAGGTAGAGGGTTGTATTGGAAGACTAAAATTTTCAGACTGGAGGTCTATGACCAGTGGTGTGCTGCAACAGGGGTCCCCTGTTATTTGCCATATAAATAAGACCATAAGACATAGGAGCAGAATTAGGCTATTCAGCTCATAGAGTCTACTCTGCCATTCCATCCTAACTGATCCTGGATCCCATCCAAATTCGTACACCTGCCTTCTCGCCATATCCCTTAATGCCCTGACCAATCAGGAAACTATCAACGTCCACTTTAAATATACTCCTGGACTTAGCCTCCACCGTAGTCTGTGGCAGAGCATTCCACAGATTCACTTTTCTCTGGCTAAAATAAATCCCCCTTAACTCTGTTCTAAAAGGTCGCCGTCAATTTTGAGGCTGTGCCCTCTAGTTCTGGATACCCTCACCACAGGAAACATCTTCTCCACATCCACCTTATCTAGTCCTTTCAACATTTGGTGGGCTTCAATGAGATCCCCCTGCACTCTTCTAAATTCCAGTGAGTACGGGCCCAAAGCTGCCAAATGCTCCTCATACGTTAACCCTTTCATTCCCAGAATAATCTTCTTGAACCTTCTCTGGACTCTCTCCAATGACAACACATCCTTTCTTAATATGGGCGTTCAAAACTGTTGACAATACTCCAGTTGTAGCCTGGCCAGTGTCTCATAAAGCCTCCGCATTATCTCCTTGCTTTTATATTGTATTCCCCTTGAAATAAATGCCAACGTTGCATTTGCCACATATTCAACCTGTAAATTAATCCTCTGGAGATCTTGCACAAGGATTCCTAAGTCCCTTTGCACCTCTGATGTTTGAATTTTCTCTCCATTTAGATAATAGTCTGCACTATTATTCCCTTTACCAAAATTCATTATCATACATTTCCCAGCATTGTATTCCATCTGCCACTGTTTTGCCCATTCTTCCAATTTGTTTAAGTCCTACTTCAATCACATCGTTTCCTCAGTACTACTTATGCCTCCACCTATCTTCATATCATCTGAAAACTTTGCCACAAAGCCATTAATTCCATTATCTCAATCATTGACAAGCAATGTGAAAAGTAGCGGTCCCAGTACTGACCCCTGAGGAACACCACTAATCACCGACAGCCAACCAGAAAAGGCCCCCTTTATTCCCACTCACTGCATCCTGCCTGTCAGCCATTCCTCTATCCATGCCGGTATCTTTCCTGTAACCCCATAGGAATTTATCTTGTTAAGCAGCCTCATGTGTGGCATCTTATCAAATGCCTTTTAAAAATCCAAGTAAATCACATTCACTGCCTCTCCATTGTTCACCTGGCTTGTTACTTCCTCGAAGAACTCTTAACAGATTTGTCAAGCAATATTTCCCTTTACAGAAACCATGCTGACTTTGACTTATTTTATCATTAGTCTCCAAGTACACCAAAATCTCATCCTTAATAATGGACTCCAAAACTTTTCCAACCACTGAAGTTAGGCTAATTGGCCGATAATTTCCTTTCTTTTGCTTTCCTCCCTTCTTCAAGAGTGGACTGACTTTTGCAATTTTCCAGTCCTCTGGGACCATGCCAGAATCAAGAGATTCTTGAAAGATCATGACCAATGCTTCCATTATCTCTTCAGTAACCTCTCTCAGGACTCTGGGATGTAGTCCATCTGGTCCAGGTGACTTATCCACCTTGAGACCTTTGAGTTGGCTTAGCACTTTTTCCTTTGTAATAGTAATAGCACTCACTCCTGCTCCCTGACACTCACGGACCTCTGGCACAATGCTAGAGTCTTCCACAATGAACACTGATGCAAAGTACCCATTAAGCTCATCTGCCATTTCTTTGTCGTCCATCACTTTTCCAGCCCAGCATCATTTTCCAGTGGTCCAATATCAACTCTCACCTTCCTTTTACTCTTTATATAACTGAAAAAACTTTTAGTATCCTGCCATTTGAGAACAACTTCTTCTGTGAGACATATCTATCCTGTGCCTTGTGAACTATTCCCAGAAACTTCAACCACCTCTGTTCTCTCGTCATCCCTGCCAGTATCCTCCTCCAATCCACCTGAGCAAGCTCCTCTCTCATGCCTCTGTCATTCCCTTTATTCCATTGCGATACTGATACATGTAACTTATGCTTTTCCCTCTCAAATTGCAGTATGAATTCAATCATATTATGCTCACTGTCTCCTAAGGGCTCCTTTACATTAAGCTCCCTAATAAAAACTGAGTTATTACACAACAACCAATCTAAGATAGCCTTTCCCTGAGTAGGCTCAAGCATAAGCTGCTCTAAAAGGCCATCTCATAGGCATTCAACAAATTTCCTCTCCTGCGATCCGACACCAACCTGATTTTCCCAATCCCCTTGCATATTGAAGTCCCCCATTACTATTGCAACATTACCCTTTATATGCCGTTTCCAGCTCCCTTTCCAATCTCAACCCCACTTCTTGGCTACTATTTGGAAGTCTATATATTTGATTCCCATAATGTTTTTTTTACCCTTGCAGTTCCTTAATTCCACCCACCAAGATTCAACACTCTCTGACCCTATATTACCTCTTTCTAAAGATGTAATTCCATCTCTTACCAATAGAACCACAATACTATCTATGCCTTCCTGCCTGTCCTTTTGATACAAAGCATATCCTTTGATGTTAAACTCCCAGTGATGGCTGCCTTTTAGCCACAATTCAGTGATGCCCACAATGTCATACCAACCAATCTCTAATTGTGCCATGAGTTTGTCCACCTTATTCCAAATGCTACACACATTTAAATACAGCACCTTCTGTCCTGCATTTTTTGCCCTTATGAATTTTGCCTCAGTGGTACAATTTAACTCTTTGCTCTCTCTGCATTTATCTCCCATCATTGGCTTGTCCTTCCTTACATTAATATTACACCGATTATCTACTTGTAAGCCTGCTGACTCATCATCTGCTCTATCATACTGGTTCTCACCCCTACTATATTTGTTTAAACCACTTGGATGAGAAAGTAAGTGGCACATTGGTGATTAAGTGAACAGTGAAGAAGATTATCTGAGGTTACAACTGCACTTAGGATAACAAGGGAATTATAGAAGAAAATAATTTTGGACAAGCACAAAGTGATGCGTTTTGGTAAGTTGGAGTATTATGTACAGTACTGGTTGCCAAAATACAGGGAAGTTGTGATGAACCTGGAAAGATTGCCAAAAAGATTGGCAAGGGTGTTACCTGGATTGGAGGGTTTTGAGTTATAAAGAGAGATTGGATGGGCGGAGTCTGTTTTCACTTGAACAAAGGAGGCTGAGAACTGACATGATAAAATTATGAGGATCATAGATAGTCAACCTCTGTTTTCTGAGGTAGGTGGTGTCTAAAACTAGAGATTAAAAATTTAAAGTGAAGAGGATTAAAAGGGATATGGGGAGTAAGTTTTCACATAAAGAGCAGTTGGTTTCTGGAATGAATTGCCACAGGAAGTGATGGAACCAGGAAGAGTATCTGGACAGGTACTTGAATAAGGAAAGGATGAAGGGATATGGAGTTAATGTAGGCAAGTGGGATTAGTTTAGACAGCTTGATGGTCAGCATAGACATTGTAGGCTGAAGGGTCTGTTTCTATGCTGTACATCTCCATTTTCAATCAATGTCATCTATCTTGGAATATCATTTCTGAAGAGTTTGGAAAAAGTGCAACTTTGATGTGAAAGATCTTGCTTGAAGATTAAATCATGATAATGCTATGGTAGACTCTCATTTTGACTTTATTTTTGAAATTGATATCTGTCTTTGGGCTTGTATGTTCTGTGTTTTTGCCCATTCCTTCTCAGTTTTTGTTTGGTGTGGGAGGAGGGGGTTCGGGGTCAATGGTCTTGTTACACATTTGTTGGGTTTTTTGTGGGGGATTTGAGTGTTGATGTTCTTATTGCATTTTTGTGCAGGGAGGGGCATTTGGGACTTGATAGAAACATAGCAAAACTACAGCACAATACAGGCCCTTCGGCCCACAATGCTGTACTGAACGTGTCCTTATGTTAGAAATTACCCAGGGTTACCCACAGCCCTCTATTTTTCTAAGCTTCATGTGCCAGTCCAGGAGCCCCTTAAAAGAACCTATCTGCCTCCATCATCATTGCCAGCAGCCCAATCCACGCACTTGCCGTTCTCTGCTTAAAAAACTTACCCCTGACACCTCCTCTGTACCTACTTCCAAGCACCTTAAAACTGTCCCCTCTCATGCTAGCCATTTCAGCCTGAGAAGGATCCTCTGACTATCCACAGGATCAATGCCTCTCATCATCTTATACGCCTGTAGCAGGTCACCTCTCATCCTCCGTCGCTCCAAGGAGAAAAGGCCAAGTTCACTCAACCTATTCTGATAAGGCATGCCTCCCAATCCTTGTAAATTTCCTCTGCACCCTTTCTATAGTTTCCACATCCCTTCTATAGTGAGGCGACCAGAACTGAGCACAGTACTCCAAGTGGGGTCCGACCAGGGTCCTATATAGCTGTAACATTATCTCTCAGCTCTTAAACTCAATTCCACGGTTGATGAAGGCCAATGCACCATATGCCTTCTTAACCAGAGTCAACCTGCGCAGCAGCTTTGAGTGTCCTATGAACTCGGCCCCCCAAGATCACTCTGATCCTCCACACTGCCAGGAGTCTTACCATTAACACTATATTCTGCCATCATATTTGACCTACCAAAATGAACCACCTCGCACTTATCTGGGTTGAACTCCATCTGCCACTTCTCAGCCCAGCTTTGCATCCTATCAATGTCCCGTTGTTAACTCTGACAGCTCTCTGCACTGTCCACAACACCCCCAACCTTTGTGTCATCAGCAAATTTACTAACCCATCCCTCCACTTCCTCATCCAGGTCATTTATAAAAATCACATAGAGAAGGGGTCCCAGAACAGATCGCTGAGGCACACCACTGGTCACCGACCTCCATGCAGAATATGACCTGTCTACAACCACCCTTTGCCTTCTGTGGGCAAGCCAATTCTGGATCCACAAAGCAAGGTCCCCTTAGATCCCATGCCGCCTTACTTTTTCAATAAGCCTTACATGGGGTACCTTATCAAATGCCTTGCTAAAATCCATATACACTACATCTACTGCTCAACCTTCATCAACGTGTTTAGTCACATCCCCAAAAAGTTCAATCAGGCTCGTAAGGCATGACCTGTCTTTGACAAAGCCAAGCTGACTATTCCTAATCATATTATGCTTCTCCAAATGTTCATAAATCCTGCCTCTCAGGATCTTTTCCATCAACTTACCAACCACTGAAGTAAGACTCACTGGTCTATAATTTCCTGGGCTACCTCCGCTCCCTTTCTTGAATAAGGGAACAATGTCTGCAACCCTCCAATCCTCCAGAACCTCCCCCATCCCCATTGATGATGCAAAGATCAATTCCAGAGGCTCAGCAATCTCCTCCCTCACCTCCCAGCGTAGCCTGGGGTACATCTCTTCCGGTCCCGGAGACTTATCCAATTTGATGCTTTCCAAAAGCTCTAGCATATCCTTTTTCTTAATATCTGTATCCTCAAGCTTTTCAAACTGCTGTAAGCCATCCCCACAATTGCCAAGATCCTTTTCTGTAGTGAATACTGAAGTAAAATATTCATTAAGTACCTCAGCTATCTCCTCTGGTTCCATACACACTTTTCCACTGTCACACTTGATTGGTCCTATTCTCTCATGTCTTATCTCTTTCTCCTTACATACTTGTAGAATGCCTTGGGGTCTCCCTTAATCCTGCTCAGCAAAACCTTCTCATGGCCCCTTCTGGTTCTCTGAATTTCATTCTTAAGCTCCTTCCTACTAGCCTTATAATCTTCTAGATCTCTATCATTACCTAGTTTTTTGAACCTTTCATAAGCTTTTCTTTTCTTCTTGACTAGATTTTCAACAGCCTTTGTACACCACGGTTCCTATACCCTACCATCCTTTCCCTGTCTCATTGGAATGTACCTATGCAGAACACCACACAAATATCACCTGAACATTTGCCACATTTCTGCCGTAAATTTCCCTAAGAACATCTGTTCCCAATTTATGCTTTCAAGTTCCTCCCTGATAGCTTCATATTTCCCCTTACTCCAATTAAACAATTTCCTAACTTGTCTGTTCCTATCCCTCTCCAATGCTATAGTCATAGTCATAGTCATACTTTATTGATCCTGGGGGAAATTGGTTTTCGTTACAGTTGCACCATAGATAATAAATAGTAATAGAACCATAAATAGTTAAATAGTAATATGTAAATTATGCCAGTAAATTATGAAATAAGTTCAGGACCAGCCTATTGGCTCAGGGTATCTGACCCTCCAAGGGAGGAGTTGTAAAGTTTGATGGCCACAGGCAGGAATGACTTCCTATGACGCTCTGTGCTGCATCTCGGTGGAATGAGTCTCTGGCTGAATGTACTCCTGTGCCCACCCAGTACATTATGTAGTGGATGGAGACATTGACCAAGATGGCATGCAACTTGGACAGCATCCTCTTTTCAGACACCACCATGAGAGAGTCCAGTTCCATCCCCACAACATCACTGGCCTTACGAATGAGCTTGTTGATTCTGCTGGTGTCTGCTACCTTCAGCCTGTTGCCCCAGCACACAACAGCAAACATGATAGCACTGGCCATCACAGACTCGTAGAACATCCTCAGCACCGTCCGGCAGATGTTAAAGGACCTCATTCTCCTCAGGAAATAGAGATGGCTCTGTCCCTTCTTGTAGACAGCCTCAGTGTTCTTTGACCAGTCCAGTTTATTGTCAATTCGTATCCCCAGGTATTTGTAATCCTCCACCATGTCCACACTGACCCCCTGGATGGAAACAGAGGTCTCTGGTACCTTAGCTCTCCTCAGGTCTACCACCAGCTCCTTAGTCTTTTTCACATTAAGCTGCAGATAATTCTGCTCACACCATGTGACAAAGTTTCCTACCGTAGCCCTGTACTCAGCCTCATCTCCCTTGCTGATGCATCCCAACTATGGCAGAGTCATCCGAAAACTCCCGAAGCTGACAAGACTCTGTGCAGTAGTTGAAGTCCGAGGTGTAAATGGTGAAGAGAAAGGGAGACAAGACAGTCCCCTGTGGAGCCCCAGTGCTGCTGATCACTCTGTTGGACACACAATATTGCAAACACACATACTGTGGTCTGCTAGTCAGGTAATCAAGAATCCATGACACCAGGGAAGCATCCACCTGCATCGCTGTCAGCTTCTCCCCCAGCAGAGCAGGGCAGATGGTATTGAACGCACTGGAGCAGTCAAAAAACATGACCTTCACAGTGCTTGCTGGCTTGTCCAGGTGGGCGTAGACACGGTCCAGCAGGTAGACGATGGCATCCTCAACTCCTAGTCGGGGCTGGTAGGCGAACTGGAGGGGATCTGAACACACCTAACAAACTCCACCCCATCTAAACCCCTTGCCCAAGGGAGATCCCAATCAATATTTGGAAAATTAAAATCTCCCACCACAACAGCCCTGTTATTATTACACCCTTCCAGAATCTGTCTCCCTAACTGCTCCTCGATGTCCCTGGTACTATTGGGTAGTCTATAAAAAAAACACCCAGTAGAGTTATTGACCCTTTCCTGTTTCTAACTTCCACTTGCAAAGACTCAGTAGACAATCCCTCCATGACTTCCTCCTTTTCTACAGCCGTGACACTATCTCTGATCAGCAGTGCCGTGCCCCCACCTCTTTTGCTTCCCTCCCTGTCGTTTCTGAAACATCTAAAGCCTGGCACTCTAAGTAGCCATTCCTGCCCCTGAGTCTCTGTAATGGCCACATCATAACTCCAAGTACTAATCCACGCTCTAAGCATATCCGCACTGTTCATGATGCTTCTTGTGTTAAAATAGACACATCGGAAACTGTTGGTCTGAGCATATCCCTTCTCTATCACCTGCCTATCCTCCCTCTTGCACTGTCTCCAAGCTTTCTCTATATGTGAGCCAACCGCCCCTCTTCCGTCTCTTCAGTTCGGTTCCCACCCCCCAGCAATTCTAGTTTAAACTCTCCCCAATACCCTTTGCAGCCCTCCCTGCCAGGATATTGGTCCCCCTCGGATTCAAGTGCAACCGGTCCTTTTTGTACAGGTCACGCCTGCCCCAAAAGAGGTCCCAATAATTCAGAAATCTGAGTACCTGCTCCCTGCTCCAATCCCTCAGCCACGCATTTATCCTTCACCTCAATCTATTCCTATACTCACTGTCGTGTGGCACAGGCAGTAATCCCGAGATTACTACCTTTGAGGTTCTGCTTCTCAACTTCCTTCCTAACTCCCTGTAGTCTGTTTTCAGGACCTCCTCCCTTTTCCTACCTATGTCGTTGGTACCAATATGTACCATGACCTCTGGCTGTTCACCTTCCCACTTCAGGATATTGTGGATACGATCAGAAGCATCCCAGACCCTGGCACCTGGGAGGCAAACTACCATCCATGTTTCTTTCCTGCGTCCACAGAATTGCCTGCCTGACTCCCTAACTCCCTAACTATAGAGTCCACTATTAGTGCCGTCTTCTTCCTTTCCCTACCCTTCTGAGCCCACAGGGCCAGAGCAGCCATTGTTGCTTCCCCCAGGTAGGCTATTCCCCACCCCCCAGCAATACTCAAACTGGAGTACTTATTGCTAAGGGGTACAGCCATAGGGGTACTCTCTAGTATCTGACTCTTGCCCTTCCCTCTCCTAACTGTTACCCGCTTATCTGTCTCCTGAGGCCCGGGTGTGACTACTTGCCTAAAGCTCCTCTCTATCACCTCCTCAATTTCCCTGACCAGACAAAGGTCATCGGGCTGCATCTCCAGTTCCCTAACCTGAGGAGCTGCGACTTGATGCAGCTGGTGTGGATGTGGCCGAAAGGGAGGCTGGGAGTTCTTGTCCCTTTTTTGTGCGGGGACAAGTTTTGGGTGCTGATGTTCTTGTTGCATTTTTGTGCAGGGAGGGTTGAAGATCATGTTGCTGTTTTTCTACATGCGGGCAGGGGTGGGTTTGCTGTTTCTCTTTGAATTGACTTCCATGGTTTTTCTTTGTTTCGTGGCTATCTGGAGAAGAAGAATCTCAGAAGTGTAAATTGGATACAAACATAGATAATAAATGAACCTTTCCAATTATTACAATTGAAAGCAGTAATTCTATCTCCAAGGCAGTTGGCACGGACTCTGTTTATTTTTATTTATTTATTAAGATACAGCATGGAATAGGCCCTTCTGGCCCTTTGAACCATGCCACCCAGCAATCCCCAAATTAACCCTGACCTAATCACGGGACAATGTACAATGACAAATTAACCTACCCTCTGGTACCCCTTTGGTTTGTGGGATGAAACCGGAGAACTCAGAGTAAATCCATGTTGTCATGGGGAGAACGTACTAACTCCTCCCAGTCAGCAGTGGGAATTGAACACTGGTCGCTGCTACTGTAAAGCATTGTGATGCAATCTCTTTGTCTTGAGCATTGACAATAAAGTTCTATTCTTTTCTTCTATTCTGTTAGAGGAATTAAAGGTTGACTTGATTGACATAACAATTAGTCTGCACCTTTAATGAAACACATATATTTAAGATTATTACACATTAGGCTGAGGAAATCGTTGAATAAGTTCAAGAGGTTTCGGCAGAAAATGTGAACTTCCAACTTGAGAAAAATACTAGTATAAGCTAACTTGTAATATATTTTGTTTCATATAGTTAAATCTTAAAGATAAACGGCTTCTTGATGAAATTCATCAACTACAGCAAACACTTGGCTTTGGAAACCCTTCACTTTAAATCCATGGAACCTTCAGACCTGCATTAACCCAGCACTATTTGATAGTCAATTATTTTTCTTGTACCAATTACCTTCATAATACAAATTAAAGTTATGATTTTAGTTAATACATAGCCTGTCTGCACTTTAGTGTATCCTCAAAAATGAATGAACATGTGAAGGTATAAACACTGAATAAAACAGATTTTGAAAATTTTATACATGTCTTCTGCTACTTATGATGGTCTTGGTAAATCTCATTGTGTTTAATTTTTTCTGCCATTCTGTATGCATTTTGTAGATTGGTATGTAAATGTTGTTATATGAATTTCATTGCACTTCTTAATCAATATTCCAGAGTTGGACTGCTGGACTGTAATAATCATAACACAGTCATAAATTTCGCCATCAACAAAATTATTTTTCATCCTTCCAATATATTTATTTATTTTTATATATTTTGAAGGTGATGACTCAATGTGTAATGTAATGCACTTGGAGCATCAATCACTGAGTGTGGGAGATGGATTCATGCTTTTGTGCCAAAATCACAGATTTGCTAATCTTAGCTACTTGGGACAAAAGGCCTAATATCTCTTTGAGATTAAGATATGTCAGATAATAATATATCTCTAAGCTTTTTCTTAGTAACTCTTTAATGTTGGTTTCATGAATATTAGTGGAAGTAAGATGTACCCATTGGAAACATCAAACAGAAAAAGCATCTTAAATGAAAAAACTTTTGGAATCCTATCGCCATAATGCTATGAACATGGTGGATTCATAGGTGCTGTTGGTATGTCTGCTCCATATTAACTTTCATGTTAAATAATACTTACCCACTATTTTACCTCCATGTCATTGCATTTTCCTGAAGAATCTCAGCTTGAAACATTGACTGACCATTCACTTCCACAGATGTTCCCGACCTACTGAGATCCTCCAGCATTTTCTGTGGGTTGCTTTAGATTTCCAGTTTCTGCAGAATTTCTCATGTTTATAATTTGTTCCTCTGTTCCTGCCTTGGTCATCTTCTACCGTAACCCTCATTCTTGTCTTGTTAACACTTGATCACTTGATTCAATATACCTTGACTGGTTTTCTTCACTCTCCTACTATCCACCTCCATCAGATGCTCACTGACTCACATTACCCCCAGCTAAACCATGCTTCTAGTTTAAAATTCTAATCTATGTACGTAAAACCTCAGTAATCTCACCTAACCCTGTTTTTTCACAATCTTTATTTGTACACCCTCTGTTATACTTGACTTAGTCTAATTCTGATCATAATTTTAATTGTCCACTATTTGTACGTTCAACTGACAAGGTATTAAATCTGGAATTCCATTCTTTTATTTCTTGGCCTTGCTTTTATTAAGCACTTCAATTTATCCTTTTTGCTCTTTCTTTGACTTTGGACTTGATTTCGCCATATTATGTTTCAGTACAATACCTTTAAACATTTTACTATATTAAAGGCTATTTGTCAAATGAACTTTCAATTTTTGATTTGATTTGTTTGGATTTTTTGTCATAGCAGCTGAAATCCTACCTATATACACCAGGAGTTAATATACAAACTCATCTATGATGAGCACTGAAGTAGAGAAATTATGTACCTAGAAAATTAATAATAGTTCTGGAGCTATGCCAAACTAATACTGTTGGTTTAAATGAAGATTTTTTTAAGCTTGCTTCAAATCATTGCTTCTTCGCTGTGTAACAACGTATTTTGTTGCTCTTTGCATAGAAAAAAAATTGCCGGTGTGCTCTAAATGGTCAGAAACTTAGGTAACAAAAATACATTAAACGTAAAAGTGGAATGGTGCCGTATGCACCTTAGTGTTGAAACTCGTTCACTTCTTTATTATTTATCACATTAATTTCATTTTCATTAATTGTTTCATACATGTGACCGAAATAAAAAAAAAACAAGCTGCCTATGTTCAAAATTCCCGTCAAGTCAGGCGCATTCCGGGTGAAAGCAAATTAATATTGTAGGTCTCAGATATAAAACTTTGACCCTATTTCTCTCTCTCTGTAGAGTTCTGCCTGACTTGCTGAGTTTTTCAGCACTTCGTTCTCACTTCTAACTAACAAGCCATTTGAACCGATTAAACACGCGCGGAATATTTCCAACCAACGCCTGGGCGGCGGGAATTTCTCCCTGGGAGCGATTGGGCTAACGGCCACAACGTAATGACGCAACGGCGTCACGTAGCGGGCGACGAATCCGTTGGCCCACGCTGCTGCGCGGCAGCAGAAGCGGGATTGGTTGCCGTTTCCGTAACCAGGGAAGTTGGTCAAGTTATGGACCGGTGTGGGGACAGGCGAGAGCGGCACGGTAAGAGGGTTAGTTATAGCGAGGAACCGTAGTTACATCCTGAAGGGTTTTTTTTATCGTCATTAAAGGAGGACAGGGGGTTACGGTTGAACCGTTATGGGCCCTTGATGGATGGGCTTTGGGAGGGGTAAACAGCTGAGGAAGGGGTGCGAGAGAAACAGGTGGATGGCTTGGCGTGATGGGAGCGGGGTTGGGGGAAAGGCCAATGAGGGAGGGTAAGGACCAGGTGGAGAACAAGATGGCATTGGCAGGATTAACGTGCACAAAACGCTGGAGGAACTCAGCGGTTCCAATCCGGATTATTATATGCTGATCCAGATTTCCAGCATTTGCAATCTTTCGTGCCATAAGGGGTGTTTTAAGTCTAAGGAAAGTGATAACATTGTGGAGTTTTACATCGTTCAAGCAATATTTTTACTGTAGTGTTTCAATCTCATTTGAAGGGTGCGAGGAAAGTATTAAACGAAAATACAAACGAAGGGATTAAATATCAAGGTTCTCTGGTTTTTAGGGGCAAGGATTTATTTTCATAATTCTCAATGTTTGCATATTCTACAATGAAATAAGACTGGTAATTGGTAAGGCAAATCCTATAATTGAACTCGGAATGGGAACGTGGTTAGTAAAACATGACAGGAAATTATTAAAGTGATTTTAAATATTATTACTATAATAGATGATTTTAACTTTTCACATATTGACTGAGACTCCAACACTGTCAAAGGGCTGGATGGATAGAGTTTGTCAAATATGTTCAGGAAAGTTTCCTTAATTAGCACATAGAGGTCCCAACCAAAGAGAATGCAATACTAGATCTCTTATTAGAGAATGATGGAAGGCAAGTGACAGAAATTTATGTAAGGGATCACTTTGCATCTTGTGATCATAATGCCATTGGTTTCAATATCAGTATAGAGAAGGATAGATCTGGTCCTCGGGTTGAGATTCTAAATTGTAGAAAGGCCAATTTTGATGGTGTCAGAAAGTATTTGGCAAGTGTGGATTAGGACAGGCTGTTTTCTGGCAAAGGTGTACTTAGTAAGTGGGAGGCCTTCAAAAGTGAACTTTTGAGAGCACAGAGTTTGTGTGTTCCTGTCAGATTAAAAGGCAAAAGGATAACAGGTTTGGGGAACCTTGGTTTTCGAGAGATTGAGGCTCTGGTTAAAAAGGAGGAGGTGGATAGCAGGTCGAGGCAGGCAGGGGCAATTGAGGTATCTGAGTATAAGAAAAGCAAGAGAACAATTAAGGAAATCCGGTCTAAAAGAAGGCTTGAGGTTGCTCTAGTAGACAAGGTGAAGGAGAATCCCAAGGGCTTCTACAGATATATTAAAAGCAAAATGATAGCAAGGGACAAAATTGTTACTCTTGAAGATCAGAGTGGCCATCTATGCATGGAGCTGAAAGCAATGGGAGATATTTTAAGTAGATTTTTTGCATCTATTTACTCAGGAAATGGACAGAGTCTATAGAAGTGAGGCAAAGCAGCAGTGAGGTCATGAGCTGTGTATAGATTATAGAGGAGGAGGTGTTTGCTGTCTTGAGGCAAATTATGGTGGATATATCCTCGGGGCTTGACAAGGGTTCCCTTGGACTCTGTGGGAGGATAGTGCAGAAATTGTAGGGGCCCCAGCTGAGATATTTAAAACATCCTTAGCCACTGGTGAGGTGCTGAAAGATTGGAGGATAGCAAGTGTTCTGTTTTTTAAGAAAGGCTCTAAGAATAAACCAGGAAATTATAGGCTGGTGGGCCTGACATCATATACAGGTAAATTATTGAAAGGTATTCTAAGGGACCAGATATAAGCATTTGGACTGATTAGTGATAGTCACCCTGACTTTGTAAATGCTCGGTTATGACTAACCAATCTTGCAGAATGTTTTGAGGTAGTTACCACGGAAGCTGAAGAAGACAAGGCAGTAGATGTTGTCAACATGATCTTTTAGCAAGGTATTTGATGAAGTCCTGCATAGGTGGTTCAATTGCTTGGCGTTCAAGTTAAGGTAGTAAATTGGGTTAGACATTAGCTTCACAAGGGAAGCCAGAGAATGGGAGTAGATGATTGCTTCTCTGATTGGAGGCCCATGACTAGCCTCAGGTGCAAGGATCAGTGTTGTTTGTAATCTATATCAACAACCTGGATGATGATGTGATTATTACCAAAAGAATTAAGAGGATGCTAGAAGTTTCTTCAGATACATAAAGTGTAAAAGAGAGGTGAGAGTTGATATTGGACCACTGAAAAATGACGCTGTAAAGGTAGTAATGAGAGAACAACGAAATAGCAGACAAACTAAGTATTTTGCATGTCTTCACTGTGGAAGACACTAGCAGTGTGGTGGAAGTTCCAAGTGTCAGGAGGTGTGAAGTGTTTGAAGTAACTGGAGAGAAGGTTGTTGGGAAACTGAAGGGTCTGAAGGTAGATAAGTCATCTGGACCAACCCAGAGTTCTGAAAGAGTTGGCCGAAGAGATTGTGGAGGCATTAGTAATGATCACTAGATTCTGGAATGGTTCCAGAAGACTGGAAAATTACAAATGTCACTCCGCCCTTCAAGGTGGGAAAGAAGCGAAAAAAAGGAAACTATAGGTCTATTACTCTGACATCAGTGGACGGGAAAATGTTGGAGTCGATTATTAAGGATGAGTTCTCAGGGTACTTGGAGGCACATGATAAAATAGGCCTATATCTTATGATCTTATGTTCTTGTGGTCCAATTGGATCAGCAAATTTGCGGATTATACCAAGGTTGGGGGCGTAGTGGACAGCGAGAGAGACTAACAAAGCTTGCAGTGGGATCTGCATTACCTGGAAAAATAGGCTGAAAAATGGCAGGTGGAACTTAATGCAGACAAGTGTGAATTGTTGAGGTTTGGGAGGACTTGCACAATGAGTGGTAGAGCACTGAGGAGTGCGGTAGAACAGAGGGATCTGGGAATACAGATCAATAATTACTTGAAAGTGGCATCAGAATAGGGAGGGTTGGAAAGAAAGTTTTTGGCACATTGGCCTTCATGTATCAAAATATTGAGTACAAGAGATGAGATGTTATGTTGAAGCTGTATAAGACATTGGTGAGGCATAATTTGGAATGTGTGCTGTGTTGGTCACCTACTGACAGGAAAAATGTTAATAAGATTGAAAGAGTGCAGAGAAAATTTACAAAGATGTTGCCAGGACTTGAGGACCTGAGTTATAGGGAAAGGTTGTGTGGATTAAGACTTTATTTCCGAGAGTGTAGATGAAAGAGGGGAGATTTGATGGGGTATACAGAATTATGAGGGGTATAGATAGGGTAAATGCAAGCAGGCTTTTCCCACTGCATTTTGGTGAGAGAAGCACCAGAGGTCATGGGTTAAGAATGAAAGGTGAAATGTTTTCGTGGAATGTGGGGAATTGAGAGTGTGGAACGAGCTGCTCGCGGAAATCAGATATGGGATTAAGTTCAACATTCAAGAGAAATTTGGATAGGTATACCGGTGGGAGATATATGCAGGGCTATGGTCTGGTGCAAATTGATGGGACTAGGCAGATTAATAGTCTGGCATGGACTATTTGGGCTGTAGTGTTCTATGACTCTGAGTATGGAAGGAAATTAGTAAGAAATGTGGAGAAAAGTTAGTGTTGTAAAGAAATAAAATTATTAATAGTGATATACATAGGCCTGTAATCGAGTTGAAGAATTTCTTTTGCCAGAAGGCAGTGAATCTGTAGAATATATCGCCACAAATTGCTGTGGAGGTCAAGCCATTGAGTATATTTAAAGCAGAGGTTGATAGGTTGTAGATTAGTAAGGGAGTCAAAGGTTACGGGAAGAAGGCAGGAGAATGGGGTTGAGAGGAAAATAAATCAGCCATGATCAAATTGTGGAGCAGATTTGATTGTCTGAATGGCCTAATTCTGCTTCAGTGTCTTATGATCTAAAAGTCATATTATAATGGCATATTAAGTAATAGCAATACATGAGACCCAAAGAAAATACCAGAAATAATGCAGAGCCAAAGGTTTATGAGTGAGGAATTTAGAAAGTCAGTACTAGTAATTACAGGGATTAAAAGTTGACAGAATCTCTCTATGAAGTGGCCTGTGATACTCTGATGTAGCATAGGGATGTCATAAGCATTTCTGGGAATCTGCTTTGGGTTCCAGAACTGTCAATGGATTGCAGATAACAAATGCTATCCGAGTGAGAGAAAATGGGGATCCACACTTAGCCTTGTATCAGATGTTGGGAAAATGCTGCATTCTGTGATTGAAGATCATGGTTACAGACCTCCTTGAAAATCACTGATTAGGTAGGGTTCATAAAGTTTAAGCCAATGAAAGTTTTTCAGTCAGTTTGGATCTAACACTTCAAAGACAATAATGATAGAATTGAATTTCATTGCATTTTGTAGCTTAGTGTATTCCTCAATAAAATAATGGCATCTGAATGATCGTGGAAAGTGTTTCCGAGCAACTCCAAGGTACCCAATATGTCATATGTTGCTGATGCAATGTAGGATTGTACATGCTGAACTAGGGAATCAGCAGGCTATAGGTAGCTGAGCAAATAAGTAAGCAATGAATCTGATTAAGTCCCAATGTAGACCATTACAAGTTTTGGTGAATATTTCTGATTCTGAATAAATAAGCGACTCTTAAAAAGATGATCTATGAATCTCCCCATTCTCAATGAGGGGGAGTTTGTTTTGCTCCATAGTAAGACGTGCCTAGATAGAATGGACGTAGGAAAGGTTGAGGGCCCTTGTAAAACATCTGTGGTGTTAATATTGCATTTTAGAACTAGTCCCTTCTTTAGCCAGTTACTCCAATGAAAGTGCAGCACTAACATTAAATCAAATTTGGAAAAAAATAGCTGGTTTTCTAATGTTCACAACAAGACAATTACAGCCTTTCTGAGTCTGTAAATTTGCCGTTACAGATTTCACAAATCACCCAAAAACTTGTGTTACAGAATCAAATTCTCTCTCATGGTATTTATGAGGAAACTTAAATACTTTTTCAACTTGAGTTTCTTGATACATTCATTCATGATGTGGCTTTGCACAATTGGAAATTTTGTTATGGGTTATTTTCTAGGACTTCAACGAATTAATTTTTCTTTTTTTCCACCCCTCCCCACCCTAATAACGTGAAGGTCTCATGTCCATTCCACCCATTTACATTCTCCTTCTGTTTGCTTTCAACCACTAAAAACAATGAAAGGTGCTGTACTTGTTTTATACTTATGACTGTGATGCCAAACACAGCTCCATTGCCTTTTGAAGGCAAGCCCTCCCCATCATTGAGCCATATCTACACTGTCATTGGCCAAATCAAGGGTGGTGACGAATCATCATATTGAAGCGTGGCTGAAAATCTGGCTGAGCGGTGCCATAACAATAACCTCTCACTCAATGCCAGCATGACCAAGGAGCTGATGATTGACTTCAGAAAGAAACTGTAGGTCTATGAGCCAATCCTCATTGGAGGAATCAGAAGTAGAGAGGCTTAGCGGCAACTTTAAATTCCTTGATGTTTTCGTTTCAGATGATCTGTCCTGGGCCCAGTACTTTAGTACAATTACAAAGAAAGCAAGACAGTTTCTCTACTTACAAGTTTGCACAGATTCAGCATCACATCTAAAACTGATAATTTTCTATAGATGTGTGGTGGGGAGTATATTGACTGGTTACATCACTGCCTGGTATGGAAACACCAATGCCCTTGAATGGAAAATCCTAGAGCCGGATACAGCCTGATCCATCATGGATAAAGCCCTTCCCACCATTGAGCACATCTACACGGAATGCAAGAAAGCAACATCCATCCTCAAGGCCATGCTGTCTTCTTGCTGCTGCTATCAGGAAAACATAGCAACGTCTCTACTTTCTTAGAAATTTCTGAAGATTTGCAATGTCATCTGGAACTTTGACAATCTTCTATAGATGTGCAGTGGAGATTTTATTGACTGGCTGCATCATGGCCTGGTATGGAAACACCAGTGCCCTTGAACAGAAGAGCCGACAAAAAGTTGTGAATACAGCAGTTCATCTACATGGAGTGCTGTCGCAGAAAAGCAGTTATATCATCAAGGACCCTCACCACCTAGGTCGTGCTCTCTTCCCCTGCTATTAGGAGGAAGGTAAGAGAACCTCAGGATCCACATCAGCTGGTCCAGGAACAGTTATAACCTCTCAATCATCTGACTCTTGAACTAGAAGGGATAACTTCACTCACTGACCTGTTGCCACAACCTATGGACTCACTTTCATGGACATCCCATGTTCTTGACATTTATTGCTAATTTATTTATTATTATTATTTCCTTTGTTTTCTTTCTTTTTGTTGTCTTTTGTACATTGGTTGCTTGTCCATCCTAGTGGGTGCAGTCTTTCATTGATTCTGCAGTGTTTCTTCATGGGAGACCAAAGACAACTTGGTACTGTACCATGGAGGCAGAAATGAGGACCCTGAACCACTCCTGAGGCACAATGGAGAAGATAGTCAAGGACAGACGGAGATGGAGGACCTTCGTTGCTGCCCTAAACACCAGTGGCATAACAGGCTGTAATTAACTATTATGTGTCTTGTATCTACTATGAATGCCTGCAACAAAATGAATCTCAGTGTTGTATATGTATGGTGATGTATATGTACTCTGATAATAAATTTCCTTTGAACTTTGAGATACCCCTGACATGCAACGGTTATTAATTATGTACTCACTGGAGCACTCACCACATTACTGAACTGTTTTCAGCAGGATCACTTGGCATCAGTTTCCATCACAATCTTAACCCAAAAATTGACAAACTAGCAGAATTTCAGGGACCAAATGAGAGTTTCTGCCTTTTGCCCTACATCAGTGCATTATTTGACTATATAAGGCATCAAAGGAACTAGAATAAAATTGATGTTGGTTGGAACTGGAGAAAAATTCATAAATGCTTGGAATCAATTTTGAGCACATAAGGAAATAGTTGTCGTTCATGGTCTAATTATTTCTGTCCCAGACATTATAGCACGTGTTCTTCAGGGCTGTTTCATTGCATATCCTGCATGTGCTCCATTACCCAGCTTCCTTCTTTCATAAAGGGCATTGTTTGCTGATGATTGAATGGTGTTGAGTTCATCTTTCATTAAGTTTGTGCTTGCGTTCTGCAGAATCTGAACAACTCAAGTGTGGGTTGATAAATGTCAGCAAGTACTCATTCTTGATCTTTCCTCCTGCAAATTGCTGCTAAAAGCTTTGGACCTAGCACTTGACCTTTGGACTTCTGTCCTGATCTTTTCAGAAGGTGAAATTATATTGAAATGTTGAGTTGAAATTTTACTGAAAATACTGGCTGGTTTGCTTTGTGAAAGATTGCTACTTTAGAATGTAATCATGCATTGGTCCGGATGTTGCTGACAAAGTAAAAATCAAACTAATGATTGTACTGTTAAACAAAATAATGCAGTAACTCCCAATTCCTACCCTCACCCACTACTACCTGACTTGATCTGCCCATGATCCTTCACCCACCACCTCTCACAGTGTACCAATCAACTCTCCCTCCTGTCTCACCCTTCTTGCTCTCCTCTTCAACTCAGTCACAATGCATGGTTTCAACCTAAAAAATGGACAAGTCCCCTTTCCATAGATGCTGTTGGACCTGCTGAGTCCTTTCAGCAGATTATCCATTGTCCAAGGTTCCAGCATCTGTGGTAATTAAATCTATTAAGTAATTAAGTCTATGTTGGTTTCAGCTTTTAGGTGCCTTGACCTAAGTCTTAGAATTGTTTTTTTAGAATCTCTCTCAATCTGCTTTCCCTCTTCTGGAATGTTGGAGAGTGAGAGGTGACTTGATTGAAACATTTAAAATCCTGAGGAATCTTGATGAAGGTGGATGTAGATTTGGAATTTAGAAAAGGGTTTACTGTTTGAAATGTTGTGAATTTAAAACATGAAGTAATTTCTAAGGGTCATGAGTCTTTGGAGCTCTTGTTTCAGGAGTGGTGAAAGTAGAGATTTGTATGTTTTTAAGGAAAAGTAGAATGATAAGCAAAGAATAAGAAGTTACAGCAGGTTGACAGGAATACAGAGCTTAGATTCAAATCAGTCATGATTGTACTAATTTGTGAACATGCTTGAGGGGCTGAGTGGCCCACACTTGTTCCTAATTTGTGTGTTAATCTGTTCTCTCCATTGAGGCTGCTGGACTGAGTGTTTTCAGCACTTTCCTTTTTTATGACTAAGGCTGGCAATTACATTGCTGATAGTCCATTCCCTTAAACTAACCAGGTGCTAAAGATAAATTATTATCACACTCTACTTCTTTCCCAGATTTTTGTTTCCTAGATTTTTCTTACAGTTGCTTAAAGATATTTTTCTATCTGATATATTTTATAAAAGTTTTCTCTGGAATTAAATTTGATGATCACATTTATAAGATTGATTTTCAAGGACTGATGGACTAAGAGTATCTGTTGATTTGTACTTTGACCAACATGGATAATCCAAAATTTGGTGAGAAAAGAAATGGGTAACATTACTGTCAGCATTACTGAGACTATACAAACTAATTAAGATAATCTCTCGGGACTTAATTTTGGCAGTTCATTATTTAATGTCATAATTATATCTTGTTAGTTTATTGTTCCAGATAATTGTTTCAGGTACATCTTTGCATGCCGGTTTTTTTTTGTGTGGTATTGTGTTAATAATAGAGTTTTTATTCCAGGAGCTGAAAACAACATTTTTATGACACCTGTTTGCTATTTAGCATCTGTTGCCAGGATTTTTTTTTTATCAAATAGTTATGTTTTAGCACTTCATTGTTAGCAAACGACACATACCTTACTTCAAAGGATTACAGATCATTTATATTTTAAAATTGGGGATCTTAAATGTTAGGTGTTTTTCAATTTAATGTTAATATTTCTACAGAGCATCCACAGAGCAACCTTGTTTTGAATAACCAAATTAAAAATAATATTGATTTATCTATATTTCTCTCATCATTTCGAACCTATAAAGAGCATAGTGTTTATTATACAACACAACATTTTTTTGTTTGTATGTATCTTACTCACAAGGATCATTTGTGACAGAGTTTTTTCAGTAAGAATCTCAGCAGTAAAACTAGCTTATCTAGGCACTGCCAAGTATTAGATGTATCCTGAGAACAAAAGAAAAGTGTAGTTTATTCATTTTGACAAATTTACCTGTGCAGAACTTCACAGTCTGCTATTCCTATTTTATTTTTCTCCCATCCACCAAGCAAATGTGAACTGGGAATCCTTGAATGAATATTTATTTCCAGGTCAGATCCATATGTATTGGAGCCAATTGCAGCATAGTTCTCAATTCCCAACTGAGATCTGCTAATTTAGCACCAAGTAGTCGTTGAACTTTTAAATTTGTGGTTTAGAGATGTATGTGATTTGAAAGGTATTTCACTAGTGCATTTATTAAGCAACACAGACAACAAATACCGCCAACAACCAATCCTATTTAAAAGTCTATGGCTTGGAACTTCTCTTTTGGTAAATTGCTAAACATTTTAGCTAAAATACTTTAATCTGTAGAAACTTTTTTTGCCTAAGATTTAATAGAAGTGTATCAGCAGATTAATACATCAGAAGTATATGTACTTTGTGTTTGATTTTATTTTGTTGAGTTGTGCTCATTTTTCAATTCAGAGTCTGTGTGGCAACGTCCGTATGTGAACATCTTCAAACATTTCAAATTGGAAGAATGGAAGAAGTCAACAAAAGAAGGAGATATTACAGCAGTTATGGTACTGTTTGTTTTGCTTTTGGTAACCTTTTCCTCCTGAGGTACCAGTTTTTATTTGGGCACTATTCTGTTGATAATAATAAATTAATATTTTATGCAAATAGAAACATAGAAACATAGAAAATAGGTGCAGGAGTAGGCCATTCGGCCCTTCGAGCCTGCACCGCCATTTATTATGATCATGGCTGATCATCCAACTCAGAACCCCGCCCCAGCCTTCCCTCCATACCCCCTGACCCCCGTAGCCACAAGGGCCATATCTAACTCCCTCTTAAATATAGCCAATGAACTGGCCTCAACTGTTTCCTGTGGCAGAGAATTCCACAGATTCACCACTCTCTGTGTGAAGAAGTTTTTCCTAATCTCGGTCCTAAAAGGCTTCCCCTCTATCCTCAAACTGTGGCCCCTTGTTCTGGACTTCCCCAACATCGGGAACAATCTTCCTGCATCTAGCCTGTCCAATCCCTTTAGGATCTTATACGTTTCAATCAGATCCCCCCTCAATCTTCTAAATTCCAACGAGTACAAGCCCAGTTCATCCAGTCTTTCTTCATATGAAAGTCCTGCCATCCCAGGAATCAATCTGGTGAACCTTCTTTGTACTCCCTCTATGGCAAGTATGTCTTTCCTCAGATTAGGGGACCAAAACTGCACACAATACTCCAGGTGTGGTCTCACCAAGGCCTTGTACAACTGCAGTAGTATCTCCCTGCTCCTGTACTCGAATCCTCTCGCTATAAGTGCCAGCATACCGTTCGCCTTTTCACCGCCTGCTGTACCTGCATGCCCACTTTCAATGACTGGTGTATAATGACACCCAGGTCTCGTTGCACCTCCCCTTTTCCTAATCGGCCACCATTCAGATAATAATCTGTTTTCCTATTTTTGCCACCAAAGTGGATAACTTCACATTTATCCACATTAAATTGCATCTGCCATGAATTTGCCCACTCACCCAACCTATCCAAGTCACCCTGCATCCTCTTAGCATCCTCCTCACAGCTAACACTGCCACCCAGCTTCGTGTCATCCGCAAACTTGGAGATGCTGCATTTAATTCCCTCATCCAAGTCATTAATATATATTGTAAACAACTGGGGTCCCAGCACTGAGCCTTGCGGTACCCCACTAGTCACTGCCTGCCATTCTGAAAAGGTCCCGTTTATTCCCACTCTTTGCTTCCTGTCTGCTAACCAATTCTCCACCCACACCAATACCTTACCCCCAATACCGTGTGCTTTAAGTTTGCACACTAATCTCCTGTGTGGGACCTTGTCAAAAGCCTTTTGAAAATCCAAATATACCACATCCACTGGTTCTCCCCTATCCACTCTACTAGTTACATCCTCAAAAAATTCTTATGAGATTCGTCAGATATGATTTTCCTTTCACAAATCCATGCTGACTTTGTCCGATCATTTCACCGCTTTCCAAATGTGCTGTTATCACATCCTTGATAACTGACTCCAGCAGTTTCCCCACCACCGACGTTAGGCTAACCGGTCTATAATTCCCCAGTTTCTCTCTCCCTCCTTTTTTAAAAAGTGGAGTTACATTAGCCACCCTCCAATCCTCAGGAACTAGTCCAGAATCTAACGAGTTTTGAAAAATTATCACTAATGCATCCACTATTTCTTGGGCTACTTCCTTAAACACTCTGGGGTGCAGACCATCTGGCCCTGGGGATTTATCTGCCTTCAATCCCTTCAATTTACCTAACACCACTTCCCTACTAACATGTATTTCGCTCAGTTCCTCCATCTCACTGGACCCTCTGTCCCCTACTATTTCTAGAAGATTATTTATGTCCTCCTTAGTGAAGACAGAACCAAAGTAATTATTCAATTGGTCTGCCATGTCCTTGCTCCCCATAATCAATTCACCTGTTTCTGTCTGCAGGGGACCTACATTTGTCTTTACCAGTCTTTTCCTTTTTACATATCTATAAAAGCTTTTACAGTCCGTTTTTATGTTCCCTGCCAGTTTTCTCTCATAATCTTTTTTCCCCTTCCTAATTAAGCCCTTTGTCCTCCTCTGCTGAACTCTGAATTTCTCCCAGTCCTCAGGTGAGCCACTTTCTCTGGCTAATTTGTATGCTTCTTCTTTGGAATTGATACTATCCCTAATTTCTCTTGTCAGCCACGGGTGCACTACCTTCCTTGATTTATTCTTTTGCCAAACTGGGATGAACAATTGTTGTAGTTCATCCATGCAACCTTTAAATGCTTGCCATTGCATATCCACCGTCAATCCTTTAAGTGTCATTTGCCAGTCTATCTTAGCTAATTCACGTCTCATACCTTCAAAGTTACCCCCCTTTAAGTTCAGAACCTTTGTTTCTGAATTAACTATGTCACTCTCCATCTTAATGAAGAATTCCACCATAATATGGTCACTCTTACCCAAGGGGCCTTTCACGACAAGATTGCTAATTAACCCTTCCTCATTGCTCAAAACCCAGTCCATGTACTGAGACATTGTCTTGTTTACAAGGTGAAGAACAGGATGATTCCACATTGGCCTTCCCACCCTGTTTTCAATAGCACCTATCACCCAGTTCTGTTTCTTCCTCTAACCTGGTTCTATCCACCTATCACCCACACATTTTCCCATGGGATCCCGTATTCCCCCCCCGCCCCATCAGATGTCTGCTGCCCATCAGCCTTCTATTACCTGGTTCCACTTGCACTTTTCTTTGTCAGAGACCAACATGTACACCTCTTGTGTGTCCACATCACTCTTTAGCCTCTGCCCTACCTTCACTCTCCCGTCATATACCTTTAGCCCTTTTCCTCATCTGTTTCTATCATCCCAGCTTGTCTTGCAACTCCACCCCTCCTGCTCACCCACCTGGCTCCATCAGCCCTTCATCCCTCATTCCACCTAGATCCAACTATCACCTGCTATTGCCTCATGCCTCCCCCTTGGAAGATGCTGGCTATCTTCCTTCTACATTCTCAGCCCTGATGCTGGATCTTGACTTTGACTGAACCTTTACCTACACAGATGCTATCTGACCCTCAGTTTGTTCTTAGACTCATGACATAAATTATGTTTTCATCTGATATTCAAGAAATGGCCATGTTGTCTTTCTGCAAGTGTTTCCATTTGATGAGAAGATTACATTAAAATTAGATAGAGTAGAATCAAGGAAGATAGTGATTTCCCTCTATTTAATTGCATCATCCATGGTGGCAGCCAATGTAGTGACTTAATTGTAAACATCTTTTCAGCCATAGAGGATGCTGGAACTAAGCACTGTCCCTGCAGTTGGTTATTGGAAGGAAATTTTAGAGTGTGCATATTGTCTGAGTTTTCCCTTTTTCTATTTTAAAAATATGTGTATGATTAACCTCTTGTGAGTGTGCTAAGATACCTTTAGTTTACTTGAAATTGAGTATTTGCTTTTTAGGTAATTGGTTTCTACATCCCATAAAAATTACTCTTTCTGTCTAAAAAGAGTATACAGGTAAAGGAACTTGAATAAGGGATTATGCCTATTTTGCCGATAAATAATTTATTTTCCATATTACTCAGTGTTACTGCTCCATTATGTAGAATCATTTTATAAAAGAAAGACTTCAATTTATTCTTTTACCACCGAGGTTTATTAACTTTTCCCCGAAGGCATTTTGATCAATTCGTTGTAGGATAAGATATTTGTAACCATAATTTGTATGGTTTAAGTTGATTTAGCAGCTTTAACTGAATATGTTCTTTGAACTTTATGTTTTAAGGATAAAACTCTGAAATGCACAGTTTATCGCATCCGAGGCTCCATCCCTGCTGGTAACTACATACAGTTACCAAAAACTACTACTCAATCCCTTGGGCTAGTTGGTCGCTACCTGTATGTCCTCTTCAAACCAACTGTATCCAAATACTTTGTGGTTCATTTTGATGCAGTCACTGAGGTATGTGTTGATTAATAACCTCTGGATGTTGTGCGTTTGTTAGCTTGATTTTATTAATGGAGTTAAATGCACTTAACAAAAAGTCAGTAACTTTAATAGTGTTTGTCAAGATCATGCACCACACTTCAGTCAAATTGTTAATTTCTTGTTTTCATGGATGTTTCAGGTGTAAGGAAGCAAAATGTGCAGGAAGACCCAGTAGGAAATCTGTTAGAAAGTTTTCGATTGATGAGGAATTATTAAAGACCCTCCCAAAATGCTGCAGCTGTTCTAAAAGTTGATTAGTCAGTTATAATTGGCTTTGGAGATTGATTTTATTTCCACTTTTTGAGCATCCATTTCTCTCCTCTTAGTCCTCCTTTGAACATAAGCTGTGAGAGGTCCATTGTGTAATTTTTTAAGGTTTTATATTACCTTTGCCCACTATAATGTTTGTTTTGTTCTGTATTTTAATAAATTCTTTGATAGGCAAGGCAATTGCAACCATAATTCAGATGCTTAAGGAATTTAATTTTGTAGAGCTGAGGATATATTAGGTTCTTCAGACTGTTCAGTTGGACAATCTTGAAGCATCAGCCTAGACGTTAAATCATAGCAGGCGAATTGAATGTGGTCACCATTGCTACTGAGCCAGTTCTATTTTCATTTGTTTCCATTCTGTGTACAGTTTAGTTTACGACTGTGCCTGCATATGCAGAATTCTCCAATTGCTTTTTGTTTGCTGCTTTTCTTTAACATTCCTGAAACTAAGTAGATGAGCAACCAAATTATTCCCATGCCTATATTAAGATGGATGCAAGTTAAAGAAGAGTTTGATCTGTGTTCATAAACAATGTTTGGAAGCTTTGAGATTTACAAACACTAATTTGGATCATTGGTTTGTGCAGCATAGTATACCAAGTATTTTTCAACTTTTGACTGACTGGCTGCATTGCACCTGGGAGAGAAATTGTTTGAAAATTGGTGCTTCTTTTCTTATGGGGTAATTTCATGCACTTTTTCTGTAAGTAACTAAATCCATGTCTCTTCAGGATAGTCAAGTCATTCGGATTTCATTCTCTAACCTATTTAAAGAGTTCAAGTCCACGGCCACATGGCTTCAGTTTCCTTTTGTTTGTGGTGCTGTGAAAGGCTCTGTGTATAATGCTACTGCAAAAACTGCAAAGCAAGGTAAGGGAGTTTTCAACTTCTGTCTTTATTTTTATTGCACAATTTCCTCAATTGCTTGTATTTAGAAAAAGATAGTACTAATTTATATTTTCTTTTCTGTGAAAAATTTACCAAAACTCTCAAGTGATTTATTGGTATTGAAGTAATTCCATTCTCTTCTTTGAAATAGTGCAATGAAATCCTTATTGATTACCAATCTGAATAAATAGGTTAATGTAATATCTTTTCTAAAAGATGACAAATCTGAAATGCCTTTCAGGACTTGGTCTAATTTTATGTTGAAAGATATGGCTACATTATGACACTTCATTTCCAGAAATACTGCTGAACAAGTGTCAAATATAAAAATAAATTAGTATTAGTTTAAAAGAAAATCCATCAGAAAAAAAGGACTGAATCCTGTAAAATCCTAAGATGATGATGATCAACATTCAAGAATTTTGAAAGTTGGCTATGAAGGTAGTGGATACTCTAGTTATTAACTTCCACGATTATATAGATTGTGGAATAGTTCCTTCAGATTTGGAGGGTAGCAGAAAGGCGAAGGAGAACAGACTATAGAAAGATGTAATATTAAGACACAGAAAATAGATCTCCAACTTGTATTTTGACAAATCTATTGGAGATTGTTAAGGATGTATCCAATAGAGTATTGACAGGAAACCTGGGGATATGATATATTTGGATTTTCTGAAGGCTTTCAATAAGAGGATGATACACTAATGTTGAATAAAAGCTTGTTCTCAGTTACGAAAACAAGGGGAAGATTAATTGGATTGTGGTCAAGCGGCTAGCTGCAACTAGTCTGATACCATAGGGAGCATTATTTAGGTCCCTAATATTCATAATCTGTATTTTGTCAGAAAGGATCAAAAACTTCAAAGTGTGCTTATGCAAAATTAATTGGGAATGTGAGTAATGAGGATATAAAGAAGCTTCAAGGGGATATGGACAAACTAAATGAATGGGCAACAACATGACAACTAATTGAAGAATTTCTTGTTTGAGTTCAACTGGTTCTTCTATTCCAACCTGGTTTGGTTTGTGTAGGACTAGGTGCCCTTTAAAGTTGTTAGCAATTTACTTAGTCGTCCCGGTAGTTGGTAAAGAAAGATAATGCCTTGAGGTACCGTAAATAGATTTGGGCAATAAGTGTATATATTTCTGTACTGCTTACATCCTGAGGACATTTAGTTTAGTTTGCACAAACATCATTGGTCTAGAGTAACAGGTGGTCTACCCTTCCCTTTCCAAGCAACTGAACCTGGCTATACAGAAACTTATTTAATCACAATAGAGTTTCAGACCTGAATTTTGTTTTCTCAGATCTACATAGGCACCTGATTAAGCAACATAGTATATTTGAAAATAAATATAATTTTTGCTTTCAAATACTCCTGTTGACTCCTATCTTTAAAAATTCTCACCTGAGCATTTCTGACCTTCTAACATTTCCTGATTTTTATTACTTTACCATCAGCAGCCATGTGTTCAACTGCAATGGCTTTGAGCTCTGGACTTGCCGCTCTAAATTTCATGTTTCTTTCAACTACGTTAATGCTCTCTTTTTAAACATTTGGCTACACTTTTAGTCTCTCTTACTGTCAGTTGTCATTTAATGTGAACTGGCTTTAGATGATTTAAGATATTAAGGGTGCCATATATATTATAGCTGTTCTGTTAACGATAAATAGGAGTCAGTTTAAAAGATAAATCTTTAGTTACTACTGAATATGCATCTTATCTGTTAGTTATATTGAAGTTATCTATGGATAAGCTTGTAATCTTTTCCTTTTATCTTTAAACAGACCTAGTGGGCATTGCCCCTGTTGGTGTAAAATGGACGTGCCTGATGATGGATCTTCGTTATATTTTGTCATTTTATTTAAATAGACACTACAGCCACCTGAAAAACATTAAACTTTGCTCTAATATGTTTGTTAAGAACATCTTTACCAGTGACTTGTTGTTTGAGCCAAGTAAGTGATCATATTATTATCATGGATATCCTATTTTTTCCAAAAACTTCTTAAATACTTTGCATTTCAGTACCCAGTTTTTTAAAATAATTCATAGATTTTTGCCTTCAATACTTTTTTCACATCAAATAATTTAATGACAATTTATTTTTTTAAATTGGTGATCAGAAGTTTCTCTTTCTTTCTTTTTTAATCTTTTTATTAGTTTCAACATCATACACATTACAACAAATAAGTACAGAGCAATTGGGATTGTATTAATTAATAATAATTATATGATAAAAGTATACAGTCAGGTAACACATAGTTAGTAAACCTCCCAAAATCTCACAGATTAACAATAAAATATGTAAAGAGTATACATAAAATAGAAAAATATCATAAAAAGAGAAAAAGTATATCCCCTTAAAAAAAACTAATCTACCCAAACTAAAAGAAAACTAAGGAAAAGAAAAGGAAGGGCTATTATGATACCTCAGATAGAACCAATAGTGTCGCCACTTCCACTCCTCTCCCCGTATATTGAAATCACAAAATAGGTTTAGTAAGGGTCAAATTACATCATGTGGAAGTATTGAATAAATGGCCTCCAAGTCTCATCAAATTTGATAGACGGGTCATAAATGACACTTCTAATTTCTTCTAGATTTAAACAAGATATAGTTTCAGAAACCCAGTGAAATGTAGTTGGAGGACTAATCTCTTTCCAATTCAATAGTATAGATTTTCTAGCCATTAGAGTAACAAAAGCAATTATCCGACAAGCTGAAGGGGTCAAATGATGCTTTTCTATCATTGGTAAACCAAAGTTGGCAGTAATAGGATGAGGTTGTAAATCAATATTGAAGACAGTTGAAATAATATCAAAAAAATCATCCCAATATTTTGTCAATAAAGGGCAAGACCAAAACATATGAGTTAATGAGGCTATCTCAGAATGATATCTATCACATACAGGGTTTATATGAGAGTAATAATGAGCTAATTTATCCTTAGACATATAAGCCCTATGAACAACTTTAAACTGTATCAACGCATGTTTAGCACAAATAGAGGAAGAGTTAACTAGTTGGAAAATTTTTTGCCATTTCTCAGTAGGTAAGGTAAGCTTAAGTTCCCTTTCCCAGTCATTCTTAATTGTATTGGAAACATCTGGATTTATTTTCCTTATCATATTATAGATAATTGCTATTGAACCTTTCTGAAAAAGGTTTAAATCCAAAATTTTTTCCATTATATCAGTAGAGTATGAAATCGGAAAGGTAGTAAGAACAGTATTTAAAAAGTTTCTAATCTGTAAATATCTAAAAAAAATGTGATCTAGGTAAGTTATATTTATTAGATAATTGTTCAAAAGACATAAAACAATTATCTAAAAATAAATCAGAAAAACGTGTTATACCTTTTGTTTTCCAGACCAGATATGCTTGATCCAAAAAAGAGGGATGAAAAAGAAAGTTGGATATAATAGGGCTAGTTAAAATAAATTGATTCAGTCCAAAAAATTTTCAAAACTGAAACCATATTCGAAGAGTATATTTAACTATTGGGTTATCCATTTGTTTGTTCAACTTAGAAAAGTCAAAAGGAAGTGGGGTCCCTAAAATAGAACCCAGTGAAAATTCTGAAACAGAATTTCATTCAAGATTAACCCATTGTGGTCTAGAAACTGTGTCCCAATTCCATGTCCAAAATTTTAAATAACGAATATTAATTGCCCAATAGTAGAATCTAAAGTTTGGCAATGCTAAGCCACCCTCCTTTTTGGGTTTCTGTAAATGTCTTTTACCTAGTCTAGGATTTTTATTCTACCATATGTATGAGGAAATTTTTGAATCAACATTGTCAAAAAAAGATTTCGGAATAAAAATTGGCGGTGCTTGAAATAAATACAGAAACTTAGATAAAATAATCGTCTTAATAGCGTTGATCTGACCAATTAATGACAAAAACATTGGTGACCATTTAGTAATCAAACCTTTAATCTGATCAAGTAAGGCTAAAAAAATTAACCTTTAATAAATCCTTATGCTTCTTAGTAATTTTAACTCCTAAATAAGTAAATTGATCAGTAACTAATCTAAATGGTAAACACTTATAGTTTGGAACCATCATATTTAACGGAAAAAGTTCACTCTTATTAAGATTCAGTTCGTAACCAGAAAATTTACTAAACTTATTCAACAAGGATAAAGTTACAGGAATGGTTTTTTCTGGGTCAGAAATATATAATAATAAATCATCTGCATATAATGATAACTTATGTATCTCTTTCCCACGAGTAATACCAAAAATATTTGGTGAATCTCGAGTTGCAATTGCTAAAGGCCCTAAATCAATATCAGAAGTTTCTCAAGAGAACATTAAGTAGTATGCAATAGAACATTGGGGAAAATTTTTTGGAGACATTGTAAATTGTACACAGCAAAAGTCTGGAGACAAATAAGAGGTTACAATCAAGAGGGAAGTAAGATTGAGTGATGGTAGTAAGTAGCAATAAGTGGCCTTGGTGATCAATAGAAAGTGATGTAGATTCTCAGATAAGGCAAAACTGGACACAAATATTGCGTACAATTGGATGTAAATAATCTGAGTGACGTGGGATGGTTTCAAATAGGAATGGGAAAAAATACAGCCATTGACCTGAAGCCAAAAGAAAATGTTTTTTTTGTCTTAATGGCATTAGTCTGGAAAAACTTTGGCTCATTCATATATAATGAACATATGAATCAGAGGCAGGTTTAGTCCATTCAATCACTTGTACATGCTTTGTCACAATATGATCACGGCTGATTGCAATAAACACCACATTTTGAGGGGTAAATTTTTTTTCACAAATGATAGTTGACTTCTAGAATGAGTGCCAGTGGAGGTGGTGAAGGCAGCACAGTAATAATATTTAAGAGGTATCTGCACAGCTATGTGAAAATTTTTGGCACAGAGCAGTATGGAATTGATGTAGTCAAGTAGATGGGCATGATGATCAGCACAGATGCTGTAGATCAAAGGGCCTTTTCCTATGCTGGACAACTCTCATAAGACACTAATCCACCTGCGAAAATGGAAACTTTCACATTTTTACATTAAATTTCGTTTGCCATATCTTTAGTCATTCCCTTAACCTATCTACATCCTCTTGCATGTCTTCCTCAAAACTTTTCTTAACTTTTCTTGTGTCGTCAGCAAGATTGTCAACCATACTTTTGGTATTTTCACCCACGCCATTTATATACAGTGAATTCCAGTTAATTGGGGCACATCAGGACCAGTACATTTTGGCCCAATTAAGCAGATGTCCCAAATAGCCGAAGTTTCATGGAAATCATTAAAAGGTATAAAAAAGGCAAACTGCTCTTTAACAGAGTAATAAATTATTTATATGAAATACCAAACAAATCAGAACGCTAGTAATCTTATTAAAGTAGTATAAAACGGTGTATTAGTTCCTAATAATTATCAGTGGAGGAATTCATCCAATGTACATGCCATGTTCTTTTGATTGGCTATAAATGAACAAAATCAGTGCAAGCACCTCGTGCAGATAATAGATGATCCTTCATTGCCTTCCTGCATGACTAGTTCAAGTTCAGATATGTCAACTTCATGACTTTCATTATCTTCCTATTTCCTGCCTTGATGTTGTGATATAATGCTTTTGATGATTGCATGGTGCAAATCTTCATTTCATTGTAACATCTAAAATGTTTGTTGATGCTTTTGATTTCCTTGTAGTCCCTAACTTGTTGAAGTAGTGAAATTGTTTCATTTTCACTCCCGGCTGTTTCAGGCATTTCTAATTCTGAATGCTTGAAACCAGAATTAACAAAACAGTTTTGAGTTGTCTTACTGCTTATTCCTTGCCAACTATCAAGATGTCAAACTGTACACTACACAGTTATGCGATCCGTTGCTTTCTTTGACTTGATAGTGCTGCGTGTTTTTAACAAAGGGAACCGTCTGGCTTCGCATGATTAGTTTAAAAAAAGGCCTATGTCATTAGCATTGTATCTGTAGATGTCATGAGCATAAAATTTTTGAAGCAAGTCAGGGACTTTTGCAAATTTCCATGTGCTTCAGCACTTACAGCATCACCAGTATTTTTCTTGCCATGTGCTTTCTTGAATTTATTCTAGTGCCTACCTTTCTATCGAGGCAACTAACCATTTGTTGCTTCAAAATCTTTGTGATTTAGGTTCTTAGCTAGCTCCTCGGACTTGTTTTTAACATTGATCCACTGACACATAGATCTCATGCAGTTACAATGGAAATCTATTGATTGAGGGCCTCTTCAACATCTGGATCCTTATCTTCATGCTTTCGTTTTTGGGATGTTCTCTGTTGTCCCCCGCATAATGCCCATTCTTCCTGAAGTTTATCTTGCTGATGTATTATACGTGTGCAATTGTAGATTTCGGCACTCCAGTTATTGCTGCCAGCTGACAATGAGTTGTGTTGGGCTTTTAATTTAGTTGAGTTGGATAATTTTTTCAGCTAGTGTCAAATCTTCTTGCGGCAGCTTGGCAAGGATCTGAACATTTTAAAAGGTTAAAATAAAAAACAAAATGATCAAAAATCGCTGCTGTTTGATTCTGCGTCCATTGAGCTCACAAGCTCATGTAACTGACGTTATTTAAAACTGTTTGCTTTAAGCAGGGTGTAGTGTCTAATGGCTTCAGAAGGGCATGCGACTGAGGCTAGTTAGAAACTGTTCGGCAACAGTGTCCTATCCCAATTAAGCAGCATTGTGTCCCAAATAAACGAAGGGCTATTTTCTTGATTAATTTTTCTTCAAGAATTGTCCCAAAAATGCAGCTGCCCCAATTAAGTGGTGACCCAATTAACTGGAATCCACTGTATAATTCCTGTAGCACACCATGCATTAAAAAAGACCCATTCATGCCTAATTTCTGTTTCCTTGACCCTGCAAACTGTGAAAAGCCGTAGGATAACACAATAAGGGAATGAGCAGGACAATAGAGTGAAAAAGCAAGGTGACATTGGCTACCTAAGGTTAACTACCCGTGTCCAGGAAATTTCGTTATAGATTGCCAAAATTAATCACGCAGGAATTGGAAATGCCACTCAATCTGCTGGGTTATTTCAAAGCAGCATGTTTATGGATTCTGTTTAGGTGGACTATAAGCAAGAGGATGAAGGATTACTGTATTCACTTCCTTTTGAAGTCGATCTTGCGTCCTTGCTTATAGTTTATGGAATGAATAATCAACGTCAACTGATGTAAGAAATCAAGATTTGCCACTTTTATGTAAATGCTTTATCTGCCTGTTCAGGTGTGACAGTTCATAAAGCTAAGCAGACGGGACTGGTGCTGCATGGTGTTTGCCCAATGCCGCGAGAAATGGCTTTCCTTGTGCCTAAAGGAGAAAATTGGCATGATCTCTATGATTATATCAGGTCAGTTTCGCTGCATTGAGAGAAAATATTTGTAGCAAATACTCATTACAAATAAGTGAGTGACCGGAAAATATGCTTCTTGGTCATGTTGGTTAAAGAAGAGAAACACCATGATATGCCTACAACCAAACCCTCCTTGTTGGGCTTAAGGTGTTTTCAAGGATATATGAATGACAGGATTTTTTTTGTGTTGTATGTGTACTTCATTGTGGGGATTGGTTACTAAGGTAGTTAAATGTGCCAAAATAGACAAGGCATGAGACTCTTAACTCATTGACTTTCACAATTAACTTGAGAGTGATGTGCCATGAGAAATAGTTTATAGTTAATTAGTAACATTAATGTGAATTTAGAAATTTAACTGAATATTGACTAAGTTTCTGGAGCTTTCTACTGAAAGACTCTAAGAATTCACAAATGATCAATTATAAACTTGCTGCTACTTTTTTGAGTTTCCATAAAACAGGTGGCCAACCTTTTACATTCCACGTGTCAATTTTTTCACTCACAAGTTCAGATGCGCCATACAACTCTTGTAGCCCCATTCAATTCATGTAAAAATATGTTAATATAGAACTTGCGTGTGAAAAAATTGCATCTGAACTCGTGCATGAAAATATTGACGCATGGAATGTAAAAGGTTGGGCACCCCTGCCACATAAAAAACCTTGTTTGCAGAACTTGAGAACTACCCTGTCAACTGTAATCTTAATTATAATTAATTATATCAGTGCAAAATGAAGCGTTTAGATTCTGGTGCATGTTGCTCAAGCACAAAAAACTGGAAATGCTAGAAATCTAAAAATTAAAAACAGAAAACGTGTGTTTGATCCACTTGGCTTTGTTGCTGCATGGGAATTTACTTTGATTTATATGTTTGCCGTTAGATTTCCTTCAGATGGAGTAAAGATGCCATATGACTCAATGCAGAAGGGTCAAACAAGCCCAGATAACACAGGTTAGAAATGTAATTAACTTAATTTCAAGATTAATATGAAGAATTTCAAAGGTCTTCCAGCTTTGTATTGTTAGTTCTTTCGTTACCATTTAAAGGTCCAGTAGATAGGTTGAGTCGCAAAGTTTTTGACACTGCTAAGGACTAGTTAAAGAGAAGGACTTTAGTTGTAGTGGATGTATGCTTCTGTACTAATTTTTGCTTGCCATAGGTGAGGTGCCAGATCAGAGAATAACAAATGTGGTTATGTCTTGAAGATGGGAAACAGGAATAAGTCACAAACACAAGAAAATCTGTAGATGCTGGAAATCCAAGCAACACACCAAATGCTGGAGGAGCCCAGCAGGCCAAGCAGGATCTATGGAAAAGAACAAATAGCCGACATTTTGGGCTGAGACCCTTCATCAGGACTGGAAAGGAAGGGGGAAAAGTCAAAATAAGAAGGTGAGAGGAGGTGAGAAGTACAAGGTGGCAGGTGATAGGGGAAACCCAGAGATGGGGAGGTGTTGAAGTAGAGAACTGGGAATTTGGTGAAAGAAGTTAAGGGCTGGAGAAGAGGAAATCTGATGTGAAAGGACAGAAGACCATGGAATAAAGGGAAGGGGGAGGAGCACCAGAGGGAGGTGATGGGCAGGAAAGGAGATGAGATGTGACAGGGTCACAAGAATAGGGCTTGGTGAAGTGGGGAGGCAATTACTGGTTCAAGAAATTGATGTTCATGCCATCACGTTGGAGGTTAGCCAGGTGGTATATAAGGTGAGGTTCCTTCAACCTGATTGTGACCTCATTGTGGCAGAAGAGGAGGCCAGGAACTGACATGATGGAATAGGAATGGGTAGTAGAATTGGATGGCCACCGGGAAATCTGGCTTTTTGTGGTGGATGGAGTGAATGTGCTTAACAAAGCAATCTCCCAATCTACATCGGGTCTCATTGTTATACAGGAGGCTATCCCAGGAGCACCAAATACAGTAGATGACTGCAACACACTCTTAGATGAAGTGTTGCCTCACTTGGAAGGACTGTTTGGAGCCCTGAATGGTAGTGAGGGAGGAGGGGTAGGGACAGGTGTGGCACTTGTTCTGCTTGCCAGGAGGGAAAGCAGTAGGGAGGGATGAATGGATGAGGGAGTTGTGTGGGGAGCGATCCCTGCAGAAAGCAGGAGGGAGGGAAAAATGTGTTTGGTGGTGAGATCCCGTTGGAGATGGTGGAAGTTACAGAGAATTATGTGCTGGATATAGTGGCTTGTGGGGTGATAGGTGAGGACAAGAGGAACGCTATCCCTGGTGTAGTACCAGGAGGATGGGTGAGGGTAGATGTGTCTGAATTGGAAGAGGTGTGGGTGAGGACAGAGTTAATGGTAGAGGAAGGGAAGCCTCTTTCTTTGAAGAAGGAGGACATCTCTGTTGTTCTGAAATGAAAAGTCTCACCTGAGAGCAGATGCAGTGGAGTTGGAGGAATTGAGAGAAGGGAATGGCATTTTTACAAGTGACAGGGTTGGAAGGGATATAGTCCAGACAGCTGTGAGAGCCAGTTGATTTATAAAGGATGTCAGTAGATAGACTGTCTCTAGACATGGAGACAGAGAGGTCGAGAAAGGGGAGGGAGGTTTCAGAAATGGGCCGTGTAAATTTAAGGGCAGGGTGGAAATTGGAGGCATAGTTGATGAAATTGATGAGCTCAGCATAGGTGCAGGAACCCGCACCAATGCAGTTGTCAAGAAGACCCCTTCTCTTTCTTCCATGATCTTCAGTCCTCTCCATTCAGATTCCCCCTTCTCCAGCCCTTTATCTGTCACCAATCAACTTCCCAGTTCTTTAGTTCACCCCCTCCCCCTCCCAATTTCATCCATCACCTGTCACCTTGTACTTCTTCCTCCCCTTCCTCCCAACTTCTTAATCTGACTACTCCCCTTCCTTTCCAATCCGACGAAGGCTCTCGGCCAAAAATGTGTACTGTTCACCCTTTTCCATAGATGCAGTCTGGCTTGTTGCGTTCCTCCAGCAGTTTATATATGCAACAGGAATAAGTTCCTGGTAACTACAGGTATAAGGACGAAAGGAAGCTAAAGGAAAATTTAATGAGGGATAGGATTATATTACACTTGGAAATGCAGGAGTTAGTCAGATAATCAGCAGGCTTTATCAAGGGGAGATCCTGTATAACCAATTTGAATTTTAAAGTGATAAAATGTTTTGATCAGGGAGTGTAGTTGATGTAGTTTATATGGACTTAAGTAAGATCTTCAGATTTCAATAAGGTTTTTGACAAGATGAGACATGAGAGATTGGTCCAGAAGATCAGTAAGTTAGATACCGAATTGGCTTGGTGATAGAAAGCAGAGAATGATGGTAGAGAATTGCTTTTGAAATTGGAAGCTACTATTTGGCATTAAAAGCTTACATCTCTTTTGACTACAGTTTCACCTGTAATATGCTCTGGTTTTGTTTTACCTTATCTAGGTCATTCAACACATTGCACTCCGATTAGAATGAATTCACACACAGTGAGTGTCAGTAAGGCTGTCAAAGACAGAGTTTCCCTCATCCAACAAATTACCAGCCCAGAAGCAGTGAGTACCTGACAAAAATCCTAGTGACCCAGTACTTAAAGTGTTTTAATTTATTCAGAGTTTATTTTTGCACAATTTGTCTTGATGTCAAGATTACTTTCAGTGGATTACTTTGGAAGTACAGCTACCATTGTTATATCACAAAGAATATACAATTATTTAGTAATCTCACAAATTGAATATAGAGCAAAGGATTCACAAGCAATGGTAATCTTTTTGAAATGTAGCAAATAGTGTTTTGTGGATAAATTCACATACAATTTATTTTGAGGAAGTACCATGGGATCTTCTAACCCTTTATGAAAGGGTAAGTGGAATTTCAATTCGAAGTAATATTTGGTTACGGCCATCAAATATGGAATATGAATAGATCTTATCTAATTCTAGCTACAGTAATCAGTATCCAGGACTGGGGCTTCCACCCACTGTCTCCAGGCCTTGTTATTTCATATCCCCAAGGTAGCTGCTGTACAATGAGTACCCACGTTAGAAGAGACTAAGTAACCAGTCTCGGCAGCTGAGGCAGCCAGTTGCTGAGACCACTATTGATATGCACAGATTTTTCAATGCCATCACTTTGCTGAGACCAAGAATGGAATTGCATTTATCATGGAACACTTTGAAGACTTCATTTGTAACTTTGTACTTGATGTGACTGTCCTTATTCCTTGCATGGTATTCCCATTGGTTCAGCCTCGCCATCTCTCCTAGCCAATAAGATATTGAAAAGGGAACAACCCGAAATTTAAAAAAAAACTGCCTCAGGAACAGGCAGTATCCCTGCTGAAGTTCTAAAATGTGGCAGAGAACTATTAAGTCATGAATTCGTAATACGATTCTCCACCTATGGAATGAAGTCCTAAGAGGTCCTACTGCTTATCAGGGAAAGTGAAGAGGTGATAGACAGGAGCTACAGGGAGGTAGTCATCCCTAGGCTACAGGGGTCAGAAAACTGGGTCACTGTCAAGAAAGGGAAGGGAAATGCCCGAATAGTGGAGAGCACACCTGTGGCTGTCCCCCTCAGCAATAAATATCTTGTTCTGGATGCTGTTGAGGGGGATGACCTGACAGGGGACTCCCACGGTGACCGGGTCTCTGGCACTGACCCTGGCGCTGTTGTGCAGGAGAGAAGGAGGGAGAAGAGGAATGCGGTAGTCATAGAGGATTCCATAGTCAGGGGAACGGACAGGAGATTCTGTGGGCCTGATAGAGATACCCGCATGGTGTGTTGCCTCCCAGGTGCCAGGGTACGGGATGTCTCGGATCAGGTCCTGAATATTCTGAAGGGGAAGGATGAGCAGCCAGTTGTCTTGGTACATGTTGGTACCAATGACATAGATAGGACAAAGGAGGAGGTCCTGAAGAGAGACTTCCAGGAGTTAGGAAGGAAGCTGAGAAGCAGGACCTCCAGGGTAGTAATCTCGGGATTGCTACCTGTGCCACGTGCTAGCGAGGGCAAGAATAGGATCAGGCAGATGAATGCGTGGCTGAGAGACTGGTGCAGGGGGCGGGGCTTCAGATTCTTGGATAATTGGGATCTCTTCTGGGGGAAGTATGACCTGTTCAAAAAGGACAGGTTACACCTGAACCCGAAGGGGACCAATATCCTGGCGGGAAAGTTTAATAGAGCTGTTAGGGAGGGTTTAAACTAATTTGGCAGGGGGATGGGAACCGGAATGACAGAGCGGAGGAAAGGGAAAACAGAAATAAATCCAAGATAGTGAGCAGTAAAGATGTCAGGAAAGACAGGCAGGTGAGGGGGCAAATTTGTAGCCATTGGGATGAGTTGCAGTGCAAAAAAGTTGCAGTGAAATCAAAGCGAAAAGTACCAAATACTGGCCTTAAGGTGTTGTACTTAAATGCATGCAGCATAAGGAATAAGGTGGATGATCTTGTCGTACAGCTACAGATTGGCAGGTATGATATTGTGGCCATCACTGAGACGTGGCTAAAGGATGCATGTCTCTGGGAGCTGAACGTCCAAGGATACACGGTGTATCGGAAGGATAGGAAGGTAGGCAGAGGGGGAGGTGTGGCTTTATTGGTGAGAAATGATATTAGATCATTAGAAAGAGGTGATATAGGATCTGAAGGTGCAGAATCTTTATGGGTTGAGCTAAGAAATTGCCGGGGTAAAAGGACCCTGATGGCAGTTTTATACAGGCCTCCAAACAGCTGCAGTGATGTGGACTACAAATTACAACAGGAATTAGAAAAAGCTTGTCAGAAGGGCAGTGTTATGATAATTGTGGGGGATTTTAACATGCCAGTGGATTGGGAAAATCAGGTTGGCACTGGATCTCGAGAGAGCGAATTTGTAGAATGCCTGCGAGATGGCTTTTTAGAACAGCTTGTTGTTGAGCTCACTAGGGGATCAGCTGTACTGGATTGGGTATTGTGTAATGAACCGGAGGTGATTAGAGAGATTGAGGTGAAGGAACCCTTAGGAGGCAGTGATCATAACATGATTGAGTTCACTGTGAAATTTGAAAAAGAGAAGCCGAAATCTGATGTGTCGGTATTTCAGTGGAGTAAAGGAAATTACAGTGGCATGAGAGAGGAACTGGCCAAAGTTGACTGGAAAGGGACACTGGCGGGAAAGACGGCAGAGCAGCAGTGGCTTGAGTTTATGCGAGAAATGAGGAAAGTGCAAGACAGGTATATTCCAAAACAGAAGAAATCTTCGAATGGAAAAAGGATGCAACCGTGGTTGACAAGAGAAGTCAAAGCCAAAGTTAAAGCAAAGGAGAGGGCATACAAGGAAGCAAAAATTATTGGGAAGGCAGAGGATTGGGAAGTTTTTAAAAGCTTACAAAAGGAAACCAAGAAGGTCATTAAAAGGGAAAAGATTAACTATGAAAGGAAGCTAGCAACTAATATCAAAGAGGATACTAAAAGCTTTTTCAAGTATATAAAGAGTAAAAGGCAGGTGAGAGTAGATATAGGACCGATAGAAAATGATGCTGGAGAAATTGTAATTGGAGATAAGGAGATGGCAGAGGAACTGAACGAGTATTTTGCATCAGTCTTCACTGAGGAAGACATCAGCAGTATACCGGACACTCAAGAGTGGCAGGGAAGAGAAGTGTGCGCAGTCACAATTACGACAGAGAAAGTACTCAGGAAGCTGAATAGCCTAAAGGTAGATAAATCTCCCGGACCAGATGGAATGCACCCACGTGTTCTGAAAGAAGTAGCTGTGGAGATTGCGGAGGCAGTAGCGATGTTCTTTCAAAAGTTGATAGATTCTGGCATGGTTCTGGAGGACTAGAAGATTGCAAATGTCACTCCGCTATTTAAGAAGGGGGCAAGGAAGCAAAAAGGAAATTATAGACCTGTTAGCTTGACATCGGTGGTTGGGAAGTTGTTGGAGTCGATTGTCAAGGATGAGGTTACAGAGTACCTGGAGGCATATGATAAGATAGGCAGAACTCAGCGTGGATTCCTTAAAGGAAAATCCTGCCTGACAAACCTATTACAGTTTTGTGAGGAAATTACCAGTAGGCTGGACAATGGAGATGCAGTGGATGTTGTATATTTGGATTTTCAGAAGGCCTTTGACAAGGTGCCACACATGAGGCTACTTAACAAGATAAGAGCCCATGGAATTACGGGAAAGTTACATACATGGATAGAGCGTTGGCTCATTGGCAGGAAACGGAGAGTGGGAATAAAAGGATCTTATTCTGGTTGGCTGCCGGTTACCAGTGGTGTTCCACAGGGGTCCGTGTTGGGGCCGCTTCTTTTTACATTGTGCATCAACGATTTGGATTATGGAATAGGTGGCTTTGTGGCTAAGTTTGCTGACGATACAAAGATAGGTGGAGGGGCAGGTAGTGCTGAGGAAACGGAGAGTCTGCAGAGAGACTTGGATAGATTGGAAGAATGGGCAAAGAAGTGGCAAATGAAACCATAGAAACTACAGCACAGAAATACAATGTTGGAAAGTGTATGGTTATGCACTTTGGCAGAAGAAATAAGCGGGCAGACTATTATTTAAATAGGGAAAGAATTCAAAGTTCTGAGATGCAATGGGACTTGTGAGTCCTCGTACAGGATACCCTTAAGGTTAACCTCCAGGTTGAGTTGGTAGTGAAGAAGGCGAATGCAATGTTGGCATTCATTTCTAGAGGAATAGAGTATAGGAGCAGGGATGTGATGTTGAGGCTCTATAAGGCGCTGGTGAGACCTCACTTGGAGTACCGTGGGCAGTTTTGGTCTCCTTATTTAAGAAAGGATGTGCTGACGTTGGAGAGGGTACAGAAAAGATTCACTAGAATGATTCCGGGAATGAGAGGGTTTGCATATGAGGAACGTTTGTCTGCTCTTGGACTGTATTCCTTGGAGTTTAGAAGACTGAGGGAGACCTCATAAAAACATTTCGAATGTTGAAAGGCATGGACAGAGTGGATGTGGCAAAGTTGTTTCCCATGATGGGGGAGTTTAATACGAGAGGGCATGACTTAAGGATTGAAGGGCGCCCATTCAGAACAGAAATGCAAAGAAATTTTTTTAGTCAGAGGGTGGTGAATCTATGGAATTTGTTCCCACAGGCAGCAGTGGAGGCCAAATCATTGGGTGTATTTAAGGTAGAGATTGATAGGTATCTGAGTAGCCAGGGCATCAAAGGTTATGGTGAGAAGTCGGGGGAGTGGGACTAAATGGGAGAATGGATCAGCTCATGATAAAATGGCGGAGCAGACTCGATGGGCCGAATGGCCGACTTCTGCTCCTTTGTCTTGTGGTCTTATGCCACAGTCATTGGCAATTTTCAAGAAAGTGTTCAAAGGGAGTTTTGAGTTGTAGTGTGGATTCTCTCCACAGTGGACATCATCCATTTTCTAGTACTTAAGATGGATTTCAAACAAGACTACTTTATAATGTGGATACTTTTCAATTTTTCTTACACAAATCTGAACCTCGCCTCACGTAAACAACCCTCGAGCGAAACTCATCTTCAAAAATATTGGATTTTTTTTTGTTAAATTTATGGTGACTGCACTCTAGAACAGGAGTTCCCAACTTGGGGTCCAGGGACTCCTCCCTTCATGGTGGGGGTCCAATGCATAAGAACGGTTGGGAACCTCTGCTCTAGAATCAAAGTCTCTGAAACCTTTGTAGTTGTGCATTTGCTGCACTTGGAGATCGAGCACCAAGCCATCATTGATTCAGAGGATGTGAAAGGGCGGGCTGTGTGCTCAGCATCTGGAAGACAAATGAGCTCTGTCAGCCTGCACTGTACAACCCTGGTGAGTTCCTAAAATATCTCTTTCCTTAACCTGGCAATAATAAAATTCATCTTCAGTTTGCCAGCACTGTATTTGATAATTGAAGAAAAGGATACAGGCAGCGCCCGGGTTAGGAACGAGATCAGTTTCTAAGTCTGTCTTTAAGTCAGATTTGTACGTAAGTCGGAACAGGTACATCTGGTCTTACTTAATGTCAGTTAGTCAAACGTTTGTCTTAGTATATAGTATATATTTTACCTTTCTGTGCATATAAAACACATAAGAAACACTTACAAATACGCTAAAACATCTTAAACATGATAATACAGTACATAATACAGTAATAATAAAAGTACCTATGGTTCCATCGATGTCTTGCATACCGGAAGGGGCATTCGTGAGGTAACATTATGATGGACCTGGTGCTGGAGAGTCAGGGTTTGATTCTGCTGCTGGAGAAGGGAGATTTACTACAGAAGTCAGTTTCTTGAAGTAGGCATCAAGAGAGGCTTGTACAGAGCTTTTCTTTTTCGATGCCTTATGCCCTGGTGTACTTTTTTCCTTTTTCGAAACGTGGGTCCTTTCAGGCATTTTTTTTTTGCAAAATAAGCCAGTCTCATCTACATTAAATATTTGGTCTGGCAAATAACCTCCTTCCTCAATAATTTTTTTCAACATTTCAGGAAAATCACTCGCTGCTTCACCTTGCAGTTCAATATTATGTAAATTTGCCCTCACTTTGAAATGATTGAACCAACCCCTACTCGCAACAACTTGTTCATCACAATCACCTTCACTAGCTCTACTTGCAGCTTTTAAATAATTGAAAAGGCTTCGAGACTTTTCTTGCAGTAAATTAATGCTAATAGGAACATTATGCTGATTTTGATTGTCTAACCAAATTATCAATAGCCTTTCCATTTCAATAATTAAACCACTGCGTTGCTTAGTAATAACTGTAGCTGTCATCGGGCCAGGGCCTTTCAAATGCTCCATTATTCTCACTTTATCCTTTAAAATTGTTCTGATTGTTAACCAACTGAATCCTAACTCTTTTCCAATGACTGATGGTGTTTCATCTCTTTCCGATCGCTTTATTATTTCCACCTTATTTTCAATTGTGATCATTTTCCTTTTCTTTGATCCATCACCAGCACTTGCATCGGATTTGCACTTTGGAGGCATTGTTACAAGGGTAAATAAGAGAAAAATATACGCCAAATACAAAGTTACACACTCAACACAGTGTTGATGGCAACGTGATCCGAGTTAAAATGTTGGACGGCGTTCTCCTTCCTTGAGCCGACAAACCGCTGAAGCCGTGTAATGTTTTCATGAGCGTCACAATGTAGTGCGTGCGTTCATTATTACGAACCATTGTATTTAACTCAAATTTTCAATATAATAGGCTTTATGGCAGTCCGTTCATAAGTATGAGTTGTCCGTAAGTCGGATGTTCGTAACCCGGGGACTGCCTGTATTTTAAGTTCAAGATCTCAAACCTGGCAGTACCCTGTCTACCTGGCAAGCGATGATCTCTGTCTTCCTTTTTGCTTTTGAGACTTACAATAACTACTTTCTGTAGGCATCTTGAGGTGCTTTCCACAAAATACTTAAGAATTTACTGGAAGGATAACCAATGTAACCAATGCCAATTTCTCCAGTATTGCACTGCTATTTACATTCACTCAGTCCTTTTGGGCAGGCCAACTCATTCACATTTTTAACACCAGACTACTGATAAAGAACCTCTATTTGAGGCTATGTCTTAGAAAGAGATTACCATATAGACAATGGAAAAGACTCTGGGCCTCCTTGTGCTCAATGCTTCCTTAAAAACATGTAACATCTCTATTGATTTTTGGTCTATGACCACACAAAGTGCCATTTTGGTTAGTATTAAGGACCTAAAGTCCTTGCATTGGGAATTTGCAGAAGTCCTACATAAATGGTAGAAGGAGCATGAAACCTCATTATCAGATTTTACTTAAATGTATTCCAAAAAAAATCCTTTAACATTTCTTGAAATTTAAAGTTCTTCTAACAGAGTAATCCTTTTCCTCTTTTTGTTGTCTATTCTTCAAGAGTTGTTTTCTTTTCCAGGAACGGTGTAGGTATCGGAGATCGCCTCAGGTTGTTAAGAGCATCCCAGAAATACATTTGGATACCACATTGTCATCCAGTCATGGTGGAGTTAGCAGGGAATGTGAGACTGATGATACAACAAAAGGTATTGAGTGTATGAAAGTGATTCCAGCGGATGATGGTGGAATTCATGTTTTTGCGGATCACAGTGGTAGAGCAGTAATTCACAGAGCCAGCAGTGATACAGAGGTGAGATTTAAAATTTATCAATTATATTTAAATTTCTGCTAGTTTAATTTTAGGTTCATAGTTGGTGAACTTTTGATCACTATTTTTGATTGGAGTTTAGGTGAAATTTCAAAAGTAATTTATATAAAGATAATTGGATAAAAAGTATAATTTTTGGATGGTGGAGTGGAGATGCGTCTCTCTACCAAAGGAGGTGTAAGACACTCCTTTCTTCTGCTAGCCTGCAGGTCACCCTTGGGCAAGGTGTAGCAGCTGCTTAGACCCTGATCAGGATCATGTGAAGTCATGGGAGCAGGTGGTGGATAGTCGCATGAGCAGCTGGTACATATCATAAGTCCTGGTAATGTGACCACTGACGCCTGTGAGGACCACTCATAATAGCTGAGGTCTCCCGTCTTGTAAAGACACTGCCCAGAAGAAGGCAATGGGAAGCTACTTCCTTAGAAAAATTTGCCAAGAATAATCGTAGTCATGAGACCTTGGTTGCCCACGTCATATGACATAATACATGATGCTAATGAGTATAATTTAATTAATTTTTCTTTAAATCAGAATATTATCAAAATTTGTTGCTTTGCAGCGGCAGTACAGTGCAAAGATACAAAATTACAATAACATACCAAGTGAATAGTACAAAACTAAAGGAATAATGAAATACATTCATGAGTTCAGAAATTTGATGGCAGAGTGAAAGAAGCTGTTCCTGAAGTATTGAGTGTGGATCTTCAGGCTCTTTTACTTCCTCCCTGATGATAGTAATAACAAAGGGTATGTTACAGATGGTGAAGGTCCTTAATGATGGATGCTGTCTTGAGGCTCCATTTTTTTTAAGCTGTCCTCAGTGGTGGGGATGGATGTATCCATGATGGAGCTGGCTGAATGTATAACCCATCCTGTACATTGGAACCTCCATATGAGGCTGTGATCTAACCACATGTGCTCTCCAGTAAACATCTATTGAGACTGGCAAGAGTCATTGGTGGCAGATCAAATCTCCTCACAATCCTAATGAAGCAAAGCCACTGGTGTGCTTTATTTGTGATTACATCAATATGTTGGGCCCAGGACAGATCCTCAGAAGTGGTGACACCTAGGAAATTAAAGCTGCTCACTGTTCCCAATTGTTAACAAATATTTGGACTTCATCAAAAGCAAACAGACCCTAAAGTGTAGTTTCCCAATTTAAAATTTGCAACTTTTAATTTGTGGTCCCTATAAAATGTATTCACTCCCCTTGGAAGTTTACATGTTTTATGGTATTACAACATTGAATCACAGTGGATTTAATTTAGCTTTTATGACGCTGATGAAAAAGACTCTTTCGTGTCAAAGTGAAAACAAATTTCTGCAAATTGGTCTAAATTTATTACAATTATTGAACACATAATTAATTGCATAATTACTCACACCCTTCAAGTCTGCATTTAGTAGATGCACCTTTGGCAGCAACCACATCCTTGAGTTTCTGTGGATAGGTCTCTTATCAGCTTTGCACATCTGGACACTGCAATTTTTCTCCATTCTTCTTTACAAAACTGCTCAAGCTCTATCAGATTGCATGGAGATTGTGAGTAAACAATCCCTTTTCAAGTCCAGTCACAAATTCTGAATTGGATTGAGGCCTGGACTTTGACTTAGCCCTGAACGGACATTAACTTTGTTGTTTTTAAGCCATTCCTGTGTAGCTTTGGCTTTATGCTTGGGGTCATTGCCTTGCTGGAAAACAAATTTTCCCCCAATTCACAATTCTCTTGCAGATTACATCAGGTTTTCCTCCAGCATTTCTATATATTTTGCTGCATTTATTTTACCCTCTACACAAGCCTTCCAGGGCCTGCTGCAATCAAGCATCCCCACAGCATGGTACAACCACTGCCATGCTTCATGGTAGGGATGGTGTGTTTTTGATGATGTGCAGTGTTTGGCTTACACCAGACATAGTGTTGAGTCTGATGGCCAAAAAGCTTAATTTTGGTTTCATCAGACCCTAGAACCTTCTTCCAGCTGATTTCAGAGTCTCCCACATGCCTTTTGGCAAAATCTAGCTGAGATTTCATGTGAGTTTTTTTTTTTCAACAGTGGCTTTCTCTTTGCCACTCTCCCATAAAGCTGCAACTGGTGAAGCACCCAGGCAACAGTTGTTGTATGTGCAGCCTCTCCCATTTCAGCTACTGAAGCTTGCAACTCTTTCAGAGTTGTCATTGGTCTCTTGGTGGCCTCCCTCACTAGTCCCATTCTTGTATGGTCACTCAGATTTTAAGGACAGATTGCTCTAGGCAGATTTACAGCTGTGCCATATTCTTTCCATTTCTTGACAACGGCACTCTACGGGATATTTAGTGACTTGGAAATTATCTTGTATCCATCTCCTGACTTATGCTTTTCAATAACCTTTTCACTGAGTTGCTTGTCTTCATGGCATAATTTTTGCTTGGATACTGACTCACCAGCAGTTGGATGTTACAGATACAAGTATATTTTTACTACAATCAACTGAAACACCTTGGCTGCACACAGGTCTCCAAAATCAGATCTCCGTTTAAATAATTATGTGACTTCTAAAACAATTTGCTGCACTAGTGATCATTGGGTGTGTCGTATTAAAGGGGGTGAATACTTATGCAGTCAATTATTTTGTGTTTTATATTTTTAATAAATTTAAATCACTTTGTAGAGATCTGTTCTCCCTTTGACACTCTAGTTTTACTGTTGATCGGTGTCAAAAAAGCCAAATTAAATCTTCTATGATTCAATATTGTAGAACAATAAAATATAAAACTTCCGGGGGAGGGGGGTGAAAACTTTATATAGGCATTGTATCTTTTAATCTTTAGTCAGCAGGTGTGTGGCAGAGACCCGGTGGGCAGAATGGTGCCCGTCTATGTTGCAAGGAAATATGAGAAACAAATCTACAAAGAAACCTGGTCCACTTTCTCTATTATCAACGTTCACAGTCAATAATCTATAAAGAAAGGAAGAAAAACAACTTGCTAGAACTGTTTGCTTTGATAATTTACATTTCCAGTATCTGCAGTATTTTGTGCTTTGGAAGAAAGGACGATTGATGTCTCCTCCTAGCCCTTTGATACTTTACCAATTGCTAGGAGCTGCGTAGATCCTATTATTTGTATTCATTTATTTCTCTCCACTCTTCCTCCCTCCCACCCCATTGATGGGATTCCTTGGATTCTGTTCTGTAGCAACAGTGCCTTGATCAAGAATCGGGCATCTTGATATCATGGACAACGTTGAAATGTTACAAGTTTTCTTGTACAGCTCTGTAATAGTATAATTTTCTACAATGGGACTAGCAATCAATAGGCATGCTACAATGGTGCAATTAGTCTTCTCTATAGACAGGAAAAGTTACTTTAAGTGCAGTTTCTGCAAAGTCAAAAATGATAGGTTTCTTGTCAAGCACATCTTATCCCTGGGCTGTACTATTGATATTTGTAAAAAAAAATACTGATTGTGTACTAGTGCATTGCGCCATGAATTGCAGTACAAAAATATAAAGATCTCCAAACTAATTCTGTGTTATACAGTGCGAAGACCATTTTGTCTTTTTCAGGTACGCACTAAAGTCTCTACACCTACCAGACTTGCTAGTGAAAAATTCAAAAACCGTAAGGTAAATTGTTTGACTTGAACATTTTCTTCATCCAGATGTTCGACCTGTAGTAGTTTCCTGCACTTTAAAGGGTTTTTACAGGGCATGATAAAAATAGGAAATATTGTGTTCAGAATATCCTTAGAATTAATTGTTTAAGGTGAATAACCTGGTTGTTAGGAGAGGTTCTTTACACATTTATTTTTCTTTGAGCAATATTGGTTCACTAAATTTATAACTTGCTTTTGACTAATGGCACAATTCTTTAGCACTTCAAAATATAGCACCCTTTAATCACACTTTACCTATTTCAGTCGGTCCTTGCTTTTCCTTTATGCAATGTCTTTTATCACTAGCAAGATTGTATATGAATTAATGCTTGACATTTTCACAAGACTCCACTATTAATGACCTGCAACTTTTATTTAAATCGTCTTTTTATAAGTTCTCATTTTGGTGTTTGATATGAAGTAACCAAAATAAAAGCTAGAAAATCTTCTGTTTACATTACTTCTACATGCTTAACTGTTGGAAAGTTTGGATTTTATTGCAAAGGTTATAATTCTCAACCACTTTTTTCAGGGTTTGCAGCCAGACCCTATACTAAAGCTAAAGAGGATTATTGGATATGGAGGGTGCACAGTGAAATGCGTAAGTGTGTTCTGAATCCCAAATGGTACTTACAGTAGCTCTTCATCTTGTTACATGCCCTTTCACTTCAGATGTCAGGGGCCTCCCAGCTCAAGATTGAAAGATAAATTAGAGGTAGGATATCTTAAATTGGAAAAACAACAGCTCACAAGCAATTTTGCTGGTGGTGAAATCCGAAGTTTTAATTAATAGCATTTTGCTATTTAAGAGAAAAATCAAACAAAGAACACGTGCACATCTTCTTAGAGAACGTTTTGAAATTTCACTTTGATTCAATAATCTCATGACAGAAGATTTACAATACTTTTCCAATAACAGCTGTGCCACTTATTAGTAAATAGGAACTGTCCATTTTGAGGTGTGTATATTCTGTCAATGCAAACAATAGAGGTTGTTCATTTTAAGGTGCAGATTTGGAGAATAAAATCTTCAGGACATTCAGTCAAGGTTATGGAATACAGACATCTCCATTTGAGTCACTGTCAGATAGGCAAAAGAATACTATAAAGGAATACTGATTTTAAAATTACAATAATTATATATTGATTTTGTAATTACTTTCCATATTTTGAAATGCATGTCTAAGGTAAGATGGTTCTTTGATCTGCCATTGTAAATATAGATTAATTCAATTGTTACAAAAAATGTGCTTGCTATGATATTGAATATATACAACCACAAATATTTTGAATTCATTTCAAAACGATGAAGCAATTAAACTTACTTTGCAGTAATTCTCTAACCAAACATAATTTGGGTAGAGAATTAGCTTATCCCTGTGAGAGGTAAAATGATCTGCACTGATTCCAATTTAAATGTTAAAATTTATGGCACTTTGCACTCTGCTTTATTTGAAAGCTAGTAACTGTTAAATTTATTGTAGTATTGTAAGTCCTAATTTCTGTTGTTCTTCTACATATTGCATAATGTTTCAACAATTTGGCTATCACTCTTTTAGTTAAGTGATGAAACTATTTCTTTAATGGTTTGTAAAAAAAATTATGGAACCTTCCCAGCTATTCCAGAATCATTCAACCAAGTTACTGAATTAGCGATAATTAATATTCAGATATCTTTTCATTATTTTTCCTTTACCTTTTTAATCTTGTGCAATGTGAACAATGCTTATGCAAAAGTAGAGTGGCAATCTATCTTAAGAGCTCTGTTGTTTGCTCATTTGCTCTAAGAAATCGTGAAATGGTCTGGATTTCCCCTTTGTTCCACTCTAAAAATGAGGACGTTGATTTAAAGTGAGGGGAAATAGTTTTTTTTAAGGGCGTGAGAAGAGAAAGTGTTTTTAGAAAATGTGGTTGATATTCGGAATTTGGTGCCAGCAGAAGTGGTGAGGTCACAGTTGTTTTCTTTAACAGAGATCTAGGCACATAAATAGGCAGGACATAGAAGGATATGGACCTAGTATGGGATCAGTGTAGACAGTCAAAAAAGGTGATGGGCTAAAGGGTCTGTTTCTGTTCTGTACAATTCTATGACTATGACTAGATCTTGTTGTGATTACTGATTGACTAAAATGCTGAATGTGTAATTTTTCTTTTGCTTTTAATATATTGTTTTTCTTTTAGTGACCATAATTAACTGCAGCTTAGTTGACTATGGTTGTGCAGGAAATGCAAACCAAATCTTTTGCTAATACTTGTAGAATAGATCTTATAAAGTTCTTAAATTTTCAGGCTGCATGGACTAAGTCTGGATCAGCAGTGGCCTATCCTTGTCATGCCATTGTCGTGGTGATGGAAATTGATACTGGACAGCAAAGATTTTTCATTGGACACACAGATAAGGTAGTAGGGATACATTTATTGTTCTTGATACCTACTGTGTTATTTTAAGAAACATATATGCATTTCAAAATAAGGGACTGCTTGTCAAAACACGTTACTCACTGTATCCCAACATTTGTAGTCTGGATCAGCCAAGCACTGGATTATGAGATCAGCTAGGTGATTGATCCTGCCTCTGATGAGCTCCTTTGCATTTTATAACTTGCTATTTGATACATCATGAATGAGGATCCAGAGACTATTGAACAAATCAAACCGAGGTATCGACACTGGTATTGCTTAGTATAAGCATGTGATCCCAAGAATGAGAATGTTAATAGAATTAATGTTACAAGGGGTTATCATAGCATTATATGTTTACTGAGATGCAAGATTGACACCACTGCTGTGGCAGCAGCCTGTGCAGACCAGTGCTCTTTCCACTTTTTGCCAGAACCTTGTGGAAATTCCTGTCCTTTTCACTGTTGTGCAGAAACCTACATGACAACAGCTTTGGTGTCAGTAAGTTGGTAAAAAACTCTACCCACCCTACTACTTTACTGGAAATCTGAATGCTTAGAAATTGGCTTATTGCGCAAGTCCCTGTCAGTCTCTCACAATGACTCTTACTGTCTATGCCAGCCCGAGTGAATCCAAGGTATTAACTTTCATAGCGAGCCTTCCACACTGAGCTGTACAGGTTTTACATCAGATCTCTGATAAAGCACCATAGAGAGCAGAGGTTCATGTCAGGTTCTTGGTAGTCATATATGCTTGCGTAGATATCCTTCTTTAAAGTATAGGAAACTATGTTCCTGTGAGGGCTAAGAGTGCAATAATGAATTGGTGCTCTCTGAGGTAATGCCTTTTAAGTTTGCTGTTAAAATACTCTTTTCTTTTTTGTATGCCTTCTGCTAGGTATCTGCTTTGTCTTTTAATGGCAGCACAACACTGCTCGCATCTGCACAAACTGGAAATGTAAGTCTGATCAGAGTTTGGAATTTCAACCAAGGTAACTGCCTGGCAATGTTTAAAACCCACGTGCATTCAGTATCCTCCCTCAGGTAAGGGCATGGACCACGGTATTGCTTTTTTAACATTACTCCCTTGGTTATAACTAAGATGAACTGAGTAGTTAAAGGGACTTTCATTATTTCTTAGGTTTTACGTACTTAGTAGATCTTAATGGGGAAGGATTATGTACAGAAATAACATGTACCAACTGCCGTGGATTAATGATTAAATATCCAGTCAGAATATTTATTGTGTTAAATATATTGTACATCCTTATTTATTTTTGCATTTTATTAGAGTCACCATCATGCTTAATAAGAGATATTTAATTAACAGATGCTATAATGTATGGAGGCAGACATTCTAATGCTTTGTATTTTTTTTGCATTCCACTATATATTCATGGTATGTTGGAAACCATTTTAGATTAACTTTTTCTATATCTCTCCAACCATCATATTAATAGTATTTTCAAATTAGAAGGTTTATAAAGAAATAAATAATTATATTGCTGCCCTTGGTAACAGCATAGGAATGCAATAAATACCAAATTGCTATAATGGTACATTTACTACTGCGTGTTTATAATGGAATTACTTTGAACATACTTACTTATTAAATATTTACTGAGCTGTTTGAGTCACCTGTAAATTTAACGTCCCTTTATTCCACAAATATATTGTGACCAAAAGGAAAGACTATAATTTCCTTTCATATTCTGGATGTTTCACATTGTGTAAAATTCCTTATAAGCCATGCAAAACTGTTTTTCTAGTACATTTGTAGTTTTGTTATGTTTGTGACCCTAAAAACAATATTGAAGGTGAACAACAGGAATTCTGCAGATGCTGGAAATTCAAGCAACACACATCAAAGTTGCTGGTGAACTTTGGCCTGAGATCTCGGCCTGAAACATCGACTGTACCTCTTCCTAGAGATGCTGCCTGGCCTGCTGCGTTCACCAGCAACTTTGATGAATATTGAAGGTGATGTCATTTTTAAAAGAATGCAACCGTGAAATGCCTTTGTACACAAAGGATACATTTATTGACACTCTGAAGTGCCTTCCCAAACAATTTTGCATTTTTAATGTGAGTTTCGAATGTTTGTTGCTTGAGCCAAATTAATTTAAATTATAATTCTTGTAATGTTAGAACAATTAAAGGAAATATTTTGCACCTTTAATGATTTTCTCAGATGTCAGAAAAGTAAAATTTCTTTTCCTTTTAGTTTTTCATTCAGCGGGGGAGTGCTATGCGGCGTAGGAAAAGATGGTCATGGTAAAACAGTAAGTACTTCCAAAGTTTGTAGTTGACACCTTCCACCATGTCAATATACAAATAAATCTAGATCATTAATTGCAACTTTATGCAGTACTCAAGAGTATCTAGCCCTAAATAAATAAATACTAAACAATAACATTTACAAAACCAGGTATAATGAGAAAATCATTTGGGGCAAATGAAGGACCGTAAATCCAATACCTGAAACTTTAAGAGATGCCAGTAATGACCATATTACTACATATAATTAATGCAATGCTTATAAGCAGTCTTGCTACAATATTCTGTTAAATTTATTTGGCAATTAAACTTTTTTTTAAAAAGTTTAAAAAATCTTTAGTTACAGCTGTTAAAAATTGTAATCCTGCTTTTAAATTTCACTGGAATGCTTATTTGTAAAACAAATGATAGCATTAAGTTGCAACTGTTACTGAAGTAAAACTGAAAGAGTAGTCAGTACTCGTGAGTCTAGTCACTTTTATCAATCATTTGCAGTTATCATTCATTGCTTAAATAGAGATATTTAAGCAGTTTGAAGAACTAATACATTCAAATAAGGTTGTACATAATCCTTGAATAGATTTTACTTTTTTTGGCAAGAGATTTCCTTATTTCACAAGCCTTATCCAGATTTTAAGACCTGGGTTAAGAATCGTACTATGAGAATACATGAGAGACTTGAAATTTGACCAGAGTAAACCCGGGCTAAGAAAGGGTATATTAAAAATATTAAATGTCAGATCATGAACTTAAATCAACATATCCAAATGATCCAGTCTTAAAAGAAAAGCTATCAAAGCAGTCCTAGACTTAAGCAACAGGAAAAAAAACATAGTATAAACTGGACTGAAAGTTTAAACTGCCAATGGAAGCAATTATGCTTTGTTTTCAAGAGAGTCAAAATAGAAATGAGCATTTGAAGTTGTCCTCAAAATTATAAGAAAGGTATTTTTTTCATAGATGGTCGTGGTTTGGAACACGTCAAAGGTAAATCGGGATGGTGAAGTGCTAGTGATGGCAAAAGCTCATACTGAAGTTGATATTCAGGTGATGAAAATAGCTGATTTTGATGACACCAGGTAAATATATCAATGTTTTTTTCTTGTGGGATGATTTATTCATTTTCTTTTCCTATAATATGTTTTTCTTTCTTTCCCATAATATAATATCGACATGTTTCCTTACATTTCTCCTGAGGATGATAATGCAAATTGTTTTTGATGCTTTATAATTTAATTCCATTTTGGAGTAGAAGTTGGGTTGTGTATATGAAAGAGCAAACGTGACATACTTTGGAGAATATTTGGACTTTTTGTTTATAGATCGTATATGCAGCTCAAGAAAATGCTGTTTCAGCCTTACAGTATTTGTCTAATTGCTTTACTGTAGGATCACTCAGAAACGCCTGCACAGTAAACTGGTCCATATCCACACTGAGAGGCTTACACCCAAACAGCAGTGAGTTCAAATACAATGAGTGACACCAACCAAGCCAGACAGCACAGTTTACAAGCATCCTCTGGTCCCTGTCTGTCTAACCAACAAATGCTAACTAAATCCTAGCTGCTCTTCAAGGAACACACATAAAAGTTGCTGGTGAACGCAGCAGGCCAGGCAGCATCTCTAGGAAGGGGTACAGTCAACGTTTCGGGCCGAGACCCTTCGTCAGATTCCAGCATCTGCAGATTTCCTCATGTTTGTGCTCTTTAAGGGCTTGCCAGGCTTGGGGCAGCTTTAAATGCTCAACTCTGAGACAAAATGTCTGATAGCGTACCCCCACCTGTGATAAACTCCCCACCCAGGATTACCCTCCAAAACAAAAACTGGAAAATAACAAAGCAAAATAACAAACTAGTGTTCCACCGGAAGGACTGAACACACGCCAGCTGGAACACACTAACTTAATCGGAGAGCACTCGATATCATGATGATCACTCATAAAAGGGGAAAAAAAGCTTCAACTCATTCTTTACAAAAGAAACCAACTCCAACAGAAGTATCCCAGACAAGTACCCAGTTCATGTTACCTTCCCTTGTTGGCTCTTGTCTAGGGGTGATGGGGAAGCAACATAAAAACAAGTGCACCCTCAGTGTGGTACATTGTTTGTGACGGGAGAAGGACAAGGCATAAACAGTAGGTCCTATTTACAGTATTTACACATGTTCACCAAATCCAAGGGAATAATCTAAAAGCCAAAATCCACAATATGAAAATGCAGGTCAGAACACGAAGACTACAAGTTTGTTCATATGGAAACTAGCGCAATACTTTAGCGACTCTGTCTCCCTTTCTTCCCAGATGCCGGCTCTTTTTAAAATTGTGCTCTCCAAATTCTGGTCGGAGCAGTCCTGACAAGGGAGCAGGACCAGTAGCACTCTGTGGAGATTTACAGTAGCATGGCACACCTGAAACAAGGACATCTGGACAGAGGGAGAACATATAACAAAAACACAGACGTGCAGTGCGCACGAATGTAACACAACCCAAAAAAAATCCTGATGTTTTCTTCCATTCCATCTTTCGTCTCAATTTTGTGCGTTATCTTTGCTATCTTTTTGTGTGCCATCTAATTTCCTCTTAAAAGTGCTTCCTGTGCCATTGATTTGCAGAGTGTAAGTTCTCTGAGTAAAGAAAAATCTTTATTTCCCAGCTTATTACCATTTACAGCTTCCAAATTTTAAATTTCTTTAATTGGAATCGTTTGCTATACATCCATATTATTGAAGCCATTCATAATCGAAGGAAAGTTGTCAGGTTTCCAACTGGTTTCTCTTTCAAAAGATGCAATCTTTAATATATTTCAGTCTTTCACAATGGTTATAACCTTTCAGTTCTTTCTTTGCATACACTTTGTTACTTCTATGTAGTAGTATTGAGACTAACAGAGCAGTATGTACGGACTGCAAATAGAAGTTTAGCACAACTAGTTAAGGATTCTATGCTGTATTTTAATTGTCTTGCTCACCTGTAATGTTGCTTTTAACTATTTGTTTTTGATACCTTTGTTCTTTTAATCCACATTTTCTAGTGTGTAGATTGTTGACAATTGATTATTGTCTGCCTGTGTAGTGATTGCTTAACTTATCGTTTAACAGGATGGTGTCATGTGGAAGAGATAATATCCGCTTGTGGCGAGTTCGAAGTGGGGCACTGCGGTCTTGCCCAGTTAACCTGGGTGAATATCATTGTTTGGCATTCACAGATGTAGCATTTGAAGAGAGACACCTGGCTGATAAGGACCCTGTGGATAGAACGCTGTAAGAGCAAAACAAATATAGAAGCGTGTGCACATCTGTACACCATGATCTAACCTAACCTATGCAGGACTTGCACATGATTTATTCGGGCCTCCCAATTTATATTGCATATTATATAGTATGTATAATTTAGACCTTTACTTTTTACAGAGCCTTTCACAACTTCGGGAAGTCCGAAAGTAATAGAAAGCTAGTGAAGTATTTTAAAAGTGTAGTCAGTTATGTAATGTAGAAAGTTATTTATGCAAGCACAAGAATGACTGTAAGATAGTTATATGGCTAAAAGTTGAGCTGCAGCTGCTATGAAGAGCTTTCTTGTTGATTTCAAGCAATGGATGGCAATGCTTTTTGCTACTTCTGGAAACGTTAAACAAGCTTATGAGTTGTTATTTCTGAATTTACAAGTTAAGCTCACATAATAATCCATTGGGAAAGATTAATCATTGAAATGGAATGTAAGTATAGGTTGCCTAGAAATCGTAATTTTTCAGTATGGCATACGTTTTGGATTGGAAATAATGGGTAATTGTTTTTATTGCCTGCAAGAGCTTGCCATCTGGCTCCTATGACAGGTTCTTCTGTGACAATGCCATTAATCAATGTACTTGGATCACTTTAATACTAGAGGAAAATAACAATATTTGGCTAAGCTGTGCACCTACAGTTAGAATTATTAAGGTCATAACATATTTATGGGGACTGTCTTGTCTCCCTTTCTCTTCACCATTTACACCTCGGACTTCAACTACTGCACAGAGTCTTATCATCTTCAGAAGTTTTCTGATGACTCTGCCATAGTTGGATGCATCAGCTGAGTACAGGGCTACAGTAGGAAACTTTGTCACATGGTGTGAGCAGAATTATCTGCAGCTTAATGTGAAAAAGACTAAGGAGCTGGTGGTAGACCTGCAGAGAGCTAAGGTACCGGTGACCCCTGTTTCCATCCAGGGGGTCAGTGTGGACATGGTGGAGGATTACAAATACCTGGGGATACGAATTGACAATAAACTGGACTAGTCAAAGAACACTGGGGCTGTCTACAAGAAGGGTCAGAGCTGTCTCTATTTCCTGAGGAGACTGAGGTCCTTTAATATCTGCCAGACGATGCTGAGGATGTTCTACGAGTCTGTGGTGGCCAGTGCGATCATGTTTGCTGTTGTGTGCTGGGGCAGCAGGCTGAGGGTGCAGACACCAACAGATTCAACAAACTCATTCGTAAGGCCAGTGATATTGTGGGGATGGAACTGGACTCTCTGACGGTGGTGTCTGAAAAGAGGATGCTGTCCAAGTTGCATGCCATCTTGGACAATATCTCCCATCCACTACATAATGTACTGGTTGGGCACAAGAGTACATTCAGCCAGAGACTCATTCCACTGAGATGCAACACTGAGCATCATAGGAAGTCATTCCTGCCTGTGGCCATCAAACTTTACAACTCCTCCCTTGGAGGATCAGACACCCTGAGCCAATAGGCTGGTCCTGGGCATAATTTACATATTACTATTTAATTATTTATGGTTTTATTACTATTTAATTATTTATGGAGCAACTGTAATGAAAGCCAATTTCCCTTGGGATCAATAAAGTATGACTATTTAAAACACCATGTTTCCTAATGTCTCCACTTAACTTTTAAAAAAAAACACATTTAGTGCAGTCAGGCAATTAAAAATGTAATTAATCAAACAGTTGCATGAATTCTCACAGTAAATGGAGATAGGTTCTCACATTTTCAGTCATACAGCATGGAAACAAACCGTTCTTTGCTGCTCATCAAACATCCATTTACATTAACCATTTTTCATTCTTTCCATCATTCCCATCAACTAACCCACCCTCACCCCACCTGCCCCCTCCAGATTATACTACTCAGCTACATACTTGAGGCATCTAGGGAAAGCTCATGTGGTCAGAGGAAGAACATGCAGACTCCACACAGACAATACCAAAGTCACAGAGAATTCATTTGTAAGAACAGTTCAAAGTCAATTTATTATTAAAATACATTTATACCACCATATATTACTTTAATATTCATTTTCTTGTGGGCATTCACAATAAAAAAAAAAGAAGCACAATAGAATCCATGAAAAATTGCACACATTAAAGATGGACAACCAATGTTCAAAAGATAACTAATGTTGCAAATACAAAGAGAGAACAAAAAAAATGAAATAATAATAATAGATAAATAAGCAATAAATCAAGAAACATGAGATGATGAGGCCTTGAAAGTGAGTCCATTGGTTGTGTGAACATTTTGGTGGTGGGGCAAGTAAAGTTGAGTGAAGTTATTCCCCCCCGGTTCAGGAGTCTGATGGTTGAGGGAAATAACTGTGTCCGAACCTGGTGGTGTGGCACCTGAGGCTCCTGTACCTCCTTCCTGATGGTAGCAGCAAAAAGGGAGCATCGCCTGGATGGGTGGGGATCCTTGAAGATGGATGTTGCTTTCCTGCGACATGCTCCATATAAATGTGCTCAGTGGTGGTGAGGGCCTTACCCACAATGGACTGGATTATATCCACTTCTTTTTGAAGGCTTTTCCATTCAAAAGGTGTTTCCATAACAGGCCGTGATGCAGCAGTCAGTATACTCTCCACCGCAGATCTATAGAAGTTTGTCAAAGGTTTAGATGACATGCCGAATCTTCACAAATTTCTAAGAAAGTGGAGACACTGTCGTGCTTTCTTTGTAATGGTACAGTACTTGCATGCTAGACCCAAGGCAAATCCTCTGGAAATTATAACACTAAGTAATTTAAAGTTGCTAACCCTCTGCACCTCTGATCTTTTGTGGAGGACTGGCTCATGGACCTCCCGTTTCCCCCTGTAGTAGAAAAAATTACCAAGTTCTGTAACAGAATTGCCAAGGAGAATTAATGAGACAATTATTTGCTTTCTTTTCTCCAAGGATACTCTGATAGTTATCTCAATTGTCTGTGTTACTAAGATATTGTTGTACTTGGTGGTCCTAGTAGGGATGCCAGTGCTCTTAGCTTCAGATTCAACAATGGAAACTTTATGCTCTGTGATTAAATACTGTAATGTAGACTTGAAGCACAAAATCTAAGCAGAGGCTCCAGTATACTGCTGAGGATTAGATGTTTTATTGTGACCTTGCCTCCTCTCCTGTTTTGTTTAAAGATCCATTCTGAAGTAGAGTCAGTGTACTAATCTCTGCTCTAGGCAATATTTATCCTTCAACTGCCACCACTAAAATATACTATCAATATCATTGTTCATGATTGTGTATTTGCTATATGCAAAATTGGCTGCTGTATTTCCTATGTTCCATCAATAATTCTACTCCAGAAGTACAGTGTTTGCTTTAATGCTGAAGAATGGCTTCAAGTTACACAAATCCGGGTCTTCTTTTAATCAAATTTCGATTGATGTGATGACCAATTTGAATACATTCTATTTATTTTCATTTCTGTACAATTTCAGTTTTGCCTGCAGTAAAAGTGGACACATCCTTGAAATCGATTATAAAAATGTTGTTATTAAGAAAGCACGTCGTTTGTTTCCCTCACAGCAGAACCACTCGCACCAGTCGGAAACAGTGACACTGAATACAGGTATGAAGCTACATTTCCATACGAAGTCAATAACTTGCCTACTGTAATATGTACTGAAAATGCAATTAAGTGGAACTTTGTAGACTATAGTGAATTTGATTAAAATATTATACTAGTATTAGACTAGTAGTTTCATGGTTCATGACGTGGAGCAATAGGAACAGTACAGCGTAGGAACAGGTCTTTTGGCTCACAGTGTCGTGCCAACTAATTGCATTAGTGCTCAAGTGCCTAACTAAATTAATCCCTCTTGCTTACACAATATTCATGTCCTTCCATTTTCTGAACATTCATGTGCCTATCCAAGAGCATCTTGAACACCTCTGTTGTATTGCGTCTTCCACCATCCCTGGCAGCACATTTTTCAGGACCACTCTGTGCAAAGCCATCATGCTCTGTCTATCTCCTTTTGAATTCTTTCTCTTCCCCCCCCCCCCCACCTTAAATGCATGCTTTCTTGTTTTAGACATTTCCATTCTGGGAAAAGGTACCATCTCTCTGTGCCATCTATGCTCTCATAATCTTAGTAACCTGTATCAGGTCTCTCCTCAGCCTCTGCCGCTTCAGAGAAAACTATCCATGTTTGTCCAATTTCTCCTTCTAGCACATGTTCTCTAATCCAGGCAGCATTCTGGTAAACCTCTTCTGCACCCTCTCCAAAGCCTCAACATTCTTTCTATAAAGGTGCAAAGAGAACTGAATGCAGCCTAACTAGATTTTGTAAAGCTGCAACATACCTTCCCACCTCTTGAACTCAATTCCTCAAGTGATAAATGCAAGGCTGCAATAATGATGTAATTTACCATCCTATAAACCTACGTAGCCATTTTCAGGGAGCTTTGGACTTGGACCCCAAGATCCCTCTGCATATCAACACTGTTAAGGGTCTTGCAATTAACATTGTACTGTCTCTTTACCTTTGATCTCCCAAAGTGCAACACATCACACTTGACTGGGTTAACCTTCATCTTCTATATCTTTGTCCATATCTGTAATCAATCTACTATACGTACCGCTGTATCTGCAACACCTCCGATTCTTATCATCTGCAATCTTCTAACCAACCCATCTACATATTAATCCAGGGCATTTATATACATCACAAACAGCAAAGGTCTCCATATGGTCCCTGTAGAACACTACTAGTCACAGACCAGCCAGAAAAAGTTCCTGTGTCTTCTATAGCAAACCAATTTTTAATACAAATTGCCAATTCACCAATCTTCTGGATGAGTCTCCCATGAGGGACCTTATCAAATGCCTTACTAAAATCCATGTAGACTGCATCCACAGGTTTTCCTTTATCATTCACCTCTGTTGCTTCCTCGGAAAACTCAATCAAGTTAAGACATGATCTGCCCTGCACAAAGCCATGCTGACTGTTCCTAATTAGTCCATGATTTTCCAATTGCTCACAAACCTTATCCCTAAGAACCCTTTCTCTAAACTTTCCCACCATTGACATGAGACTCACCAGTCTACGGTTTCAGGATTATCCCTAATCCCCTTCTTGAATTAATGTGTATTATTAGCATAAATTTACCTTTTCTTAATTTCCTGATGCATTGAAAAAGTAGTTGTAGTTCATTATGAAATACAGAAGGTGGCGCTGTACTGCATTTGTGCTTTAACTGAAATTGGGCATTGTCAGGCTAATATAGTAAAGATCTTGTCAATTCATCTTTGATGCAATTTATAATCTTAAAGCAAGGTTTTTTGAATGTAAACCACCAGGAAGTTAAACGGAACTTTTAACGAAAAGTCTTGGTCCAAACGTCAACCGTTTATTTCACTCCTTAGATGCTGCCTGATCTACTGAGTTCCGCTAGCATTTTGTGTATGTTGCAGTTGTCAAACAAATAACATTTATTCCATTGCTGCCTGAATATTTGTGATAGCAATGGGCAGGGAATAGTTCAGTAGTGCAATGAAGTTATGCAGCAGCTTAACTTATGTGGGTATATGAATATCTGAACTTACATCAGTGTTTCTTCTATATCTAAACACCTAATATTAAATCATTTTCTTTTAAATTTTAGGTGCTGGGATTGCCATCAATAGTATCAGTATTTCTGCTGCTTTCTGTGCCACAGGATCTGAAGATGGTTACTTGCGTATTTGGCCCTTAGATTTCTCCACTGTCTTTCTTGAAGCAGGTGACTATTTTAATAGCAATTTCTACTTCATCAAAATATTTATTTTATTTAGTTTTGTTCAAATTGTTAAAACTTCAGATAGATTTGTAAAATAGAGTTACTGCCTTCACTTTGTATACATCATCCCAAAGTCAGAATAGAAAACCCATTTAATTCCCTCCTTTTGCTAGGCCTTCTGTAAGCCAGTTTTTAAGTTTGCCCAAGTTAAATTAATACATGCAATTACAGTTACACCGAATAAATTTTTTCATCTTGGTGATGCAAATGTCCATGTAGATGAAGAACAATTTCTGAAATAGGAAATGAGTTTTTTCATGGTGTTATGTACCTTGAGGACTATTTGCATTTGTTGTTCATAAGATGATTCCAGAAAGATTAACAACCATCAATGGGGCTTTCTGCTTTTTGTGAATGACTATGCAGTGATCTGCTAAAAGTGCTTGCACCTGTTACATAGAATCCTATTGCTTAATAGGCCACTTAAAAGGGGTTCCTAAGACATATCTTCATTTTGTAAAATCTAATGACAAAGTAATATCTGATTGAACAAATGAAAATTACATAGGTTCTTGGTCCAAAGTATACTTGCTGTTATTGGAGGTTCAAAGTATCTCTACAAATTCGTAGCTCATTGATAAAATTTTGAAGTTCATTGTTAAAACATAGGCTACTAAATCTGTCATTGAGTTATATAGGAGTTGGAAATCTTTACATTCAGCTTTAAAGAATATTGCAGGACTCTTTCAGCTGAACTACAGGCATAGCATGAGCATGTTTCCTCTCCAGCAGGCAATTATTAAATTTAGTGATGTAGATTTCTCAAATGTATTATATGGACATGCTAGGCACTCATTTGAACAAAAGAATAGCTGGTACAAAAACAGGTTTCTAACATATTTTGTTGATGGATTATTGGTAGTAGAATGGTCTTATTCTGTTATGAAGTATGTGTTTTTAAAAATATTTTGTAGGAATTGCAGCATAATGCAAGTTAGTAAATATGTGGCTGACCGTTCAGAATTACTAATCCTTGTATCTATATTTAGAACATGAAGGTAGTGTCAGCTTTGTAACCATTGACCCCAAAGGGTTGAAAGTGCTCGCAGCAACTACTACAGGTAACCTTGGATATCTGGATATATCCAGCAGAGGCTACACTACACTAATGAGATCACATATGAATAAAATTCTGGCTTTCTCAGTGGATGGAATAAGGAGACATCTTGTTACTGTATCCGAAGACTGCACTATCCGAGTGTGGGACTTGGATTCTATGCAACAGGTGTGTATTCCTCACCAGAAATTATAAGGCTTTGAATCTGTCCACGTGTGTATTTGGAAGCTTCATTATTAACATAAAAACGTCTTTTTCTAAAGTGATAATTTTAATTTAATATCTTATGTTTTTAAACCAATGGAAGTCTTGATCATTGTTGCATATCTGTTTAATATGTGTATGGTTAGAGAAATACTGTAACTGCTTGGTACATTGCTTCATGACTGGCTCTCTGAGAAACGTTTCTCTGTGTGAGATGCTGTTTGAATGGTGACTGCAATGCCATTGATTGTCAAATGTTGATGGTTAGATCATCTCTTGTTGGAGATGGTCACTGCCTGGCACTTGGGTGGCATGAATGTTACTTGCCATTTACTAGCCTACAAGCATGTGCTGTGTGCTGGAATAGATTTCTTCATTTGTTGAGTAATTGTAAATAGACTGAACACTGTGCAGTTATCAGCAAGTGTTCTTATTTCTGGCCTTATGAAAGGAAGGATACTGATGAAATAATGGCAGATGATTGGACTGAGGAAATCCTGCAGTGATTACATAGGGTTGAAATGATTGATTTCCTAAAAGGCTCAATCATCTTCCTTTGGTTCAGATACATCTCCCAGCCACTTAAATGCTCTCCATTGGATGCTTATTGACTTCAATTTTAGCAGGGCATCTTGCCTCTTTTGGTCAAATGCAGGCTGTGAAGGGCAGTTAGTCTCACACCAACCCTGGAATTCTGCTATTTAGGCCATGAGGCCTGGATTTGAGTGTATTAAGGAAAAGCCAACTTGGGCATCAGTGAGTAAGTTATTGGTACAGAGCACTCATAGCAAATAGTTTCATCACTTTATTGGTGATTTGCCTATATGTGATAAGACTGAAAAGCTTTCATCTGATCCATCAGTTGTGAGATTGCTTGGCACCATTTCATTGCATTTTTTATTTTCAAAATTGATTCTTAAAGACTATACTCGAGGGAGGGAGGTTAGTTTAAATTCAGAAGTGGCGTGTTGATTTTCAAGTCATTAATTGACTTGTCTTTTGTAAACTAACAGTTATATGACTTTGTGAGTACTGAAGAGAATCCATGTGCAGTGACATTTCATCCATCGCAACAAGTTTTTGCATGTGGATTCAGCAGCGGAGTGGTACGAATTTTTAATGTGGGAAATTCTAGTCTCTTGGCTGAACAGCGGTGAGAATTCTGTTTTACTATTAATGAATCTTGTTTTGTTTCATATCAAATTTTCAGCAACATATCTTATTTACCTTGCGTTGGTTTTGAGCGAATGATTGAGGTTTCCCATATTTTGCTGACATTTTCTGTCTGGTCTCCAGGCAGCATAGAGGGCAAGTGATTGGACTTACATTTTCTCCCAATGGAGAGTATATGTACAGCGCTGGTTCTCTGGGTTCATTAGCTCTGTATGATGCTACTAAGGAGGATCACCGTGTTATTAGGATCCTGGGTAAGTGAAAGGTTCAAGAGTTAAGTTCTTGCAGGTTGTCAGCTGTGAAATTTAACAAATTCTGAATAAAGAGCTGCTCTCATTAAAAGTGATAATAAAATTGCTAGATTCCTGTTTCTCTTGTCCTTCTGGGACAGAAATGTGCCTGTATCTATCCCTGGATCTACAGCAATGTGGATGACTGTTAGTATCCCAGCAAAGTTAGAAAAGGATAGCTAGAAAGCCCTTGTCTTTGATGGCCACATCTTCAATACTTCTGTTACCTTTCTCTTTGATTGTTTCAATACTCCCCTGGCTAGCTTTTTAATATTTCCCTGTCTGCAGTTCTTTTGTAAAATATAAATTGCTTCTCAGTGGTTGGCAAAGTGTTGGAATAAAATGCAAATTATTAACATCCATAAAGCAATTTGAGTAGGGAAAATAACATCATAATTAAGTTTCTCAGTTTTTTTTGAATATATTGATGAAATGGAACACAAGGTAGAAGAAAGACCTTACTGACAAATATTCCTTATCCTTATTGTACAAGTAATACTTTTATGTGCCAATCCTAAAAGCAAATTACTTTTAGGAAGAAAAAAATTCATGTGGAGTTAAGCACGCAAAATTAGCTGCTTAGTATTTACTCTGTTGTTTCAGGTAATGTTGTGGCAAGAGGGAGTTTCTATGGTCCAGATGCATTAACAGTAAGCAGTGATAGCTGTTATTTAGCTTTTGTGGGCCCATCTGAATACATTGTCACTGTGATGGATGCTCACTCACTTGATGAGGTAATCTGCTACTGCTCACCAGAGCAATTTTATCCTCCTGATGAATGAATTAATGTTATATCTTTTTTGTGTTCTATTATACTTTTAAGTCATTTGTAAGCTTGGAGGACGAGTTAGAAGTCTTCCACCAGTTATTCCCAGCATCATATTGGCTTCTTGGTATGCAAGTCGCCTGGGCACTCAATTAAAAATGTGAGAATGTCCCTTGTGAGAATGTATTTACTGTAAAAGAGTATCTGTTGTTATACTCCTAAACAGCAGTAATATTAGTAACATGAATTCACTTGAGGGACCACTGCTCCATGCAAGGCTTTGTTTGGACAATGCTCTTTGAGATATTGGCATAATCCTATTTCTTAGACGTTCCCAGTTGTGATGAATATGAAACTGAATCAACCACTATATTATTTCAGCAGAATGTTGCCTGGAATAGAGGGCTTTGTTTATTGTCATTGGAACATGGGTGGCTGAAGTATGACCTTACTGAAGTTTACAAAATTATGAGGGGCATGGATAAAATAGATACTAGCAGTTTTTTTTCCCCTGGGCAGGGGAATCTAGAACTAGAGGGCACAGGTTTCAAGTGAGATGGGAGAAATTTAAAGGAGATCTTTGCAGCAAACTTTTCATACAGTGGGTGATAGTTATGAGAAAAAAAGCTGTCAAGAGAGCTGGTTGAGCCAAATACAATGGAAGTATTTAAAAAGCATTTTCACAATACTTAGATAGGAAAGGCATAGTCAGATAAAGACCTAATGCAGGCAAATGGGATTAACATAGGTGGGCATTACTGTAAACATGGGTGAGTTAAACTGGAAAGACCCATTTATTTGGGATGAATGGGATACCATAATAGTGTTAAACAAGCAATTCTGAGAACTGAACCTTTAGTGATGCTGAAATAGAAATGTGAATCTAAGTTGCAGTGTTTTGCGACTTGGAGTAGAAGTGATATTCCTGTCAGAACAATTTTAGTCATGAAGCAGGGAGATAAGTTTGTTGAGTTACTGATGCATTCAGTACATATTGAGCAGTGGTGTGGGGTGACATTTTAAGTTCATTGCTACATGCAGTGCTAAGTGAATTGTTGAGTCCTAGGTTATGTTTGCTTTCTTTGTTGTTGCCACTGCACCCATCATTCACTTGATGAGTACTTAATCATACTCCCAATCTGAGGCATTAAAATAGTGTAGAGGCTTTGAAACAAAGGTTTCCCTAAACATTTACACCTTCTGAACTCTTAACATTTGAAAATAACTTTGTACCACTTACAACCAAAATAGTTGACATACTTCTTTTCTGCGTTATGTTGTCCTCTGAGGCCTGTCATGAATTAGTAATAACATATTTGTGACCACACCATCCCATGCATGCTCCAGGTTTTATTGGTGAGCTGGAACGTGTTTTTCAGTTGATCAGCAAATGATGTTGGGTAATGACGAAACTAACTAATTGTCAGAATATGACAACTAAAATATAAGTTTTTCTGTGTGATTCCCATTGTACCAGTAGGAGTTGTTCTTTATTCATATTCATTTGTTTTAAATAGTTAATGCTTGTTGATGTCAGTATTCTGGACCTGGAGACAACCACCCTTGACACTGCTATTAAAGTGTGCTATCCTCCTGCTACAGTCAAACAGCTCCTAGTGACTACATCCTCTAATAAGTTATTGTGGTTGAATGCAAAGAGTGGAAGATTAATTCGAGAGGTATATTTTCATAGTAAATCATATAAAGTTAGTAATTTACTCAATTATAATTGTACTATTGGAAGGAAGAAATGCTGCATTATTATAAAATACCATTATAGATTTCAGATTATTAGAAATTTAGTTACAGTTTTATAGCGGATGATAGAAAAGAGAGTAATTCCCCAAGACTGATAGCGGAAATTCTGGATCCAATGCTTTAACTTGTACTAAATCAACCAGAACACTGACTGGTGCACAATAATTTCAGATATAAATTAAGAAACTATTAATTTTTAGTTAAATTGGCAATTTTAAAGATGAAGTCATAAAACATTTTCAGTTTGTTAACTTGTTACGCTAATTTACCTAAGAAAGCTCTCTTTGTTTGTTACATAATTTAAATTTGCACCTATCATTGTATCCTTTTGGGTGACATCTTTGTGCTGATAATAAGTGAGTTCGAGTTTGTTCCAAGCTTCAGCAATTGAAGTCATCAGTGATGTTGAATTTCCTGAAGCCACTTCAGGTGTGACTTCAAATGGGAAACGATGTCCAAAGTTATGGGTTTTCCCAGCTGTAGTTGAAAATAGCAACATCAATTCATTCACAAACTTCAATCAGTGAAATCATACCATCTTGGGTTTACTTTAAATTCAACTTTTTCATTTTAGTAATGCTAATTAACATGAATCTACATCTCCTTACTGGTTTTGGCAGTTGACCTCCAGAAAATATGTTCTCCAAATATTGGAAGAAATAGTTGAATGAAATCTATTAATTCAAAGTCTGAGTTTCATTTCCATTTCTAAAACCAATAGGCATAATCAAATCTTCTTCTGACTTTGATCTATGCACAAAAGAAATTTTGTTTTCATCTATTTGGTGTTGATTATTTACATACTTAAGCTATCTTGATAATTAGGTTGCATTGTTCCAACAGATGTCTAATGTTCACAAGACATTTCCCTCATCTTTAGCTGTGAGTGAAGATGTTCGTTATCTACTGACCACTGGGGAGAAGGTTATTAAAATCTGGGACTATCAAATGAAACTAGAAACTAATTTCCAGGTATGAAATTCCATTGTTAATTTTTTTGAACAGATTAAACCAATCTCATATTTCTGAATGATGGATACAAATATTTCACATTAAAAGAGTTGGGGAGTGGGGAGTGGGAAGTGAAGTTTTTAAAAACACTTCTTTTCATTCCCAATCCCATACCAAACTATGTAATAACTTCCAGTTGTGACACAAAATTGGGGGGAAAATAAGTCAGGTTTCTTGAAGTGGGACTTGATCGGTATTACATTTTGAGTTGTAAAGACCATTCCAGAGGTGACTTAGGTGCCCTGACTTTGTTTATTTAAAACTCTCAAGTGTTGTTTATTCCAATGCAGCAACTAATCTTGCACACTTAGATTGTCCTTTTCAACATTACGTCTTATGTTTCAGCATATTGGATAGATTTCTAAATCTTGTCATCCAGTTTTGTTCACTACATGTTGTTTACACCATGGTTGTGCATCTGTTTATTTTTAGCTGCTGGCTTTTAAATTTTGTACACAATGTTTACACTTTCTCAACGGGTACTTTCAAGAAAATTTTCGTTCCTGTTTTATTAGGTTTTCATTGGACATTCTGAATCAATTCAACAAGCAGCTTTTACTCCAGATCAGCTAAGTGTAATTAGTGTTGGAGATGCAATATTTATCTGGGATTTCCTTGCTGCTGCTCAGGACCAAGAGACAAAGTAAGTAAAATCCTATTGGTATTCTATACAAAACAAATTAATTTAATACTGTTGCTCCTGATGACAAATTTAAATGTGTAATTTGGGATAATGAACTATGTTCGTAGAATCAAGTTTAATATCATTAGTGTATGGTGTGAAATTTGTTGTGATGGTTGCAATGAAGAGAGGCATATCTTGTATGATGAGGGTTCTTAATGATGAATGCTGTCTACTTGAGGCATTGCTCCTTGAAGATATCTTGGATGCTGGGGAGGCTAGTGCCCATAATGGAGCTGATTGAGTTTACAACTTCCTGTAGTTTGTTTTGATCCTATGCAGTGACCCTCCTCCCCCCCATCCATACCGGACAGTGATGCGACCAGTTAGAATGCTCTCTGTGGTAAACATGTAGAAATTTGCAAACGTCTTTGGTGTCTCCTCAAACTCCAAATGAAATATAGCTGCTGTTGTGCCTTATTTGTAATTACATTGATATGTTGGGCCCAGGATAGATCCTCAGAGATGTTGACACCCAGGAATTTGAAATTGCTCACCCTTTCCACTTCTGATCCCTTGATGAGGACTGCTTTGTGTTCCCTCATCTTACCCTTTCTGAAGTCCACAATCAATTCTTTGGTCTTACTGACGTTGAGTGCATGGCTGTTGCAACACCACTCAAGTAGCTGATATATCTTGCTCCTATATGCCCTCTCTCACCATCTGAAATTCTACCAATAATAGTTGTGTCATCAGCACATTTATAGATGGCATTTAAGCTGTGCCTAGCCACACACTCATGGGTGTAGAGAGTAGAGCAGTTGGCTAAGCACACACCCTTGAGCTGTGCTAGTGTTGATTACTACCAAGGTAGAGATGTTACTTCCAATGTGCACAGACTGTGGTCTTTCATTGAGGAACATGATCCACACCAGGTTCAGCATAAATTGCTTATAAAAGCAATTTATTAAATGATTGAGTGTTCCGGTGTCATGGAGCAATATTGAATGGATGCAGGCCCTTTGGCCAGCCTCCATAACATCAATTTCTCAAACTTCTGATGATAACCCCCTCCACCTTCACCAGTTCCCATTCCTATTTCCCTCACTCAGCTCCCAAGACAATCACTTCCCTCTGGTACTTCTCCCCTTTCCCTTTCTTACATGGCCTTCTGACACTTTATTTCTTTCACCAATCGACTTCCCAGCTCTCTACTTCACCCCTCCCCCTCTCCCAGTTTCACCTATCACCTACTACCTTGTATTTCTTCCCTCCCTCCCCCCACCTTCTTCCTCTGACTTCTCATCCTTTTTTCTCCGGTCCTGTGAAAGTCTAAGCCCGAAATGTTGACTGTTTACTCTTTTCCATAAATGCTGCCTGGCCAGCATTTTGTGTGTGTTGCTCGGATTTCCAGCTTCTGCAGATTTTTTTCTTGTTTGTGATTAGCCAGCCTCCAGGTTGGCTATGTAATTCATCCAGCTACTCTCAATTTCCTGCATTCAGCCCCTTTCTCTGCAGCTTATTCCATATAGTCACCTCCTCTTTACGTGAAGGCATATGATATGCTTTCCTTATTTGTTGAGGCATTGAGTTCAAGAGTCAGAAACGTAAGCTGCAGCTTTATAAAACTGATTAGGCTCCTTCTGGAGTATTGCATTCATTTCTGATTGTCTCATTATAGGAATGGTATGGAGACTATGGAGAGGATGCAGACAAGGTTTAATAGGATGCTACCTGGATTAGAGGATGTATGCTATGAGGAGAGGTTAGATAAACAGATTTTATTCATCTGGAGTGACAGAGGCTGAGGGGAGATCTTATAAAAGTTTAAAAAAAGATTATGATAGGCATATATACATAAAACACTTGGTACCTCTTTCCCAGGATGGATGGATGCATTTAAGGTGAGGGAATGGGAATTCAAAAAAGGAGATGGGTAGACCAGGTTTTGTGCACAAAGTAGTGGGTGCCTGAAAAATGTGCTGCCTGGGATGGTGGAAGAGACAAATATGATAGAGGTGTTTAAGCAGCTTTCAGTAGGCACGTGAATGTAAGAATGGAGGGGTATGGACTAGTTTCAGGCAGTAGGGATTAAGTGTCATTATCTTAATTAGTTTATCATGGGATGGTGGGCCAAAGGTACTGATGGATTTTGGTGTTTCAATCCAAAGTTCTTTTAGAAGTCAGGAACGAGGCATAAAACTTGTTACTTCACGATCGTTTTATTAAGAGTTGATAAAACAGAGGAAATGGGCTGAAGCTAGTAGCAGAAGGCTTAGGGACAAGAGACTAAGAAGATTAAAATAGTTCTGCTTTGTGTTTAGTTATTTTATACCCAGAGATATGAAAAATTCCTTTAAAATCTAAAGATAACAATTAACCAATTAGAAAGTACTTATTCAGTACCACTGTATTAAATTAACCAATGAGAAAACATTTATTTACTCAATGCAGAACAAAGAAGCTTCCAGAATTATACTTTGTATAACCACTAGAGGTATATTAAACTGTTATGTGTATACTATAGCCCTTATGAATCATATTAAGTATTTACTTGGATATAAGAATTTATATAAAATACAAGCAAATAATTAATTGTTAAATTGCAAAGAAAATAACAGTTAAGCAGTTAGATCCAGCAGTGCTCTTCTGAGTTCTATTTGACTTTCTTCAGTGTTTGTGGCTGTACCATTACTGCTTTATGAAACCCTCATGCTAGAATTTAATTTGGTAATATTCAGATGTACTATATTTGTCTACTAGAGAGGAATTTGATTTCTAAGTTGTAGAGTCTTTGTAAAGGTCAAACTGTTTTAGGAAGGGAATTGAAATATGATCATAAGAATTAGGAATAATACACACAAAATGCAGAAGAAACTCAACAGATCAGACAGCGTTTATGGAGTGAAGTAAAAAGTCAACATTTTAGGCCGAGATCATTCATCAGGACCTCATCAGTTCCTCTGGCATTTTGTGTGTGTTCCACCAGCATCTGCAGAATCTTTTGTGTTTATAAGAATTATGAATCAATTATGTAGCTATTTTCAATTGTTCTGCTGTGGGCCTTAATTGGGTGACTATATTTTCAAACATCGATGCCTACTTCCAGATTTTGCCATACCCTCTTCAGATCCACTGTGTCAAGACTGCTCAGAATCTTGTATGTTTCAATCAAGTCCCCTCTCAACAGCTAGGATTCTAAGTCTATCAGATAAAGCCTAGCATATCTTACCTTTCCTCATAAGGCAATCTGTCCATTCCAAATTTTAGTCTAGGATCATTTCTGGACTGCTTCATCCTTAGCAGTGTGGAGGAACAGAGGCATCCTGGCGTCCATTTCCATTGATCACTCAGAGTTGCCACACAAGTTGATAGGGTGGTTAAGAAAGCATATGGTTTATTGGACTTCATTAGTCAGGGGGTTGGATTTAAGAGCTACGAGGTAATGTTGCATCTTTATAAACTTTAGTTAGATCACACTTGTTTATAGTATATTGTTTAATCATTTTTGTTCTTTCCCACAGCCTTACCTCAGATCAACTAAATGAACTTCAAAGTCTTGGTGAGATTTCAGCACTTAAAAACTTCTTAATCTAAGTTTTTGTAGTAATAAGTCAAAAATTACATGTCTCTGTCTGAGAGTTTTGTAGAGAACTGCCAGTGATATTTTCCTAGTGGCTCAGCTTAGCTGTGTGTTAGGAAACTCCACATCAGTGCATTGAAACACAGAAGTCAGAAATGTGCTGGATATCATACAATGATACAGTTATAGTACGAAAAACAGGCCTTTGGCCAAATTTGTTCATGCTGACCATGATGCCTAACAGGGCTAACCCTATCTATATGCATTAGGTCCAAATCCCACCTAAGGCTTTCCTATCCATATACTTGTCCAAATGTATTTAAATGCTGTAATTGTACTGGCCTCTACTTTTGGTGGCTTGTTCCATATATGCAGCACTCTCTGTGAAGGAAAAAAGTTCTTCCTCAGATTCCTGTCAAATCTTTCCACTCTCACTTAAAATCCATTCCCTGGGGAAAAACTGGCTATTCACTTTGTCTATGCCCCTCATGATTTGATAAATTTCCAAAAGGTTCCTATACTCCAGGGGAAAAGTCTAGCTTATCCAGCCTCACACCCCCCCCCCCCCCAATACTGATAACACCCTAGTAGATCTTTTTCACACTCTTTACAGTTTAAAGACATCCTTCCTACAGCAGGATGATCAGAACTATGCACAGTACTCTAAATGTGTGTTACCAGTGTTGTACAGTTGTGACATGATGTCCTAGCTCCTGTGCTTGATATCCTGATGCATGAAGGCAAGTGTGTGAAATACCTTTCTCACCATCCTGTCTACCTGTATCACCACTTTCAAGAAACTATGTACACGTGCTCCTAGGTTTCTCTATTTTACAACAATTACCAGGGTTCTATCATGTATTCTGTAAGTCCCAGCAACACACACAAAATGCTGGAGGAACTCAGCAGGCCAGGCAGCATCTATGAAAAAAAGTACAGTCGATGTTTTGGGCTGAAACCCTTCGGCAGGACTCTGTAAGTCCTATCAACACACATCAAAGTTGCTGGTGAACGCAGCAGACCAGGCAGTACCTCTTCCTAGAGATGCTGCCTGGCCTGCTGCGTTCACCAGCAACTTTGATGTGTGTTGCTTGAATTTCCAGCATCTGCAGAATTCCTGATGTAAGTCCTATCCCTGGTTTGTCTTATCAAACTGCAGTACCTCAGATTTCTCTGAATTAAGCTCCATCTGCCACTTATCCATCCAATTGATCAAGATTCCATTATAATTATAGTTGACCTTCACCGTACCACAAATTCTAGCGTCCACAAAGTTAGTAAGAATGATATTCTATATTCCTATCTGAATCTTTAATATAAATGATGTACAACACTGATCCCTGCAACACACTACCTTCACCAGCTCTAATCTGAAAAACAACCTTCTACACCACCCTCTATCCTATTGTTAAGCCAATTTTGTATCTATTTGGCTAGCTTGCCTTAAATCTTCTGGAGAAGCCTACCTTACAGTGCCTTATCAAAAGTCTTACTGAACTCCATGTTGGAGTTCGTCAACTTTGCTTCCTCTCCCCAGCTTTTCTGACAGAGCAGTACAATCCTATTTATCTGATTGGAGTTGCTGCCATTGATTAAAAAGGAATTGCTTAATTGGTTTATTGTTCTTTTTTGTTTAAATTAATTTGTAGTAATTAAATTCATTGTATTATTTACTTGTATATCATATGAATGTTTTAAATATTTGGGACTTTTTGAATTGTTTTTGTAGTATCAGCATAAGGTATTAGTAAATGAACCAGCAGATGGAATTCTGGAAAGTTGATTTGTGGTACTGGTTTGAATCCTAACACAACTGCTGTTAAATTTAAATTCAAGCAACTAAATGAATTATTTGATCCATTTATCCAAATCATGGACAGAAGTTATGAATAGCTAGGACCTCAGCACTGATTTCTGTGGCCTCTACTGGTTACACCCTTCCAGCTTGAAAATAATTTTACTTATTCTTGCTCTCTATATTCTGTCCATTATCCCATCTTTATTCCATGGCAAGAGCATATACTTTATATTTGTTTAATAATCTTTTGTTTGGCACTTTATTTCAATGTTTTCTGAAAGTCCAAATAGATCCATCAGCTGTTTCACCCTTGTCTCTTCTAGTTGCATTTACAAAAGTCACTTAAGGTTGGTCAAGCACGATTACCATTTGATAAACCTATGTTGACACTACCCTGATGCTATTTCCTTAATAGATTCCGGCATTTCAGTAGTACTAATGTCAGGCTAACTGGTTTATATACATCCCTGTTTAGTTCTCTCTGTTTTTCTTAACTAGTGGGGTTGCATTTACTTCCTTTGAGTTTGTAGGAGCCATTCTAGAATCTATGGATTTTCTTGAATAGACAACCAGAATTCCACAATTCTACAATTGTGGCTGGATTACTTTTCAGCCACATTATTTTGTCCAATTCTTTTGTCTTCATTAATACTATATTCTTAGATCTCTATTCCCTTGGCCTCCCATTCCTTACTATTTCTTGAAGACTCTGCTTTTTTCTTCCCAATTTTTTATGCCTACATCTGCAAGAGTCTCATTATCTAATGTTGATCTGTTTCATGTGCTATGACGAACTGTTTGTGTTTCTTGCTATTCTATTTTCATCAATGTGCTGGCTCCCCTTTGCTAAATTCTTAGATTTTCCCAATCCCAAGGCTTGGTGATTTTTTGGCAACCTTGTAAGCCTTGACAATTGATCTAATGTTAACAAATGGACCACTTGCCCTATTGAGGTTTTGTTCTGCCAAATACATTTGTAATCTAGATTTGACTTTTATTTATTACAGGCAGTAATTATGTTGAATCAAAACTTCAAACTAAGATTTTGATACCCTTTCTGGTATTTTAGAAGCTCCTTTAATTGCAGACAACAGTGAACAGCCTCGGCAATTTGTACCAGTCCCCAGCTCTTCCCCACCACATATCGAAGTTGTTGATGTTGAAAGAAATGACCATGGAGGTGAGTACTGCAAAAAGGAAGAATTCTTTGATCTCTGTATTCCATTGACTAAAATCTGGGTATATATGAAGCACGTGGAGTTTAAGAATCCATATCCCCCTTTATCCCCAATCTTCTTCATGCCATGCGAATGTTGAATTCATGGTAAAGAGATATAGTGATTTTGTGAAAATACTAATCTATGAGCTTGTGTTCTTGTCACATAGCATGGAAGCAGACCTTTCAGCTCAATTAATCCATGCTGACTAAGACACCTAACTAATCTAGTTCATTTTCCTGCATTTTGCCCACATTTCTATAAACCTTTCTTATCCATACAGCTGTCCAAGTGTGTTTTAAGTACTGCTAATGTATCTACTTCAACCACTTCCTCTGGCAGCTCATTCCAGATATGGATTTTCTTTTGGGTGAACAAAATTGCCTTTCTGCTTTCTATTAAATCTGGTTGGGTTGAGCTGTTCTCTGATCTTGGCAATTTACTTGCAAACATTTCGTCACCATATAAGGAAACATCTTCAGTACACTGTTAATTGTGGTATGTCCTCCAAATGCTTTCCCTTTATATACCTATCAATCAGCTAATTGGTCATAATTTTGGAAGCTCATTTGCGATGTGGGGAGGAATCCTCGTCACTTATTGGCTGTGTGGTGAACTTCGTGCATTGTGGTCTGGAATTTTGCTCGCATTGACTCATAAATAGGATTGAGGTACACACGTTTGCTTACAGAACTGTTCGCGGAAAACCCTGCTTCCAGGAATTTTTGTGTTTGCTTATGCCATGACTTTCACTGATACCCAGCCAAATTTATGCTCCTTCAATCTTCATAAGTAGGGACTGGGGAGAGTTGGTCATGCCGCTTTGCAGCCAGTTGATGTTCATGGATCCTTGTGGATAGTTTTCTCCCAGTTTGCCTAACCTAATATTTGCTGAAGTCCCTGGATTGGATTTCGTAGACCACATCAGTCTTGTCTAATAGCTTAGTTCATTCTTTTGGTCTTCAAAGTATTCTCAACGTTGTTGTTGGCTTTTGCACAACTGAAGTTCTATGTTCTTAGAGCAGTCGGGCTGTCATTTCCAAGATATTTCCAATGTATGGAAGAACAACCCATTTGGTCGCTTCTTGGTTGCTGGCTGTTGATCTCGTAGTCATCTTCATACGAAGTTCCGTGGGTATCCAATTTATGCAAATACTTTAAAGAGATGTTTCTCCCTAATCTTTAACCATGAAGATCGAGAGAGGCACAAAATCAACTGGGCATCAGTAGAAGTCATGGTGCAAGTAAACACACGGCATGCAAGAGAATTCCTAGAAGCGTGGTTTTCCACAAACAATTTGGTAAACAAACGTGGACCACGATCCTATTTATGAGCCGATGTGGGCAAAATTCCAGACCACAGAGCACGAAGTTCACCACACAGCCAATCAGTGATGAGATTTCCTCCCCTCATCACAATCGAGTTTCGGAAATGATGACCAATCAACTGATTGAAAAGCATATAAAAGCCAAGCATTTGGAGGACACACCACAAGTGACAGTGCATTGAAGATGTCTCCTTGTATGGTGATGAAACATTTGCAAGTAAATTGCCAAGATCAGAGAACAACTCAACCCAACCATCAACCATCTGAGCTCTGAGCTACACCTTTTCCGAATTATTTCTATTAAATCTCTCCCCTCACACCTTAAACCTATGCCCTCTAGTTCTTCATTCCACAACCCTGGAAAAACAAATGTGCACATTGGCTGTTTTCATACCCTTCATGATTTTGAAAATCTCTATAAGATCACCATTGATTCTCTTATGCTCCAAAGAACGAAGTTCAAACCAATCCAACCTATCTCGATAACTCATTCCTTGATGCCGTGTGCCTGTGATCTTATAGAAGTCTGCGGCAAGTCAGTTTTTCATTGTACCTATGCATACATGTATTGGATGTATGACAACAAACTTGCCTTTGACTTTGAGTCTTGACAACAGCTTTGTAAATCTCTTCTGCATTGTTTCCAGCTTAATGTCATCTTTCCCATATTAGTAGAACCAAAACTAAAAACAATATTCCAAATAAAGCCTTGACAGCTTCTGTACTCAGTGTCCTGACTGATGAAGACTAGCATGTCAAAAGCTCTGTTCACCACGCTGTCAACCTGTGATATCACTTTTGGGGAACCAGGTACCTCTGTCCTACAACACTCATTAGGTCTCTGCCACTCACTGTGAAAGCCCTACCCTGATTTGTCTTTCCAACATGCAAGAAAGGAATTATCTGAATTCACTTCCACTTGCTGCCCTTCCTTCTTGGCCCATTTACCTAGCTGATCAAGATCTCTCTGTAATTCCTAATAACCATCTTCATTGTGAACGCTGCCACCTATTTAAATGTCATCTGCAAGCTTATTAACTATGCCCTCTATAGGAACCTTCTCCAAATGAGTGAGAGAACAGCTTCTTGCATAAACTCCAGTTTAAAAATACTGCCTCCTTATCTTGAAACTATCTCCCTTTGTTTGAGATTCTCCCACTAGGAGAAACAACTCAGTATCTACTCTGTGATGTCTCACCTTCCAGGATGTTCTATGTTACATCAAGGTCGACCCTTGTTCTGCAAAATTCTGAAGAATACAAATCCAACTTCTTCTGGCCTTTTGTGATAGGGGAATCCTCTTATTCAGGGATTAGTCTGGTGAATCACTTTTGCACTGTGTTTCAAGGTTCTTTGAAAGGTAAAGCTAATTTCATGAATAAAAATGAACTTTTGAGCATTTTAACACCATGTTTAATGTTTTGGACATATTTAAGTTTACTAGAAGCAAGTTGTCAACAACCATACAATCCTGCTACAGGGTTTCGGCCTGAAACATCGACTGTACTTTTTTTCCATAGACGCTGCCTGGCCTGCTGAGTTCCTCCAGCATTTTGTTTGTGTTGCTTGGATTTCCAGCATCTGCAGATTTTGTCTTGTTTGAAATGTACACCAATTGCTTTATGATGATAGTAGGAAGACTGTGTAGGAATAGCAGAAGTACCTACTGGTCCCAAAATAGCCAAAGTTGGATTCTGGAGAGAGGCCAGAGAGCAGCAATGTTGTGAAAGAAATTAACTTGGTGTTAACTTTATCTGCTCCAAATAATAATATAGTTTATTATTTATTTAATATATATTTAACATTTTATTTTCATTGATTAGTTGCTACTAATAGTCTTAATGGCAATTTTCTCATCACCTCCATTTTTCCTGTATCAAGGGTTTTCATCTTCTAGTGAAAATAAAGGTAGCTACAGACAGAAAGATGAATTGTTCACAGATGGAAGAAGTGGGGCCTCACTCCCACAGGTCCATGACGATGTGTGTTGTGGAGAGGACATGTCTTCTTTCTCGAGACCCATTTCATGCCAGGAGGAACTGGACAATTTTGAAGAATCAGGTAGTTGCCACATATATTTCTTGTATTAACTGTGTTGCACATCTAAACATTAAATTCTTATTACAGGGTAATAGTCACAGGAGTCATCTTGAGGTAACTAAAGAAATAAAATATTTTATCATTGCCATTTGTGCTTTTATTTCTAAACTTGATGTCATAAGAATTATTCTATACTAAGTTTTTAACATTGAAATTATGGTAATTCTTAGCTTGGATCATTGATTTCTTTATCAAAATGCTGTAAAAGGTTTTAATTCTTTTTGGATACCTTATTTTATGTATAATCAGATAATATGAACAAATGATTTTAATGAAGGTTCACATTGGATGCTTACAAGTTCTTCAGAGAACTTGTTTTTTAGCAGTTTGAATTGATGAGTGATGCATATGAATAACATCTTCTTCTTAAAACCATCCCATCTACTTGGGTATAGGCTACCATCAGCAGCTCGCCGGAGCTCTCTGCTCTGGGCCTGTGTAAGGTTCATCGGGCCTGTGTAAGGTTCATCGGCCCTGGGGCTTCTACTTTCAACACAAGACTTCATATGTCTTCTCAGCAAAGATCCTTCCTTTCCCAGGAATGAGGTCTTTGGTGCTTCTGAAGTTTTGGATTGCTAGCTCATGTCCAACCTCCTTTCACAGCCAGGCTTGTAACCATTCATGGTTGAGTTGAATGTCATCTTGCCAGCAATGAATGTTTAAAATAAATAGATGTTATGAAAACTCTTAATGTGAGGTAGAAAGATTTTGCTTTTGTGCAATTCATATTCAATAGCATTGTTTACATCTGCTCAGCACTGAAAAAAACTCATCCCGTCTAATTTTAAAGATCATTCTGTTTAGATTTTCATCATCCATATTACCAAATGGAGCTTTCGTTCCCATCCAAAGAACAAATGGATTTTGTCTTTGCCCTTGTTGCATTCTTCAAACAAACCTATACTATAAAGTGTGACTGAGTTACTTTATAGATTAAAATTTTACTTTGACATTGATCTGTTAATCTAATACTGATAGTTACTCCTATATTTTGTAATTAGCACTCAACTTTGATATGAACAAGTACAGCTTTCCATCTTTATGTTATATAAGTTGAGTCTTGTTCCCATCTAGTGAACTTAAAAGTGCAGCACATTGTCTGCTGTAGGTGTCTTAGATCTTCTACTTGTATGCATTTTGATAAGAATACTGCTTTCACAGGATCTCTAGTTGGAGCTGATGGTTGTCTACACAATTATTCACGACCTGAATCGTACAAACATTTTGCTGCTCGGTTCAAACTCTCTTCTGTCTGTCAGGTACACTTGAACTTTTAAATTTCTGTCTGTTTCATAGTTGTTTCATGGTGAAAGAAGTTCTAGAGCCACATCTGTGTGGTGCTTTGGGTGATTGACTATGCTTTCGGTCTCTATTCAATTAAATGTAGTCCAATAGATTGGATGAAGTCTGCTACAATAGAGAATAAATCTTGGCTATCTTACCTAAGTCGATGTGGTGCCATACTTGGATGGAGCTAGATTTGTTGTGCTTCATGGAAAACTACATTGTGCTAGTCTGTTTCAGTTTGATTAAGCATCTCGTGTGACCAGCCTGCAGCATTAATTTGTTTTAATTGGCTTATACTTTCAGATAGTCATATACAACTGAAGCTTTTTTTCTGTCTGTCTGTAAAGCATTGTGCCTTTGATTTATTGGAAAATATGTAAGTAGAGATTGTAGCACAGCTTTGCATATTTTGCATTTAATTGGCAGCATTCTTTGATCCAGAATTTGGCTATATTTCAGGGTGAAGATAACAAATTCCCACTTGCCAAGATGCAACAATGCTTAAACTGAAATGCATTTTTCCTATTGTGTTATCCTATCTATAAGGACAGTTATTTGCATGAGAGAATAGTCAGAGTTGCCTGCATGATCAATGTGTTGTAATTTCCCTTTGTGGAATTGGAATTAGAGTTAATTTATTATTGTCGCATGTTCTGAGGTACAGTGAAAAGCTTGTCTTGCATGTTGCTCATAGATCAAATTATTACACAGTGCTTTGAGGTAGTACAAGTTAAAACAATAACAATGCACAATAAAGTGCAACAGCTACAGAGAAAGTGCAGGCATAGAATAAGATACAAGATCATAATGAGATAGATTGTGAGGTTAAGAATGCATCTATTGTCCTAGCGAAACATTCAGTAGTCTCATAACAGTACGGTAGAAGTTGTCCTTAAGCCAAGTGATTATGCGCTTTCAAGCTTTTGTATCTTCTGCCCGATGGGAAGGAAGAACAGAATGTCCGGGGTGGGTTTGGTCTTTGATTATGCTGGCTGCTTTACTGAGGCAGCAAGAATAGACAGAGTCCGTGGAGAGGAGGCTGGTTTCTGTAATGTGCTGAGCAGTGTCCACAACTCTCTGCAGTTAATTGGGGTAGATGCACCTCAAGCCTATTTCTGTAAAACATTTATTTTCCCACTAGGCATTTGACATTGAGATAATGGTGGAATTTGTTTGTGTCCTGGGTTCTTGTAAGGGAAAATGAACCGGAGCCCATGCTCCAAATGCTGTCCCGTGTTCCTGTTTGAATTGCGTGTGTCTGCAGAGCAGATAAGGATGTTATTAGGTTCTGATGTAATTCTCCATATATTCCACAATGAAACAGTCTAAGATTCAATTATAATTACTTATTTGTTATTTGAGTTTGTATAGACAATGTACTCCAGTTAACGGCCTGTGGTGTAGTGGCATCTGCACCGGACTGCGAGGCGTGTGGTCTTGTGTTCGAATCTGGCCGGCTCCTTGCACCCTTTCCATCCTGGCTGGGTTGAGCATCGAGCTAGCAACTTGGCCTTGTAAAAAAAAAACAAACGCTAAAGTAATGGCAAGGTTGATGCACCACAAGGTGTGGAAAGGAACAACAACAACAACACTTTATTAAGCACTCAAAAAAATGAAAGAAAATCTCATCAAACCAAAGACAAAACAAAAATGGCTTGATAGTTTAGATGCAAGGAGAAAGTCACCCCTGAGTAGAGAGTCTAAGACCAAAGGGCCAACTTGAGAAAAAGAGTGGGCTATTAAGGGCTGAGATGAGGAGAACTGTCTTCACTCAAAGTGTGATAACCTTTGGTGGATTCTACCCTGGATGGTTGTGGAAGCTCTGTTGTTTTCATCCTAAACAGAGATTGATGGATTTCTGGATAGTAAAGGAATCATAATGATGCGGATGGTGCTTTTTTTTTAAAAAAAAAAGCTGAAAGATCAGTGATGACCTTGATAAATGCCATAGCTGGTTCAAAGAGCTGAATGGCCTTCTGCTTCTCTGCTCCTATCTCATTGTATTGCAGGAAAGAAAAGGGAGGACAAAATCAAAATTAATTTTGTGAATTTGAATTCAGTGAAATTGACTCTTGATTCCATCTGAGCTGCCTCTGAGAGAGAGAGAGAAAGAGAGATCCAACTATGTATTTATAAATTAAAATAGTAATTTCAGGGAGATGCATAATTGCAGCCGCTTTCCCCTTGGGAAGTTGCTCGCAGCAGCAATTTTCAGTTGACTGATAGAGGAGCCTTTGGCTGAAAATTTTTTTTTGTTCCTATTCAAAATTGTGTTGTCTTGAAAAAAGCCCTGAAATAAAACCAAATTCTGGGTCAAACATTACTGCAGATTAAATACACAATATATAAAGCTGTGCTACAATCTCAACCTCAGAAGCAAAAAAAAGTATCACCTTTACTGCAAGATATGGAGGTAAAGTAGTTTAAATTATAAGTAGTTTCTATGCCTTTTGTTTTCTGATGATATTCTTTTTCTCATCTCATATTCTGAATCTACTTTAGGATGTAGTCCTCCCTGAAGGGAAAGAGGATCTGAAACTGAAAGTAGTAATTGGATACAATGGAAATGGAAGAGGAAATATGGTCTGGAATCCTGATACAGGTAACTGTTAGAATAAGTTGTGATCTCAGAATGTAAATGAGTCAGGTGTATACAGAATATACCTTGGAATCTAGATGTGCACAAGCAGTACTTTTGGAAAATATGCACGATCTCAAAAGGAAATGTACATTATGCAGCAGAGAGTTCTTGTCTTCGGTATCCGTGTTGAGAATTTTATCAAATTAATACCGTGATTTACATATTTAGTGGTCTTCCTGTGTAATTTAATTTTCTATCTGCATTAAGCATTTATTTATCGTAATTTGCTGTGTTAAAATGAATTACATTTTATCTTGGCTACTGCTAAGCAGTGCATTAACTGAACAGTGTAATTGTAATAGTGTAGGATTATAACATGTAAAAAAAAAGTTCCTGCCATTATTTTGATTGTATCTCTGTTGATCTACCTTTTCAAGGTCTTTTTGCATATTCTTGTGGCTGTCTGGTGGTAGTTGAGGACCTGCATTCTGGATCTCAGAGACATTTAACAGGCCACACAGGAGAAGTCTCTACTCTTACAGTCAGCCATGATACACAGGTATGCTTGGGCTGAATTTGGGTGAGATTTGATCTAGTCACTGGTGCCCTTTATACCTCAGTTAATTATGTTACATTTAGACACCTCTAATAATTAGAAAACCAAGTGGTAATGATTGTGGTTCCTTGTAGATGTGCAACTGACTCTAAAATTGCAGTCCTGCTTTTGGCCCATAAATGCACAATATACTTGCTGCTTCAAGGTTTTTTGGGGGATAAGTGGTGGATGAGGTTGATAAGGTAGTGCTTTCCTTTCCATTTGTTACAATTTATTTATTAATACCTTATAATAATCAACAATATATATTTGGTTTACAGTACCTATTTACAAATGTTATTTTTTGAATTCAAAATCTTAGATCTGTGGTTATCTTAAAAATAAATGAGGAAAATTCCAAAAGGAAGTATGAAAGTTTTGTCTCTCCTAAACCATGGGCTTTGTAGATATTAATTATAAACAGAGCCATCATCTATTCAGCAATAGTGGTGTGTGGGGTAGCAAAGAAATTCATTAAATAACCAGTCCAGGCAAAGGGAAATATACAAAGCAAGGGATAAATTATTTTCCATTCACCCCACTAACTCTTGCAGACAATACCTTTAAGAAAGTATGCTGTTGCTCACGCACATGAATTTTTGCAAAAGTTTGCATGTTTTGTGATGTTTCTTTAGTATTAATGTCAGGGAAGTTTTGTGATCTGAGGATTCCTTCACTTAATTACATGCCTTAAAAAAATTTTGGGGGATTTTCCCCTTTTCTTTTTTCTCACAAGGATCTTGCATCAGCTTCGGGAGAACAAGACAAAATTGGCTGTTGCATTTTTATTTGGGATGTCATGAGTGGCAGTTGTAAGAAGGTACTTTCTCACCATAAAACTGAGGTACAAGCTATGGACTATTCCAGAGATGACAGATTCTTGATGTCTGCTGGTAAGGTTTATTGATGTTTGAGCAGTATAATCTGATATTACAACTACTTTCTTATCAATGTTTTTCTGCAGGATTTAGTCAAATGTTTGAAGCTGGTGAATTTTCTTCTTTCCTGCTTGAATTCCAAAGGATTCATTCTTTTTGTGACTTTATGGTTGGTGTTCTATCTCCACGACTCTAGTTGTCATGGCATTCTCATGAAACTCAGGAAATACAAGATATGTCTTTTTATCTCTACCCTTCCCATCCAGGAACCCAAAGAGTTCTTTCAGGAAAAGTAGTGATTCATTTGTATTACTGATCTTGCATGATGCATTTGTAGTTCATGGTATGGTCCTCTGCAGTAGATAATCTGCATTCAAGATTCAAAGTACATTTATTATCATAGTATGTAAGCAGTATACAACCCTGAGATTCATCTTCCCCATAGACAGCCACGAAACAAAGAAAACCATAGAACCTGTTCAAAGATAAACATCAAGCCCCCAGCGTGCAAATAAAGAACATATCGCTTAAACGACAAAAAAAGGAGTGACGAACACAGAATATAAAATGTCAAATCACCAAGTCAACAAAGGCATCCTAGAATATTCAGTTTCAGCTCAGTTCAGTTTATTCTTGCACTGTGTCACTCATTGACTACAGACCTCAGCCCAGTCCACCCAGATCAAAATTGCACAAAATAGCAACAAAAAAAAGACCAACCAGAAACCAGAAACACATCATAACATGAACTACAGAGTCCAGTCCACAAGTCCAGTTGACTAAACCTTGCCCACGACTCAAGGATCTGGCAGCAACGAGTGAGACCAATTAAGTGCAGTCACCTTCCTCTGACAGCAGAGAACAAAAGAGAGACTGGTCACTCAAACCAGATGGTGCTGAACATCCGCTTGCCTTCCACTCTAACCCTTGTTGATTTCAATCTTCCTCGACATTTTAATTGGCAAGTAATGGAGTTGATCATGAGCTTGCACCACATCTCCAAACTTCTTGGCCTCCAGGCCACGCACTTCACTTAAAACCTCTCCGAATTTCCTTGGAGACAGCGAAGTACCAGATCGCTCAATCGGCCTGAAAACACACCATGAAACTGTAGATCACACGCTCCAATAGCAGCTGAATTATATTTGAAAGAAGTAAAGGAAGTAATTTAGTGAACGGTGTCGCCTTTGTGTTGTTCGTTGACACCATCTTCACTCGAGGGGTGACCCTCATCTTCCAGCCGCCTATCACTTTAATTCTCCCTCCCAATCCTTTTGACCTGTCTGTGGCTTCCTGCGTTCTAATGTGGCCCAATCTTTTGTCTGGCCATGTTGCAACTTTCCAGAGTTAGTATTGATTTCAACAAATTTGGAGTACAATACACCCTCACTTTACAGGGGGGTTGCAATTTTTAAATGCTGTCCATGAATGTATAGCTGTAAATCAAGTAACTGTGCTGTTGAACCATGTAGTAACCACTCTGAACCATACCTCTATATTGCTTATGTTAAATGTACATAATTGTCAGAATTTAAGAGTTTAACTGAACTTACTGAGCCAAATTAATTAATTTGAATTTCTCCTTTGAGCAGCTAAGGATATTTCTGATGTGGTGGACATTGAATAAGGAAGTAATATGCATGTTCTAAAGTAGAGTCAGTTTTTTTTTTGTTAAGTATTCTTAGGTGGTTTGGTTCTGGTTTAAGATGGTGCTAGGGAAGCACAGTGATGACTTGCTGACAGCAAACAAAACTATTAACTGCTTTATTAATCACACGTTTTCTCTGAAGCTATCACTGCAATCAATAGCCTGTAGCTTCCAATTTCGGAGTTGAGCCTTTGACCCACTTATACAATGTGGCATTTTGGCAGTGTGAACTGAATTATTGAAGGTGCAAGACAGTTGCAACATGGTGTGTATGTGCTGAATCAAGACGGTGGGGCTTGGGCCCGACAGTGGGGAATGAGCCAGTGTTTGGCCGTTGCTAGACCAGGCATGGAGGTGACTGGAAGCAGCAGAACTGGGGTGAAGTAGAGTAATGACGATGGGGCCTGGGCCTGAGAAAGAGGAACAAGCTGATGTTTGACCAATTTAAGTGGCCGGCCAGATTGGAAATATTGGGTATGGACTGAATACAGGTTTCCCCCGCCACCCGAAGGTAAAGCGTTCCTATGAAATGGTTCGTAAGCCAGAATGTCGTAAAGCGAAGAAGCAATTACCATTTACTTATATGGGAAAATTTTGTGAGCATTCACAGACCCAAAAATAACCTACCAAATCATGCCAAACAACACATAAAACCTAAAATAACAGTAACATATAGTAAAAGCCGGAATGATATGATAAATACACAGCCTATATAAAGTAGAAATACTTTACCACAATCATTGCTGGCACTGTTCTCCGTAGCGAAAATCTCGCGCAAGTGCCGTCGGCAAAAACACGGCGCAAGCACTCGCGGCAGAAAATCTCATGCAAGCGCTCTCGGCAAAAACACTCTGTCCAGTAACCTTTAAGCTATGAAGCTGCCAAATCATACCAAATAACACGTAAAAATACACAGCCGATATAAAGTAGAAATAATGTATGCACAGTGTAGTATCACTTACCGGAATTGGGACAGCACCGAGCACACTGATGATGGTGTGTTAGACTGAGTCGTCGCAGGTTGGGGTGGTGCAGTGGCCCCCACCCTCCAGGCCGCCGACCGATACATCGCCGTGAAGCATGCGGTGGTACAGTGGTAGCCGGGAGGCACACAGCACATCTTTAAGAAAAAAGCCAAAATAAACAAGCTAATTAATTAGGTGCCGCCCAGCACATAATTAATTTGCATGTTTATTTTGGCTGTTTTCTTAAAGATGTGCTGGGTGGTCCTGGCTACCGCTGCATTCTCTGCGAATCGGTATCTGTCCGCAGCCTGGGGTTGGGGTGGTGGGACACTGGGGTGTCATCTCATCGTCATCTGTTTCCATTACGGCAGGCAGGTCATCTTCTATCTCTGCCTGCCTCGATGTCGAAGATAGAGGTTCATCGTCTGCTGTGGCTGATGTGGAAGGCTTGCTTGACTGCTGAGCCTCGCTCATTTTTCAATCATACAGTTCTTTGTAAGGTCTCAAACCATCTTGCTGATATCCCCTAAACCTATGTACCCTTTCAAAATTAAAGTCGTACTTTATCATTGCAGTGAAAATCTCATGCAGTTACTTCACGTTCAGTTCGCTACTGTATTCGGTTTCGATTGTTATCCTTTCCTCTTCTAATTGCATCAGCTCTTCATCTATTAGTTCTTGGTCATGAGATGCAAAAACCTCTTCAACATCATGTTCATCAACTTCCACAAGCCAAACTCACTTTGTCCTTACTTCGTTCACCACGATCGAAATGCTTAATTATGTCTAGTTTTAGGCTAAATGTAACACCCTTACGAGCTCTTCTGGCTTTTCCAATACCTTAAAACTCATCTTGCAGACGGCTGCTCACAGGCACGTGTTTAAGCAATGCTGGCGAGAATACCATTCCGAATCCGGGGGAGAGCGGCTGCTCGGGGCGCGCGCTGGTTTTTTCGCACGCTGATTTTTTTTTATCACATGCTGCTTTTTTTCGTAACAGTGAAAACACCTACTGTTAGTGAAAACAGGGAACTAATGTAGGTCTTTCGTAACAGTGAGGTTTCGTAAAGCAAACATTCGAAAAGCGGGAAACTCCTGTATATACAGTGGGCCCCGGGCCTGAGAGCATATTGAAGCTGTGGGGCCCAGGTCTGAGAGCGAAGAATGACCTGAGATTTGGCCGATTTAAGCGCTGGGTTAGATTGGAAAGGTCGGGGTGTCGGGGCCAGAGGAGAGGGATGGGCCAGTGTTTAGCTCACTACTCACCTCTGTGCTGAACTGAGGCTGTGGCCTGCAACTAACGGGCTTCTGGACCAGCTGTAGCGATGATGGGCTTCACGACTGTGGACTCACTTTCATGAACTTCAGTTCTGAATGTTATTTGCTTACTTGTATTGTTTGCATGATTTGTCACTTAATTCTGCACTTTGGGTATTTAACTGTCTTTTTTTAATGGGTTCTATTGGGTTCCTTTGGTTTGTAGCTGCCTGTAAAGAGATGAATCTCCAGGTCTTATATAGTATACATACTGTGCAAAAGTATTAGGCACATATATATTGCTAGGGTGCCAATGAGTTTTGTTCAGTGCTGTACTGTGGAGTGGAAAGCGAATCTGTAAATCTGGTGAGAGCAAAGAATGTTGGGAATAGTGAGGGTGGAGCACCACAGGGGAACAGATGGCAGAGGAGGAGTACCAGGGGCAGGGGTTGACATGGGTACAGACACACCCAGGCCTGGGACACAGGGCAAGATAATTTGATTCCAAACAATTGGTTATTGATCATTGCAGAATATCCCTCTGGTGCTTTCTGCTCCTTCCCTCTTTGTTCCCTTTTTCCCAACCATTATTCCTCCCTCCCTGCTTCCCTTTCTGCTGTCAGTCCACAATAGAGACCCATAACAGGATCAGGTAAATCATCACTTGCATATGTTATGAATTTTTTTTTTTTTTTTTTTTCAGCAGCAGTACAGTGCAATGCACTGCAATGCAGTTTTGGAACCCATATCTAAAATAGTATGTGCTGAGTTAGAAAAAGGGAGGTGTACAAGAATGATCTGGAAATGAAAGGGTTAATATATGATTGTTCTAGGCCTGTACATATTGAAGTTTAAAAGAATGAGGGGTGTATCTCATTGAAACCTACCAATACTGTGCAAAGGTCTTAAGCACACACACACACCATACATACATTAGGTTTTGCTCCTTAAAGGTTTCTGATGTTGATTTGATCTAATTTATTTCAGGAGATTACAGGGACCTCACAATTGCTTTATGGAATACCAGGAATTATGAGCTTGTGGCAACTACAAAAATATGTGATCCTATCCATGATTTAGCATTTGACCCTACTGCCTTCAATGAGTTTGCCTGTGTTGGGGTAGGAGCTGTGCATTTCTGGTTGATAGAAGAGAATGCTAATGAAGTACAACTGAAGGTCAGTTTTTGCTTTTTAAGATATATTTCTGTAATAGTAAATAGCTCACTGTTGGGCTTTAAATGTACTGTATATTCAATGCTGAGGGTTTATAAGGCACTGATCAGATCACATTTGGAGTATTGTGAGCAGTTTTGAAACCCATATCTAAAATAGCATGTGCTGAATTAGCAAAAGGGAGGTGTACAAGAGTGATCTGGAAATGAAAGGGTTGGCCTGTACACTTTGAAGTTTAAAAGAATGAGGGGTGTATCTCATTGAAACCTACCAAATACTGAAAGGCCGACAGTGGATACCGAGAGAATGTTTCCAATCGTAGGAGAGTATAAGGTGCTGAATCTATGGAATTTTTTGTCACAGACAGCTATAGAGGCCAAGTTATTGACTATATTTAAAGTGGTTCTTAATTAAGATGGGAAAGGTGGGAAAATGGAATTGAAAGGGAAAAGATATCAGCATGATTGAATGGTTTAGCAGACTCAATGGGCTGAATAGCCTAAATCTGGTCCTGTTTTATAGATTATTCTAATTACCTCATGCCAGATGCCATCAGTTGATTGTATGAAAGCAGCATAAAATGAATAACCTGCCAGAAGCTGCTGCTCTGATCATGGCTGAAGAGTAATTCAGAACTCAACATGTGACAGCTTACCTTCTAGTTTTTTTTTCCTTCTGCTAAAGATGGCAATTTTGTGAGATGTCTTCTCCATCTTGGGCATGGTCCATTATGATAATGTGCTGACTGATGAAGCTTATGTGAGAACTGCAAACCCTTCCATAAATGGGTAGGAGATGCTTCGATGGCTGGGCTGAAAATTCGATAAAGATAAAAATTCTCTTTCATTTCTTTAAACTGACTTCTGTGTGCTGTTGAATCATGGCCTAGCAATGTATTAACTGCCTTGGGGTGACTAGCCTCTGAACATGAGAATAAATGATGCAGAAAATAACACGTTCATGAAGTGGCAACACATGAACTGCATTTGTCCAGGAGTTACATTTAGTCATTGCATGTGTGGCCATAAAGCTTAAATATTAGTAAAACCGTTGTTATGTATTTCATACAAATTTTAAAAAAGCATTTGCTGCGGACAAATTTTGTCATTATCCTTGGTTCCCATTTTAATAAAAATTAACAGAAAATTATAGAACATTTTGATCGTTTTTAGTTCTGATCTCAAAATTGTTTTCAAATAAACTCATTTATTAATTGAACAAATTTGTTTTCATCAAGCAAATTCGCAGATCAGTGTAAGAAAACTGAACATATCTCTGATGAAACATCTTTAAGTTACAATGGCATATAGTTTGTAATATTTAGAAAAGAAAGGCTGACATTTTATCCAAACAACATACTTACTAAATCCGAAATAGAGGCAGCACTAGTGGAGAAGAAACAGAATTAATGCTTTGTTACGTACCCTGTAACTGGGTTGCCAAACCAGCAGAAATGGACCACTTAGTTGGAGTCTGGTTTAACAGAAGCTAATAAAGTTTTATTAAAGAAATAAGTAACACAGTACTCTAATCATAAGGATATAAATGCAACAGGTTAGCAATGATAAAACACACATGTACACAGAACCAGGGTAATAGGAATCAACCAAGCTCTATCGCAGTCTAGGGGTAAAATGATCAGTCTCAGGTGACACAGAGTTCAGTTCAGCTTATTACAGTTCGCAGTAATCGCTGTTGTGCTGTTGGAGAGAGAGAGATATGCAAATCTGATTCAGCAGACCTTTGATGTTCTTCGCAGTTGGCTTTTGGGCAGACCCTTTTTTATGTCTTCTGTGGTCACCGACTGTGACCCCTCCGCTCCAGATACGACCGTTCTTCCACGGTGAACCTGGCACCCAGGCAAGGGCGGACACACACACACCAGGTTCCTGCCAATTGTCCCTTTTCACCCTGTCAGTCTATGGTCGGTTCCCTCGAACCAGACCTCCAACTCTCACCAACTTGTGGGGGCACACCGCTCTTCCAGGGTTTCGTTATCTCGTGATCTCGTGGTGTGTGTTGTGCCTTAGCGAACCTGTTCTTTTTATCCCCCTGCTGGGGTATCGCCTGTCCATCAAACTTCAAACAGTTCAGGTTCAAAGCAATCGGTCTGTCAATATCTGAAATGTGTTTCTTTCTCATTAAACTCTCTCTTCTCTCTTATTAGCATTTTGAATGTTTCTCCATTGTCTCCCTTATCTCTCTCATCAGCATCAATCTTCTGATAACTTGGTTTGTCCTCACAGTTTAAAGTCAGTGACCTTTCATCGGAACTGGAAAGATGTAATAATGAAATAAGTTTAAAGTTGCAAAGGAAGTTGCAGAGGGTATCAATCAGTAAAAGAAGGCCTGTGATAGGGTGCAGTACAGTAACACAAGGGGTTGTGGATACTGTAGAAGGAGAGACATTTTGATGTGCGTTGGTACTTCTGTGTAACAGATGTATATAAAGTATAGAGTTAGCACATTAGTTTGCATTTTCTTAAGCCTGGCTTTCTGTCCTTTATCCTCTATTTACCACATTAGAGTAGGAAATATTTTTATCTTGATGTAAAATTTTCAAATGTTATTTGTTTTATTTTGTTGTTACAGGTTCACAGGGTCTCAATCCCAGGTGAAGTGAATGCTGGGGAGCTCACTGCACTGTGCTATAACTGTGATTCAGTTCTTTATACCGCAACCAATACAGGGAAGATCTGTGCATGGGACACACAGCACAACAGATGTTTCATGACATGGGATGCAGATGAAGGGGAAATTGGTACATAAAGTTATAATATGGTCCAATACTTAACAGCAGTGCGGCAATGTTATTTATCACATCAGAAACAGGTTTATTATCATCGGCTTATATGATGTGAAATACAATGTTCTGCAGCAGTACGTTGCAAAGACGTAAGAGTTATATTGAGTTACAAAATAAGTAGTGAACAGGAAAGGAATCACGAGGTAGTGTTCATGGACTATTCAGAAATCCAATGGTGAAGGGGAAGAAGCTGTTTCTGAATTATTGTGTGGGCTTTCACGGTGGTTTGTATCTCCTCTCAGTAGTAGTAACAAGAGGGGGGCATGTTGCAGATGGTAAGGATCCTTAATGCTAGATGCTGCTGCCTTGAGGTACAGCCTTTTAAGGTTTTTCCGAAGTTGGGAAGGGTTGCACCCATGATGGAGCTAACTGAGTTTACAACCATTTGCAGCCACCAGCGGTCTTGTGCATTGGAACTTGCGTACCATGCTGTGATGCAACCATTCAAAATGCTCTTCACTGTACATCTATAGATATTTGCTAGAGACTTAGCTGACATACAATATATCAATATGTTAGACTCAGGATAGATTTTCCAGGATGCTGAGATGCAGGAACTTGATGCCACTCATCTTTTCCACCACTGACTCCTCAATGAGGACTGTGTGCGTTCTCCTGACTTTGCATTCCTGAAGTCCACAATTAATTTCTTGGTTTTGTTGATGTTGAGTGCAAGGTTGTTGTTGCAAAACCACTCGACAAGTCAATCCGTCTCACTCCTGTACGTCTCCTCATCGCTCTCTGAGATCTTACCAACTGCAATAGTGTCATCTGCGACTTTTCTGTTTTAGGAATTGTGCAATGTCGAGGTCATCGCTTGATGAGTGGCAGTAACACAAAGAAGATCCAGCTGTGGGCAGTCACTGGATTGCAGGAAATGAGACTTGAGGGAACGAGAGCAAGGTGATATTGCAGTGGATTTTCATTGCAATGAATTCTTACCTTAATTTGTATGGGAAATAGAAATTCTATAGCAATAGGAGAGATTTAGACCATAAGATACAGGAGCAGAAGTAGGCCATTTGGCCCATTGAGTCTGCTCAGCCATTCAGTTACAGGCTGATCCAATTCTTCTAGTCATCCTCACTCCCCTACCTTCACCCCATACCCTTTGATGCCCTGGCTAATGGAAAACCTATCTATCTCTGCCTTAAATACACCCAGTAATTTGGCCTCCACAGCTGCTCATGGCAACAAATTCCACAGATTTACCACCTTCTGACTAAAATAATTTAGAAACATAGAAAACCTACAGCACAATACAGGCCCTTCGGCCCAAAATGCTGTGCCGAACATGTCCTTACTTCAGAAATTACCTAGGATTACCCATAGCCCTCTATTTTTCTAACCTCCATGTACCTATCCAGGAGTCTCTTAAAAGACCCTATTGTATCCACCTCCACCACAGTTGCTGGCAGCCCATTCCACGCACTCACCACGCTCTGCGTAAAAATAAGAAAAAACACAACAAAGACAACAATTTACCCCGACATCTCCACTGTACCTCCTTCCTAGCACCTTAAAACTGTGCCCTCTCGTGATAGCCATTTCAGCCCTGGGGAAAAGCCTCTGACTATCCACAGGATCAATGTCTCTTATTATCTTATACACCTCTATCAGGTCACCTCTCATCCTCCGTTGCTCCAAGGAGAAAAGGCCAAGTTCACTCAACCTATTCTCATAAGGCATGCTTCCCAATCCAGACAACATCTTTGTAAATCTCCTCTGCACCCTTTCTATGGTTTCCACATCCTTCCTGTAGTGAGGTGACCAGAACTGAGCACAGTACTCCAAGTGGGGTCTGACCAGGGTCCTATATAGCTGCAACATTACCTCTTGGCTCCTAAACTCAATCCCACGGTTGAAGGCCAATGCGCCGTATGCCTCCTTAACCACAGAGTCAACCTTCCAATCCTTCAGAACCTTTCCCATCCCCAATGATGATGCAAATATCATTGCCAGAGGCTCAGCAATCTCCTCCCTCGCCTCCCACAGTAGCCTGGGGTACATCTCCTCTGGTCCAGTGACTTATCCAACTTGATGCTTTCCAAAAGCTCCAGCACATCCTCTTTCTTAATATCTATATGCTCAAGCTTTTCAGTCTGCTGTAAGTCATCCCTACAATTACCAAGATCCTTTTCTGTAGTGAATACTGAAGCAAAGTATTCATTAAGTACCTCTGCTATCTCCTCCGGTTCCATACACACTTTTCCACTGTCACACTTTTATTCTCTCACGTCTTATCCTCTTGCTCTTCACATACTTGTAGAATGCCTTGTGGTTTTCCTTAATCCTGTCCACCAAGGCCTTCTCATGGCCCCTTCTGGCTCTCCTAATTTCATTCTTAAGCTCCTTCCTCCTTCCTGCTAACCTTATAATCTTCTAGATCTCTACCATTACCTAATTTTTTTTCTGAACCTTTCGTAAGCTTTTCTTCTTGACTAGATTTACAACACCCATTGTACACCGCGGTTTCTGTACCCTACCATCCTTTTCCTGTCTCATTGGAACGTACCTATGCAGAAAACACCATGCAAATATCCCCTGAACATTTGTCACATTTCTGCTGTACATTTCCCTGAGAACATGTTCCCAATTTATGCTTTCAAGTTCCTCCCTGATAGCTTCATATTTCCCCTTACTCCAATTAAATGCTTTCCTAACGTCTGTTAGTATCCCTCTCCATTGCTATGGTAAAGGAGATAGAATTGTGACCACTATCTCCAAAATGTTCTCTCGCTGGGTTCATTTCCCAATACCAGATCAAGTACAGCCTCTCCCCTTGTAGGCTTATCTACACATTGTGTCAACAAACCTTCGTGAGCACACCTAACAAACTCCACCCCATCTAACCCCCTTGATCTAGGGAGATGCCAATCAATATTTGGGAAATTAAAATCTCCCACCACGACAACCCTGTTATTATTACACCTTTCCAGTATCTGTCTCCCTATCTGCTCCTCGATATCCCTGTTACTATTGGGTGGTCTATAAAAAACACCCAGCAGAGTTATTAACCCCTTCCTCTTCCTAACTTCCCACAGAGACTCAATAGACAATCCCTCCATGACTTCCTCTTTTTCTGCAGACGTGATACTATCTCTGATCAGCAGTGCCATGCCCCCACTTCTTTTGCCTCCCTCCCTGTCCTTTCTGAAACATCTAAAACCTAGCACTCTAAGTAACCATTCCTGCCCCTGAACCATCCAAGTCTCTGTAATGGCGCAACATCACAGCTCCAAGTACTAATCCATGCTCTAAGTTAATCTGCTTTGTTCATAATACTCCTTGCATTAAAATAGACATATCTCAAACCATCGGTCTGAGCGCATCCCTTCTCTATCACCTTCCTATCCACCCTCTCGCACTGTCTCCAAGCTTTCTCTATTTGTGAGCCGGCCTTCCCTTCCTCCATCTCTTCAGTTTGGTTCCCACCCCCCAGCAATTCTAGTTTATACTTTCCCCAATAGCCTTAGGAAACCTCCTAGCCAGAATATTGGCCCCCCTTGGATTCAAGTGCAACCTGTCCTTTTTGTACAGGTCACACCTGCCCCAAAGGAGGTCCCAATCATCCAGAAATCTGAATCCCTGCTCCCTGCTCCCTGCTCCAATCCCTCAGCCACGCATTTATCCTCCACCTCAATCTATTCCTATCTCACTGTCACATGGCACAGGCAGTAATCCTGAGATTACTACATTTGAGGTTCTGCTTCTCAACTTCCTAATTCCCTGTAATCTGTTTTCAGGACCTCCTCCCTTTTCCTATCTATGTCGTTGGTACCAATATGTACCACGACCTCTCACTGTTCTCCTTCCCACTTCAGGATATCATGGACATGATCAGAAACATCCTGGACCCTGGCACCTGGGAGGCAAACCACCACCTGTGTTTCTTTCCTGAATCCACAGAATCACCTGTCTGACCCGCCTAACGATAGAGTCCCCTATCACTGCTGCCATCCTCTTCCTTTCCCTACCTCTCTGAGCCACAGGGCCAGACTCTGTGCCAGAGGCGTGGCCACTGTTGCTTCCCCCAGGTAGGCTGCGTTTCTCCACACCTCAGTCTAAATGGACATCCTTCAATCCTGAAGTCGTGCCCTCTTGTCCTGGAATCCCCTGCCATGAGAAATAACTTTGCTGTATCTAATCTGTTCAGGCCTTTTAACATTCGGAATGTTTCTATGAGGTCCGCCTTCATTCTCCTGAACTGCAGGGAATACAGCCCAAGAGCTGCCAGGCATTCCTCATATGATAATCCTTTCATTCCTGGAATCATTCTCGTGACTCTTCTCTAAACCATCTCCAATGTCAGTATATCCCTTCTAAAATAAGGAGCCCAAAACTGCACACAATACTCCAAATGTGGTCTCACAAGTGCCTTATAGGTCCTCAACATCATATTCCTGCTCTTATATTCTATACCTTAGAAATAAATGCCAACATTGCATTTGCCTTCTTCACAACTGACTCAACCTAGAGGTTAACCTTTAGGATATCTTGCACAAGGACTCCCACGTCCCTTTGCATCTCTGCATTTTGAATTCTCTCCCCATCTAAATAATAGTCTGCCCATTTATTTTTTCTACCAAAGTGCATGATCATACACTTTCCAACATTGTATTTCATTTGCCACTTCTTTGCCCATTCACCTAAACCATCTAAGTCTCCCTGAGGCTCTGTGTTTCCTCAACACTACCTGCTCCTCCACCTATCTTTGTATCATCGGCAAATTTAGCCACAAATCCATTAATACCATCGTCCAAATCATTGATGTACAGTGTAAAAAGCAGTGGTCCCAACACCAACCCCTGTGGAACTCCACTGGTAACCAGCAGCCAGCCAGAATAGGATCCCTTTATTCCCACTCTTTGTTTTCTGCCGACCAGCCAATACTCCACTCATGCTAGTAACTTCCCTGTAATTCCATGGGCTCTTATCTTGCTAAGTAGCCTCATGTGTGGTACCTTGTCAAAGGCCTTCTGAAAATCTAAGTACACCACATCTACTGCATCTCCTTTGTCTACCCTACTTGTAATTTCCTCAAAGAATTGCAGTAGGTTTGTCAGGCAGGAATTTCCTTTCAGGAAACCATGCTGGCTTTGGGCTATCTTGTCATGTTCCTCCAGGTACTTCGTAATCTCATCCCTGACAATCGATTCCAACAACTTCCCAAACACTGATGTCAGGCTAACAGGTCTATACTTTCCTTTCTGTTGCCTCCCACCCTTCTTAAATAGCAGGGTAACATTTGCAATTTTCCAGTCATCCGGTACAATGCAGAATCTATCGATTCTTGAAAGATCATCGTTAATGCCTTCACAATCTCTCCAGCTTCTTCCTTCAGAGCCTGAGGGTGCATTCCATCAGGTCCAGGAGATTTATCCACCCTCAGACCATTAAGCTTCCTAAGCACCTTCTCAGTCGTAATTTTCACTGCACAAACTTCACTTCCCATTAGAGCTTGCAAATTTCAGCATGTTGATTTGTATGAAATACAGATATGATTCCTTATCTGGAAACATGTTTTTGGTCTTTAACTTATTCATTGCATCTATTTTGAATGTTCTGATTTTTCCTTCAGATCAAATTCAGTGCTTCTGGAGCATGAAATGATTCTGGATGGCACTGTAGTTAGTGCAGTCTTTGATGATACCATGGACATGGGAATTGTGGGAACCACAGCAGGAACATTGTGGTATATAAATTGGGCTGAAAATACCAGCATCCGTCTGATCAGTGGCCACAGAAACAAGGTCAGATGATTTCTGAATTGTACATTGAGAGTAGGTTGCAGCATTGGGAAAATATGTGTTCTCTGAGCGAGTTGCTCATTTCTGCTCAGAACTTTTGAGGGTATTCATTAGAGTTTGTTTTGCACACAGTATAGACCAATTCTCTGAACAGCAGAAAGGGGGAGGAGAATTTTAGACTGGCAAAAAATTTCAAAAATAAAATCTTTGGGTTGTGTGAAAGAATGAGTAAGGAATTTAGGAGGAAGAAATAACGGCAACATTTTTGTACAGCTGCCAGATGGCCCTGGGCATCAAGGATTAAAGAAGCACAATAAAACCAATTGTTTAAGAAAAATACACAATTACACTTTTGAGCAGTGAAAGTAATGCCATAAATTTATGTTCACAGTGAATCAATTTTTTTTTTGTTAAATTCAGTGTACGCAGTTTCCTACAAACAAGGAATACCAACATGTGCTGCAGTGGAATTTGTTTGTTACCTTTATTAAATAAGCTGGAAATTCTTAAGTATTTTGATCAGTTTATCTTTTTCTTCCTTCAGGTTAACCAGGTAATTTTTAGTCCAGATGAAAGTCATTTTGCCACATGTGCAGAAGATGGCAGCTTGCGTGTGTGGGTCATGCACAGCACTGAGTTGGTTGTTCAGTTTCATGTTCTCAATCAGGTATGTTACAAAAAGTGAAATGGAAGCTTTTATTAGCAACTTCATGACCTTACAAAGTCAATATAAAATAATTGTAATTTATTGAGTACAATTATTGAGTCATTCAATCGTAATATTATTTTCATGTGTATGGTTGGATGACAGTAAACGTAACTTGAATTTGAACAATTGAAATGTATCGTGTATTATAACAGTTGTTTCATTTGCACTGGATTTTTGGCATGCTGTGGGAAATCAAAGCACTTGATGGAAGCCTTCATACTTTAGTAAATGTTATTTTGCTGTAGAGCTGCGTGTGTATGGCTTGGAGCCCCACAATCAATTCAAGGAAATGTGCTGACAAACAGCAGATAGCTGCAGGATACAGCGATGGTACAGTACGTCTCTTTGGAGTGTTGAAAACTGAGATGGAATTGAAGATTCACCCTCATCCAATGGCAGTCAGTGCTATTGCATACTCTCTGGATGGTATGTTCCACTACAGTGTAGATTGCTCAATATCCTTAATTGAATGCTGATCATAAGCTGCACCACTAATCATGGCTACCATCAAGAATTCATGGAAACTGTTCTGCTGTCACTGTATTGAGTGATTAACATTGACTGACCTTTTGTATTATTCTCAGGTGAGGTAATTATTTCAGGAGGTAAAAATGGCTTGATGGCTGTGAGCAGCCCTCATACAGGAATTACCATTCGTATCATCAGTGACCATAAGGGTTCTCCAATTACAA